>NC_134212.1:34517521-35142521 GCF_965140235.1 Caretta caretta
CAATGGGTTAATGCAGAGCTGCTGGATAGAGTATTGGGTCATTCAACTAGATCCCAAGTGGCCTTTGAGGCATTTCTTCTGGCTCGTGCCAATATTGGACATTTGCAAGGCAGCAACCTGGTCAGAGTGTCACATGTTTGCCTCTCACTATACAATCTTAGCAATCTAGAGGCAAAGCTAAATTTGGACAAGTGCTCCACCAGTCTTTTTGTTCAAATGGATTCTGATCCCACCTACAGTGGAGTGGACATGTGCAATCCCTCAAAGAAGGAAAAAAGATTACTAATCTTTCAGTAGTTCTTTAAGATGCCTTGCACTTGTTCATTCCCATTTCTATCAGAGTCATTCCGGTAGGAAGGAGTTGAGGGGATCTTGGGATGGCTCAGTCCTTTATGCCTGTGTAATGTGCACAAGACAGCAGAGGGCACTCAGGATAAAAGGATAAAAACTCTCCAACTGTGCATTGGAGTCCACAGACACCTACATGGAATGGACATATGCAACATATTGTGAAGAACAGCAGTTACAGAAAGGTTATTAACTGTTCTTTGTTTGCCTTTGCTGTAGGTATATGGTGCAGTGGCCAGGGATCCGTATACTTCGTCGCCAGGAACTTGATGCGTTCCTTTCTCAAGCGTTGTCTCCAAAACTCTATGAACCTGACCAGCTACAGGAACTTAAGGTAATTCTTAATCCAACTTCCTTCATTAGAGAAATCTACCCAACTGATCCATAATATTAACGTTGAGCAAGTGATGTTTGTCTCTAAAGACATTAAGCATTAAGGCCCACTTTTTAAAAAGTGATTTAGGTATCCACTGTGCCTTGTTTGTGCTGGGAAGCTTCTCCAGGATCATTTCATCTACTGTGTTCTGAATATTGTACGGCTCTTTAAAGTATTCTTTCCATCGCTTATTCAGTTCTTAGAAGTAGCAAATATCTTGATAGAAAGATGAAGAAGAAAAAGGCACTGGGAAGTGACAATGTCTAACCGATTTAGGAGCCTATTTCTCATTTTCAAAAAGGATTTAGGCACCTGAAAGTCAGTGGGATTTTAGGCTCCTAAAACAGGTGTTGCAACACTGAGCACCGTAATGCCTAAATATCTTTAAAAATCTGGGATGTCCATTCAATGTATATAGGTCACGTAGTCTGTGAAATGCAAACTTTTTAAGTGCAGCAAAGACTGGTACTCGCTCAGTTATAGTGTATTGTTTATGTTATGAAAATAAAATTTTAGAGGGGTTTTTTTTGGTGAGATTTTATTCTTACTATTTTATGATAGCCCTTTGAAAGCTTAAACCACAAATCTATTTCTGAACAGACCTATTTTCCTTCTGGTGAGGTTGCTCTTGAATCATCATCTTGTTGATTTAAATAAATGGATTTCTTTGTTTAGGGCCAAAAGATCCTTGTAGCATTTATTTTGAGTGGAGAAACACAAAGAAGTTTAATTAGACTTAAAAGCATAAATAAAGAGGTGGGGGAAGCAGTCTTCCAGCATTGATTGTGTTCCATAAATATTAACTTGCATACTTTTAAAAGACTTTAGCAAAGATGCTTATCTTTCTAGATACAATTATATATTATGAAGTAAACATAGCTAACTATCCCAGGGGTGGGAAGCCTTTTTTCTGTCAGGGGCCACTGACCCACAGAAAAATCAGTCAGTCGCAGGCCACACACAGCCCTGTGGGGGAGTGTGGAGGCTTGGGGCTTTACCCCGCAGCAAGGCGAGCCGGCACTCGCAGCTCCAGCCCCGCAGGGGGCACGGAGGCTCATGGCTTCCTCTAGGCTCCAGGGTGCGGCCAGAAATGAGGGGTTCAGGGTGCGGGAGAGGGCTCCAGACTGGGGCCGGGGGTTGGGGTGTGGGAGGGGTTGAGGGCTCCAGCTGGGGGTGCAGGCTCTGGGAGGGGCTGGGGGGTTTGGGATGCAAAAGAGGGATCCAGGATGGGGTCAAGGGATTTGGAGTGCGGGAGCAGGCTCAGGGCTGAGGCAGGGGGTTGGAGTGCGGGAGGAGGTTTGGGGTGCGGCCTCCGGGAGGGAGTTTGGGTGAAGGAGGGGGTTCTGACCTGGGGCAGGGAGTTGGGGTGCAGGTGTGGGTGTGGGGAGGGAGTTAAGGCGTGGGAGAGACCTTTGTAAGTCCGTCTGTCTTCACAGTGGCACCCTCCTAGAACCCCTCTCCAGAATTCTGTGCCCCAGAATGGAGAAAATGGCAGGGTTTAGTCCTGTATTCATAACAGACAGCTGGATCCTGAGCCCATCCAGCACTCTGCTTAATGAAAACGAAAGAAAACTTTAGCATGGGGCAGGGAGTTGGTGACCTGAAGCAACTCACTTAGTCTTCTTTATGTTGTTGGAAGATGGCCGATGGGGAGAAGGAACAGGAAGGGTTCCACTTCTGCGGCCTCACACTAAAGTAATAGTTGTATGTAGTCTTCCAGAGTCCCCGTATAAGAAGTAGAGCCCAACCAAGCCAGAGAGGACTGTGTCTTCCTACTTGAAGATGATTGCTCCAAGCCAGTGTGTGAGCATGTGCTGTACTGAACTGAATGGACAGACAGCAAAAACATCTATTTTTCCCAAGCTGAGATCCACAGTTAGAAGAAGACACTGCAGAGAGCAGGGAGAAGCAGCAGCCTGTGGCATTGCTCTCCCTAGTAGCTGGAGCAGATGCAGCTCACCTAGATTTCAACTGTCTAGGCTCAGAAAGGTAGATGCATCGTGTTTCCTCCTGCCACCAGGATCCAGCCAGTGGGAGTGCTGCAGAGATCATGCATTGTCTGTATGTTTTCCTATGGTGTCAAGCAGGCTATATCTTGCTACAGCCTTACCTGCCTGTGTTTACTGGTAGCCCCCAGCTGTGTATTCTCTCTGTCCGATCCTTTAAGCAAGTCAGATGTCATCTTAAAGATGACATCTCCTATTTCTCCCACTCGTTTCAGGAAGGATCCTCTAGCTATCATCCAGCCGTAAAAAGAAGTTGCTTAAGGAGATGCATACAAGAAAACCAAATCAGTTGACCCCAGTGAATCCCACATTTTAAGCATAAAAGAGCTAATAAATCCCATAAACGATAATGTGGAAGAAAATAATCCTGAGTCTAGATCAGAATCTTATTTGGATTGTTATTCAGCAGATGGAGAGAATAAATCACTTTCCAGGATCCTTGCAGCCCAAGGATGCCTGAAAAGCCTAGACTAAAAATATATATAGTGTATATATATCCAAAAGGAAATGAGGAAGAGAGATTCTTCATTGTCATTTTTCTCGTAAACTTTTAATTACCAGAAGAAAGGAGATAATGAGACCTAGGACAGAATGCAGTCAGCCAAAATGAGCACATGCTGGGTTCTTACAGGACAGCTCATCGGTCGCTCTCAAAGCACAAGTTCTCAAGAATCCTGTTTCAGCCATTGCAAATGGGATCATTTGCAGAAGTTCTTCACTGATTGCTAAAAAGCAACATACTAGATTCCTGAAAGCAGCATCACTAAGTCCTCCTATCATTCACAGTTGCCCATGTGGAGCCTGAACTGATTAATTCAGGACTGTTGCTGAGATCAGTGTCTCTGTATTTTCTCACATTCAGTTGTGGTTGTCGTCTTTTTAAGGAAAGTTTTTAAATAAATGCTTTAACCATTCAAGTATAGTATGTCACCTTCCTTCAGGATAAGGTGGTTAACGGTGCTGACTCAGTAGTCAGACCAAAGGATAACTATCTTTTGCAACATCAGAGAGGCAGTACACATCTCTCCAGGAAAACACATAGATAGCTTTTGTCCAAATCAAGAACATCCCTTGAGCGAGAAACCCTACATGTTTAGAAGTACGGTCAAAATATATTTGCACATGTCTGAGGCCTACAGAAGTCAACACAAGTACTTTATCCTGCAGCAGGCTGCGGGGGGAAAGCTATACAAAGTCTCAGTGGTAGGATGGATCAGGGGTCTCACAAAGCTAACTGGGCAACCTTACTTGTAGGTATTGATGAAAACTCAAAAGGCAACTTTATGGCCAAAAGGTGGGATGTGGCATATGAGGAAATCTGCAAGGCAATAACTTGGTCTTCATTCCTCACATTCTCATAACCCAACAATGTAGACATAAAGTCCTCTGCAGATTTTGTTTTGCGTGTGTTAACAAAGTAAACAGTCTTGCTGTTGTCTCCAATTTCAGTGGGTAGAGGAGGAAACCACACTGTGAAGGACACAAAGGTTTCAGCAAAAGAATTCCAGAAGAGAATACATTTTTTCATGTCTGAGAAAAATGATTGGCAGAGACCAGGCAAATATTTCCAGGAAAGGATTGACATCTTCACGTGTCAACTGAACAGACAGAGTTTACTCCTGAGGGCATTCTGTGCCAAAAAATTAAAAATTCTGCACACAGTATTTTTAAATTCTGCAAAATTCTGCAAGCTTTATTTGTCAATAAATAAATGCAGAGGCTCCAGCATGGCACAAGCCACTGGCTGCACGAAAATGGGAAATCACCCTGCAGCCTCCCCAGCCCCAAGGCACGGATTCAGTGGTGAGGCTGCACCCGACCCTGACACAGCACAAGGCCTGGGCCTACCTCAGAAGCACCCTGGGGCCCTGTCCCTCTGTGCCAGGGGCAGGCAGGCTCAACCAGGCAGGATCCAAGTATGGAGGGGCTTGGTGTCGGGGGATCCAGGTGTGGGGTGAGAGGATTCTGTGTGGGACAATCTGTGTGCAGGCAACTCTCAGTGGGGGGTGTAAGTGTGGATGGATCTGGATGCACCAAGTCTCATTTGGAGTGTGGGGGGGTTCCAGGTGCAGGGACAATGGGACTCTGTAGGGGCTTCCAGGTGAATGGTTGGGGCTCAGCAGAGGGGTCTGGGTGGAGGGAGTGGGGCTTGATGGGGGTCAGGGTGCAGCTAGTTGGGGATCAGTGGCGTGAGGGTCTAGATCTGGGGGGCTCAAGGGAGTGGGGCTTGTCAGGGTTGGGGTTTGAGTACAGGGAGCTCAGTGGGGGGTGGCCTGGGTGCAGGGGTGGGGGTCCAAAGGCAGGGGTCTGGGTGCAGGGGGGCTTCTGATGCAGGGGTTGAAGTTCCATGGGGTGGGGTTTGGGTATGGAGGGATGGGGCGGGGTTGGGTGTACAGGGTGAGGCTTGGCAGGGGCGTCGGGGTATCGGAGGTCCGGATGCACAGGGGTTGGGCAGATGGGGGAGCAGCTCCCTGTGCAGAGACCCCTTCCCTTGTAGCTGAGGAGCGATGGGGGCAGGAAGCGGGGAGGACGCTGAGCTTCCTGCAGCTGGGGGAGGTTTCTGGGGGTGGATCTGACACAGCGCCAGCCACTCCTTGCAGGGGAAGAGGAAGTCCCGTCCTCTCCTGCTTCTAGTCCAGCCAGGACTAGCAGCTGATCCCAGCTCAGGGGAGGAGCCACTGGCTGGGGTGTCCCCAGCCCTGCAGTGATTTACCTCTCTGCTGGTTGCTCTGGGTGTCTGAAATGATGTACCTGCACAGCTAGGGAGTGGTGCATAGTTACTCTTGCAGCTTCCCTTTGCATCCATGTTAGAAAGTCATTTTTCTGCAGGGAAGCGAAGAAATCTGCAGGGGACATGAATTCCATGCACGCGCAGTGGCACAGAATTCTCCCAGGAGTAAGAGTTCTCTTGTTTACATACTGAAAATAAATGCTCCTTATTTTCTTTCCATTATCTCCTCTTATCCCTCAACCAGTCTGTTATTTCACTGTCAGAAACCCATTATAGCTCCAACTCTTCATTAATAAAATTTGTTTTTCTAATGATACAAGACTGCTTTTCCAAATGCTACAGATGCTGACACAATTTTTCTAAGATGGCAACCTAGAGCTAATAGAAATTCTTTTGCAATGGAAGTAGGACAGAGGGGGAAAAATGCAATGTTTCAGAACCGAAACATTAAAAAATGAAATCTTAAAAGTTGAGCACTCCTGAGAGTTTCCAGCAGTAAACCACAGAAGATACACCGAAAACATCAAAATATTTTTTTGCTATCTACAGTTTAAACAATATTAAGTGCAAACATAATCAGAGCAGAGAATGTCAGGAAAATCTCTTAACCTTTGTTTGTTGTAACATGTTCCAAGACTGTCTGAAAAATTTATGTAATTGGCTGCATAATGCATGTTGTTTTGGGTGCTCTTAACGCAGCAGTAAACTGTAGTGTGTGCCTTGTAAGATTTATACACTTAAGCCCCAAACCTAGGGGTTCAGCTGAGATGCTCTTAGCACAGGATCTGGGGAGGTGAGGGAGACACGGATGGTTTTATTCCTCTTTCCTCAATCCATTGGCTAGTTCAGCTCCGGTGCAATTTATAGCAGTATGAGTATTTTCAGAGTTTCATTAGAAACCACTGTAATCTAATTCAAACTACCATAACTTCTGTCAAAATGGGTTTAGAATTACACTACATGTAAGTGGTATGGGGCTTGATCACACATGGATAATCACAATCACCAAATGACATACTTTGTTAAACAGGAAATTATGGTAGAGTTCAGTACATTCGCTTTTGTTGTCGACTTAACTGTCAACTTCTTTTAACACCAGAGCACGAAGAGTAGGTAAATGGAAGCTGGATTCTGATCTATGTGCTCACTTCAAAATTCAGTTCTTTAAACAAAAACGTTTCTTTAGTGTGTATGTGGGGTCGGGGGAGGTCTCCTACATGACTGTCCAAATAATTACAATCACCATAGGAAATTTAAAAAATCATTGTTAATTTCTTCTCATTTTGGGAGAAGATAGGAGAATAGCACTGATATTTCTTAACCTGTGCTTGACTTCTAGCTCTTTTAAATACTTCTAGTTAAGCAAGCCCAACGCTATTTGAAGATGTAACTTTTCTCCCAGGGATGTGGTGAATTCAGAGAGCAGCTTCTCAGTTGTCGGTAGCATGGAAACATTACTTTAAATCTCACAGTGGAGATCCTTCCTTGACAGCATAAGTGAACAGTGCTGTCTTTGTCCTACTGTGAAAAAAAATAAAAAATTATATGATTGCTACCAATCATTAAATCAGCACAGAGCATATTTAAGGCTGCCTTCTTCTAATTTCAGTCACATGACCCCTTCCCTCTCCCACCAAGATTTGGGTTTTACTTTGGCATGAATTTTATTAGAGACATAAGGTAGGTGATGTAATATCTTTTATTGGTTAACCTTCACCTACCTTGTGTATCTCATATCCTGGGACCAACACAGCTATCACACTACAACAAACATGAGTTTTTATTCTTCTCTTCGTTAAATGCCATTTCTGTAGCTCATGTACTTGTCATGACTCATGAATAAATATTAAAATATGAAATATAAACTTGCATTATTTGAGATCACATGTTTTCTTTTGGAGTGCTGATCTGGAAGCAATCCTTACTTGTTCTGGAACATTTGTAGCGGTCTGTCAAAGTATTTCTAGCTTTGGAACTGGCAGGTCATTGGACATGAAAACTGTTGTTCTTGCTATTCTTGTTTTTCTTCCTGGCTGTTTCCAGCATGATTTTAGTGAGAAATATCTCAGTAATCACTAGAGCTGAAGATTTTGTGCTTTATGCCAGTGATTTTTTACCTGGGCTCCGTGGACCCTTGGGGTCTGCAGATTATGTCTAGGATTTCCAAAGGGGTCCACACTTGCATTCAAAAATTTGTAGGAGGTCTCAAAAAAAAAAGGTTGAAAACCACTGCTTTATGCCATTTGGAAGCCGAATGCCAAGCTTACAACTAAATGGTTTTGCGTGGATTTTAAAGCAGTTCTCTAGGAGTGCTTAACGCAATGGCTGCAAAAAATCATGTCATATTTTAAGTTCGTGTGATAGGAAAGCAAGCTGTTAATCAGAATGATGTGAATTTAAGGTTTAGTAGCTCATGAGCTCCTAGATCTGGAGTCACTTGCTATATATAGTTAGAAAGGTAAAAGATTCCCAGCAGTACACGTTAGTTTCTAGGGTGATTCATATGATTTCCTTTAAATTTTCACTGGCTCCCTGACTTCGTAGTGAGATTTGGCACTGGTCCATAACCAAAAAAATCTAATAATTTTAATTCCTTTCTTTGCTTGTGTTTGTATGCCTTTGTGTCTTTATTTTTATAGGGGTGACAACCCAGCCTCCTTGAGCATTGTTAATTTGGATGTACAGGTAGCAGACTCCAGTACCTGCACACACAGATGGTTTTATACACAAAGTTGCTCACAAATAAGTCCACTTATTGAAAATCAGGCTCTTAACAAGTCTCTTGTCAAAGTAGACGTGAAAATAATTGGCATAAATTAATAACCTGGAATTCTATCTGGTACTTTCCCTATGTTCAACTGAAATTTCATTTTCCTTAAAGATTGAGAATCTGGATCCCCGAGGAATTCAGCTGTCCGCTTTGTTTATGAGTGGTGTGGATATGGCACTCTTTGCAAATGATGCTTGTGGACAGCCAATCCCATGGGAGCACTGCTGTCCATGGATGTATTTTGATGGGAAACTGTTTCAGACCAAGCTCATCAAAGCAAGCCGGGAGAAAGTTCCTCTCATTGACCTCTGTGATGGTCAGGTAGGTAGTTTCTGAAATGCAGTTTTTTCATGTGTTCTGAGTTTTCTTTAGTGTCTAATGCAGTTTATCTGGCAGTTGTTGTTTTAAGAGAGTGGTCTTTCTATCTGGACTGTAGATATCTTTGGGGATGGGAAATGGACCTTAATTATTAGGGCTTCTCTTGGGGAGAAATGGCATTTTTATTTTAATAGACTTTGAAGGAAGTAGAATGACTTCATTTTTCCTCTGTCCTGTAATCTCAGTAAACAAACTCAAGGATTCACTAGTTACTTTGAGGATGTACATGAATTCAAATTATCAAAAGACTATTATGCATACATATGTAAGATACATATCCGGAAATTGAAATCTTGTACATTCTCCAGGTAATGAGCAAATCAAGCAGAGCTGGCAGCTATCTCTTGTTTCTTCTCAGCGGTAGCATCTTGTTTTGCATCAAGATGGCAATGCTGTCAAAAAGGGCTATGCTAACACTGCTTTTGCAAACAAACAAAATCCAGTACCTGATTTATTTGACACAGAATTGAAAAGAGTGAAGTTGGGCTTACAACGCCTACTTTCAAAAACCCTTAATTTCTTACAGAAAACAGAAGTTTAAAAAATAAACAATATATGAGTATTACAAAATATCACCAAGTGACTGCTCATGGTTGTTAATTTTACTTCAGTATTTCCTTTTCTAGGAAGAGGAAATATTGCAGTAGAGTGCATAGTATAATAAATGCTCATCCCCTTTTTTGACTTCCTGGGCGATCCTGAGAGGGAAGAGTTGGTAAGACTACCATTTGGCTGTATTTGTTTCTGACACTTGGAAAATTGATTCTACACTACTGTATTAACTTGAATATGGGGATTTCTTGTGAATCAGTGAAATGTGATAGTAGATTGTTACCCACTATAGCAAATTGTGATTTATCCATTAAAAGCTAGCTTTATTAAGAAATATGGGTGTGTCCCAACACCAGTCTAAATTTAGTATTCCTACAGTCAGGTTGATAAGCAGAATTTGCATAGCACAAATACAAGATTTTAACATTTATTTTGTGCACTTTTGTTTACTTGCAGGCTGAGCAGGCTGCCAAGGTTGAAAAGATGCGTCAGAGCATCCTAGAAGGATTAAATTTCTCCAGGCAGAATCATCCACTCCCTTTCCCACCTCCACCTGCCATGCCTTTCTATCCAGCTTCTATGTATCCTCGGCACTTTGGGCCAGTCCCACCACCTCAGGGCAGGGGGAGAGGCTTTTCTGGTAAGTGAGTAGTTGACAGTACATGTACATGGATTCAAACTGGTATGAAATAAATACTGCCATGTCATTCACATTCCAAGATTGTGTTCTGATCATCAGCCCAACTTCATAGCAGTAGTGCAGTAAAATAAATGGTCAGATTATGGTCCAGCATGTCTGTTGCTGGAAACATAATTTTTATTGGCTGTGCCCTAGTAACTGAGGAGCCTGTAGTAATACCACTTGTTTCCTTCAAGATTGTAAGTAGCTGTGCCAGTGCAAAATGCCTTAGAGGCTATTGTTTGTATGTGGAGGGAAAAAGAGGAATAAATCAGCATAAGAGGATAGGAAAAGTACAAATGATAAAACTGCCTTACTTTAAAATGTTCACATTTGTAAGTGTAGAGTATGAATGAATGGCTTAATTTATGAAGGGAACAAGGTAGCTGTTAGGGCTGAAGACCACACCTCCACCCACTTTTTAAATTTAATTTTTGGTACTTTCATTTAAACAGAGGCATGTCCTAGGGTAAGCACAGGAGATGACTGAATGATCACGCCATTCTCGATTTGTTTCCCTTCCTCATAGCAGCAGCCCCACACACAAAGGGCTACATACAAATTTATATTTAATAGTCAGGAAGTTTAATAGGTTTTGGTTTTTTTGTTGTTGGGTTTTTTGTTTTTTTGTGTGTGTGTGTGGCAAGTGTTATCATGAAGGCTTGCTGCCTCAAAACTTGTAAGCATGTTAACTTATGCACTGGAGGTTCAGACCTCCAGATTCACAAGTATATTTCCTACCCAAATAAAGGGTTATACTTAGTAGCTAGGAGACACATAGGCCAAGGTTGAAGTTACTCTGGATAGGACCCTCTAACTCAGGGGTGGGTGAACTTTTTGGCCTGAGAGCCATATTGGGGTTCCAAAACTGAATGGAGGGCCGGGTAGGGAAGGCTGTGCCTCCCCAAACAGCCTGTCCCCTATCCGCCCCCTCTCAGTTCTCGCCCCCTGACTGCCCCCCTCAGAACCCCTGACCCATCCAACCCCCCCTGCTCCTTGTCCCCTGACCACCCCCTCCCGGAACCCCCTGCCCCTAACTGCCCCCCCGGACCCCACCCCCTATCCAACCCTCCCTGTCCCCTGACTGCCCCGACCCCTAGCCACACCTCTGTCCCCTGACAGGCCCCCCGGGACTCCCACACCTATCCATCCCTCCCCCCCAAACCTCCGCCCCACCCAACTGTCCCCCGACTGCACCCAGGGACCCCCGCCCCTTATCCAACCTCCCTGCCCCCTTACCGTGCCTCTCAGATCAGCATGTCTGGCAGCCGCACCACCCGGCTGGAGCCAGCCACGCCGCTGCGCTGCCTGGCAGGAGCTCGCAGCCCCCACCCAGAGCGCTGGCAGCACGGCAAGCTGAGATTGCGGGGAAGGAGGGACAGCAGAGAAGGGGCCAGGGGCTAGCCTCCCCGGCCGGAAGCTCAAAGGCCGGGCAGGATGTGGCCCGTGGGCCACAGTTTGCCCACCTCTGCTCTAACTGATGGCGAGTTGCTCCTGCGTTTCATCAGCCTCTGATCTGGCTGCGCAGTAGGTCTCCCATGTGGCTCTAATCCCTCTGGCTGCTGAAGCAGCAGCCTTTCTCCTGCCTTATGTGTTGAATGGCAGTAGTCACTGTGGCTCTAAAAGGAACATGGCAGCAGCTTATCTTTCAGGGAATTCCCATATACCCGGCCCCCTCACAGCTTTTCCCCTGTCTTTCTTTACCCTGGGTCTAACAGGAGTCTGTGGCTTTGGAGGCCCTTATGGGGAAACAGTAGCAACAGGCGCTTACCGGGCCTTCCGGGTGGCAGCAGCAACAGGACACTCCGGAGCCTTCTCTGGCAATGACAACAACAGGACTAGCAAGTTTCAGGGCGGTAATTATACCAAACCCCTTTTCTTAGAGCTTCTGGCAACAGCTTTTCACTTCACAGTCTGGTCTCGGGCTTTCCACTGGCTGCAATTTTCCTGTCTCCCTAACTGTCTCCAGCTGTCACTTTTCTAGGTTGATGTGAACTCACTCATTGACTGCTGTACTCTACTGCAATCTTTTCCCTAAGACCCTGTGGCAACCTGGTCTCTGTGCCAGTCTGCCTGTTACATTCTTGTTCAAATATAAAAATGCTTTAACATTTAAGTAGAAATTCTGTCTTTTGTGCTTCATAATGTTAGGATATGTTATAACAAACTCAGCTTTGCTTGGATACGTTAAAGATTTTCTAAAATTGGAGAGCAAAAAGGCATCTTGAAAAAGTGACACAGTAGAAGTTCTTGTATTTGTGTTACTGTTAATCCATCCTTCATTGGTGCCTCATGTCAAAGTCTGGATTTCTGGCCTAAGTTAATAAAAGTGTTAGATTTCTTTGTCCATTGTTTTTCTCTTCTGTAAAAGGTGACAGTAGAAATCCATGAATTCCAGTTACTTGGGCTACAGGTTTCCTATATACCTAGCTGTATTCTCTAGCACTGTGGTTCCCAAACTTGTTCCTCCGCTTGTGCAGGGAAAGCCTCTGGCTGACTGCGTCGGTTTGTTTACCTGCCACATCCACAGGTTCGGCTGATCGCGTTTCCCAGTGGCCGCGGTTCGCTGCTCCAGGCCAATGGGAGCCGCTGGAAGCGGCGCAGGCTGAGGGACGTACTGGTCGCCACTTCCAGCAGCTCCTATTGGCCTGGAGCATTGAACTGCAGCCACTGGGAGCCGGGATCGGCCGAACCTATGGACGCGGCAGGTAAACAAACTGGCGTGGCCTGCTAGGGGCTTTCCCTGCACAAGCGGCGGAACAAGTTCAGGAACCACTGCTCTAGCATCTACGCTTCTATTTAAAAAAAACAAGCAAATATTTCTAACACTCTATGGCAAAAACAACCTTGCCAGTGTACACAGTACACAATTAAAGCTGAGAGAATTGTACAGAGAAGTATGAACCATCTGCATTAACCAGGGCTGTCGTTTTTAAGCGTATTAACCTTTTAAAAACAAACATCATCTGCATAAGTGCCATCATTTTTAACCCTTTCATTGCTGATGGTCTTACCAGTAACATCTAGCTCTAGTGTGCTTACCTTGATTTCTGGAAATATGTTATGCCCTGATCTAGCATTAATTTTTAAGGCCATTAGGTATAAAAATGCAAATTTTGAATGTCAGTGACACTGATATTCTCTGTTGTTTGGATACTAAGGTTTTTGCTTCTGTAAAAGGAGGGTAAAAGTAGTGTTTACAATTAAGTCAACTCAAATGCTATTTCTATAACATAGTCCAACGTTAGTAATTTTTTAATGCCCTTTCTTGTGTATCATGCTGATGAAAGTACAGTAGTAAATCTAGGTCAAGAGAATCTAAAAATAATTCCTTCTCTGTTACTCATGTTACTACCTTGTTTAAAAAAAATCCTTACATATTTTTCAAAATTTCTCTTCAGACTCTCAGTATCTATCTAAACATTGTTTTAAATTACTGAAACTGAAGAAGTCACATAAGAGTATTTATTTTTTAATTCATAATTCGTTTATTTTAATAAAGGACTTCTAGATTCCAATTTTAGCTCTAATTTCTTTAAACGTTCACATCATCATGAAAATTAGTTTCACAGTATCAGAAAAGGAAGTTCTTTGTGTAATGAAGATTGACGGAGCGTATTTTTCCATTCACTAATAACTTAGATTTTATGACTGTAAAGAACAATTTTTGGTTTTGCGTTTATGTGCAGGAGTCCAACCTATTCCTTCTCAGGGAGGGAAACTTGAAATAGCTGGCACTGTCGTCGGCCATTGGGCTGGAAGCAGACGTGGACGTGGCGGTAGAGGGCCATTTCCTCTACAGGTGGTTTCTGTTGGAGGACCAGCAAGAGGGTAAGTGCAATACTGCAGAAACTGTTCTTAACATAATTCAGTGATTCAATGCACTAGAGAATCCAGGATGGGGAAATGAGGTGACAGAGACCTTGCATAAAGTATTATGATTACATTTCTTTCGGACTTGTGTGTGGAGTGGACTAGGTAACAGTAATGCCATTACTCAGGAGTTCAAGAGCACTTGTATGTTAATTTTAACATGTTCTTTCTCAGTAGTTCAGATAAATTAAAACGTTTCTGTGCACAAAAATCTCTCATTCTGAATCTAATTACATACATTTCACGGGTACTGTACCAGGATATGACTCAATAGCATTTCAGTTAGAAGAACATGAGGAACTTATTTGAGCCAACCAAATCCATTCCCGCATTCTATATTTTTTTATAATAGTAAAATATTTACTTACTGGTCTGATAAATTGATGAGTAATTTTATTATGTAGTACTAGAGGAGGAGGGGGAAACACCTCAATGTGGAGTTTAAAAGGCTTAATGATGCCCAGACACTACGGTGATGTGGGAAAATACATGATTATTACACACAAAAAACTAGGTTAAGAGAACATTAAGCACCCTCAGTTCCTATTGATTTCATCTGGTGCTATGGATATGCTGCAGTTCTGAAAACCAGGACCTTTGCAAAATAGGCTTGATATGGCTTGATTTGAAAAAAAAAAAGGCTGATATTTGTTCCCAGAGATTTATGATCATTGTTTGTGTTATAGTAGCGTTTAGCAAACTTAATTGGGATTCAGCTCCATTGTGCTAGGCACTACACAAACACTTTAAACCCCAAAAGTTAACAGGAAATTAATATATTTTGTGTCTATAATTACTTGCAATCAGGTGTAGCTTCAAAGGAGCAGAGTAAAATAGGTGTATTAATATATTTCTTATATAGTAACCTCATCCTCACTCTTCTCCACCGTTTACAAAACAATATCAAACACCTAGCATGTAGGACACATCTGGCCTCACTTGATGTGTTTGTGGCCTGCATGACGTTATTAGATCATGCAAAATCTAAGCTTTCATTTTTAAAGAAAAGTTCATAGCCTCATAGGTTTTGAAGGTAGCCCCCCAAATGTGAAGTGAATGAAAATACTGCCATGTCTTCCTGGGTCTGCGGGTAGCCAGAAACAATGAGTCTGGGAGGCATGATTTCCCATGATTTCCTCCGCATTAATCTAGTTGCGATATAAGCTATAAATCTCAATGCTAACTTTTTAATGTCATCATTGACTATTTCATTGCTGATCATTTTATTGGCCAGAATAGGGAAGTGGGTGGAAGTGAAGCCCTTGAATAGATAAAGAAAGAACTGGAAGTTGATGCAGGGAGGGAAATGCAGAGGGGAAGACAAGAAGAGAAACAGTGACAGGCAAGAGGGAGGCAAACAGAAAAGAAGTTGGGGAAGGAAGGAAGAAAAATAAAGGGCAGAAATAATAGTGGTACTAAAGGGAGCAGATTTAGATATACATAAAGATGTGTTCTACGCTGCTTCTTTGTACAAACAATCCCATGGGCTTCAGTGGGAGTTGAGCTTTAAAATGAGGACAGTATGTAGATATAAATTTATCTCACAGTAATTGAGACTCCCTCCGACACCTCTTTCCACGTGGCTTCCCAAGAACTCAGTTCAACGCTGGGTATTGACACTTCAGGTATTTTTATGTGGCATGCAGCAAAGTGATGCTGAGTTGACCAGACTCAAGCGTAGAGCGTACCACACATCCGAAGTTGCACAGAAAACCTCTTCCTTTATATACATTTACACATTACATTTACTATACACTGCATCATGTTTTGAGATTGGCTGGGTTACTTTGTAGGAATTAATCCCTGTACACCATGCTCTGTCCGCACACTACTTACTTTTTACCTTATCTTACATTCCAGGCCTATCTTGTCCATCGTAAATGGTTCCCTGGGTGTTCCCCCTTTGTTGGCTAGTGGAGGCTTTCTGTCTCTTAGTTTATTGACCCATTTACCTGTCTTAGTTATACTCCTATACAATCTGTGCCAAAAATTAAAAAATGTCGTGCCAAAAAATTTAAAATTCTGCAGACAATATTTTAAAATTCTGCAAATTTTATTTGTCAAATAAATGTGGAGGCTCCAGCATGGCATTGGGGAGCACAGGCCACTGGCTGCACAGAAGTGGGAGATCCCTGTGCAGCTCTCTCACCCTGGGACACGGATTCAGCAGTGAGGCTGCACCCAACCCTTACACTGCGCAAGGACCGGACCTGCCCCAGAAACACCCAGGGCCCAGCCCCTCTGTGCCAGGTGCAGGCAGGCAGGCTCAGCAAGTCAGGATCCGAGTGTGGAGGGACTTAGTGCGGGGGGATTCAGGTGTGGGTTGAGAGTGTTCTGTGTGGGGCAATCTGGGTGCAGGCGTCTCAGTGGGGATCTGGATGCACAGGGGCTTATTGGGGAGTTCTGGGTGCAACAGTAATGGAGGTCCAAGTCAAGTTGGTTGGGGCTCAGCACGGGGGTTACGACCTGGGTGTGGGGGGGATAGAGCTTGGCAGGGAGGTCTGGGTGTGGGGGGTCCATATGCTGGGGGAATGGAGCTCAGTGGGGGTCGGATCCGGGTGCATGTGACTCGTCGGAATGGTCCAGGCAAATAGGGAGTGGGGCTCATTGGGGGAGGAGGTGAGGCTTGGCGGGAGGGTCTGGATATGAGGGGGTCTGGATGCCCAGGGGTTGGGCAGATGGGGGAGCAGCTCCCAGTATACTCAGTATACACTCCTCCCAGTTGATACTAAACTGGGAGGAGTGGTAGATATGCTGGAGGGGAGGGATAGGATACAGAAAGACCTAGACAAATTGGAGGATTGGGCCAAAAGAAATCTGATGAGGTTCAATAAGGATAAGTGCAGGGTCCTGCACTTAGGACGGAAGAACCCAATGCACAGCTACAGACTAGGGACCGAATGGCTAGGCAGCAGTTCTGCGGAAAAGGACCTAGGGGTGACAGTGGACGAGAAACTGGATATGAGTCAGCAGTGTGCCCTTGTTGCCAAGAAGGCCAATGGCATTTTGGGATGTATAAGTAGGGGCATAGCGAGCAGATCGAGGGACGTGATCGTTCCCCTCTATTCGACATTGGTGAGGCCTCATCTGGAGTACTGTGTCCAGTTTTGGGCCCCACACTTCAAGAAGGATGTGGATAAATTGGAGAGAGTCCAGCAAAGGGCAACAAAAATGATTAGGGGACTGGAACACATGAGTTATGAGGAGAGGCTGAGGGAGCTGGGATTGTTTAGCCTGCAGAAGAGAAGAATGAGGGGGGATTTGATAGCTGCTTTCAACTACCTGAAAGGGGGTTCCAAAGAGGATGGCTCTAGACTGTTCTCAATGGTAGCAGATGACAGAACGAGGAGTAATGGTCTCAAGTTGCAGTGGGGGAGGTTTAGATTGGATATTAGGAAAAACTTTTTCACTAAGAGGGTGGTGAAACACTGGAATGCGTTACCTAGGGAGGTGGTAGAATCTCCTTCCTTAGAGGTTTTTAAGGTCAGGCTTGACAAAGCCCTGGCTGGGATGATTTAACTGGGAATTGGTCCTGCTTTGAGCAGGGGGTTGGACTAGATGACCTTCTGGGGTCCCTTCCAACCCTGATATTCTATGATTCAGTACCGAGATCCCTCCCCCTGCAGCTGAGGAGTGAGGGGTGCAGGAAGGGTATTTGGGGGGAAGGAGTTCGCAGAGATTACTGCAGCTGGGGGAGAAATCTGGGGGTGAGTCTGACCTGGCCCAGGATGCCATACAGGAGAAGAGGAAGTCCCGTCCTCTCCAGCCTAGCCGAGACTAGCAGCTGATCCTGGCGCAGGGTAGGAGCCACTAGCCGGGTCTTCCCCGGTCCTGCCCCACAGTGATTTACCTCTCCGCCGTCTGCCCCAGGCACCCAAAATATACTGCTGGGGAGGGTTACATGACTGCTCTTGTGGCTTCCCTTTGCTTCCCTGTCAGAAAGTCATTTTTCCGTAGGGAAGCAAAAAAATCTGCAGGGGACATAAATGCTGTGCGTGCACAGTGGCGCAGAATTCCCCCAGGAGTATAGTTAGCACAGACATTCAGTTTCCAGCCTGCTGAGCCATTTACCTCCCTAATACTGTCTCCCAAGAAATAAGGCCTCATCTATGTCCAGTTACTCATGTCAGGCTAGGTGTATATTCCACTTCTTTTCCTTTTCTTCTTTGTTTTATTTGCATTATATTCCTGTTTTTTGTGCTTTTTTGTAAGTTTATTACTCAGCAACATATTAAGACCAGAGTAGTTGTAATTATTTGGACTATCATTAAACTAAAGTATGAACCAGGGAGTGAGTGCAAGCTTCCCTTTTATAGTATAGCCTATCAGGGTGTAATTTTACATTATAAGCTTGCTCTGCCTTTAAAACATTCTTTTGTAATTTTAACTTTGCTTTTATTTTAATTACATTATAAAAAACTGGTACAAAATATATTTTTTTTTCATTTATTACCACAGGAAATTTAGATGTGAAACAGAACATAGTCCAATTTAAATAACATTCCCTGGGTCCTACCAGAAGTAATCCATTTCAGCTGTTACACAATACTTGTTATTACCAGCATAGGCAGTTTTTACTTTATCAAAGTCTCAGTATTTCAGTCGTACTGTGCAATTTGGATACTATTCCCCCAGAGTGAACCCAGATGCTGGCAACTTTGTCTGTAAGATCTTACACCTACCCATGTAAGTGTCCCCCAGGTGCAAAGAGCCCTACACATTTGGGACTTTTCAGACCTTGTATTGCCTTGAAGCAGTATTTGAGTAGGAAAAACATTGCGTGGGTTGCAATGCTTTTACATTTATCTTTGTTATTGGACCCTTGTTAATTTTTTTAGCCTGCACCCTCTGGTGTTACCTTTTCTGCACTAAATATATCACTTTTTTGTGGTGATAGGAGAGCAGGTTTTCTTGCTCCGTATCACATAAGGCTGCTTTTACTTGGTATAGCATGTATTCTTTTACATACTACACACTTTTTTAGAATACATTGACTTAATTTCATACTTGGCATTAAAAGGGTTTAAATATTATTTTCCTTACGGTTAGATAGTGACCCTTACAGTTAGGGATATCTACTTAATCTACTCCAGAAGTATGGATTTTGGGTTTATTTCAGTCTTGTCGCTGAGGTTAGTTTTACCTATTCCAGACAAGTGTCATCCAACTTTATATGTTGAGATTTCCCCTGAGACTTCTTTCCACTTGGCTTCCCAAGAACGCCATTTGACTCCAGATTTTATCACTTAGGTATTTTTATTTTTCATGCAGCAAAGCAATACTGAGTTGATCAGACTCAGGCATAAGGAGTAGGTATAGGGCATACTACATATCCAAAGTTACACAGAAAACCTCTTTCTTTGTATACATTTATATGTTATGTTGCATTTACTATACACTGTATCACATGTTTTGGGATTGGCTTGGTTATGTTGTAGGAACCAATCCCTGTACACCATCCTCTGATCATGCACTGTCCATGTACAATTTACTTTTTCCCTCATCTTATATTCCAGGCTTCTCTTGTCCGTTGTAAATGGTTCCCTGGGTGTTTCCCCGTTTCTTGGCTAGTGCAGGCAATAATGGGCATTAATTAAAAGGGGAATCTGGCCCTATCCATAGAATGAGTTCAATACCCTGGTGTAAGCTAAATATAGTACTTTTGATGACAACACTGCTTGTGGAAGAGTTCTGGTGATGTATATTGCCACAGTCAAGGTGGCGGGGTCCAAGATCAGAATATCTGTGCATATAATTATGATATGTAGTGGCTAGGGCATTACCATTAGTTCTTTGAAGGCACCCTCACATACCCACTGTGCGTCTGCTCGTCTAAGTAATTCACTTCACTCGTTTGCATTGGAGAGGAGCCCTTCCATATTCTGGGTACTAGAAGAAGCAAAGCAAATGCACAATCACTAGCACCCAGACACCTATAATCAGGATGCTAAACTGACATCCTTAATAGGGATCTCACTGTGTCGGGGGGAGCAGTCGAATTGCTGCAAGGATGTAGTCATTTCCAGCAGTACCTAGATGGAAAAGAGATGTAAAGACACTCTCTGGTAATAGCTTGCCAGAGAGAGGATGAACTAAAGATGCTATGTTTGGGTAGGCAGTTTATTTTGGGAGACTTGTTACCACCTCCAAAAACCAAAATTCTTTGCAATGTCAGACGCGCTCTTTTCCAGCCAAATCATAATGGAAGCTCACCTCTCTGTATGTAGAGCTACTAAAAATGGATCATTCAGAGGGGGGGAAAACTGTCATTCACCGGAAAGTGGCAGTCCACATAAAGGCTGACAGGAAATACACCCTGGTGTCAGAGTCCTCTCAAAACAGGTGTGTGAATGATTGAGGACTTCATCTGTGGATTTGATTTGGTACCAAAGAGGAAAAGTTACTCTGCACTGAAAACAGGGGACAGGGACAACATTGTCCATGCTTTGTCACTTAATTCACCTCACTTTCTCATCTCCTCCCTCTTAACAGAGGGCAGTTCAAGTCCAGGCTTACCTTCATTGTTCTCTCTTGACTCCTTGCAACTTAATTCTCAAATGGCTTATCTACGCAATCTACTGATTTTCAGTCTTCTCCATACCGTTAAGTGTGACCAACTCACTTTCATTAACTTTGATCCATCAGTATCCAGTGAGATGTGAAATCTGAATTGCAAAAACCTATTTTTGAACTATCTAGAGGTCACAGTCACTTCATCCTAAATATAATTAGTAAATGGGATGGGTCTGTCTTGTTTTCTTTGTAAATTGGTTTAAAAATGCATACCAGATTAAAATAAGAGTGGTCAGATGTGTAAAGTATTCATTTCCTCTTTCGGTTTCCTTCTAATTTCATTATTTATTACTTCTTATTGCATTGTGGATGTGCATACAGAGACTGGGGTTGGCACTTGAGGTGATTCAATCTAAATTAGACATAACACAGCAAAGATGACAACAAATTGTAGGAGTGGAATAAGTGGAAACATTGGATCGGAACTTGGCTCCTCCTTTGACTGCTTTGTCCCAGTCTGGCAGCGCAAAGCAGCCTTAAAGCTAGCAAAATCAGCTACTTTGAGACCCTCCTGGCATAGGGGAATCCTCAGGTTGTGTAGAGCCAGCTATGCGGGAAAGGAGGCATGGATGCCGAGCTGCAGAAATCACTAGTTGCTGGAATGGCTCAGTGGGGGCTGGTGCAGCCAGCACAGCATAGAACAGCCCTGAGACTGCTCTAACCTACTAGGGACATTGTGGAAGCTCCTTCGCTGGAGGTTTTCTAAAGGAGGCTTAGAAAGCCATCTGTCTTAGATGAGTTAGACCCAACAGATGCTGCATCTTGGCAGGGGGTTTGACAAGATGACCCTTGTGGTCCCTTCTAACCCTATAATTCTTTGATTCTAAGTTGCTCCTGTGGACCTGACTTGGCTATCCTATTTCTCATTCCTGTTCTGGGCCAGGCCTAAGGCTCTGGCCCATTGGTTTTGATATATGTACTTGGAGTAAAGTCAGAGCAGTCCTGTTGCTGTTAGATCCAATACTGAAAATGAAAGTCCTGACATCGCGGTAGAGTACATTAAGGTTTTTTTATGTAATTGCTTACTGTAAAGCATAAATGTGGGTTGTAGGTGGGTCTTCCACCCTTGGAACCTGGGTTCAAAATTTGTAATGAAGGGCAAATTAAAATCTGTGGGCTCTCATCTAATCCTCATTTAGATAACTTGAAACCCTGCTATATGATTTGGTGTGACTGGAGCTCTGCTCAAGAGTGTTCCAAAACGATAAGTCATAATTAAGAGAGTGTAGCAGAACTGTGTTGATAAGCTTGTACGGTGTCTGCCTGGACTAGGCATGGTTCAAGCCACTCCTTCCATTTCATAAGCACTTAAATCACTGACCAGCTTTAATATTGCAGTAGCTTTGCATTGTTGAATCATATTTGCACATTGTGGGTGGGAAGTATTATTCAGTGGAAAGAATGGTCTTATGAATATAAATAAATAGTCCAGAATGGCTGTCTTTTGCCAGGCTTTTAGTATGTATGCTAGCCACTGATGGAAAATTTGATACGTATTTTAAAGGAATTTTAAGGATAACTAGATAAGAATTTAAAGCATTTCCATAGAGTTTGAAAGTACTTCTCCATTGCTTGTTCTGAAGTGAAATTGTGAAATAGCCATTTTATTGCTAGGAAAACAAGATTTTAGAAACACAAATCATAGACTTTGCACTCTCACAAGTAGTAAAAATCTTAAAACACTGAATGATTAATCAGGTTGTTTCTTGGGATGGGGAGGGAGTGAAACTTTTCTATAATAATTAGATGGCATTAGCAAAAAAACCCTTTATTCTATTTAGTTTAAGGTATTTTTAAACAAAATTTAAATGCATTTGTTGTTTGTTTTTCTTTAATACACATAGGCGTCCTAGAGGAGTTATTTCCACTCCAGTGATAAGAACATTTGGAAGAGGTGGAAGGTACTATGGGAGAGGTTATAAAAACCAGGGAGCAATTCAGGTAATAAAGTGGTGTGATTTACTTCCATAACTCTGGTTTACAGGCTAGTGTGGTCACAGGCTCCCTAGGCCAGTAGGACTTGCTGCTGACAGCTCGTGGGAGAAGGGCAGGATAGAGTGCTTCTTGTAGCTACCACAGTATATACTGGTCACTGAAACAGTAAACCATATGGACAGTGATGACAGTTCTCCCAGTGTTGTTCCATCTCATTCAGAAGCAAGCTTTAGTTATCTGATTAGAGGAGAAAAATGCACCCTGCAATGAAGAATATGGGTCCCATATGGACAATCCTGATCAGCTGTAGGGGAGGGATGTGGGACCTTAACTGAAATCAGTGAGCAAACACTAAGGAGAAATATGAAGTTGAAACAAATTGGTATTTTATATTCCCCACGGCCAACTCCCCCAGTTTTTGTTCACTTTCATTCTGGCCCCCCAATTCCTTTAAAAAAAACAAAAAACCAACAGGTAGTGCTAGGATTCTACCTCTAGAGTACTCACTGTAAATATTAATAGGAAATTATGGAACAACCTCTGTGCCATGTGGTTACACAGTCCCATCTTTTGGTAATGGTACAAAGAGTCCATAAATCATAGCTTCTACCTTTTCCATGGTTCTTTGAAACCGTGTAACTGAAGCATATTTGTTTCAGCTTCACATTTCCCCCAGTTTTGTTCAGTCTTTTATTCCAGCTACTCAGCACTTTTGCAAGTTAAATGAGTCCCGGGGGAGATGGATTAGTGGGCAGCTAGTAGACGATGTGGATAAAAGTACATGATAAATGTATCATGTGGCTCTGCATTGTGTCACATGGATAGTAGCAGATAGGAGTTGGCGGGGTGGGGTGCTAACAGCGAGAGGAGTGCTCTCTTGTGAGAGATGAGGGAACTCTTAATTTCAAGTAAAACTCAATGTTTTCTGGATGTAAAAATTCAAGCTTGTTCTATTTACTTCTTTGTAGTTATTGCATCCTATCTTCCTTGTCAACGTCTGTGGAAATGGATCTAAATTTCAGTGTGTATGTGTATCTGGTGTTAATTTCTGTATTTTTAAAGCTTTAATTCTCATTACCAGCACCCCAGTGTAAAGTATTCTGCTGGAATTCTGTATTGAATTCACAGGCCTGGAAACAGGGGGCCTCTGTTTACCCATAGAACCAATATAGTATGTGCACAGCAGTCCAAGTTTGCTAGAGTCATAAGTCTCTTTCACAGGGAGTACCTTTGAGATTGAGAGGGTAGACCAGTCTCCATGGTATTTCAGTCTTTGGGTATCAGACAGCACTTAAAAGCAAGGAAATGGATATCGTAAGGAAATGAATATTGTAACTCTTCCACTGCAGATACACGGCCAGATTTTGATACCCTTTCTTGTCATTAATTATGTTTATTATGGTAGTGTGTAAGGGCCAACCAAGAATGGAGCCGCATTGTACTAGGCACCACACAAATACTGTAGTAGGTGATCCCTACCCCTAAGACTTTACAGTCTAAGTAGACAAGACAGACACAGGATGGGGAAAGAGGTAGCACACGCAAGCAGAATGAACAATGTGATGGCTGCAAATGTCATGTTAGTTCCAGTTATTTTTTGAGGGGTAGGTATAGTTAGGAGGGGTTCAGCTAAATGAAAAGAAAAAGGAAAAAGGGGATAGGAACAGGGCAGGGGAGCAGAGGGTAAGGGGGCAGGTGTGCAGTGAAGCTGAGATGTGAAGACTGCGGGCTTGTGTACACTACCGCTTGGGGTCGATCTAAGATACACAACTTCCGCTACATGAATAGCATAGCTGAAGTCGATGTACTTAGATCTACTTTCCATGGTGTCTTCACTGCAGTAAGTTGACAGCTGACGCACTCCCATCGACTCCGCTTGCGTGTCTCATTCTGGTGGAGAACTGAGTCGGTGGGAGAGCGCTCAGCGGTCGATTATCGCGTCTGTACTAGACATGATAAATCGACCCCTGCTGGATCGATCGCTGCCTGCTGATGCTTCAGGTAGTGTAGACAAGCCCTAAGAGAGGAGGGGGAAGGTTAGAGCAAACAGACAGCACAAAGCAGAGCAAGTACCCAGAATAAGTAGCATCTTAACCCTCAAAGAGTTTCAATGACTTCATTGAGACGACTTGTAAAGTAAGGTGCTACTCAGCAGGAGTGGAGGGGACAAGTGGCTGGTCTATAATTAATATGTTCTTACGACGTATAAAGAAATATATATTTTGTCACAGGATAACACCCTTAACTCTGACTCAGAATATATGCTGTGCTTTCTTAGTAGTTTCAAAATATTAACACAGCAAAAAACAACCTGAATAGGACACCTAAAAAGAATATGTGAGCACTGGTGCCACAATATTGATCAGCCTCAAATGCTTCATATTGATATTATACACTTTCCTAGCAAGCCACCTATGCAACACTAATACAAAGGGACAGCAATTTGAATATTTTACCAAAACAAAAAAACCCAGCAATTCAGAAATACCTTAACTAATATTTCCCATGGTTACAGTTAAGATTGTTGTTGTGAAATTGTAAGATTTACACCATGTCCTTAATGTATTCATTTCTTTGCTTTTTTGCTTTAATCTACTCCTTTATCTGAGGACACTGGGGAGAACAGCTAGTGTGCTTTAGCAGGGTCCACATGGACATTTAGTGCCTGGCAAGCTACTAAAACTACTAAGGGTAGATTTATGCTCCATCTTGCCACAAGCTGGAGCATGTACATGTATACAAGCCTTAAGTGTTTTGTGTTTGTAACAATGTGATAAGTTGTCACTTAGCAATCTAAATTAAAAAGAAACAACGATGTTGATTGTTGTGTGTTTTGGAATTGTATGATTTATTATTGCAACTGATGAAAAGTTAAATGTAGTTTTAATTCTCAAGCCCTGTAAGTCTACATTTTCAATATTAGCTTTATGGCTTTATTTCATCTGTGGTATGTTTTCTGAGTATTTATTGTGCATTTTGAATATAAGTCACTTTCATGGGCTGTCTCTTACATATGCACAGTACATGGTATTACATGACACTACTTGTACCTTTGTTAAAAAATGTTTTATATTGTATCTGAGAAACAGTATGTAATCATATCATTAGACTACACTGCGTGCAAATGAGGACACAGAGTTAACATCATGTGCTGAATCTTAATTTTGGCATTTCCTGACTCTTGTTTACTTAATTGTACAGTCTAAACAGTGTAATTATTGCACCTGGTGCAAAGTGCAACTTCCCACGGGCATGTCAGAAAACTGGGCTGAGCTAAAAGGTGTTCACATTAATTTTCCTTTAAGGACTGAAATTCTTTGAATTATGGTAATCATAATTATGGTAGCCAGCTCTGCCATTTTTGGCTCTTGGTCATAAAAAGCTAATTCTGTAACTGGTTAACTGAAGGAAAAAAAAAAAAAGTTGGTTTCTTGACTGCATAAGCCAGGGGAAGCCCAGATATATTGTCTGTTGTTCCCCAAAGATGAAATTGGCATTAGATGCTTTGTTTGACCTTGTGCACCCCTTCCACAGTGAGGTAAATTTTCCATGTCTGTAGATTGATATGTTCAGTCTTTAAATCCGTGCTAATCTGGGAATTTAGTATGGTATGCAAACTCTTCTTACAACAGTAGATCATGTTTGGAATATTCCAAGTTAACATGTAATACTTCTGTCTGTGTTCTGCAGCACGCTATCGGAAGTGATGTCAAGATAATCAGTTACAAATATACAATGGTAGCTTCTTTAATAATGTCTTCTCTTTTTTTAAAATAGGGCAAACCTCCTTATGCTGCTTCAGCAGAAGAAGTGGCCAAAGAACTTAAGTCAAAATCAGAGGAATCTAAATCCTCAATTGTGTCTTCAGATGGATCCCTGGCTGAAAATGGAGTAGTGAATGAGGAGAAGCCAGCTTCCCAGATGAATGGGAATACAGGAGACGTCCGGGGTTCCAACCAGTCTGAAAGTGCCTTGAGTAATGACTCTAAAATGTGCAATACAAATCCTCACTTAAATGCACTAAATGCAGACAGTGTTTGCCATAAAGATGATACTCTTGAGGCTGCTGTCTTAAAAAAAGAAGAGTAAACTTATTTTTTATAGAGGGTGAAGGATGTTGGGAAGGGTCAGGATTAGGAATATCTGGAAAGAAAGAGAGCCTACAGTTACGTACATTTTTTCCTTTCCGTAAGAGAAAAATGAGGACTTTGGAAATTCGGATCCCTCTTTGATGTCAGAGATTTAAACAACACATTTTTAGTTTTAACCAGTTGTAGTCAAAATGCTACAATAAAACAAAAAAGAAAGAGAATGAAGAGCATTTGACTCCCGCACTTAAAATGAAGTATACATAAAGTTTAAACTGGTTATGACAAAAGCTTGTAGTTTTGTTTCTTGAAATATAAGGAAAACAAATTTTGGCAGTCTTTAAGTATATATAGCTTAAAATATAATTTTTAGTACTTGGCACCATATGTATGCCATTATATTTGATTTTGCATTACTGTGTCACAATAAAGCTTTCTTTAAGGCTTTGATTTCATGATTTTGGGGGAAAAAAGGCACAACCACAGTTTTTCTTTCTCAAATTTCATCACTGTTGATGTGGTTCTTTTGTGTTTAAAATGTGCAAACTATCGAAACTAAAAATTATAGAGTAATATTGCAGTTCTGCTGATTTTAAATATACATCATACATACTTTACAAGAAAGTTAAATGGAGATAAACTTGAAATCATAGAAGATACAAATGACCTTTCAAAATAAACACAATGTGTTCTGAAACTTTTTGTGACTAATACCATGCATCCGTGATCAATGAACTATGTGGTTTTGAATCAGACGTAGACCATTAGTACTACTATTTGAGCTAAACTTCTGCATGGTTCATGATTTTTAAAGTGTGTAGTTAATATTATGCATGTTATTGTCCTCTTTCTTCCATTCTTACAAGTACTGTGCCCATTTGCAAAACAAAAAGCTAATAATCAGTAATAGTCCTATAAAAGATGTTAACTATGTTTAGTCATTGACTGATCTTGCTCTAACCTTAAAATTTTGTGATTATTGACCTCTGTTGCATTTATTCTAAAACTTTAAAAAAAATTATCTAGCCGTTTTTTGAATATCAACGTTACCCTGGTGTACTCATTGCTGTATGCATTATTGTTCTCTGTTGCTGTTTTATGCCTTCATATTAGCAAATATGAAATTCTGTGAAAAACAAAAAAAACAAAAAAAGCTTTGATCTTCAAAAAATACCCCCTTCTGTAGCAGGAAACAAATGGCTTGTTCTTGAGAACTTTCCCATCAAGAATTTAGTATAAGCAAATATACCTGTATCATTTTGATGTTTTTGTTAGTGTTTCCAAACTTAATGTACTTCAAAATCAGAATCATTTCTTTATATTCGTTTTCATATAATTCTCCTGATGCTCTTCATCACACATTAGTGATCAGAAATGAGGTGTAATTCCCCATTCCCTGCCCGCAAGAGCTAAGTAGGTATCTTAATGTAAGTTGAAGGGAGTTCTGCCCCAACTCATGGATTGTGCAAGAATGAACTACTGTTGGGTTTGATTGGTTGTAGATGGATTGTGGTGTGGTGTATTTGAAGGCTATTGAATGCAACTTACAATGCTTAATAAAAATCTTTATTCTTTTAGTATAAAATAATGTATGCCTTTTTTATTGTCATGTAGACCTTTAATTAAACATACTGTGAATAAGTTTTCCTGTGCACAAATAAGCTGGTTGTTAGTGAATGACATGATCTCCTACTGGCATGTAGAGAACGGAAGCAAAGCACTTTGTCATCATCCTTATGTAGGGGGATGTTGCCCTTGATGAGAATAATGCTCAGTCCTATTCATTTTGTTGAATAACGCAGGTTTCTTGACTTGGTTAGTAAGTTGCAAGTGTTCAACTTAACTCTTGAGGGCTGCTACAAAATATAATTGGTCTGAAATTTGAGTGGGGGAAGGTATATTTTTTCTGAAATATGACATAAGTTAGTCACCAAAGCCTCCAATTCAAGGCCCTGCTGGCAGAGAGAATTAAAAATGCAGTAAATAGCAAATTGAGAAGCAAAATAATTATTGTTGTGGTTACTTCAGAAACTACCGTATTTTTGTATTAGCAAAACTGGATGAAACACTGAAAAGCAGAATTTCAGAAGCTAAGATGCTAGAATCTTCCTAAGGAGAAGCTTTTATTCCCAAAAGAAATGGTACCCTGTGCCCTGTTCTGGTTCTCTGCAAATTGAACAAATAACCAAGGAAAAACAAATTAATGTGGCTTCTCTGGCACACATAATCCCTTCTCTCAGTCCTCAGAACAGATTCTGGGTTTCTTGACCTTTAGGATGCCTCACTAGCTGTGGTTATTGCCTTATGGAGAGGCTCACGATGAGCAGCAGCCACTGCCAAGCCAATGTTAGGGTGAAAGCACTACCCTGGATATTCGCCAAGTGCTTGTTAGGGCTTGCCTACACAGGAAATGTTTCCAGTTACGTGGTATAGTTATACCACTATAACTCCCTGTGCAGGTACTTATATTCCAGAATGAGAGGCTCTTCTTGGTTTAGCTTAACCCCCTGACCAAGCAACATAAACTAACCCAAAAAAGGCACCCTAATTCTGGAATAAGAACATCTACATGGGCTTACACTGGTATAACCATAAATTGACGCCTTAACTTATACCACGAAAATTTTCCAGCATAGACAAACCCTTAGTGGCTGCTGCTTTTGTCCAAAACATATCTATTGTTTTATTGTCTTATATGAGCGCTTAGAGGCCCTGATAGAGCTCGATACACATTGTAGGTGACAGGCCCTGCCTTGAGTTCACAGTCGGAATAGACAACACTTTTATGCAGGGTGAGAGAAGGGAAGTATTCCCCCAGGTTTAGAGGTGACCATGCCTAGCTTACACACACATAGGTGTTAAATCCGGTCTTAAAACTAAGGCTATGTCTACACTACGGACCTTGTAGCGGCACAGCTGTACTGCTGCAGCTGCATCGCTGTAAGGTCTCCCGTGTAGCCGCTCTACTGGCCGGAGAGCTCTCTTCTGCCAGGCATAATTCAACCATCCCCAACGAGCGGCGGTAGCGATGTCGACAGGAGAGCATCTCCCGCCAACATAGGGCTGTCCACACCGGTGCTTCTGTCAATGAAACATGTCGGTTGGCGGTGTGGGTTTTTTTCACACCCCCGACAAATTTTGCCAGCAGAAGTGCTCATGTAGACAAAGCCTAAGTGATGTTTTTAAACTGTGTTAATTAAAGCACTTAGCTAACAGTTTTAAAATGTCAGCCATTTTCCTAGTCTAGACAGGGTCTATGTCAGACCTGGAACTGTATCATAGGCATGTTGTGCCGTATCTGTACTACCGCAAACAACTCTTCCCAGCAGCTCTGCTCTGAGCTCAAGTACTGACTGTTGGATTTTATTGGCAATCCTCCCTTCTCCATTGTCCTGTCCCTCCTTATTTCTCTCTGCTAGCAATCTGTACTGCAACCAGAATACTGCACCCTGGGTAAAGGTGCGCTATCTTAACCAAAAATATAGGCCACCCCGTGTCTCAGAGTGAAGGGGCTGAAGCCAGCTCCTTGCCATGTGTGGCTGTCGTTGGTGAGTAACCAGTCAAGTCCCAGCAGAGAGCAGAAAAAACCCAATGGGAATGTGTCCATGGACAATGGAAGGGCTTGTGGGGTGTGTGGTCAGGCTGGAGATTTTCTTTCTTCTCCATGGTGAGTGGTGAGATTAGGAAGATGAAGACTGTCCCTGTCCAAAAGCAGGAATAGATGTTCTTTAGTGTGTGTGTGTGCTCTGTCTGTGTAACCCATCTTGTTTTTAAGGGCAAAATTAAGACATTATCCCCCTTCAGAATGGGAGTCAAAGTGAGAGAGTTCTAGGCTGTGTCTTCCCTGCACAACAGTGTGATTTATACACAGAGATTTATACACAGAGATAACTGTCCTGAATTAGCTCTCCCAATGCACAATCCTAGTGGAGACAAGGCACACGTAGCTTCTACCTTGAAAGAGCTGGTCGAGGTGAACCCCCTGTAATTCCTGCCTGGGGTTGACTTCAAAGGCAAAGTTGAGGAAGAAACTACAGATTATACGCTCATGTAGCTAACTCCATTTTTAAAACACACCTTTGATTTTATTCTTTCAGTAAGGTCAGAGCCCTAACGACTCTACTTTTCAAGCAACTAACATAAAATGAGACAAGGTGGGTGAGGTAATACCTGTTATTAGAACAACTGTGGGTGAAAGAGACCAGCTTTGGAGCTAGAGAGAGCTCTTCTTCAGGTCACTTTGTCTTGTTCAACAGAAGTTGGTCCTAATATCCTGGGATCACCATGGCTGCAACAACACTACTGCTAGCATGTAAAATGTTTCTCTTGGAAGTGTTAAGCTGTAGCAAGTGATGGAGCCTGTCTATAAGAAGCAATAAAGCAACAGGGGTCCTTAAATGACTGGAATGAACTTTGTTGCCTTAGCTGCCCCTCTGTCTGTCTGTTCTTTATTTGTAGAATTAGTTGCTAATCATTTTAACTGTGATGTTAATTTTCTAATAATGATCTGTCCAGGTTCCGGTTAATGCATTGTTCTATCCAATGTTTCATGAGCCACGTGGATAATTACTGACAATCGGGCAGATTTAGGGCCTTCTGTAAACTGCGTTGTGTACTGAAGGGCTCAGAGGCTTAAATGGGCGAGTTTGCGGGAGTCACAAATTTGTAGAGAGAGCTGATTCAGGAAGGATAATACTGATACCTACCACTTGTATATCATGGCAGTTTTCATCCATAGAGCTCGTACAGTACAAGGTAAGCTTTATTATTTCCATTTTACAGATGGCAAAACTCAGGAACAGAGAGGCTAAGTGACTTGGCACGTGATGCAGAGAGTGAGTGGCAGAGCTGTGAGTAGTCTCTACCCCATCTGACTCCCAGTCTAATGCACTAGGGTATTCAGGAAAATCCTCTCTTTTCTCCCACTGCTCATAGTTGTGTTTTAAATTACATCATTTGATTAGATTATGAAGATATTAGCTTGTCTCAGCCTTAGCTATATTGTACTACTGCCCCTGCCCCCTTATAATAAAAGTGGATTTCTGTAATGGTTTGCAATATATTATAGGGTCATTGTAGTGCTAACGCAGTGATCAGCTTGGGGGATGCTTCCGTTATCAGTTCATCAGATAACGCTCTGCAACTGTTCCTAGAATTCTGTCGGCAGAGAGCCCTTGGCTGTAGAACATACTTTCCCTGGTGGGCAGGGTTTGTTCGCTCTCCAAGGTCGTAGTAAAGAGTCTCATGGGTGTATTTTAGTTTCATTTAATATGTGCGATGTGGGTGATAAACTTTTTGGAGAAGCAGGGAAGTCTTGCTGCTGTAGTGATGGGCACTGTTTTACACATACCTGTATGTATATCCATATGGCCTTCTTGATAAGTACAGTGAGAAAATTGTATGCAAGTTTTTCCACTGCTAGTGATCATGGTTACTAAGGCATAAGCTAAATCCCAGCTCTTGGGGTAAAAGGAGTTGATAGTACTTCATGATGCGTTTGCTGTGACAGAACCCTTGAGCTCCACTGCTGGTGCTTTGCTGATGGAAGACGGAGAGGAGCAAGGTGTAGGGAACCGGTCCCTGGACTGGGAATCGGGAGGCCCGCGGTGAAATCTTGGCCCTATTGAAGTCAATGGGCATTTTGCTATTGATTTCAGTAAGGCCCTGGATTCTGTTCCGGACTCTGTCACTGACCTGCTGTGTGACCTAGGGCAAGCCTCTTCCCCTCTTGGTGCCTGTCTCTCCCTTCTGACCTTTGTCTGTTTTGTGCATGTAGATTGTCAGATTGTGACAGGGACTGCCTCATTCCGTGTTTTTGTACAGCAGCTAGTGTAATGGGACCCCAGTTGTGGCTGTGGCCTCTAGGTGCTACTGTAATGTGAATTAATAATTAGAGAAAGGAAGAGCTTTTTGCATTAAATGTGCACTATACATCCTTAAAAGACAGTTCCTCAAATAATAGATATTGGTTAAGTCTGCCTGGTGCCTTTGATATGCTCACTGGTAACTATTGGTTTCAGAGTAGCAGCCGTGTTAGTCTGTATTCCCAAAAAGAAAAGGAGTACTTGTGGCACCTTAGGGACTAACAAATTTATTTGAGCATAAACTCAGAAGTAGGCTGTAGCTCACGAAAGCTTATGCTCAAATAAATTTGTTAGTCCCTAAGGTGCCACAAGTATTCCTTTTCTTTTTACTGGTAACTATGTTTGCTTAATTCTTTCTTTTTCTTGGTTTTTTTATTGTGTGCGTTGCTCTTCTCCCTTCTGGATGCAGTGTTGCTCCCAAGAGGTTTCTATGCCCCCGCCCCCTTTTTTTGTCCTCCTTATCTGATACATGATGCTACTTAATCTGTTCTGAGGGCTAAATCCTTATTAAATCAGTGTGGTGATGTATAGTTGCAGAAGGTATGACAGCTGGAAGGGAAGTTAAAGAAAAAAGTTGACAGGAGAGTTTAATGAGACGGAAGGGAAAGAGAGAGCTTTTCTACCAGAGGCAGCCTTTTGTTCCCATCAGCAAGGAAACATTCTGCTCATGGAGTCCACAGAACCCACTTCCCTCTTTGCTGCCTTGTCGTCCTGAAATCGGAGCATCTTTGTTTTGATCTTAAGAACCTCACAGGAAGAAACCTTCTTGTTTGATTACTGTGGAGATGTCACTTTGTTGCTGAGTTCAGCTGAAACCTAGCAGCAAAGCAGTTTGCTTCACCAACCTGAGAACACGACGACAGTAAAACCTCTTTGGGTGGATAGATTGCCCTGCTCTCCATCCATGTTGGACACAGATGTGTCTAGCTAACTCTGAAACACTGGGGCAGTGAAAATGTGGCTTAAACAAGAAAGAAACAAAAGGATCAAGCTTTACTAACTGGTGCTTCATGGAAGACCTCTGACAGATTACAGTGCATTAGAAGTAGAGAGATTCTGCTAGAACAGGACTTGGGCAGCCTATATTGGCTGACTGTCCAGGAACTAGAGGGATGATGGAATGAAGTTTGGCACAAGAGGAGAGGGGGTGTCTGAAGATACTGAGAGAGATGACTGGTGCAGAGGAACTGCTTCCCATGCTGACAGTAGTGTGACAGCCTAGCTTAGATTAGATGTCAGGAGCAGAAGGAATAAGTACACGTCAGTAGGTTTCACTGGATAGTATATTTCAGTTGCCACTTTTCACTGAACAGAGGCACCCTTTATTGATTTTTAACTTTAAAACCCCTGTCTCTGCAAAGAAATCAATTATTTCTGACTACTTCACAGGAGAGAATTTACAATGAAGTGGAGAGGGTGGAAGCAACCACTCTATGGCAAACTGAGAAGGCACATTGGATGGATACACAAGAGGTAAGCATTTTTGTTGTTGTTAACAGACATGTGCAGATAGAGAGGTTTGTTTTGAAGTCTCCTTTAATGCCAGTTCACTGGGGATTTCTATAGTCCTGATAAGGAAAAGAGTAAGTGACGAGCAAAGGTGTCTGGTTCTGAAGATAATACTACAGGATGTTAACCAGCAAGATCAGAAATCGTTTTGGGCTTGTTTCTAGAGACCCAGCTAAATCCTGTATAAGATGATAAAGGTGGTGAATGTGTAGGCCCACTTGTCATATGAAATACTTACAGTACATGTGGGGTTTTGCAGCCCAGTTCAGGAGTGGTGAAAGAATGATACAACGGTTAAGCAAAGGCCAGTGAATATACTGTAGAAAACGGACATATTAAACTGTCAACATTTTAATTATGTCATTGTATAGATATTTTATGATAAAAATCTGACTCCTTATGGCACTAAATAGATGCCATCAAAGTCTGCCTTGCAATCTGGTAGATGGAGAGCACTTACATGGGCTTCTGTGCAGAATTTCTGAATGGCCACGTGTCCTTTGCCCCTTCATTCACTGCCAGTGTGAAAAAGCTAAAGGGGGCAAAAGGATGGATCTGTGTCTCTGGGACGCTGCAGGATGGAATGTTAGAGTCCAGAGTCTCAGTGACATGGGGAAAGAATTCAGATGAGATAAGGGTGCAGGCTGAGGAGGGAAGGGGATTGAGACACTTCTGTGCTGAACTCAGCACATGGAGTTCATTTCGTTTTTGCTTTTCCATAGGTGAGCCTGACCCCAGAGAACCCAGAACCAGCAGTGCTTTGGCTGAGTCACGTGGCAGAAATGAGAGGAGAGTGGAGGGGAGGGTGAGTGCTGGCTGGCTTGTAGGGGTAACTCAGCAACACTCCCACAAGGTTGCCTACGCCAAGTGAACTTTGTACTCTAGAAGAGTGCCTTTGAGGAGGGCGGTGGCTGCAGAGATGGGAGGTGGATCTGATCAGATCCCCTAATTCCAGCCCTCTTGGTGTTCTTCTGTCACTAGTCAGTGGTTGTGAATGTGGTAGGTTGTCCGTGCCGTTTGCAGTGATGAAGCCTCTTTACATCCTGATGCAGTGTATGGGGTACAGACTGAAAGGCACGGTAGCTTTCTGGAGGATGGGATTCAGAACAACTTGGAAACCATCTCTGTTCTGGGGACTGAAGAGTTATTTCAGACATTCATAGAACTGCCTAAAATCCATTAAACGGCTCCCACAGATCCCCAAGGCCTAGCAGCCTGCAGACCTCAGCACGCTGGGAGAAGTTTGTTGCTGGGGAGTAAATGTTGGTCCCTTCCCTGTTTGGACAGACTTGCCTGAGATGCACAGAAGGTCAGGACCCATCTGGGCTGCCATTGTGTAACAAGCCGCAGTGCCTGTATGTGTATATGGGCACAGCCAGCTTACATGCTCCTCAGTGAAGCAGCAGATTAGCCGGGATGGTGTCTGTGCATTTATTACTCTCTCACAGGTTTAGCACCGCAGCAGTAGCTGGCTTCATTAAAATTTCAGATGATTCACTGGCTCCTCTTGTGGCATGCCCTACACTTGCCCCCGTCCAGGAAATAGCTCTGGGGTTAGAGGAATTGGTGGGAACATCCTGGGACCTGAACCTCGTAGCCCCACTACAGTCATGGCAGGCAATGACCCAACCTCTCTATGATTATCCTGAAGGACAGAGCTCGCCCTCCAGACCATCCTGCCTGCCCTGCTTGCCTGTCCCTGGGACCCAACCTTGCATACCAAAGAGGAGTTTCTCCTGCAGATCTCTGTGGAGAGGGAGTGATAATCTTGGCCTTCTTCCAGGACAGCTCTGTAAAAACAGAGGCAACTCCCAAGAGGTTGCACTGATGTCCAGGCCTAGGAAATGATTGGCTTCGGCAGGGGCGATGGCCTTGGGCTAAAGTCTCACTCACACCCTTAAGCATTATGCCAATATTTGGCCCCTTTGTGCTAGCCCTGCCTCCCGTGCCTTCTGCAGTGATCTCTGCAGTCCTAAGGGTTGTGGGAGGCTTCATGATGATTCTGTTCCCCACAGTGAGTAGACCCTGGCTAGAGGATTTGCTGCCTTGGGTAACTCCACTGATCAAAACTGGCACTGAATGACGTACAGCAGTTCAGCCATCAGCTCCGTTGCAGTCAAATGTTCAAGTGTAGCAAAAACCTGTTGGAGGAGTAAGAGATTCATAACCTACATGTTAGTTGTCAATGTTCCCATTTGTTTAGGTGGGCATTGCTATTTTAGGGGAATAGATTTGGGCATAGAAAAAATATATTTCTAGAACAGATCTTTTTTCTTTGCCCTACAAGGGGTCCTTTAAGTTCCTTTTGGAAGTCCCCCAGAGGATTCTGCCACCACTTTCCCATTTATATGTTATTTCCTCTGGGGCAACCATCTTTCCAGCTGAGGATAGATGGATTCCCCTCACCTCTCCCACTGGACTAAGTAGAGTGCCTCTGGAACTTGCCTAGCTCATGCCAGCCAGGATTGGAGGAGAGTTAAGGCTTCAGACTTGCATTTCCACCTAATTATACATGCAGGTCTCTCTTTTCAAGGAAATCTCCTTAAATGACAGTCACTCCTAAGTTTCAGAGTGTAAGCCGTGTTAGTCTGTATTCGCAAAAAGAAAAGGAGTACTTGTGGCACCTTAGAGACTAACCAATTTATTTGAGCATGAGCTTTCGTGAGCTACAGCTCACTGCTCATGCTCAAATAAATTGGTTAGTCTCTAAGGTGCCACAAGTACTCCTTTTCTTTTCACTCCTAAGTCTTTCCGACTGTCCAGACAACCTGCTGGATCTCACTGAAGAAGTTTAGGTTACTTAGCATTGAAATCTAGATGGCCTTAATAGACTGAGGAACAACAAATATGGAACGTCTCCCCCCACTCCCGTGACGTTGCATTGGTGCCATTTCTCAGACAGAAAATATCATATTGCCTCTTTATAAATCGATGGTATGCCCACATCTTGAATACTGCATGCAGGTGTGGTCGCCCCATCTCAAAAACCATATATTGGAATTGAAAAAGGTTCAGAAAAGGCCCACAAAAATTATTAGGGGTATAGAACAGCTTCCGTATGAGGAGAGATTAATAAGACTGGGACTTTTCAGCTTGGAAAAGAGACGACTAAGAGGGATATGATTGCGGTCTATGAAATCATGACTGGTGTGGAGAAAGTAAATAAGGAAGTGTTATTTACTCCTCATAACACAAGAACTAGGGGGTACCAAAGGAAATTAATGGGCAGCAGGTTTAAAACAAAAGGAAGTATATTTTTCACACAACGCACAGTCAATCTGTGGAACTCTTTGCCAGAGGATGTTGTGAAGGCCAAGACTATAACGGTTCAAAAAAGAGCTAGTTAAATTCATGGAGGATAGGTCCATCAATGGCGTCCCTAACCTCTGTTTGCCAGAAGCTGGGAATGGGTGACACAGGATGGATCACTGTTCTAGTCATTCCCTCTGGGGCACATGGCATTGGCGACTGTCGGAAGACAGGACACTGGGCTAAATGGACCTTTGGTCTGACTCATTATGGCTGTTCTTATGTTCTTATGCCTCTTACTCCAGATCGCCTCTAAAATGGAAGGGGAGCAGCTATGGCTGTCTAAATACATTTGTAAAGTGGTGCCACCTTTGACGGGTTTGTGCGTAGGAGGTGATCCTGCTCCCACTAAGCGTCTCTGCTGCTAGGGCTGACTTTTCTTGATTTGTGAAAGTGGACAAACACCTTATTCCAAATTAAGAGTGTCAGGAGAGGCAGCCTGATCCAGTGGATAGAGCCCTGGAAAGGGACTCAGGAGGCCTGCGTTCAGTGCCTCACGCTGCAAATGACCTGCTGGGTGACCTGGGTAAGTTGCCTCACCTCAGTGTCTGAAATAGAGCTAGACAGGAGCTCCTGGTTCCCACTCCCCTGTTCAGACCACTTGACTAAGCATGGTGTCGGGGGGTGGCACAAACCTAGTTTTCCAATAGATCAGCGTCCTTTGCAGGTTTACCTTGTGTATCAAGGTGAAATCCTGATTCCACCAGCATCAATCAGTGGGAGATTTGCCATTGATTTCAGTGGAGCCAGGATTCCCCCCCCAGCAGCTTTTTCTTTTAACAGGTATATCCCTATATCCTGTTCCCATAAATAGTGATTTAAGTGGGGGAAGGGGAGGGGTGTTGTTTTGCTTTGGTGTACAAACCAGTATTCATTTAGCAATCCTGTATGTAAGTTGTGTGCACTCAGCAAAGAGGAAAACAAACACGTTATAATAGTGGAACTTCCAACACTTTGAAACCTCTTTAAGGTGAACTTCTGGCTTCCTTTGCTTTGTAGGGAAGGAGCCTCTCATTGCTTCACAGGAACCCCTAATAAAAACAGGAGGAGGTTAAATGAATACCAGTTAGACTAATGGCAGAGGCTGACTCCCACCCTCTTTCTGCCTCCTCCCCCATTGTTAAGTTGCAAGCGACAAGGAATGTAAAGGATCCTGGTCCCAGTTCAGTTCATTTTCAGAATAACCCATCTGACGTGTTTAGGAAGTTCTGATTTGTTTCTTGTAATCTAGCCATTAGATTAAGTCTAGCGTTCCACTTTTTACCCAGCTAGCTAGATTTGTTACTTCACGCCTGCTTGGGGGAGACAGTTACTGATAAGACCTATGAAACAGCAGTTACTCCAGTTCCATCAGGATTCTTGTGATATTTTGGTGTTCAAAGCCCCAGTTCCTACAGTCACGTTGTTATGCAAAAATGTTCCCTTTTATAAGGAAAGCCCCGTTTCTAGCCCTCATGGCTGCCGAGAAAAGCTTGAAAATGTGAACCTGAAAAGATCCAAAACCAATGGAGGAAAAAAGAACCCCAAGGCTCAAAATGTTACACTTTTGCCAATCTCATTTTTGGTAGCCCTGACTTGTGTTTAAAAAACACTTGGAATTGGCCATATTGGTTATTGCATTAGATAAATGGGGTGAATTGCTAACCCCGGCTGAAGTACTTCTCTGAGGCCCAAGGAGGTCCTGGAAAGATTCGTTTCTGGAGCCCTGTTGCATTATATTCTCAGAGAATAGTGTATATGGGAACGTGGTAGGCATGAATAGCACTGGAAACAGAAGTCGTCTGTTTATCCAAAGACCAGGTACAGCAACAGTAGCAGCGAAGACATCCCCGCCACTGCCTCTCCAATGCAGCTCAGTCCTGATCCTGACAAGCATCTCCATGGCTGGGAGGGTAGTTTCATTTCTATGGCCATTCACTACTTGGCGTCTTTGCATAAGGCAAGAATGTCACTAAGGCTGCCAGCTTGTGTTCGTGATGTTTCTCTTCTTCTCTGCACCCTCCATTTAGATTTGTTTCTCTGCAAAGACAGATTATGTAACAAAACCATCTTGTTCTCCCAGCTTTCTGAAAAGCCTTACAAGCTCTCGTGAGGCAATGCAGACATGTTTCAGAGATACGGGAAGTGCTTTCCTGAGGAGGTTGTCCTCCTGGTGCCTTATATTTCTGGGTAGCAGAGAAGGTTGTGATCTGAATGAGGCTAGCGTGCTGTCATCTAACAAATAAACAGATGTATGGATCTACCAGTAAACCTGGATCGTCATCTGTGCAGAATAGTTCCAGCAGAAGGCAATGGCTTCTCAGAAAATGGACACATCCTGTCTACTCCATGTGAGCTGTCCCAAGTGGTTGGGCTTTACAAAGAGAGGTGAAAAATACCGAAGCAAAGCATAGAAAAATAGCTTCAGTTCTTCAACTGTGATCTCCCTGCTAATGTTCCTGAAGGGAACAGACAGGAAGCTCTTATTGCACTGTGCTTTTAGCAAAAATGAAACCCTGGGACTGCTGTGTTAGGAAATGCAGTTTGCTAATGGTTTAAAATGCCGTTTATATAAACGGCTTTCCACAAATTCCACTCTGTCTATGCTGATTGCGCAAGCCTTTTAATGGGAATCATTTTTAAAAAAGCATTTTCCTGAACGGTTCCCTGCCATGGCCATCTCTGGGGTGCAGAGAGAGCCTTAATGGCCAAACCAAGATGGAGACTCGCATGTTGAGGTAGCCATCAGACAAAGCATATGCCAGAGGAAATCCGTCTGTGTGCTGTTGAGGGCAGCGCAGTCTGGAAGTGGGGCAGATTCTCACTGGAAACATAAGATTCTGGAAAATAACCTTTTGGGATTATGGTTTCCTTTCCAGAAATGGGGTTGAGTCCAGAAGCTTCTGTACTCACTAGTTCCTGCTCCAGTACATCTCAGGAGAGCTTTCCTTCTCTATCACTTCTGCAGTTCAGCATCTACCGAGCCCATGATGAGTGGAATAGGCAGATTCTATCCTTGTGGTTCCAGGATCGACAACAGCAACAACAGAGGGTTATTGAGGAGAAGTGTATTTCTCCACTCAATTCTCCTTTCCTTGTGCACATAATTGATGGTTTCTACCTGTATCATTCTCCTGGATATTTGTTCAGTAATAGTGGGCTTGTTCTATTTTTCAAACTGCATTTACGCTTTCCTCTATTTAGGTCATTGTTCACCAGGCTCATGAATGACTGTAGATGTGGCTAGGGGATGGCATTGCCCTGTACTGTGTAGCAGATCATGTGAGATCTTTGTGGGAAAGGAGATGAAAGAGGAGAACGGATTTCTCTCTTTCATCTAGCAGATTAATTCTGAGGGAGATCCTCTGGTTTGTGCTGTTTCCACCTCTATGTAGGTGGCAACCCTAACTGTATTTCACTGGCTATTGTTGTTTGAGGGAATGCTGCAGCTTTCCTCGCTTCGCTTCGTGTGAGCTCACTCACGGTTGTAGGGGAGGTCATTATGTTTTCCCAAGGGGGTTATTGTATCTGCTAATCTGGACTCTCAGATGTTATGTGTCTTTTGTCTGGGCTGGCTGTTGCTATAGAAGATAGAACCCCAGTCTGACGGGCACTTACCAAAAGAGGTGATGCATGAGGTCGGGGAAGGAGGAAAGAGAAGGGATATGCTGGAATGTTGAGCCTTAGGTTTTAATATTCAAAGCAAAGTGAATCTTGAAAAACGGTCCTTTAGATGTTACATTTGCTTGCAAAGCCTGAAGAGGGCTGCCTAGCACAACTGGATTGTTTTACAAGGACGCGTTATTGGCATTAATGCTGACAAAGAGAATCTCGGTGACGAAGAAACTATTGCGGAAAAGGGATCACGCAGACAAACCCTTCGTTCCACCACAACTGTAGCTGCTCTTAGGAGCATTTCCCAAGCACGGTGGCTATTTTAATAAGAGTCAGACTCAGACGTTGAATATGTTATATGAGTGGCATGATGCAGTTGTTATGAAATGACACAACTACCCACTTTGAGACTGTTTATGGTAACTGTGGTATGTGAACACTTCACATTGCCTGGGAAAGGGGTGCATAGGATATAGATGAAGCAAAGGAACTATGCTTTTGTGAACGTGATTCTCATGATTGCTTATGGTATGACTGACTGTTTCCCACTTGATGACAATTACTTCAGTCAGTTAATAGTAACGCAGCCTGGAAACGGGTTGTAAAAAGGCCAGGCCTAAAAGATAGGAAAGAAGGAACTCAGCATGGTTATACCTTCTGTGCAAGCTTAACTCTGTGATGACCCCTCTGGTAAATTATGGGGGCCTCCACTGGGCAGGTCCCCTTCCCTCCAAATCATGAGCACATAACATCCTTGTGGGGCCTACAGTAATTACTGTCCTATTATTATTTTTCCATCTGAGCATTTTTGCTTCCAGCGAAATTTGCAGCTGGAAACCGTCCATTGAGATCAGTGGTCCACAAACTGTGGAGTGCTCCCGCTTAGTGGGGCACCAAGCAACGTTCCAGGGGTGCGCAGTGGGGCCTAGACCAGCACCCACAGGGAGTGGGGAAGGAGCACCCCACTCTGCCCCAGACCAGCTCTGCCCCCAGCTCCACTCCACCCCCTGCTCTGTCCCCAGCCAAGCCCCACTCCACCCCCAGCTCAGCTCTGCCCTCATTCCCTCTCTGCCCCAAGCTCCTCCCCATCCCCAGTTCTGCCCCCAGCTCCACTTTCAGCCTAAACTCCTCTGCTGAGCCAAATGTGCAGTATGGAGGAAGGAGGGACATGGACAAATTCCATTACTGGTAAGGGGAGGTGTGGCAGGAAAAGTTTGGTCACCACTGGCTTAGATACTTCTCTGGTCCCCATCGCTCTAGCATTGGAGTCCCTTCCAAGTATTTAAAAATGAATATAACAATCTCTCTGTCTTCCTAGGAGAAGTAACTTGATTAGTTTGTAGATTGCCTGCTTGCTTGTCTGTGTGAGAGTGAGTTGTGTGGGTTGGGTGTCTGTGCAAAGGAACATTGAGGGAAAGCTAAGCCAAACTGATGGATTTTTAACTTTAGTTCTGATGGTAGTGAGGTCCCTGGTCCCTTTTTGTCTCTTTCGGGCATGAGTTCCAGAGTCTAGGTCCACCTCCGGTGAAAGTCCTGTCTCCTTCATTCCTGAGCCTGCCTCTGGGGCCGACCGTTGTATTACTCCAGTGGAACACAGCTATCATGGTAGGTCAAGTATACAGAGAGAGAAGTGATCTCAGGCAGGTAGGGTCAATGCATGAAGGAAACCAGCACCGTGACACCAACCACCCATCCGTGGACGATCAACACGTTGGCCCATGCACTACCAGAAATTCATGGAGAGCACTGTGGGAGCTACTGACAAGGCATCTGTGGAGATTAATAGCTTTTCATGGGAGACTGAAATCCAGCTATGTTAACCAGCCTCTGACATGGCTGCTGTTCACTTTCACCTTTCAAATAGCATGAAAATAAACAGTTTTTTAGCATGTAGAAATATGTTTCTAACTGGAGGATGAGAATTCTGTAAAGGAAATCTAGTCTTGCACTGGGGTAGCTGTTGTGTGTATTTCTGAAAATTCCCAGATGCCATCAGGGCAACCTGCACAGTCAGAATCTGGTGGCTGGAAAAACCTGTTGTAGGTGTTTACATTTTCCAGGGTAAAGGTCATGTCTCCGAAGCCCTCTCAATCCTAAATAGCATGCTACAAGACTAGACCCTAGTCTGTCTGTCTCCTGCACGCACTGGATTTCTTTATGTAATCTCCTCAAGGTAGAGGAAATCTGATACAAAATGATTCACATAATCTAACAAAAACAATGGGTTAAATACACACATAGAAAAGGAAAGGTGAGCCAGGCTTGAAAGAATATCATAATCGTCATGAGAGAGCCCTGTAAGAACACACCCTGAATCATTTGCTTCAGTATACAAGAATACTGAACTAAACTTATACGGAGTTGTAATGATATGTTCTGAGCTAAAATTAACTAGGGTTTTCTTCCATTATATGCATTGAGAACTGGAGGTGCTATCCCTTTGTAGCCTGAACATTCAAACCAGCAGCCTCCCGTGCTATTCACGTCCTAGCCTGAACGGCTCTAAGTACCCAGACCTTTAGACCACTCAGCAGAAAGCCTGGGTCTTGGCTTTAGTTGGAGTGGAAGCAATCACCCAGATCCCCCAGCCCCACCCTGGGCAGAAAATCTGGATTCTGCATTTCAGTTTCCTTTGAGATCTAGAATATGTGTGAGTTGCCTTGGCAAATGGCATGCAGCCAGCATGATATTCTCCACAAAACAATAATCTGGAACTATTTCTACTGCTGAAATAAATGTCATTGCACCTAGGACAATTCAGCCATGATTCTTCTTCGAGTGATTGCTCATGTCCATTCAACCTACATGTGTGTGCTCGCCACATGCACCGGTGCCGGAAGTTTTTCCCTCAGCAGTATCCATAGGAGACCGGCTCTGGCACCCCCTGGAATGGCACATGTATGCCACAGCATATAGGGTGCCGCCGGCCCCCTCCACCCTCAGTTCCTTCTTGCCGCAGCGACAGTGCATGGAACTGGTGCTGCTTCAGCTAGAGCTGTTGCTTTTTGTTTGTTCAAACTCATTTGCCTCTTGCAAATATTACTGTATATAGTTTCCCTCTAGTTTTGTTCAACCTCTTTGTTAAGTTAGAGACTTAGTCGGTCCCTAAAGGGACTTTGCCTTGGGATGGGGCATGCCCCAGTCCCCAGGCTTTAAATCCTTCAATCGGTGTGAAAGGCCCATGCCCATTAGCGATCCACATAATAGTTGTTTACGGTGCTTGGGGGAAGGTCACATTAGTGATAAGTGCAAAATCTGTAAGTCCTTCAAGCCCAGGACAAAGAAGGAATGTGACTGTCAGGGTTCCCTCCCCACTCTGAACTTTAGGGTACAGATGTGGGGACCCACATGAAAGACCCCCTAAGATTATTTCTACCAGCTTAGGTTAAACCTTCCCCAAGGCACAAATTCTCCCTTGTACTGTGGATTAGTTAAACGCTGCCACCACCAAGTGGTTTAACAAAGAATCTGGGAAGGGACCACTTGGAGTCCTATTCCCCCAAAATATCCCCCCAAGCCCTACACCCCCCTTTCCTGGAGAGGCTTGAGAATAAACAAGATGAGCACAGACCAGCCTTGGGATTTTTAGGACACTAAAAAAACCAATCAGATTCTTAAAAAACTCAGAACTTTATTAGAAAGAAAAACAGTAAAAGAAGCACCTCTGTGAAATTAGAATGGGAGATAATCTCACAGGGCAATTAGATTCAAAACACAGAGAATTTCCCTCTAGGCAAAACCTTAAAGCTACAAAAAGAAAAAACAGGAATACACCTTCCTCTCAGCACAGAGAAAATCACAAGCCAAAACAATGGATAATCTAACACATTTCCTTGCTAAATACTTACTAAGGAATTGGAGTGCTTGCTTTCTTGTTCTGTCTCTGGCAAAAGCCACACAGAACAGAGAAAACCTTCCCCGCCCAGCCCCCCGGCTGGATTTGAAAGTATCTTGTCCCCTTAGTGGTCCTTTTGGTCAGGTGCCAGCCAGGTTACTTGAGCTTCTTAACCCTTCACAGGTAAGAGATTTTTGTGCCTCTGGCCAGGAGGGATTTTATAGTACTGTATACAGACAAGTGGTTACCCTCCCCTTTATTTTTATGACAGTGACATTCATTTGAAGGCACTCCTGATGGAGTCTGCCCTTACTCCGATGCCGGATTAGTGCTCCGATTTGGCTCCTAGCATCGTGACCTCAGTGCACAGTGCCCCAACGGTACCGTCCACAAGCTGGCACCGGTTTCCTTCCATGGCTCCAGCCAAGAAGCCTAGGAAGATGTGGTGAGGAAGGTCTCCAGCTTCCCACAAGGGAAAGGACAAGTCTCGGGCGCCACTTCACTCCCTTCAGGATCCTGGGCCCCAGCTCCGGTCGAGCGGTGTAGCCCAGCCCACTCCCTGCCGGCTACCCATGCTAGAGGCCCTCCAAGTGGTGCAAGACATTGTCTCTCCTGGTGCCACCCACTTCGGCCCCTGCGGGGTCCCAGTCCAAGGGCAAACCCGCATTGGGACCCCACAGTCTCCATCTTTCTGGCAGCGCTCCCTGTCACGGGGGGCGTCCCACCAACAATCACCCTCTTGCAGCCGATGAGTCTGACCATGATAGGCAGAAGCTTCGTGGCCCCATTCGATCTCGGGACCTGGGATAAGAGCAGAAAGGCTCGAGGCGCAGCTCACCAGTAACTGGGCGCAGACCTCTGGATGCACACACCTTCTTCCCCCTCCTTCTCCCCCCCCCCCCCCAGCAGGAGTTTCAGAGTCAGGACCTGGAATCTCCATGGCACCTGTACTGGTCCAGGGACAGGTCAAGGGACCCACAGTACTGATTCCCCAGGGTGGCGTCACTGCATGCAGTTACATCTTCATGATGCCAAGCCCGCTCTAGTTACCAATCCCACTCCATGTCCTGGTACCGCTCGTTAAGCGTGAGGCGTAGATCGCTGGCCTGGGGCTGTTGTGGATCCGCTGAGCATCACTGGTCGCCAAGGCTCTGAGCCAGATGCTGGTCGAGGTCAGCCAGATCCAACTCCAGGTGGGGTGACCGGTACCAGCTGGGACAGAGCCACCAATCAGCCCCATCTTGGTCACAGGGGAGCGACTGCTCGGGCTTTGGCTCAGGTTTGGAGCAAGGTTCCCAGCGGCAGATCAGGTTCTATGGTGCAGACTATGTTGGCAGCACTGCAGCTGGGCCCGTGGCCTCAGACTCCGTGGCTGGCACAGTGGTACCCATGGAACCCATGGGGGTTCACTCAGACCTCTCAGGCCACCCACTTGCTATCCAGAATTTCCGAGAGACCGGCTAATGCCCTCTCCCACCCCACTCCAGCCCAAGAGGCCTCAGCTGCAGGCACCCCGCAGGCATAGGAGGAAGTGGGCAAGCAAGCCGCCAGATCACCTATGGTGGTGGAGGATGCCTTGGTACCGGCTTCCTCCTTCTTGTCGCCAGATGAGGCCATAGTGGGGCTGTGACGTTGCACTCCATATCTTTATGGAAATATGCTTCTGAGTGTAAATAGAATGTAACTGGAATATGCTTTATGCCAAAGGTTTCCTGTAAGGTATTGTTTCAAAGCTTATAATCTACTGAGTGTGTTCATCCTATTTGTATGAATGTATCATTCTTGTATCTGAAGCTAGAAATATGAAGTATTACTCTGAAGTCCTATTGTAACTATGCAAAGTGTGGGCCATTAACTAGGACAATTGGTGGTAAATGGCTCTGTTTACTTGTAAGCCTTCCTGTATACATGGGTGCCAGCCAGTGAGTAATGAAGTCTTAAAGGACATGTGATCATGTCACCTGGTACTGGAATCCATTTTAAACTTGGTGCTTTTCCATTTAGAAGGAGGGGTGGAGATCCAGAGAGACAAAAGATTCATGCCTTGTGCCAAAGCTATAAAAGGGAGTGGAACAGAACAAAGGGGGCTGCAGTCATGAGAAATCCCCTAGTTACCACCTGAGCTGGAACTAACAAGAACTGTACTGGAGAAAGGATTGGGCCCAGACTAAGAGTCTAGTCTGTGAAAGCTTATTGGAACATCTCTGAGGGTGAGATTTACCTATATTGAGTTTCTTAAATGTATTAGGCTTAGACTTGCGAGTTGTTTTATTTTGCTTGGTAACTTACTTTGTTCTGCCTGTTATTACTTGAAACCATTTAAGTCCTTTTATACTTAATAAAATCACTTTTGTTTGTTAGTAAACCCAGAGTAAGTAAGTAATACCTGGGGGAGCAAACAGCTGTGCATCTCTCTCTATCAGTGTTATAGAGAGAGGACAATTTATGAGTTTACCCTGTATAAGCTTTATACAGAGTAAAACAGATTTATTTGGTGTTTGGATCCCATTGGGAGCTGGGTGTCTGGGTGCTGGAGATAGGTAACCCGCTGAGTGGTTTTCAGTTAAAGCCTGCAGCTTTGGGGGTGAGGTTCAGACCTGGGTCTGTGTTGCAGCAGACTAGCGTTGTTTGGCTCACAAGGTTCTGGAGTCCCAAGTCATCAGGGAAGATGGGCTCAGAGGAAGTTTCAGCACATCAGGTGAGAGTCCCAAGGGGGTCTCTGTGACCGAACCCGTCCACCAGTGCCCCAGGATAATGCTAAGGTGCATCAGGAGCTGTTAAAGAGGGTTGCCACCAACCTGGGCCTCCAGGCAGAGGAGTTAGAGGAACCCGCAGACTCCCTCTTTAATGTTCTCTGCCCTGTGGCCCCAGCCGTGGCAGCTTTGCCCCTACAGGAGGGGGTTGCTAAAATTACAAATGCCCTCTGGCACAGCGCCCACCCCATTGCCTCAGATCTCCAAGAGGGCAGCGCCCAAGTACTTTGTGCCATCCAAGGGCCACGAGTACCTTTATACCCACCCAGTTCCCAATTCCTTAGTGGTAGAGGTGGTCAACCACAGGGAGAGACAGGGTCAACCGGGGGGCTACCCCTACGAATAAAGACTCAAGGAGACTAGACTTGTTTGGGCATAAAGTTTATTAGCCCTCCAGTCTACAGTTGTGGGCGGCCAACTATCAGGCCTTAGTAGGCCGCTATGATTTTAACATGTGGCAGGCCACGACCAAGTTCAAGAGCGCCCTTCCTGAGGCTTCTAGGAAGGTTTTCCGGGTAATCCTGGTAGAGGGCTTGGCTGCAGCCAGAGCAGCTCTCCAGGCGGCATCAAACGTTGCTGATACTGCCGCCCATACCATGGCATCGGACATCTCATTGCGCAGGGCTTAATGGCTGCTCCTTTCTGGTCTTGGAGGCTCAGCAGTCAACGCAAGACCTCTCTTTCGGCAGGCATGCCCTGCTCGCAGAACAGACGGACATTAAGCTCTATGGCCTGAAAGATTACTGCACGACCATAAAAACGCTAGGCCTGTACGTCCCTGGCCCTGCCCGCAAGCAGTTTAAGGCACAGCAGCCTCAGAGCCAGGGGAGACCCCCTCACCAGGAGCCTCCCCACAAAAGATCCAGGGGCTACAAGAGGTGCTGTGGCCCCCAACCCCTGTCTATATCCCAGGCAGGACTCGACCCACAGTAAGGAGATTGGCAAGCGCCCGTTTTGAGGGTATGCTCGAGGGTGACCTACCGGACTGTTCCCCTGACCACAGCCTGGGTTTGCCTACACATACTAGGTCACATGGCAGCGTGTACATGTGTGGTGTGCCATGCCAGGCTCCAGATGCGACCCCTGCAGCAACGGCTAGCGACGATCCACTCCCAGTCCAGGGACCACCTGGAGAAGGTCATCAGAATCCCTGCAATGGTGGCCCCGGGTAAGTCCTGGAAGGAGTTCCTTTTGTCAGCACTCCTCAATCAATTGAGTTGGTTTCAGATGCCTCGGCTGCAGGGTGCACCTCAGCACCCTCCAGACCCAAGGTATGTGGTCCCCAAAGGAATCGACGCTACACATAAATGTCAAAGAGCTCAGGGTGGTATGCAGAGCATGCGCGGTCTTCCTACCTCACCTGTTGGGCAGATCAGGTAGAGTCCTCCTGGACAACACAGCCTCGATGTTCTACATGAACAGGCAATGCGGAGCGTGATCCTTGGCCCTTTGCCAGGAGGCAGTCCATCTCTGGGACTTCTGCATCAACTACGGAATCCATCTAGAAGCGTGTCACCTTCCAGGTGCCAAGAACATGCTAGCAGATCACCTAACCAGGGACTTCTCCCCTCACTATGAGTGGTGCTCCACCCTGAGGTAGCCGGCATGATCTTCCAGAAGTGGGGAACTCCCCAAGTGGATTTGTTCACCACCAGGCAGAATGGGAGGTGCCACAGGTTTTGCTCCAGACGGGGTCTGGGCAAGAGCTCCCTCTCCGACGCCTTCCTTCTGTCATGGGCAGGAAGCCTGATGTATGCATTCCCTCGGACTCCACTCATCAGCAAGGTCCTAGCGAAAATCAAGAGGGACAAGGCGCAGGTATTACTATCGCCCCAGCATGGCCTCACCAGCACTGGTTTGGGATGTTATCAAGCTTGTCAGAGATCCCTCCCTGGCACCTGCTGAACCTACTGGACCTGCTGTCACAGGATCACGGCTGACTGTTGCACCCCAACCTCATGTCTCCACCTCATGGCATGGATGTGGCATGGCTGACTCTGGATGAACAGGCCTGTTTGGATGGGATCCAGAAGGTCCTCCTCGAGAGTAGAAAGCCCTTGATGAGGCAGACCTACCTGGCAAAGTGGACGAGGTTCTCCCGCTGGATGGCCGAATGGGGCATCTCCCCTTTGCATTCTTCAGTGCAATTGATCTTGGACTACCTGCTTCATTTAAGGAACCAGGGCCTGGCGAACTCCTCTATCAGGGTGCACCTGGCAGCCATTTCAGCCTTTCATCCACCAATCCAGAGGCAGACTGTGTTCTCCCATGACATGATGGTCAGATTCCTTAGAGGCCTCGAGAGGCTCTTTCCACAAGTCCAGTCCCCGGCCCTTCAGTGGGATCTCAACATGGTTCTGGACAGGCTCACGGGCCCACCCTTTGAGCCTTTGGCCTTGTGCTCCCTGTCTCACTTATCATGGAAGGTAGATTTCCTGGTGGCGGTGACGTTGGCGAGGCGAGTCTCCGAGCCGTGAGCCCTGACCTCAGAGCCGCCGTACACAGCCTTCTATACGAACAAGGTCCAGCTCCGACCCCACCTGGCTTTCCTTCCTAAGGTGGTGTCTACTTTCCACATGAGCCAGGACATCTTCCTTCCGGTCTTCTGCCCTAAGCCCCATGAGACTAGTGAAGAGAGGCGCCTTCACACTTTGGATGTAAGAAGGGCTCTGGCTTTCTACCTAGATCGGACAAAACCTTTCCGTAAGTCGACTCAGCTTTTCATCTCTACAGCTGATAAGATGAAGGGCCTCTCAGTGTCCACACAAAGGATTTCTAACTGGATCACCTCTTGCATTTGGACCTGCTACGGGTTAGTGGGAGTCCCTCTGCCATCGATCATCAGAGTCCACTTGACTGGAACGCAGGCATCCTCAGCGGACTTCCTGGCACACGTTCCAATCCAGGACATCTGTAAAGCTGTGACATGGTCCTCGGTGCACACGTTCACGGCCAACCTGGGTTCAGCAGAGCTGTCCTGCAATTTACATGTCCATGAACTTCTTACTCGCCTCCAGGGGTACTGCTGGGAGTCACCTAAGTTGAATGGATTTGAGCAATCACTCGAAGAAGAAAAGACAGTTACCTTTTTCCGTAACTGATGTTCTTTGAGAAGTGTTGCTCATGTCCATTCCACAACCTGCCCTTCTTCCCCACTGTCGGAGTTTCCGGCAAGAAGAAACTGAAAGTGGGGGGAGCCAGTGGCGCCCTATATGCCGCGGCATACTTGTGCCACTCCAGGGGGCGCCAGAGCTGATCCCCTACGGTCACTGCTGAGGGAAAAACTTCTGGCACCAGTGCATGTGGCAAGCGCACACACCTAAGTTGAATGGACATGAGCAGCACATCTCGAAGAACACCAGTTACGGAAAAAGGTAACTCTCTTTTCTCATTAGAGCCTCTACGTGCTGCTGTAATACAAATCATAAAGAGTCACTGCAGCCAGAGTTTTATTCTGAACATTATTCAGTGCATTATTTTTCTACTAATAAATATATACTTTAATTGCACAATCCCAGTTGTATATGACCCTTGTACCTTTGGAACTGGCCTCTCTAGGCCAAGATGGACATACGCTGGCTGGGTGGCGTGAGGAAGCTTGTTCTGCTACTGTCTGTGCCATATCATAACGAAGTCCTTCATTCTCCCGGGCTGCCAGTCCAGCCTCTTTCATCAGCACTAGAGTTCATACACATGCAGCACAAAAGAAATGCACCTATTTTGACAAAACACATGGGTTTCAATAATTGGAAAATAAGGCTCTTTCTTTGTGCAGTAAATACCCTGCAGCTTTTCAGGAGTAGAAATTGACTGAGTTATTGGAGGAAAGGGATTCTCATTATGTATTTGATACTCCAGATCAATAGGATGGATTTCAACAGGCTGACGTCATATGGCCAGCTGTGCTGTAGTCAGCTGAAACAGGTGAACTGAAAACAGCTTTAAACAACAATAAAACTTTCCATTAGGACCTGCCCCTACTCCAGCAAAACTCCCATTGATGTCAGCAGGATTTTTACCTGTGGAGACTGCCAGACAAACAAATACTTGGGAGACAGCAGGGATCTTGTTGTTAGATGTGGCTGGAATGTGTTGAGCACGCTGTTGGTGCCATACAAATTAATATTAAGGGGATGTGCTGTATAGGATATAACCAAGCTCCCAAAACTTTTAATACAGAAGTTCTTAATCACCCACTCTGGGGTGGTGCAAACAATGCATTAAACATTTGCAATACTGAAAAAAGAAAAGTGGTATAAATATTTTATAAGCTGACCAGTGCGTGCACTTATCTAAATTGTGCATTTATGTACACCAGAGTTGGGAGGAGTAACAGACCATTTGCCTGGATGTAGATATGATGGCACACCAGTGAGTTTTCTACTGCTTCAAGAATGTAGTATGGCGTTTGCTTGGGCCCACTGTCTTTGTTGAAAGAAAGTCCTCTGGTTTTCTGCATAGCAATACAGGGATTTAAGGGACCTCAAGAGATCACCTAGTCCAGCCGCCTGTGCTGAGGCAGGATTAACTGTACCTAGACCGTCCCTGACAGATGTTTGTCTAACCTGTACTTAAAAAACTTCAAAGACTGGCCACAAAGGTGGAGCTAGACCATTGGAATATCCCCCCCCCCCCCCCAACACATACTAAAAAAGCGAATAGGGGGCCCCTTTGAGTTGCTCGGGGCCCTAAGCAATTGCTTAGTCTGCTTACGCCTAGCACCGGCTCTGACTGGGAATCTACAACCTCTCTGTCCCCAAATAGAGAAATGTGTAGTGACAAAAAGGCACACCCTGGAAAGAGATCGGAATATTAACTGAGAGCAGCTCATTAGCTGCAAGGTTTTTGGCGTGTTTGCTACCATTGACAGTTGTCATGGCTCAAATCCATTAAAGAGAACTGGTAATGTTGCCCTCAAAGGGAGGGAATGTAACAGTGACTTCTTGGGCTTTCCTTCATCCCTTTCCACTTCACTGTAGTCTGTGTGCCAAACGCCTCAGAATTTTCTGTGCTCCAGCTTCCCAAAAATCAGCTTTCCCTCTAACGGAAGCCATATTATTTCCCTCCCCTCTGCTCACTGCACAGCACCGGAGGTACTCCATAGAGAGGAACAATGGAGGACCATAAGAATTGTACTAAATGGCCAAGGTTTTGTTCAAAAATGCAGCTGAACAGCTGGAGTCTAATAAGAGAGACTAGAGATCTTCTAGTGATTCCTAACATGAAGGTCAAAGTCCAAATTTGGTATATTCTCTCCCCCAGCCCCCCGCCCCCTTGTTGTTATTGATTGTTTGCGAGGCACTTGGATTGCTGTCTTAGGCCCTATTCAGGAGAGTATCCCTGTTCAGGAAGGGTGCTTCACAATATGTGCTTTAGTCCCCTGGACAGTTAAGCATGTGTGTTACAGGCTGGCCCTTTAAGGGGAGTTGGGTGCAGCCTTGCCTTTGAGGTAGCAGTTATCCCCCAGCTGATCCTGATCTGGTGACTTAATTACAACTAGTGATCCCAGGTGTAAAAGGGTTAAAGCAGCCTGCATAGGGAGAGAGGAGAATTCTCTTCAGGGTGCCCCCCCGAGGGAGGAGCAAGGGTAGTTCCCACTCTCTGGAAAGAACCTACAGGCGGCAGCATAGGCTCCTGAGGGAAGCCCTGAAGTAGGGCTGGAAGAAGCAAGGAAGTCCCTGGGAGAAGCTGCCAGCATTCCTGGGGAGGGGAGGCAGTGCGGAAACCTGCTGGGAAAAAGAGGCTCTAGGGAGAAAGCCCTGGGAAGCAGTGCTCTGCTTAGAGCACCTTTGAGAGCTTTGCAAGGCCTGGGATAGGCTCAAAGCCCTCAGAACTTCAGCATAGCCCAAGAAGGGCAGAAAAGCTGTTTGCTTAGATGCTTATTTAGATTTTCAGCTGGACTTTTGTGACCCCAGAAGGGGGTTGAACTTAAAAGGTGACCTGGCTGGAGGACTGGGCTATGGAAGATGTAGACAGAGACAGGACATTGCAGCACCAAAAAAGTGGTCAACATGGGGTACTAGAGGTGAAGCTCCCTGCAATGCCAGGTCCTGACACCTGGGGGTGCTTTTGAGGTGAGTGGAACCCCTTAAAACCTGCCTAAACCTAAGTGCTTTCCTGAATCAGTCACCTTAATGCTGTGGGGATGTTCTAAACTCAAATGTCTCCCTGCTTCCCTGTTATCTCATTCATCCATCTATTTCCCTAGTGTGCTTCTCCCTGTCTTGAGGCCTGATGATCCTAGGAGATGAACATAGGCATTTCCCAGCATCTCTGCTGCTCTGTTGTGAACTGCTCAAATACTTATTTAAAAACTAAACATAACATGATGTTTTGTGCCAGAGCTGGTGCCTTATACTCAAAAGCTAACTGTAACCAGGGAATCTGGTGTCTGCTATTCAGAGGGGAAAACTGGAAAAGAAGTATCCTGCCACCAACGAACTCTGATTTTGTTTAAGTTCTTGAGGCTAAGGGTTGCCTCTCTGTTTCCTATAGTTTTCTTAAAGAGCAGGCAGAGATGAAGAAAAAGGATAAAGAAAGGTTCTTCTTAATGTTAAAAAACCCAAACAGGGTAAGTGTGTACAAAGAGATAAGAAGTTTATAGGAGTATATTTATATACATACCCAAACAGAGAGAAAACACTATGCATCTAGAGGAAAAATGCTCCAAAAACGGCATTTAAAAGCCTCCCAGAAAACTCCCCAAATGATTACTAGTTCTTATCTGCATATCTGTGGCTGATGCTCATCTGTGGGGACTGAACCTGGCTCTAAAAGCATGAGACTCTCCTGCTTGAGCTAACAGTCTAGGTGTAGGATTTTCAGAAGTGCCCAAATAGCAGTGTGATTTATGCTCCTAGATCACTTTGGCATATTTGAAAACTGCATCCGTGTCCATGAGCTCAAAGACAGAAGCGGACTTGAAGTCCTTAACACATGGTGTAGGTAGTAGTGTGGGACAAAAAGCCACACTGTTAGCTTGGGTTACTATTATCCACCCACAGAGACTCTCATCACCCTGAAGATGTTACTTGAATATAGGTTCTGATTTTTTTTCTGCTAAGTTTTCAATACTTACCCTTTGCTCCAGAAGAAACAGGAAGAAGCTGAACTCAGTGCTCCAATCTGCATCATACCACTTAGGACACCACAACTGAACCCTGCCACTCCTTCCCCATTAATGAGAGCAGTCTCTTGCTGTGTCTGGTAGGTCTAAATGCCAATGAGAGCGTTAGAACAACTAGATGACCTGGCAAACTGTAGGATATTGGGTACACGTGGCTAAGGGTGGCTCAGATTCCTAGCAAAGAGCTCTAACTTATCTTCGTTGTTGCTGCCAGAGTCCCCTCAATATTAAAAGGGCCTAGCTCCCCAGTGTCACAGTGCTTTGGAAATAGGGCTGCTTACCTGGAGCTGCTGGTGGAAATGAAAGAAAGGATGATAGTAGGGATGCAAGGATACAGATTTTCCCAAATCATGTGGGTGTCTCTCAAGCAGTCCCTGAAGCAGTTGGGAGCTGGTGCAAAGCACAGAACGTAATGTGATGAGCTCCTATGGTTGCGAGTGCAACCACACAACCTGGGAAATGTTTGGTTTTTTTTAAATTAAAATACTGATTTTACAAATGCAGAAATGAACTCCATAATGCACATGTATCAGTCAATATACACATGCTTTCCGTGTGCAGATTCAAAGCCCATTTCTTCAGTCCTTTCTCATACCAAACTGCAGTAGAGTCGGTGAATGTTTTGCCTGAATATGTCCATACAGGATTTAGGCCTGGTCATGAGTGGTTGCTTTTAAGGCCCATCCCCTACAATTTTACAGTGTAACTGCAGTCCAGTGTATACGTTTACAAAACCCCTCTCTTCATTTCATCCAGCCTGGAAGGTGCATCATCCATGTCTTGGTTTATGGTGGGAGCTTTAAGGTGTGGCTGAGACTGCTTTGGATGTGACCCCATCTAGAGAAAACTGGTAAACTGAAGAAGCATCTGGGGAATCTGGAAACGATTATATCTGCCCCTCTGACTGAGGGTGTATTTTCTGCTCAGTGTCAGTTTGTGGCTTGTAGATGTTGTTAGACTCCCAGCTGCTGTTAGATAATCATAGCAGCAGAGACTAGGATGGTTTTATTCAATCTGCAATGGGTCACAATTTTGTGATCCTTCATCTTGGTTGCAGACCACACTCCCATCATCCAGGCCTTTGTTGCTTCAAGACTGGACTTATCTTTGGTTATAACTTATCAATTATCTTTGGTTGTGTCTATGCTTTAAATCAGTTTGGAAACTGAAGGTAGTGCAGAATATGGTGGTTTGCTCCTTAAGCAAGAACCTGTTACCATGAGCATGTGGTTCCAGTGCTCTGTGATCTACACAGGCTGCTTATTGATATTGGGGAGACTTTAAGGATTTATTTTTTTTCCTATAAAACTCTAAATAGCCTGGTATCACCTTCCTGAGACCTCTTCTTTCTCTTTCTCCTACTGCTATAGCTGAGATCAGTGGAGGTGTTTGAGCTGGTGCTCCTTTGGTGTAAACAAGAGGGAGCCATGTGGAGTGGCCTCTTTTAGTGCAGTGGAAGGCAGTTGGTTTGTTACGACTGTTTGTGTCTTTGTTGGACTGTGTGTGTAATTAGTTGTCAAGAGGGTCCAGAGCCTGCATAGGAATTGTTTTGTATGCAGAAATCAAACCTAAGGAACAGAATAAAGAAATGTATGAACTGTGAATTTAGGGTACATCTTGTGTTATACATCATCTTTTGTGACCCATGAGCAAATTATAAATGTCTCTGTATGACAGGATGTATACAGTGGGATATATTGTAATACCTAGCTCTTATGTAGCACTTGTCATCAGTAGGTCTCAAAGTGCTTTACAGAGGAGGGCAGAATCTTTATCACCATTTTATAGACAGGGAAACTGAGGCACGGGACACAACCTGCCCAAGGTCACCCTGCAGCTCAAGGCCTGAGCTGGGAATAGTACCCCGCTCTCCTGAGTTCCAGTCCAGTGCTCTACCCACTGGGCACCACTACCTCCTTACTATTTTTTTCCACTTAAAAAAAACTTTACTACGTCTTTCCTCAGACCCACATTGCTAAAATCTACAGCCCAGCCATTGAGCACAAGTGAAATAATGAATTGAAGTAATCCCCATGGTTACATCAAACAGCTGAGCTTTCCTTTTTATCTTTGTTCTGAAATGAGTACACAGAGAGAGTAATAGACTCCACATTCCTGGAGCAAATTCAAATGCAACAATACACATGGTGACATTATTCATTGGGTCCTTTGTGATGATATTAAACTGGAACAGAGTTGTCTTTTAATCAGATACTGGTTAAACACATGATATATACCAGATTAGATGAGGGCTAAATATGATCTCATTTAAAAAGGAAATATATTGTTTTATTTTAAAAGCAATTAACTTTCTTGCCCTAGATTGTCCAGGTAAATGTCTGAAAGTGACTGATGTAGTGTTGTCGTCTTGACTCAGCAAGCAGACTGAAGTGATAGTTCTGACAGATGTGAACTGCTCCATTCATTTCAAACTCTAAAGCCTACTGACTCCAGTGTAAATGTTGACTTCGTTAACATGAAATCCTGTTTAATGGAAACATCCAGCTTCTCTGGGATTGTGGGAGTACTGCTTCATTTCATCCCTACAGGGCTCCTAGCTAAAGTGCTAGAGCTACCCACTTGACTCCCAGGAGGGGTGGACTCTTCGGCCTCCTTAAACTTTTTGGGCTCAGTGCTACTCCCATGAAAATCAATAGGAAATTGCCTTCAATGGCAGCAGGCTCCATAGAATAAGAGGACTATTGCTTGGCATGTGATCAGATACCTGCATTTCACACTATACCTATCCTGTAATGATCACAGTCAGATTTTATTACTCTGCTTTTCATCAAATTGAAAACTTTGTTTTGGAAGGGCACTAAAAATTAGGTTTCCATGTTCAAAGGAAAACAAAATGGCACCTGCAGAGCGGTTCCTTCATATACATTTCATCTTGAGACCAAAGCCAGGTAAGATCACTTGCTTCTATTTTTTTCCCCCTTCCCTTACTAAGATTCACAGTAGCCTTGTGATGGAGGGAATTCCCTTGTATTACATTTTGGCAAGAGTGCTGAATGCTTTACTAGACCTTTCCCCTGCTGCTTTACTCCCCTAGACCCTGTCTCCTGTTTTTCTGGCTGGAGCACTATAGGTTTTATCTCCTTTTAATTTTCAAAAGTGACGAATGATTTTGGGTGTCCATCTTGAGACATCCGAAAAGGGACCTGTGTTTTAGCAGGTACTCAGCACTGTCTTCAAGGTGACTCAACTTGGCACTCAAAAAATTGGAGGGTCCCAAAGACTTTATCCACTTTTGAAAATGCAGGCCTATATTAGTAACCCTGGTAGACTGCATCGTTAGTAATCTGAGTTTGTGGTGTGCATACAATACTGTGCAATACTTTGACCTCAGCCTTATGGGGAAAATTTGAAACCCTACACTGTTTACAAAGGAAAGCCATCATAAAATATTTAACAATCATTTCAAGGTCATCTACTACCAAACAATCCCAGGGGAAGTGGATGGCTCAGTATATTGATTATGGGATAGAGACTTTCACTTCTAACACTGCAGCCAGCATGGGAGGGACTAAAAGTCACTGCTGTCTCAGTCAGTGGCCTACATAAAATGACTAGTCAGTCTCACTCCAGTCTTGGTGGGCAGGTCCCACTGATACAAATGTTAACCTTGTTGGTAATCCCAGCAGAGAGGCCTAGAACTAACCTTATGTGGAAATGAGAATCTCCTCTCTTGTCCATTACACAAGCTACCATGATCCTTGCCTCTTTACCAGCTTGGCAGACTCCCGCTGCTGGAAGAGAGGTTTTCACTTTTCAGAGAGAAGCATCAGTTCAAGCTTTGGTTCTTACACTGCTGCTGTTGCTCACTCTTCTCTTTGTGGATGATGATTGCTGTTTTGGGCTGTATAGTATTTTACTCATGAGCTGCCTTTAGCAACATGTCCCCAATACCCTACGGCATTGATTTGGCACTTCATAGGGCCAGTACATTTACTTTCATCTTTTAAGGGTTACAGGCCTAGTCACTCCATTTCTAATTTAAGGGTGGATGGGCTGGCTTAGGTAGCCTTATGTGGCTTTTAAGGAAATTAAATATTGCAAAATACCTCCATCAAATACAAGTTTTCCCTTCAAAATACGTACGTCTTTCATGTATCCCTCCCCTACCTTGCTTAGACCCCTGCTAATAATTCTCTAAAGCTTTTGTTTCTTTAGGCATCACGGTGCAATTATTGAGTTAAAATCATGTTATTTCAAAGTTTAACCATCTCTGTTTTGGATATAGAGTTGGTTGTCATCAAAATAAAGTTTTTGGGTTTAGAGCTACATGCTGTACTTATGTTTATGGGTGTATGCATATACACCTAAATTATCCATGTTAAACTTCAAATGATGTGTATATGTGGGTGTGTGCACACACATCATGTATAGTAAGTTTGGCAACAGCTGTAAGTGTACTTTACAAACTGCTGCTTTTGAGGGTGCTGGAGAATATGTTAATAGCTCTGGGGGAAGGTTTATGACCATTTGAATCAATCAAATGACTAAAGTTAGGAATCACCATGAGAAAAAGGGACAAGTGACATTTTACAAAAGTTTGAACCGGCGGCTGGAATTCAATGGACAAGGCATATTAGAAACAACGCTGTGCAAGTGTCACATCCGGTGCAAACAGAAACTGATCATAAAGGACATGTTTTATGCTTCTCGTTTGCAAACAGGATCGCAGAAAAGAAGCGCCACAGAACGCAAGGGACCAGCTGGTCCGTGCGGAAAGCTTTATTATTTTCCTTCAACGCGCTGTCGGCGATGGGCACCGCAAACAAAACAAGCCTGTTCCAAAAAGTGTTGCCTGGAAGCTGTGTGTCTTCAGAAGCGTTTTCCTGCAGCCCCCCCTTCTCAGCGTTGGGAAGGCTGCTCTCTCGGACGCCTCCCTGGTGCAGAATCCTTTCCCAAGGGAATATAGATCTGGCGGTGTGGGTTCCTTGTTTGAATTCACTCCCGATTCCCGTCTCTGCAGGGAGCACAGCTCCTTGGCCGCCCTGCGCTGTGTGCAGCATGGAACGAAATAACTTTTTAAAGCCCTTACTTATGTCTCTTTAAAAGCGGAGTCGCTGCCCCGCTTTTAGGACCCTTTTTGGACATTCCCGCGCTCAGACCTGTTATATTAACAGCTAAGTTCATTTAATCCCCCCACCTCCTTTATTCGGCCCTGCTGGCAGGTGTCACTCGTTTTGCAGGTGTGTAGTCTGGCGGGGGGGCACACACACACACACACACTGTCCCTCTCGAATCTGGAGACCGATTTTTGTTTTTAAGGCCAGTTTTTTTAAAGTCTCTCCTTGCAGTGCGGAACGATTGCGAGATCTTGGCATTCCGAGCAGCCCATCTCCACTCGTCGTTTATTTCTTTTAAATCTCCCTCCTTTTACTCGTCCCCGTTTTTACACCCAGCCCTGTTTGTTTTTCTCAGCAAGGTGGGTTACCTCCCCTCCCAGCCCCGTCCCCCCCTCGCTAGTATTTTGCCCGGTGCCAAGCTCTGAGTTTTCAGATTCGCCTCCCCTTCTGCAGCCTCCCTCCCCAGCCCCATCGGAGGAAATATTACAATGTTGCAAGCTGACGTAAGGACATTACAAGGAAAGGGCTACATTTCGGAGTGTTTATGAAAAGCCGCGGTACTGTACTGTCACCAGGGGGCACGCAATATAATGCATTTCGCCAAACATTTTGGATAATAATCATTTACCAACAACAACACACAAAAAAGCCCCAGCTTGCCTGGAGCTCGCAGAGCCAGAGAGGAGCATGCAGCCAAAGTTTGGGAAGCCCTTTATTATTTTTCTGACATTGCGAGCTCGCCCTTGAGGAGCTGTAATTGCATTATCTGATTTTTTTTTCCACCCTTCTTCTCTTCCCCCCCTTCCCCTCCCCGCTCCGTCTCTCGACATTGCAATTTTTTTGCTTGCGTTTTGGAAGGAGAAACCGCCAGCTACCGAGCGGCAGGAGCCGCCGCCAGCCCTGCTCGCTTGCCTGGGAGTCCAGTGTTGTTTTGAAGGGAGCTCAGCTAACATGGCGACGGTGCCCGTCTATTGCATCTGCAGGCTGCCCTACGACGTAACCCGCTTCATGATCGAGTGCGATGCCTGCAAGGACTGGTTCCACGGCAGGTAACACAAAGGGCTCGGGCCTGCTGTTCCCCCCCCTTCCTCCCCCGCACCCCGCTCGGGCTGCGATCGCCCCTTCTCGCCCTTCGCCGCCTTGTCTCTCCGGGGCAGAGGGAGGCAGGCGGCGGAGCTGCCGCCGCTGCTGTTGCTGTGTGCAGTTTTCCAACAGGCCTTTTTGGAGAGGAGGAGGAGGAGCCTCGCTGCCCCCGGCCCTCGCTGCTGGGGCTTTTTTTTGGGGGGGGGGGGGTTGTTTTGTAAATGTTCGGTTCTCAGCACAGTGCCTAACACCCCCCCCCGCCCCGGTCATGGGGGGCTATTGTCCTGGCGGGGGCGGGGGCGGCTCTGGCTCACGCCTGCTTTCCGGACCATTGCACCGCTGCCTGGTGGGCTCGTTGTGCGGGGCCCGGGGAAGCGGCTGCACGGCGGGGCTGGCTGGCTGCCGGCCGGGGGCTTGCAGCAGCGGACGCAGAGCTTGCGGTGGCCGGGCTCGCGGGAGCTTGTCCCGGGGAGGCGGCGGCCGCTGGGCCGGGCTCCGCTGTGGCGCGCGGGCGGCTCGGCTCCCGTGTGACGGGCACAATGGCCGGAGCAGCCTGAGCCGAGCGCCGGGCAGGGCCCGCCCGGCCCGCGGCACATGGGCGGGGGAAGGGGGCTCGGAGACAGGCGAGCGCGGGCCCCGCAGCGGCAAGGCGGGCTGCGAGCAAGACCCCGAGAGGCGGGTAGGGGCCGGGCTGGCAGCCCCCGGCCGCTGCGGTGGGAGCCGGCTTGCCCCGGGAGCAGGGGCGCCGCTGGGCGCGCTTCGCGCCCGGCGGGGGGAGGAAGAACCCGCTAGCTCACAGCCCGCCCCTGCCACGGCAGGGCCCCTCGGGGGCTGCACCGAGCCACGCCAGTGTGCCCAGGGACGTGGGGGGCGAGACCCCCGAGCAGCCCCCAGACCTCCCACCGCCTAACAGCCCCCCATGACTGACCCCCCCACCTCCTAGCTACCCTTTGACCTCCCACCACATAGCAGCCCCCTGTGACTGAGCCCCCCACGCCCCAGAGCAGCCCCCTGTGACTGTCACCCCACGGTTTTCAAGCGGTGCCTAGAGCAAAGGGAGGGGACTTCGGAGCCCATTGACAATTAGCAGCGTGTTAACAATTTAACAGCAAAACTAACCTATTGCAGTCGTTTAACCCTGCGGTCAGTGACACTCAGCAGAATGGGTGCCGCCGCCCCTGCCCTCTCTCATTGTATCGCTACTGGGGGAGCGTGGGTTCGGAATACGTTGCTTTGCCCCTTTGTCATGTAACCGCTACATTGCATTATCGCTGAGTCAACAGCATTGCTATGATCTTGGTGTCACAACAGTAAGTTTCTGGGATCACAGGGATTGCCCGAACAAAACAGAGCCCCCAGGTGACTTACAGCTAGTCAGCTATGAAGTGACTGAACTTTATATCTCCACAACTTTCGTGAGGAGGGGGGAAATGATGTTTGGGAGAGTTTGTTCAGGAGCAGACAAAGGGAGAGGCTTCTCTTTTTATTTATTTCATATTAAACCATGGTATAGAATGTATGGTTGAGGTTTTATGTAAGTGACAATATTGGACCAATTTCTGTTGTTGAGAGAGACAAGCTTTGGAGCTTAAACAGAGCTCTTCTGGGGTGGGGGTGTTATTTAGAGGAACAAATACTGTGAAACTGAACTTCAAGAACCTTTCTTTTTCTTTTAGGAATGGGGAAGTTAGTTAAAAATAATGTAAAGAAAGTTAAGGGGATTAAAACTCAGAGAATCACCTTGAGGATTGTTTAAAAATAAACTTATTAGAGTCATACAAGACTTGGGTACTCCAGATCAACAACAATTAAAATCAAGGGAAACGTAGAGGGGGGTTGAACAGCAAGGTACCAGAGGTTTAGAATTAAAATGGTGTCCTTTTAAAAATTGACTCAAATTATACTAATAGGATGGAAAACATCTCCAGTAGTTATTTGAAAAACCAAGAGGAAACTTGAGGAGTAAGTAGCCAGAAGTATACAAAATAATAAGATATTCTTCTAAGTTTATTTAGAGTACTGTTGGAAGCCATCAGGAGGGTCAGTGTGACTGCGAGTCCCTCAGGATGGAAAGGTGGACGTAAAAAGCAATTCTTTATAAGTAGTAAAGGTCAGATACTGTGACAGATCGAAGTATCAAAAAATAAGTGAAATTAAAATAGAGTCAATCACCAGGGCCAAAGATGTAATTTATCTCTTAGTTCTAAAAGAATTCAAGAACGAAGTAGCTTAGTTAAAAACTATTGGAAAAATAATAGGAAAATCATTTAAAGAGTGTGTTAAGCTCCTAAACTGAGTGCACATCGTGTGATAGGTATTCTGTAAGGGTAAATTGTGACTCTCTCCTGTTAACTCTTTTGAAGAGTTCTCACAGAATACCAGATAAAGGAGATAGGTTGGAGCAGGCTAAGGGCTTGTTTTCACTGTCACTGATGTCAGTGGGTACTGGAGCAGGCCCGAAACCAACTAATGGAGACTGAGCTGGAGATAGTTTATAGAGGTATTTCAAAAGGAATTTGATAAACTTCCTTCCAAGAGGTTATTATAGAAACTTGTTAACTGTGGGGGGAGAGGTAAAGTCTCATCATGGATTTAAAAAGTGGTTCAGAAATGTGAAGCAAAGAGTGTGAATTAATGGCCAGTTCTTGTAGGTGAAAATGTTAGTAGTGGGGTGCTCTAGGGTTATGAACTAGACAAATTTCCAAAGTGGTGTGCAGTATCTCATGTTTGTTAAGGATTTGGAAGAGAGGGGTGACAGAGAGGTGATAAAAATTAAATAGCCAAGACTAAAGAGGATTGTGAGAACTCAAGTAGGACCTAAAACTCAGGGTTTTAAGACCGAATGGTGGCACAGTAAAGTCAACATAGACAAGTAAGTAAGAAGGGACTAGTTAAGATACTTGTATACACTGATGGGTTTTGAAGGGAAATGCTCAGAAAAATGATCTCTGCATGTCTGTGGACAGCTCAATGAAGACAAAGCTCAGTGATAGTGAAATAGGATGTTCTACGTGGTATTAGAAGGGAAAGAACGTAATAGCAAACAGTTGGTGTATCTTCACCTTGCAAACTGTGTTCAGTTTTAATGATCTTAAATAGAAATAGCAGCAAACATAAAGGTTTCAGAGGTGGACTCTAAAAATAACTAGGGACTTTGAGAAAGATGGGGCTTCCACACAAGGAGAGATTAAAAAGACTTGGTATTTACTTTGAAGAAGAGACGCAGAAGAAGTGGTATGATAGAAGAGAAAGGCCATTTGGATGCCCCTATTTGCCTTTTTTCATAATATAAGCACAAAGAGGTAATAAATAGAAAAAACATACCTGGTGGTTTAGTTTTTTTAAAAAATCATGGGTGTCTTTTAGAGACCTCAATCTTGCAAGTTTGTATGTGTGTGTATATTTTACACTACCACCAAAAACTATTATTTTTAAAATAATGTAATTTGTTTCAATAAAATATACATAACAATCTTAAACTCATGTCACACATTCTGTGCACTTATGATAGTCACAACAAAGTTCATTTTATTTCTGAATTATTTGCAAGCTTAATACATTGTCTTAATATTCAAACTAATCAATGTACAAAGAAGCTCATCAAAATTAGTAATTTTTGAAGGGGGAGAACTTTATTGATTTCTTCAAGTACCGTGGTAGGCTGTGGGATTTCTTAAAAATTCCATAATCCCTATTTTGTTTTTGTGGAAATGGCTCAGGTGTTTTCCTGATTCCTCTGTGATGGGGCTTTCCAAACGTTTTTGTAGCGTGCACCACATCTTAATAGAGATATTTCATGGGCTACTTCACATCACATTCCTAATGTCTCCTCTCATTTGACATTGAATAACATCCCCGTGGCAACTGCAACAATTGCTTATATAGGAAATTAATATTAGAAAAGTATTAAATTTATTTTAGGCTTTCATTTAATGTACTTTAGCATCTGGAAATAAGAATGAGGAGCAAGTGCTAACTGACTAGCCAGCTCTCTGCAGACCACCAGGAAGTGCTCTGCAGATCTCTAGTGGTCCATGGACACCAGTTTGGACATCATTACTCCATGATATTATCTGACAAAATTACCTGAGAGAGATCCAGGTTTCTCATGCCTGGTGAAAGCCAGTCAGAAGCTTTTTGGGTTTGTTACCTTCTCTTGGGAGAACAAGATACCAAACATCCTTAAAGAAACAATGGTTAGACCTTTCTCAAGAAGCCATCTCTTAATGTTAATTATCTCTCCAGTTGCCAGTTATTACCATGTTTCAAACTTTTCATTTTTGGGGAAGATTACACTTCAGTAGGCGTCTTTTTATTTTCTGGATTCCTATCATTTTGGTTTCAGGATTGGGTATGTTATAGTGATTACATTCATATTGTTGGTTGATGAACTCCTGGCCATAGACAAAAGTCAAGAGTCTGATGATTTTGTAAGAACTAGAGCTTTTCATATTGTTGCCCAGGTGGTGGTCCTGATATGTTGGCAGGGTGTAAAAGGGGTGAGTGGAACTGTTCTTCACTGGTTCTGCTCTTTCCTTTTGGAATAGTTTCAGAGGGTCTGTGAAGCTCTTCTCATCTGTGGTTCCATACTGCTGTCCCTTCCGTGCAACATGCACAAGGCCCTTTGAGAGTGTTTGTGTTAATGTTTGGGGCTACAGTGTCACCAATATGAAGATGACCTCCTTGTTTGTGCTTCTCATTAGATTGAGACTGAATAATTTCCTTGTTCTGTCCAGGCCCTGCGAAAACAAGTTGGCTGAAGCTCAACCCACAAATGATGGAGGTGATGCATGTTGGCTAGGGAAAACAACCTGAGGAGTTGCCGATAGGAGTTTAGCTGCTCTGTTTGTTAATGGAGAATGTCCGTCCTTTCCCAAAGAGATTCACTCTCTTGGGATACTTTTAGATTCCCAGCTGCTCTTGGCTTCCCAGGTAGCAGTGGTAGCTCATGGTGCTGTCTTTCATCTGTGGTGATTTACGAGGTTACCGCCTTTCTTTAAAGTGACACTGTCACCTCCAGGTTTGACGACTGCAGCGTGCTCTACCTCGGCTACCTTTAGCAACCACTTGGAATGTTTAGCTAATGTAGAATGCAGTGGACCTCCAACTTGGTGGAGTGGTTTGGTGGCTCTGTGAACTGCACAGGCTTCTCATCTGCTTCCAGGAGCAATGGAGGGTGTGGGTTCTAATATATAAAACCATGTATGGTATGGTACCTGCCTGCCTTAGGGAGAGCCTCCCTTCTTTTGAACCCACGCTGCAGCTGAAATCAGCTAAGGTGCTTTGACTCTTCTTAGCTTATGCGCATCTGTGCCTCAGATAGCGCATGACCAGGATTCATCACCAAATTTGGATTTCTGGTTAGAACATTAGCTGGCCCAGGCCGGGTACTGACAGGGAGTGTGACGTGAATGCTGATCCGTGCCTCCCAGGGTTCTTTGACTGACAGCCTATGAATGCAAACCCCTTGAAGGCTGGAGGGAGACCTGTTCAGTGGCAAGACCCAGCTATCATACTTGCTCATTCTGGAAGTGTGCCAGAATCTAAAGTTTTCTGAACTTTAGAGCAGAGCAAGGCAAGGCTTTTTGTTCAAGTATTTCCTTAACTATGGAACAATATTGGCTTATTTATTAAGGTTGATAGGTACAGGAAGGTGAGTTGTTTATCCTCTTAGCTGTGGGAGTTTAACATGGCGTTTCATTCATTTATATCAGGCACCCAGATGCCATAGGAGGGGTACATACAATCATTCACTAAATAGAAAGAAGAAAGGGAAATACTTTTTTTTTTTTTTTTTGCACCACATATATTTAAGCCATGGAACCCTCTGCCACAAGAAATCATCGTGGTAAATAACTTAGTAAGATTAAAAAATGATTAGCTATTTAGAATGACAAGGGTAACACCCACAGTTCCCACAGGTAGAATAAAACTGAGTGTGCTAAACCTGATGCATTGATACTTAAGATGAATACCAGCTGGAGTATTGACCATTATTGGGAAATAGCTCTCTTTTGGTATGGAAATTCTAAGTTCCTATCAATGTTCTATCTAGTCTAGTATCTTATGTCTGACAGCGGCCAATTCTGGATGCTTGGATTAAGGTATAAACTCCTCATAATGCACTTTGGTTTGCAATACCATACAATGGAAGATTGTAACTATAGATTCAACTCCTGTTTGTATAAATATAAATCCTGTTTTGAATCTTACTGACTAGTTTCCCTCAATATTATCAAGTGTCAATGTGTTTTGCAGATTTACACTGTACAAACAGTGTTTCATTTAGTACAGGGAATTAAAAATATGAAAAAAGTTGCATATGTTTAGTTGTTTAATTTTATATCTTAAAGATTTTAGGTGTTTCAGAGTACCCTAAAGGAATAATCCGCATTAAGGGCTGGTCTATACAGGGAAACTTACTTGAATAGCTGTTGTGGAATAAATTGTTCCACAAAGCACACTAATTATTTTGGAACAGAGTATTCACACGCAGAGCTATTCAGGAGTAGTTATTCCAGTCATTTTCCCCATGTAGACAAGCCCTTAGTGGGAATTGTCTGCTTTTTAAAAAAACTAACTTGTTTGTTTGAAACCTGGTGCAACAGTGTTTGAAACTAATATAAAAATACATTTTAAGCCTGCTTCCATTGAAGTCAATGTTTGTTTTATCATTTATTTCAATGGGAGTAGGATCAGGAACAACATAAGAACATAAGAAAGGCCATACTGGGTCAGATCAAAGGTCCATCTAGCCCAGTATCCTGTCTTCTGACAGTGCCTAATACCGGGTGCCCCAGAGGGAATGAACAGAACAGGTAATCATCAAGTGATCCATCCCCTGTCGCCCATTCCCAGCTTCTGGCAAACAGAGGCTAGGGATGCTATCCCTGCCCATCCTGGCTAATAGCCATTGATGGACCTATCCTCTATGAATTTATCTAGTTCTTTTTTGATCCCTGTTATAGTCTTGGCCTTCACAACATCCTCTGGCAAAAAGAATTCCACAGGTTACCTGTGTGCTGTGTGAAGAAATACTTCCTTTTGTTTGTTTTACACCTGCTGCCTATTAATTTCATTTAGTGACCCCTAGTTCTGATGTGATGAGGAGTAAATAACACTCTCCACATCAGTCATGATTTTAGAGGCCTCAATCATGTCCCCCTTTAGTCATCTCTTTTCCAAGCTGAAAAGTCCCAGTCTTATTAATCTCTCCTCATGCGGAAGCCGTTCCATGCCCCTAGTAATTTTTGTTGGCCTTTTCTGAACCTTTTCCAATTCCAATATATCTTTTTTGAGATGGGGCGACCACATCTGCATGCAGTATTCAAGATGTGGGCATACCATGGATTTATATAGACTCGGGCAACATGCTATTCTCTGTCTTATTATCTGTTCGCTTTTTTTCACTGCCGCTGCACATTGAGTGGATGTTTTCAGAGAACTAGCCACACTGACTCCAAGATCTCTTTCTTGAATGGTAACAGCTAAATTAGACCCCATCATTTTATATGTATAGTTGGGATTATGTTTTCCAGTGTGCATCACTTTGCATTTATCAACATTGAATTTCATCTGCCGTTTTGTTGCCCAGTCACACAGTTTTGAGAGATCTTTTTGTAGCTCTTTGAGTCTGCCTGGGACTTAACTATCTTGAGTAGTTTTGTGACATCTGCAAATTTTGCCACCTCATTGTTTACCCCTTTTTCCAGATCATTTATGAATATGTTGAATAGGCTGTATCCCAGTACATACCCCAGGGGGACACCACTATTTACCTCTCTCCATTCTGAAAACTGACCATTTATTCCTATCCTTTGTTTCCTATCTTTTAACCAGTTGCCAATCCATGTGAGGACCTTCTCTCTTATCCCTTACTTTGCTTAAGAGGGACCTTGTCAAAGGCTTTCTGAAAATCTAAGTACAGTAACTCCTCACTTAAAGTCCTCTCGGTTAATGTTGTTTCATTGCTGATCAATTAGGGAACGTGCTCCTTTAAAGTTGCGCAATGCTCCATTATAACATTGTTTGGCAGCTACCTGCTTTGTCCACTACCTGCAGGAAGAGCAGCCCGTTGGAGCTAGCTGGTGGGGGTTTGGAACCAGGGTGGGCTGGCAGACCCCCATCAGCTCCCCGCTCCCCTAAGTTCCCTGTGTGGCAGCCGCCCAGCAGGCTATCAATTGCCGGGCAGTTCAGCTGTCCCTCCCCCCACTGCCATGTGCTGCTCCTGCCCTCCCCGGAGCCTCTTGCTTGCTGTGCAGGGGTGGGGGACAGGAGTGCTAATGTCAGGGTGTCCCCCTCCCCCTTCTCCTGCCCTCCACTCCTTTAACCCATCTCCACCGGGGCGGGGGGGTGGGACGGACACAACACAGCTCAGGACGGAGGGAGCTTGCTGGCAGCAGCTGCTGTCTCAACTTGCTGATCTACTTAAAAAGGCAGTGTACTTAGAGTGGGGTCAGCGTACTTAAAGGGGCAATGCATGTCTCTCTCTAGCATGGTGTCTCCCCTCCCTCTGTTTGTGCTGTCTTGTAGAGTGTGAGGCTACATTAACAACAATGTATTAACCCTTGAGGGCTCAGCCAAATGCTAGTTCATCATTTAGCAGTAAGGCATTCCCTGGGAAATATCCCACCGTCTTCCACCCTCTGACTTCACCACCTCAATCAGACTTCACAATCATCATTGCTGTGTACAGTATTAAATTGTTTGTTTAAAACTTATGCTGTGTATATATGTGTGTGTGTGTATAATAGTCTTTTGAATGGTGAAAAAAATTTCCCTGGAACCTAATCCCCCCTATTTACATTAATTCTTATGGGGAAATTGGATTCACTTAACATCGTTTCGCTTAAAGTAGCATTTTTCAGGAACATAACTACAACGTTAAGCGAGGTGTTGCTGTACACTATATCCACTGGATCCCCCTAGTCCACATGCCTGTTGACCCCCTCAAAGAATTCTAGTAGATTGGTGAGGTCTGATTTTCCCTTTACAAAAACCGTGTTGACTCTTCCCCAACAAATTATGTTCATCTCTATGTTTATGTCTATAGTTTCAACCAGTTTGCCTGGTACTGAAGTCAGGCTTACCGGCCTGTAATTGCCGGGATTGCCTCTGGAGCCCTTTTTAAAAATTGGCGTCACTTTAGCTATCCGAGGCCTTTACATTATTCTGGAAGTTTAAAAAGAGTTTAAAGAATTTAAAGTACCACTCAACATTCAAATCCATGTGGAGTCTCTGTACTTCCTTTTGTTGCAGTCTTTTAAGGGGAGATCAAATTTTCATTGGCTTTCTAATCAGATCAGGAACTCCACACTTAGCCTTCCTTCATAAATATGGGATTCAGAATTAAGTTCCCATGCTAATTATCAAAACATAGTTTTCAGCTGCAAATGAACTCTGACCAGCAGGTAAAGCAAAACAATATTGTGAAGCCCGTCAGTGTTGAGTTCTTGATCCCATAGAATGACCCAGAGGTAATTGTTTCACCACTTTTCTTGTTTTGAGATACGTAACTATGGAAAGAGATTTACAGTGGAAACTATAACAATCTTAACATGCTGTAGGATACTTCTGATTGATACTCCAGTATCTCCAGAGACCTTGTGATGTCAGTCATAATATCAAGACTGCTTTGCATGCATTTATTAATAAAAACAGAGAATATTCTCCATATACACTGTGGATTGTCAAATTATTAATAATGCATCCTGTTTTATTTTCTGGAAAAAAACTGCCAAAGGGCCAAAACTTGGTGTGAATGGAAAAAGGTTGAATTACACAGCCCTAAAAATAAAAAGTTTACAATGGAAACTGCAAGTTGACCTTAACTCTGAGGTTCCAGAATTCTAATACTGACAACCCCAGGCAAAGCACTTCAGTAGTTACACAGCACTTTATTTCTAAAGTACGGGCTCCTTGTTCAGATATGCATGCAAGGAGAAAGTGGATTAGCTTCCTCAGAATAGTCAGTTCTTTTATCTTTGGGTTTTCTGTTCCCTTTTGGAACACTGCCCAGGTAGCAAACTAGTATTCCGTAGCTGTTAGCATGATATCTAGCGCTGTAATGCTGACTTTCGAGCTGAGTGGGCTTTTCACTCCTGAACAGTGCTTTGTTTTAGGACTCAGTTTGACTATTGATTAGAAAGCTCACAGGTTTTCAGTGCCTGGGTGCTTGAGGCTCAAGCACTATAGCATGATGAAAAAGAGTGGTCCTTATTGATAGGTGTGGGACTGGAAATATAAAGTCTTGTATTTAAACCTGTTTGTTAGAATATATAATGGCCCAAATTTGCAAAAGGGTCCAACATGAGACAGTTTGAGCCTCATTTTCAGAGTGCTGAGTACCCAATTTTTATTCATAGCAAATAGGATAACGAACGCTTAACAGTTGTCTCAAAGGCAGCCTGTAGTCTCTCAGTTTAGGAGCTCAAAAGTCAAGGAACCCCAAATTAGTGGATATTTTAGAAAATATGGATCTAAATGATAGTAACTGTAGACACTTCTATGATAGGAACAGGCCTGCAAGTGTGTTACTGAGATACTAGCATCTGACAGCAAGTAATAGACTTGTCCAGTTGCACTTCTAGTATGTGTGAAAGTCCTTTAAAGATAAAAGGATTTTACAACAGAAAGTATAATAATGTTATAAATATTAGACACAATTCAGGTTTAATTAAAAAAAATCTAGCAGAAGGCTCCAGTGCCCACCATGAACCAAAAACCTGTTGCTGAACCACATTTGGGGCCCAATTCAAGGACAAAATGTCTGTTAACTTCAATGAGTGCAAGATTGGACCCTTAAGCAGCTGGCAGTTTTTAGCCAGAAAGGTTCAAACAGCATCATTTTCCAGGTATAGTTAGTAAAGGGAAATAAATTCTGCCAGTGAGCCAGGAGGAGGTAGATTAGCAGACCCACTGTTTGTAACCTGAATATGTCTGTGGTGGGGGAGAGTAGAGATTTTGTTTAATATTTCTGCAGAACCAGTTAAAACAATTTAACCATATATGAGGAAAAAATTGTTGCTGGACAGAGAAACTTTGTCACGATTATTGTAACTCTTTAAAAATGATTTCCCTTTATTTTTGACAGCTGTCTCAACCCGTTCCTTCTCTCCCTAATAGGCAGACTCTTCCATTAACATTGTCACCATTTGTTGATCTGTTTGAACCTGTGTAATGTGAATGGAACTATTATGGTTCTTCCATGGTTCTTATGATTATTCCAGTTTTTACATAGGGGGCTAGATGGCTTGGGAGATTGGCAATGACTGTGTAGTGCCTTTTACCACCAGGTTATTTTTTTGGTTCTGGTTAAAGTTGGCAGAGAGCCGATGTTATTACCACCTCATGGCTGTTCAGTGACCTTTGTGAAATGAGTTGGTGGTCTCCATTTTTTACCTAGGTGATAGATAGATAGGAAACACATTACAAAACCCACTCTGGGCAAAATTCTGAAGTCAATGAGTGTTTTGCTGTTTAGGTCAGTAGAGTCAGGATTTCACCCTGTATCTGTTGGCAACGTTTTGAAAGCCCCAGTGGAGAGGCCAAGATTTGGATGAGCAATGGCACCCCTAATGGCACTCCCCCTATCAGGATACCAGATGTGTCAGTGGGGAAACTGGAAAAGGTTCACTCTCAGTCTTTGCTGCCTGCCAGTGTTCTGAGCATGGACAACTTCATTCTCCAGTGCTGTTAATCTTTGTGCCTTGCATGAGCACTGCATGCATGTCAGTTTTAAAAGTGAATGATCTTTTTGCTGGAACTTTTATGAGCAAAATTATATTACACTTTAATTATATTACACATTCAAATTCTGCGTGAAATCTCAGCAAATATAAACTTGTACTAGTCGTGTAATACTCTGATAATTCCAATTAATACAACTACCAGTCAGCCAAAGGGCAATAATTTTCTCTGATGTAATAACTTCCTTTCCTGTTAATCAGAAACTGAGTTTATTCAAAATGTTTTGCATCTACTCTCTACATTTAGATAAACATGGTTGAGTGGTATTAAAAAATCTGGTATAATCATGCATTGTAATGACTCCAGAGACTTCGCTGCAATGTAAGTATCCTAAGTTTTGTTTAAATTGACCAGATTTTTCACAGTAGCCATTTTATGCATCTAATCTGTGGCATGGAACACAATATGCATGTATTAAAAATTCTTAGACCTCACTATTTTACATATAAAGTATCTCCTCTCTCAACTTAAACAACCCTCAGTTATTTCTAAATTAGTATTTGAAAACAGTAGAAGTGTATCATCTGTTTCAGGTATGTTATTTTCATATTGCTGTTCATCTCCATAGTGTCTGAGTACCTTCCACACAGGGTATGTCTACAGTTGGAGCTAGAGGTGTGATTCCCATCTCGAATCATACTTGGGCTAGCTCCCATCGAGCTAGCATCCTAAAAATAGAATGTGGCCATTGCAGTGTTATCTGAGACCTTCAGCATGTAATCGGGGTGCTACCTGTCCCACTGCTGCAGCTGCATTCTGTTTTTAGCGCACTAGCTCAGTGAGAGCTACCATGAGTATGTCCCTTCGAACTGGGAATCACACCCCTAGCTCAAAGTGTAGGCACACCCTTAGAACAGATTGGCAGTAGCTAGCTCCCTAGTAGACTTCATGCAATCTCTGACTCTTCTCCCTTTTCAGGCCACAAAAAAGAGATTTATTAGTTTATTTAAATGACTTCAAAATTTTATTTGTAAAGGTGTAATTGTTAAATGTGCAGAAAGTGTGGTAGATATTTTACAATCTAATCCATTACAGATCAATCATGTTAACACTTTTTAAACAATGCATTCCTAGGCTGAGAATATATGCATTAAGTGTCAGTGCAGTATGATTTGGAAAGGCCAAGTAATAAGCCCCTGCGCACACAGAGCTAAATTCATCCTAGAAAACAGTGACATTATCCCAGCAAAGTGTTTAACCTGTGGGGTTTATAACACAATTGCTGCTATATCTGTATCTATGATGATACTGTTAAAATAGCAGGCTATGTAAAAAGTTTACCTGGCTACTGTAACTGAAATCATCATTATCTCTTTTGAAGAAGGCAATTTACCTACCACTATAAAGAATGAAGTAGTCCAGCCACTTCTGAAGTAACCCACACTGGACACCATCATCACCTTGTCTCCTAGCTCCCTTAACTAGACAAACTATTAAGAAAGTGGTGATGACCAAACTCCAATGGTTTCTCACCTTTGCTGATATCCTCTACCCTTTGGAGTCAGGCTTCTGGGAGGGATATGGCACAGTTTGCTGATGGATGATTTTCTCTTGGCCTTGGATATCAAACCAGCCTTCATGATTACACTGTTTGGTCTCTCAGCAGTCTTCAGTACTGTTGACTGTGCAGGACTGGATTTAGGGGTGGGCGACCCATGCAACCACATGGAGTGCCAGGCTTGGGGGGTGCTGGGCTTGGGGTGCTGGGCTTGGGGTGCTGTAAGGTATTCAAAAGTTTAACAAATGGGGGAGAGGCGCTGAAGGCACTCTTCAGCTGGAGTGCCATTTGGTCTAGGGCCGGCCCTGACTGTAAGGGGCTGAAGAAATGCCTAAGAGACCTAGGAGAAGTAAATGTGGTAGCTCTTCACTGTCTCAGACAGGCTCCCCAAAACCTAGCTAGAGTGACCAGATGTCCTGATTTTACAGGGACGGTCCTGATTTTTGGGGCTTTTTCTTATATAGGCACCTATTATACCCCACCCCATCCCGATTTTTCAAACTTGCTATCTGGTCACTCTACTAGACATGCTGTGTACGTGGTCCCAGTCCAGCAGAGCACCTCTTTCACTTTAAGCGTGTGAGTAGCCTATTGAAATTAATGGAGCTATTCACATAATGGAAGCTGGGCACATGTTTAAGTGCATTATTGGATCCGGTCTAAGGCCTGTCACATGGAATCCAGCAGGATTCTGTGCTTTTGTCCATCATTTTCAATATCAGTGGCTAGGGCTGGGCAAAAACTAACAGGAAATATGCTCCAGTGAAAAGCAGATCTTTTTTTCAATGAAAACATTTGTAGAAGATTTCTCCCTCCTCCCCCCCCATTTTTCAACCTGTTTTCATATGTATTAAAGCTAGCACATGTAGCAACACTTATAGTTAAGGTTACCTAAATGTTTCCATTATAAAATATCATTTGTAGTTGCTTATAACTTTCTCAACATTTTAGCATTTCAGCAAAAATAGGTATTCTTGCTCCCAGATAAGGAGCACATTTTTCCCCCTAAAATTTTCATCAAACATATTTCAAAGATATAAGGATTGAAAAAAATTCAGATTTTCTGCTAAGAAACAATTGTTGTGACTTTTTTTAGCACTTCAGTGGAAGGTGTTGGAAACTTGAAATTTGATAAAGAGGTAGTCCATATGTCATACCAGCCTTACATTGGTCTGGAAAAGAAGCCCATATTTAATGCATGTTCACTGTTAAAACATTTAATACTAGTAATCTCCCAGTGTTCCACTGGCACAGTAGATATGTGTTATGTGTATGCAGAATGAGAATTTCCATGAATAGATATCATCTCTGGATTTCATTGGATTTGCACGTGTGTTTGTCAAAGTGTGCAAAAACCGAATGAGCACTTTACTTTGCACAATATATGTTCTTTGCCTGGAGCTTTTTGTATGAAATATTTATATATACATATAAGATTATTGGGAGACCATGCATACCATGGACATGCACTAATACTTCTCAAATGATGCAGCTTCCTTCATTTCAGTGCTGGAAAGAAATAAACGGATGAAAATTATTTGGTTCAATCATAATTTAGAGAATGCAGAAGTGATAAAGGTAGGAAGTAGCACTGTCAAACGATTTAAAAAAAATCACAATTGTGAGACTTTAAAAAGTCATGATTAATTGCAGTTTTAATCAGACTGTTAAATTTAAATTGGCAATATTATTATTATAAATATTTTGGACTTTTTTCTACACTTTCAAATATATTGATTTCAGTTATAACACAGAATACAAATATTTGTACAGGACTCAGTTTGTATTTGATTACAAATATTTGCATTGTAAAAAGATAAAAGCAATAGTATTTTTCAATTCACCTTGTACAAGTACTGTAGTGCAATCTCTTTATTGTGAAAGTGCAACTTACAAATGTAGATTTTTAAAATATATACAACTGCAGTCAAAAACAAAACAATGTGTAAAATTTTAGAGCCTACAAATCCACTCAGTCCTACTTCTAGTTCAGCCAATCTTTCAGACAAACAAGTTTGTTTACATTTACAGGAGATAATGCTGCCTCCTTTTTATTTACAATGTCACATGAAAATGAGAACACTTTGTATTCTGTTGTAATTGAAATCAGTAAAGAAAAACATTCAAAAGTATTTATAATTTTAAATTGGTATTCTATTATTGTTTAACAGTGCAATTACAACTGTGATTAATTGCCACTATTTTTTTAAATCTGGTTAATTTGTTTTCCGTTAATTGCATGAATTAGCTGCAATTGATAGCCCTAGTAGGAAGAATAAAGCACTTGCAGAAGCTGGCTAAGGTACCAACCCCATCAATGCATCTGACCACATAAGTTCCCTCTAAGCTGCGTGGCTGTGCAGCTGCCTGTTAAGCCCCACACAGGGGCTCAGGGCTGGGGGGGGGAGTTGCCTCTCCCCCAGCGCGGACCTGCTGCGGCGGGGAGAGGTGCCCCTCCCTCGGCCTGGCCCAGCCCAGCCAGAACTGCTGCACCTGGGGAGAGGCATCTCTCCCCCAGCCCCGAGCTGCTATGGCGAGAGAGGACTGGGGGGAGTCTTCTTTCCCACCGCAGCGCTCAGGCAGCCTGCACCCCAAACCTCTCATCCCTTGTCCTACCCCAGAGCCTGCACCCCCCACACCCCAAACCTCTGCCCCAGCCCTGAACCCCTCATCCCCAGAGCCTGCACCCCAAGTCAGAGCCCTCATTCCCCTATACCCCAACCCTCTGCCCCAGCCCTGAGCCCTCTCCTGGACCCTGAACCCCTCATCCCCAGCCACACCCCAGACCCCGCATCCCCAACCAGAGCCCACATCCCAACCCTCTGCCCCAGCTCTGAGCCCCCTCCCACACTCCAAACCCCTCGGCATCACCCCCACCACATGAATTTTGTTACATGCACCAATATGGAGGTGATGTGTGACATTTCACCTCCATATTGGTGCACATAACAAAATTCATTCCGCACATGGATGTAAAAAATTAGAGGGAACGCTACTGACCACCATTCTTCAAAGTAGTGCATAGGTTTGGGGTTATGTTGAACTCCTCATAGCACCTAGATACACAGATTGCAGCAGTGACAGGGAACACTTTCCACCTCTCTGATCAGTTGAAGACCTAAGCACTGTGACCCATGCGTTCATCACCTGCAGGTTAGGCTACTGGAGCTGTCAGTATCAGGAGCTGAATGTAACTGCCCTATGGTAACTACAACTCATACAGCATGCACCAGTTTGCCCATTAAGGTAGCAAGACTGGTGTGAACATACCACACTTGTGCTTTGCATACACCACTGCTTTCCTGTCCATTTCTGCACAAAATTCAAAATTCTAGTCTTACTCTACAAGATGCCCAATGAGTTAGGATCTCACTAGCCAACATGCACCAACACAACTGCTCTCCATATGGATGCTACATCTAGGGAAGCCTAGAATAAGAGTCTCATGCACTATCCCAGAGATTTCTTGGTGGCAGACACCCTGTTTGAATAATTCCTTACCAGAGGAGACCAATTTATTTTACAATGGCCTCTCTCAACACTGAGGAGGGACAACAAAGACAGAAGGATCGACTGATTTCCTGGGCAAAATACAAAGAAGAGAGGGGGTCAAAGGCTCACAATGAGAGATCCAGAAGGGGATATTGAGCAGAGATCTCTGGACAGAACCCAATGCTCCAAAAAGGAGCCAAGCGAGGATGTGCTCTAACAAGTGTTTGGAAGAAGATGTCACATCCACAGAGAGCCTCCCTGTCCAGCTTCTTCTTCCTGGGTTGACAAATGGATATTTTAGCCAATGCCAGGAGTAGGTTACCAGGGGTGATCAGACTGACCCCAAGGCCTAACCATCTACAGATAAAAATGCAAGAGCCACTGTATGCTGGCTTACTTTTCCTCCATCAGGTCTGGCCACCTCTTTGGTTTCCCTCTTGCTGACTGGGTAGTTAGTCTGAGTCCTTCCAGGGAAACAAAAGTCCAGCCTTTCTGATGGGTTTAGAGATGGGTGTTGAAGAAGTTCAGGGTAGTGTCATTATGGCCAGTTTGGGAAGGACATCCCAGGCGTCCAAGGGGCAGGATGGAGAAAAGTACAAAGGGGCTTATGGGAGAAATAGACAAACAGATGAAGGATGCTGACACCATTAGATGAGAGAGGGAGAACTTGATGTGATGGAAGAGCAGGGACTCATAGGTAGAGTTGGTGGGACACTATTGGAATGATAGGCCAGCCAGGTGATTTTAACAGCAACATTTTGAATGGGCCTGAGTGGAGAAAGGTAGCAAGAAGGTCAGAGAGGAGAAGGTTGCAATAGTTAAGATGGGAGATAATAAGAACCTGGATGATAGTTTGTGCAGTGTGGACAGATAGAAAGGGCTTAATCTTGGCGAAGGTTCAGAGAAAGAAGTGGCCAGATATGGAATTAGAGTATTTTAGCAGAGTGACTCTTTAAAACCAATTGCCTAGCTAATATTATACCTTACAAAAGGCTTTGAAAATGTCCCTCCTAATAAAGTCAGTTGAGTAAAACTGCTGTTTGTTGTATTAGAATTTAAATCACAGGCAAGGGAGAAGAGACCCCTTTGGGTAAATACTATAGGGGACGTATTATGTTAGAAGCTACTAAATGAGAGTAGAATGTGTTCCTGTATGTACTTGTGTACTCAATAAATGTGAGTCATGTGATTAAATCCTACAGATTTATTCTTTCAGTTCAAGTCATCATCAGTACTAAAATAACGTAAAACAGTATCTCATTTTAAAGTTCTAACAGTCAGTACAGCAGTCTTCAACATTCTGATGCCAGATACAACAATGAATGCAAATGTTTTTCATTATGTTTTTTGGATGAATAGAGGATAATGTGGGAGTGCATCAAACAGTGAGCGAGCATCCAGAATCCAGACAATATTTAGTTCCTTCTCATTGAACACGTCACCAGAGCCTCTATTCCAGGGACTCTCAAACTTTTTCATAGTGTGGACTGTGTTTTAATGCTGAGAATGTCTCATGGATCACTGTCCCTCCATTTGTGATTCTATAGTCCACCTTCTCTCCTGTTCATGATCACTAACTATCCCTCGGGCAACTACAACACTTACAATACTCTTCAATGTATTTTTTAGGGCTTTTAATGTAGTTTGGCAGCTGAAAATAAGAGGGAGTCGGTACCTCTTGAGCAGCCAGCTCTCTGCAGACCATCAACATGCATTGCATGGGGCCTATTTGGAATTGTGTTTCCTGTGGAATTATAAAATACTGTTGTGGTGAGGGATCCTGCTGAGTATCAGACCAAATCCCAATTGAGACTAGAACAGAAGCATGTAGGCCCATAAATTCCCTTCGCCTTTGTCACACCAAGCCAAGTCTCAGAAATCCCATGAAAAAACCATAAAACAACCAAATAAGCCAAGGTTATGTTCCCACAGCGGCTGACCTAAGTAGAATAGAGGGCCACAGTGGAGTTTGGTGCCCTCCAGTCCTAAGCAATCCTGGCTGACTCATCTCTACTATGGAAAGTGTAGAGTCTCTCTTATCACTCCAATATTTTCTTGATGTGCTGTGGATGAATTTTTAAAACCTGTTTTCTTCTGTGAGAGGATCTGTATGTCCCACACGCAGCTGGAGAGTGAATGGATTCAGTCATGGGAATGGCTGCATTACCTTCCAGCTTTGGAGTGAATGCCTATCAGTTAGGGATTGTTAATAGGCAGTCATAAAGGGGGGTGGGTTTGTTGGGAGGGGCCTTCTGGATGAAGGGGTTTTGTTTCCTTCTAGCTGAGCAGAGAGGACACATGACTTTGTGCCCTGGAAGCAGTGGTCTCTTACTTGCTTAGATGCCTCAAAGGGGTACTTGAATTGTTGAGTTCCATTCCGCTGAAAAGAGGACCTGACAGATTTTACGGCCACAAGGGGACCAGTACAGTCCCCTACTCTGACCTCCTGCATAGAATTTCACTCAAAAGTTTCTGTATCAAGACCATAATTTCTGGATGAACTAGTGCACATCTAGAAAGACATCCAGTCTTGAGGAGAATCCACCAAATTCCTTGGCAAGTGGTCCCAATGGTTAATTACCCTCACTGTTAAAACTTTGCACCCTATTGCCTGACTGAATTTGTCTAGATTCAATTTCCACCCACTGGATTTTATTTTGACTCTGTCTGATAGATTAAACGGTTCTCTGCTATTGGAAATCTCTTCCCATATAGGTTCTTACTTATACATTTGTTTGTTTAAGAAGGGAGAGCCATGAAGGCTCTGTCTGACTGCAGCAAACAGGGAATCCCTTTGTTTTTCTCTCTAAATGCAAGAAGTTAAAATTGTTTGTTTTGGGCCCTGGAGAGGAGGAAATTGGCCAACCGATGACTCCCCAGAAAAGAATATATTGATTTTTTTAGACTCTTGTATTCCCCTCCCCTTCACAGAGTGAGAAACCCCTTAGTTTCTAGGATGTGACAGTGACCATTTTCCTGTGTCTTCCACTGAACAGTAACTTGTCCCCACTTGAATTCACGCTATACCCTCAATTACTAACATGCTCATTAAATCAAACCATGGACCTTTTTTCATGCTTATATATCACCACAACAGCCAAAGGGATTTTTACTCCTTATTTTCAAAACACCTCCGGACCAAAATGCCTTTTGGTATGGTGTCAATATGGTAGGGGTAAAGTATATTCTGCACTTGTATAGGGATAAACTCTGTGATCCCGTGGGGGTGTTTTCCATCTGCAATACTATGAACTTGCATTAATAAATGTCAATCCAAAGAGCTCATCTTAAGTGATCACTCTCCTTACAGTGTGTATGGTAACACCCATTTTTTCATGTTCTGTGTGTATATAAATCTCCCCACTGTATTTTCCACTGAATGCATCCGATGAAGTGAGCTGTAGCTCACGAAAGCTTATGCTCAAATAAATTGGTTAGTCTCTAAGGTGCCACAAGTACTCCTTTTCTTTTTGCGAATACAGACTAACACGGCTGTTCCTCTGAATCCAAAGAGTATAATTACTGAAGAAAGTTGAAATCACTTGAAAATATAGGCTCATAATGGATTTAATCACAATTGTACTGTCACTGTAACACAGCCCAAACTAATAACTTCCAACAAAAGACAGCTATGGGAGCAAATTATGTAATGAGCACCACAAAGTATTTTAAATTTCTCTGTCAAATTGGAATGGTCGTCATGATTTTCTGCAGCCATCCTCCACCTCTCAGGAACTGTCTGCCTCTTTTAAAATATAAAATATTGTGGTGGTTTGGGAATATATTTATTGGCATAATGGTTCATATAATCTAGGGTATTTGTCAGAAATCAGAACTTGATGCTTAAGAGGAAGGGAAAAAATGTGCATAAAATCTTTGTAATGCATAAGTCTATGAAACAAGGTGTAGGAGAAAAAATCCTTCCTGACCATTCAGAGAGATCTGCAGTGCCTCGAAGCATGAGCGAGGATTGTTCCTGGGACATTTTCTTAGCTTTTAAGAGTTCCGTGCAGGAAATTCTCTTGATGGCTTTCTTGGGAAAAATATGTGCTGTAGAGGGAAATGTAATTAATTTTCCCAGAGTACCTGCTATATTTATTGAGAAAATAATACTTCGGTCTCCCGTATCTCTATGCCTTCATCAATCCCATCTAACGTGATACTACTCCTCCCCGAGCTCATCCACAAGGTCATCAAATTGATTTTTCAATACTTTGCACTCCTTACAGTTATCAGAAATAACAGCATTTTGCCCGTCTGTTGTTGCCTTCAATTTTCTTCTGAGTCTCCTGCAGTTTTATTCCAACATCTTCAAGCTTCCTATCTGTGGCAGCCCTAGTGGCCTAAATTACATCCTAGTTTGCATTGTAACTCACACAGTCTTTTCATACTGCCTCAATCTGTGGCCTTAAGGAGTACTTGGATGGGGGATCCACAAGGTAAATCCAGTGTGCTTCTGGAAGTGGTATTGGGGATTCTGGAAGTGACATGCTGCCTTTTGAGTCAGTGTTGAACCAAGGCCCCCATGTCTTGCTAACAGGAACTGTACCATTGGAGATGGTGTCCTCTGAGTTAAACACAAAGCCAGCATTCTGACTGCTTGTGATCGTCAGACCACATTTTGCAAGAATGGGGGTGTTAGGCCAGGTGATGTGAGCATGAGATAGTTGGGGGTTATTACATTCTGCCTGTCTAAATTCCACAAACAGCTTCTGTTGGACAAGATATTTTTCTCTTCCTGTTTGTGTTGTGTGGTATCTCCCCCACCGCTAAAATGCAGCAATGTCTGTGTTGAAATGCACACCTTCTTTAACAATGCACTGGAGCTCTGTACAAAGTTTGGTGCACATATGTGTTCTTAAATTTTGTAAACCTTGTAGAGAGGTGGATGAATGGATTACAGGTTCTGCATAAATTACTATGTTCAAGTCTCTGTATTGAACACTTCAGCCTTATTAATACGGTTATCTTTATTAGGTATATTGGTTAATATATACCAATATACCTAATAAAGGTATATAATATATACCTTTATTATTATAATATAATATAATATACCACAGAGGTTAACGCAGAGGACAGGGAGATGGGACTCTTGGAGTCTGCTGTTGGTACAGCCTCTGCCTCATTGGGAGACATGGGGGAAAGCAGGTAAATTCTCTGTGCTTCAGTTTAATCATCTCTAAAATGGATACAATGCTGACCTGTCTTACAAGTGTGTTGTGAGACTCAATTAATGCTTAGGAAGTACTCTGAGATTTTGGGATTAAAAAGTGATTTTCACTTTTCATTTGTAATTTCACTGTAAGTAAGATTAGACAAAGTGGGGAAAGCTAATTGTTTACACCTGGGAAAAACGGTGGAGTGAGGACTGCTCTGTCAGAAGGACAGAACTTGCAAGATGTTATAAAGACCTATTTTACTAGTGTCTTCCTAGACTTCTCCTGGATTCCATTTTAACCTGGCTGGCTGCACACCAGGATCACACTTGCTTCTGAATTATGCAACTGTCATTGCAGCCAACTTTATAGAATGTCTCCTCCTTTGCACTGAGTTGTACTAGGAGTCTGGTATGTGTTCTTGTTCTTTGCTGGTTTTAAATGAATTTGCTTCTGGTGGCAGCCTTGCAAGTTTGTAATGCAACGGACTCTTTTACTTGTTGCTGCAGAAGGAATGTATATTAAATATCTTAAGAAAATGATTTCTTTAAGGGGGAGTATGTGCCCTTTGAATGTACTGTGCTTCAGTGCAGCTTGGCAGTGATATGGCATAGCAGATAAGTGACAACCTACTGTGATTTTCTGAATGCGTGTCAGAATATTTAGTTCTAGTTATACATTCTATTTGAATCAACAAATCTGTGTACATTTTTCAGCTTCTGGAATGCTGCTGTCATAATCTTAGGTAATGTTATTTGCTCACCCTTTGCTATTTTGTATTTCAGGAGTCTTCCAACCCAACATTTTTGATTTTTCTTTCATTTTTTAAAAATTCAGCTCAAGGATTTGGAACTGATCATCTTTTTCTTCTTCTTACCATATTTTTAATATTCACCCCAATTCAAAAATAGGTGCCAGATCCTCAGCTGCTGTAAACTGGTTTAGCTCTGTTGATTGCAGTGGAACTATGCCAGTTTACACCAGCTGAGAATTGAGCCCCCAGTTCTCATTGTGCATTTTCGGCACAATTCTGATGGAAGTCTTTGTGCCAAATTCATCTTGGACGCAAATGGTTTTGCAAGTTACACTCAGTGGTAAGTGGGTAAGGAAGCAGGTGTCAACAGAACGGTTGTGTAACTTGCACCAGTTTGACATCTGTCAGGGCCAGATTCTCAGTTGTGGTACACAGAGCAGGTTTGAGGAGGTGGTGTAAAACTCACCTTTGCACTTCCCTGATTTTGTGCCAGTTGTGCTCCAGTCTGGTTTCCTGTGTAAATTAGAGCTGCTCCAAATCATCCTCATCAATTTGTGGCAAACCCCAAAGGGATATGGCCACCTTATAGATTAAGTGTCACCTGGATTGATCTCTGGCTAGGTTCTTAAGCTGGTCTGGCTGGACATTGAGTTTATGTCCATCACGGCAATCTTATCACTCCACTGAAGTTTTGGTGCCCAATTATGCCAATCCGAGGGGCAGGAAGAGAAGGCGTAGCTGGACAAACAACAAAGAGAGAGTGTGAGATAAAGCAGTTACATTGATAGTATAACTAGGTTGTTAGATAGCCTGCTCATCAATACATAGGCTTTACAACACAGTTGTATCTTGCATGTAATTACATCACTGCTGAATTTGTCCCAGTTTGTTGTAACTAGATAATACATGTATTAGTATTGCTGAAGTAAAACTGCTTTGATGATATTTGAAATCAGATAAAGAGTAAAAAATGTACAAAGTTATTAATAAGCAGCAATGTTCATTGTCTCTTTATACTTTAAAGCTAGAAATAATGAAGAAAGGGATGGATGGGAAAAGAGAAGTGCATAACCAATGTAGACATATCATTTATATTAAGGGATAGTGACCAACTCTTTGTAAACACACACAGGCCAGATTTTGCAGTTCTCACTCAGGTAAAGCTGGCATTGGCTTTAAAATGAGGCTTTCCTAAGTATGGACTGACAGCCAAATCCTTCTCCCTTCGTTCACCAATGGGAATACTCCTACTGAAGACAGTAAATTGGTAGGGTGAGCAGGATTTGGACCTTATTTTCTCCATCAGCCAGAAACCATTCTTTTAAAGAAGCCAGTTTGCAAAGGTTGCCATTGTCAGGAACTGTTGGTGATTTCCAGTTTGTTAATATTAGCTTTGTCGCCATAAATAGTACTTGAAGTAGTTGGCTATTTCCCAGGAGTCTGATATTTGAGGGAGAGAGAGTTGTCAAGTCACATTAGACAAAGAAGTGCGGGTCTCAAGGAGGCAGTGATGTTCAGAGTGCACTCCTGCATAGCTATTAATTTGAATTCAGAAGCAAACAAAGATGTATTTTGGTTTTGTCTTCCCCTCTGACTGTTTACAAGCAAGATTTAAAATCATGTTGAAAGTAGTCCTTGTCTCGTGCTGTTTTCTTAATGGTACTTTTCCGTTGCATTCTCAAATTCTGTGCAAAGCAGAACTATTTATCCTAAGTATGAAACACAGCTGAAGGCACTTGCTGCACGAAAGGTTCAGCTCCATTGACCCATTCCTATTCCCACAGAAGTCAGTGGCAAAATGCACGCTAACTGGAACTGGGCCAAATTCAGTCTCCCTCATGCTGCAGTTCTTCAAGGGGTTAGGAACAGCCAGAATTAGAGACCAGTGAACAAGGGTCAATGTCTGCCTGCTGATGCTAAATAATAAGGCTAAAGAGGATCTTAGGGATAATGGTAGCATGACAAATGGGAATGAGGATATGGAGGTAGATATTACCATATCTGAGGTAGAAGCGAAACTCGAACAGCTTAAAGGGACTAAATCGGGGGGCCCAGATAATCTTCATCCAAGAATATTAAAGGAATTGGCACATGAAATTGCAAGCCCATTAGCAAGAATTTTTAATGAAACTGTAAACTCAGGGGTTGTACCGTATGATTGGAGAATTGCTAAAATAGTTCCTATTTTTAAGAAAGGAAAAAAAGTGATCCGGGTAACTACAGGCCTGTTAGTTTGACATCTGTAGTATGCAAGGTCTTGGAAAAAATTTTGAAGGAGAAAGTAGTTAAGGACATTGAGGTCAATGGTAAATGGGACAAAATACAACATGGTTTTACAAAAGATAGATCGTGCCAAACCAACCTGATCTCCTTCTTTGAGAAAGTAACAGATTTTTTAGACAAAGGAAATGCAGTGGATCTAATTTACCTAGATTTCAGTAAGGTGTTTGATACTGTGCCACATAGGGAATTATTAGTTAAATTGGAAAAGATGGGGATCAATATGAAAATTTAAAGGTGGATAAGGAATTGGTTAACAGGGAGACTACAGCGGGTTCTACTGAAAGGTGAACTGTCAGGTTGGAGGGAAGTTACCAGTGGAGTTCCTCAGGGATCAGTTTTGGGACCAATCTTATTTATTCTTTTTATTACTGACCTCGGCACAAAAAGTGGGAGTGTGCTAATAAAGTTTGCGGATGATACAAAGCTGGGAGGTATTGCCAAGTTAGAGAAGGACCGGGAAATCATACAGGAAGATTTGGATGACCTTGTAAACCAGGGTAATAGTAATAGGATGAAATTTAATAGTGAGAAGTGTAAGGTTATGCATTTAGGGATTAATAACAAGAATTTTAGTTATAAGCTGGGTATGCATCAATTAGAAGTAACAGAGGAGGAGAAGGACCTCGGAGTATTGGTTGATCATAGGATGACTATGAGCCGCCAATGTGATATGGCCATGAAAAAAGCTAATGTGGTCTTGGGATGCATCAGGCAAGGTATTTCCAGGAGAGAGAAGGAGGTTTTAGTACCGTTATACAAGGCACTGGTGAGACCTCACCTGGAATACTGTGCATAGTTCTGGTCTCCTATGTTTAAGAAGGATGAATTCAAACTGGAACAGGTACAGAGAAGGGCTACTAGGATGATCCGAGGAATGGAAAACCTGTCTTATGAAAGGAGACTCAAGGAGCGTGGCTTGTTTAGCCTAACTAAAAGAAGATTGAGGGGAGATATGATTGCTCTCTATAAATATATCAGAGGGATAAATACCGGAGAGGGAGAGGAATTATTTAAGCTCAGTACCAATGTGGACACAAGAACAAATGGATATAAACTGGTCATTGGGAAGTTTCGACTTGAAATTAGACAAAGGTTTCTAACCATCAGAGGAGTGAAGTTTTGGAATAGCCTTCCAAGGGAAGCAGTGGGGGCAAAAGACCTATTTGGCTTTAAGATTAAACTCGATAAGTTTATGGAGGAGATGGTATGATGGGATAACATGATTTTGGTAATAAATTGATCTTTAACTATTCATGGTAAATAGGCCCAATGGCCTGTGATGGGATGTTAGATGGGGTGGGATCTGAGTTACTACAGAAAATTCTTTCCTGGGTATCTGGCTGGTGAATCTTGCCCATATGCTCAGGGTTTAGCTGATCGCCATATTTGGGGTCGGGAAGGAATTTAAACCTTGAGGACTTCAATAGCTCAGACATAGGTGAGAGGTTTCTCGCAGGAGTGGGTGGGTGAGATTCTGTGGCTTGTGTTGTGCAGGACTAGATGATCATAATGGTCCCTTCTGACCTTAGTATCTATGAATCTGTGATTCCCTTGGAAACTTCTGAGAGCTGCATATGCACTCGAGCAGAATTTGGCCCTAAATGAAACTTTCCTACTATCTGTGCAGTGCTGTGCAGTTGTCTGCCAGTGCTCAGAAAAGTGCAAGAGTGCAAAAGGCTAGGCTGTTCAACAAGATTTTTCGTTTAAAAATGAGATGTGTGATTTCAAATAAATGCTGCGAGTAAAACTCCAGAGTTAAAGTAGCTCTTAACTGTCAGTACCCACCACTGCTGAACATAGGTGCTAGAACTGAGGGTGTTGGGGGTGCTGCTGCACCCCCTCGCTTGAAGTGTTTCCATTGTATACAGGGTTTATAGTTTGGTTCAATGGTTCTCAGCACCCCCACTATAAAAATTGTTCCAGCAACCCTGCTGCTGAAGGAGTTTGTCACTCCACAGACTGATTGTGTATTACAAGTCCACAAGTTCCCTCATGTTAAAAAACGGTAAGGGAAGCATGCACCTTAATCCCCAGTATGGAAGCACATGCTTGAGTATTTTCTCTTGATGAACTATATATAGTTCCGAGGAACACAAAGTTCTGTGTGTGTGTGTCCCAGGATGGAACTGAATCTATATTCTTGACAGCTGTGTGTACATCATCCCTTCCCCTAACTAAGGGCTTGAGTCTGCACTTAGGCTTCACTGAGCATTTTGCCTGCGAAAGGAGAGAAAGATTGGCTCATAATCTTATATTGATTAGTATAATTTTTCTACATTAGGCTAAATAAACTTTGTCTTGTTCTGTGTGTAAGACTGCATTACAATGGACTTAAGAAATAAGAGGGGAATTTATTACTTCCCACGTGATAATTTAGCAGCTTTGTGAATTTGATGTCTTTGGTAATATTGTTTTCTTCCTCCTACAGTTTTCAGAGATACTGTATCAACAAGTAAGCATGCCCTTTTAGAACTCAGGCACTCATAACTTTGAAACATACATAGAACACAAGCACTGCTCACACATAAAAACAAGAGGAAAATGTTTCATCTAAAGGCTGTAGGAAACCCCCCCACAGTTTCAGTTAGAAATGGTAAGGAGGATTGTAGTTTGAAAAAAACAGAGATTCCAGGTGTGTGAACAATCAAAGCCTTCAATGTGTTTATTGAGACATTTAATCCATGTCTCAAAATGTAACATGATTACATTTTTTACAATTCTTTGGTAAATGGAAATCTGCTTCATAAATTGAGTGCAGTAAGTGTTTGTCAATTTGCAGACATCTGAATCAGGAGAAGCAAATAGCAATTTACTACTGCAAGGACCAACATACATAACAATGTGCAATCTCAAGGGCATCCTTCAGTTACTAATGACAATGTATGTTACTAGGTATTTTAAGTCCTATTTACTTGAATATGCTGCTCTGCAATTCAAAGTAATGTTTCATTAAAAAATATTTAGGGGTTTTCATGCCCCCTTGAAGGAAATAAGCTTCATAGATGTTAGAGTAGCAAATTCTAAAGCATAGAATAATTTGTAAACAGGTTAAGAATTACAGGAGGTAACCACATGCATAGTTCATGGCAAAAGGAAATTAATATTCTTTTTCTTTGGTAAAACCAAAGGAGAGCTTAATGTTTTTTTTTTCAAAAAATTAATCAAAATTTACTGCCGGCTACCGGATGAAATCCCGGCCCCACTGACTTCAGAGGGGCTAGGAATTGTCTTTTACTAATGACCTCGCTTTTCCTAGAGAAATGAGAGAATTGATCCTTTTGCTGAAGAGATTGTATCTTGTCTCGAGCATTAGTGCCACTGAGGGTATGTCTACACTGTCATTGGAAGTGTGGTTTGGAGCTCGTGTAGACATACCTGCTGTAGCTTTAATCTTGCTAAAAAATGGCAGTGAAGATGCGATGACATAGGCTCCAGCATCAGCTAGCAGTGTGAGTCCATACCCGGGGTCCTGGGTGGGCTTGTACAGCCTCTGCGGCCAGGCTTGTACTGCAATTTTTAGCTGTGCTAGCTGGATTAAAACTAGCACCGCTATGTCTACATGAGCTGCAAATGCCTCCTCCAATTGTACTGTCGACATATCCTAGGACTTGTCTTCACTGCAGTGTCAGTTTGAGGAATATAACTCTAGTGTTGCCCCTAACCTGAGTCCCAAGCACCCACAACAGTCACTAGGCTGAGTTAAATGGTGCTTTAAACTTGAGCTAGCTGGTCCGTCAGGGGCTGGGGGGTTGAAGTGTGAGTGCTGCTCATGCTGAAGCTTGTCGTGCAGCAGGAAGTCAGCTACTCTGTGCTGCCGATCCAGGTGAGCAATAGTACTGCATTGTCCCACTAGTTTTAATCAGGTAGATTGCACGGTCTAGAGACTAGAATGCTGGACTGGGACTCAGGAGACCTGGTTCTGTTCCCAGCTTTGTCATTGGCTTGCTGAATGAGAAGTTACTTCCTGTTCTGTGCCTCAGTTTCCCCATCTGTAAAATGGGGATAATGATGCTGACCTCCTCTGTAAAGCACTTTGAGATGGACTGATGGCAAGTGCTATCTAAGGATTAGGTGGTGGTGGTGGTAAGAACTGCTTCAGTGGAGACTTATGCTTGTACTTAACTTCATGCACAGTGAGGAGACCTGAGTCCATCAGAACCAGGGCCCAAGTCAGGAAAGGAAAGAATTCAAAATAACAAAGATAACAGTATGTGTAAAGTTTTCTGGAAACAGATAAGGTTTTGTCCAGCAGTAAATTTAACTTAGGAAATGAAGCAACCCTTTTAAGAGGAGGAGTTGTGAGAAATGGATAGTTTTTTTCCGGGACATCTTAATTTTTCAGTCACATACATTGTTTGTTACTGTTGATTGCTACAGTGTTCACAGTAATATGGATTTGGGGTTATGTTGCCAGGGACTTGGTTTAGTGTGATGCATACTGCCAGACAAAACTTTTGTTAACTGTTATCAAACACACGCACAAAGAGAGAGGAAAAATAGTAAGATAATTACAGCTGAAAAATAGAGTAGCCGTGTATATCTACAAAGTTTTAAATTTTTTATAAAGTATAAGAGTTTTCAAGTATAAGAGTTTCCTTCAGTGAAAGTTTTAAAATGGCATTCAGTGCTTTTGTTGGAAAAAAGAGAGAATGAATCAGTTTTAAGTAGGGGCTAAAGTTCAGTTCCAGGTTTGTGTTTTTTGTAAAGAAACCAGATAAACTCACCCAAGAGGAATGATGAGGGAAGAGAGGAAAGAACAGCAAAAGATAGGTGTCACGGTTACAGGGTGATCTGCCCTTTAGGGTCCCTTCCAGTCCCCCTCATTCAATCCTTGAATGAAGGGCCTGGCTTCTTCCACCTCACTCTGGGTGGAACCATGTGGTCCAACCACTCTTTGCCTGGATCTCTGGGCTACTGGCCCCTGTTTACCAACTCTGCCAACCTGACAGGCACAACTGTGTTTGGCACCTGTAAGCCCTTTTCTTCTGGGCATCTGAGACCAGCGAGCTGATTCTAGTGAATCCAAAGCAGCTTCTTCAAAACAAAGCATGATTTATTCTTTCACCCAAAGATACAGTACAAAGGGATAAAGCAAAAAGGCCTATGTGCATATTTTCCCCTACCTACCCCTTAATCTTTTCTTGCAAGCTTTAGTGAGCTCCATTCAGCTCAGTTACCTCCATGTGTGGGTTGGACAAAGCAGACTGCATTGTTGCAACCTGTGAGTCTGTGTTAGAGATTCCCCTCTAGCTGCTGCTGACAGCTCATTCAACTCCCCCCTCCCCGGTCAGCGTCTTTAAGGTTTTAACATCAGCCTAAGAAAAGTAAACTTTGTCAGCCTGGCAAAGGGGCAGCTATCTTGTTCTATCAAAATCTTCAGATTTAAGCACATTTTTGACAGCAAATATATGGCTACGCTCTTTCATATATTTTCAGAAGATTTTAGTTTAATTTTTGTAACTGTACCAAAAGTCTTGCGAACCTGTAACTAGCTCTTGTGGCTGTTTACGTTCTTTTAGTTGTTGAAGGAAATTTACTTTACATAATGTTTTTACTTTAGTTTGAAGGGGTTTGTTTAAATAACAAGCTTCCACAATGTATGGAATTTTCAAAAAGCGCTCAGTTTTGCCCCCACTCTGCTCCCTCAGCAGTCAGTGAGGAAACGCCCCTTGGTGTTCGTGAGAACAGAATTAGCTGCATTTCATGCTGAGCAGTTTTGAAAATGCCACCAAGTATGTCTATAGGTGAAAATGACAGCTAGCCACTTTTTACTCACTCTGAACAATTTGAGACCCTAGCCCTGCAATGAGTTCTACATTATGTCATGTTTCTCATGTGAGCAGTCCCTATTGACTTCGGAAGACTACTCACATGAGTAATAATACATGTATAAGGATTTTCAGGACAGGGCCATACAACTATGCAAGGGTTGGGTATGCCGAACATAGTTCTGTAAAGCATAATGCATGATTGGTTTGAAAACAAGCATATCCTAGCAGTTATTTTATATAGCATCTGTGAGCTCACGCTGCTGCTGTATGTAATATTCTATTTCTCTCTTTGCAAAGCATCATGCCGTTGTCTGTGTTGAAATTCTGGGAGCTGTAATGAATAACTTGTCAGAATGTACAAGAAGAGAGTGTGAGAATGTCTGTCTGCTCTGTAAGATTTGGTAGATAACAGTCATGCAAGGCAAGAGAGATACAGCATGGTTAGATATGTGAGGTGTTCAGCCATGATGTTTAAATGCTTTTGGACCTGATCCTGCAAGCAGAACTTCTGTTGAAGTCCATGGGAGCTCTGTACTCAGAGGGGTTGTAGGATTGAAACTTTTAGTTTTAAGTGTCCATGTGTGTTTTACTAGTAATGCTACATTGAACCAGCTGTGTTGTCAACTGGTCAACTGGATATCACCAGTAGGCCCAGAGGCAATGATCTTTAGCTGCAGATGTGTATTTGTCATGTATTAGATTACATCATTTTCACCATCTGCTTGTAGAGGAGAAAATAACTTTTCACAATGTTTTAATACACATTGCCATCATGAAAATGCTTTCTGTATTTACACCCATGGTGACATTGATCTTAAGCTCCACTGTCTTTCTTTAAATCCATTATCGTCAACTTGCTAGTTTTTGCCATATGTAAAAGTTAAATATTTTCATTGCAGCATAGGGTAGAGACCAGTTAATCAAGGAAGAGACTGTATTAAGGGCTAGAGTCTTGGTTGGAGTAAATCAGCGCAGCTTCATTTAAATCAACAGAGCTACATCAGTTTATGCCTGCTGACAGTCAAGCCATCAGTCATAAGTGCCCGATATAGCGCAAATCACTGGCTTTGTGCCATGGGGAAGTGCAAATAGCAGCAGCACAGTTTCCCTTCTTAATTTTCTCTCTCTGCCACCTGATCTCTGTCAGACATGAAAAGACTCCTTGTGACACATCCCATCCGACGCAGTGGAGGAGACAATTAGCTGCCTCCTGCAGCAGATGCCTGCACTGATCCGTTTAGTAAGGAGGATGTTGTGTGAGCAGAGCAGCCGCACGCTGCCTTACAAATAAGTAGCTTCTGAGTTCAGTCTGTCAAGGATGCAGAAAATGATGAATGAAAGACACGCACATACAGTGATGGATAAAGCCAGTCCTCTATCTTGAAATACTGTAGTAAACAAAGACTGTACATCTGTAATCACTTCTTTTTGACTGAATATTAATTTTCCATTTCTAAAACATCAGTATTTTTCTGGGCTATTGTATCTGACATGATGATGATGACACTATGATGATAACGTCCCATATATGCAGAAAAATTAAATTATCTTCTGATTTAAGTTTTTGCTTAATATTGTCTCCTTGAACCTAATCACAAATAATTAACCTGCCAGTCCATAAAGAAAAAATAGCTTTGCATTAGGATATGTAATTACATATCACACATTCATACCTGAATGAAAAGAGAATATGAGAATTTCCAGTTTTTCTCTTAATTGGACCTGGAAAGGAATTAGTACATTTATTTGGTGATATTTACTACATCCAACAGATCGAGGTATCAGTTTAGGATCTAAAAGCGCCTCATCATAATGATAATTGCATAAGAATAGCAACTTTGCTCATAATTTCTTTCCGATACTTCTGTGCCAAATTAATTCTAGTGTAATTGGTGGTGTTCTTGGATACATGGAGCTCTGTTGTTGAAAGGGGTAAAAGTTGGTATTTCTACTAAGCATGACGTGAAGGAGTGGTGAAAAGAAGACTGTGTGTGTGGAAAGATTTGAAAATGTGTCAGCTCTGTGGATTAAAGATAAAATGTAAGCGCAAATAAGGAGCTGGTTGCAAAATCAAATGTAGGGAAAACAAGAGAAGTGGTGTCAGATTTGCTGATCCTTATGACTGTTCTGCCTGGTGAATGGAGAGAGGCCACCAGAAGAAAACTGGAGTAGTCTGTGAAGAATATACATGCTTTAGGGCACATCTACACTTAAACTGCCGCAGTGGTGCAGCTGCACTGTTCTAGCCCTTTAATGAAGATGCTCTAAGCTGATGGGAGAGAGCTCTCCTGTTGGCACAGTTAATCCACCTCCCTGAGAGGTGGGAGCTATGTCGGTGGGACATCGCGCTATCTACATGGGAAGGTGGGGGTTAGGTTGATATAACTACGTCGCTCAGGGGTGTGGATATTTCATGATGTAGTTCTACCAACCACCGATATAGGTAGTTATACCGGTTTAGGTCTGTAGTGTAGACCAGATCTTCGCAAACACACAACCGCTTTGATTGTGCAGTTAGGATGGCGATGCAGAAGAAGTTTAGTACTAATAGGCGTGACTTGGCATCTGCTAGCACCCTTGCTCCTTGTGTCTGCCCCTTCTGTACACAAGCATCAAATGCAGAGGGTAGAACTATGGTATCACCAGTAGAGGGGTTCTGGAATTTTTTGCAGTGGCAACGTTCAGGATCACACAGGCAGAAGGGCCAGTGGTCACCCATGCTGGGGCTAACCTGTGGCAGACAGGCAGCTGGCACTAGACTATATTAGGGCCCTTTGTTTTTTCTTTTAATTTTATTTAATTTTCCCTGGGGATTTATCAGTGTTTATTATTACAACAACAAAAACAGGTGAAAATCAGTGGAAAAAAACAATAATTTTTTCTGGGTAAATATTGGGGTTTATTTTGGTGGACGGAAGGACAGGGGAAAAAGTATTCAGTAGATGAATGCTTTGATAAGGGAATTCACTGTGGTTTGCTGCAGAACTAAAACAGAACTCGAAATACAATGCCATCTCTGAGTTTAAGAAAACAATATCTCTGATCCCCAAATAAAACTTTTCAATTGAATAAACAGTTTACTGTTCTAGACTTGGAACTATTAGACTATAAATATTTACATTTAATAATTGGGCCACGCATTTGCAGAGCATACACTCAACTTCATCCTTTTCTCCTTTTTTGTTTTTTTTTTAAACTTTTGAATACTTCCTTGTGTTCTGAAATGTATTTGGCTACAGATTTTCATTTTCTTCCCATTTTAGTATGTCAAACCTTTAAACTGTTATCTGCTAACAGCTTGAAATGCGTACATGCTGGGTGTGAGATTCATCTATACATTCAGATGCGCATGGCGCTTCAGAGCTTGCGTGTGTGCCTGTTTGTTTATTGTGTGTATCTTCTAGACCAGGGGTCTCCAAACTTTTTGAATCACACACCCCCAGGGCCAGAAGCAAAAAAAAAAAAAAAAAGAGAGACCTGCCGCTGGCGTGTCGCCGGCGACGGAGCGGGGAGAGCCGAGCTGCTGCCGGCGTGCCGCCGAAGAATCAAAGGTCCAGGAGTGCTGCTGCCACCATGCCGGCGGTGCTTCTTCGGCGGTGCTCCTCCTGCCACGCACCTCCACGGATGCTCGGGGGTGCGCACACCCCACTTTGGAGACCACTGTTCTAGACTAATACATCGCCTTACTTCAACAGACAGGTTTGCATATACACACAGACTAATGTATTACCGTAATACACATATCTCATGTAATATGTTGTATTTCCTAACCAAACAAGTTATTTTTATATATTTGAATGATACAAAGTAGGATGAAAATTGGGGAAAAAACAAATAATACTTTTTTACGCAATTTTTATGGTATAAATCAGTTTAAACTGAAAATGAAGGGGTTTAACTATATTGCAACAGTATGAAAAAGGATCTTGAAGTAATGATGGATACCCATATAAACACATCTCTACAGCCTGTAGAGGCAGTTTAATAAGGCCAATTCAAGGCTCAGCTGGAGCAGGAAAATAGATGCTGAAGAATTGTGATGAGATGATATTTAAGTTCTCTGATTATTTCCAGGTTGGGATCAAATATTCAGTTTTCGCCACTACATTTTAAAAAGATGTTGCACCCCTTTGAAAAATACCCAGAGAAGGGCACGAAAGGGATGCTGAGTACCGATAGTGAAATGCTACAAGATTAGGCTACACCATGAAGAAGAGAAATATCCAAGAATGGCTATGGGAGTTATTTGAATAATTTATACAAAAGGACATTGCCAAGATTGTTCTTAATGTTCTAAAATAATTGTTATTATTATAACCACCCTTTAGTGAAAAATGGAAGAGAAAACGATTTCCTTACTAAATACCTTCCTGGCTGCCCCTCTTTTGCATACCATTATTATTATTATTGGGGTTTCCAGTGTGTGGGTTTTAACCTATTTTAAAACAAAAAAGAGCCTGCAGACTGTGAAAAGCAATTGCATAGGCTCTACAAATTATGTAACAAAAAAAGCGCAAGGTACTGTGGGTAAAATCTGGAGCCAACCAAACATGGCAGTGTTTTTTCAAGTAAAATTTTAAGTGGATAATGCCTTTCCATATTATGATGGTTAGTGCATAGGGTGGTGTAAACAGGCATTGGAATGAACGCAAACCAGAGGTACATAATCTCAGAAAACCCTCACTTGGAGAAACACTCACACCCACTCCCAATCTGTTTTGTTTGTAAACTCACCTCTTTTGGAATGTTTATGATATGTAGAATGTCAGGAAGGTACATTTTCCCCAGTGCGTTGCATTGAAGAATTATGCGTATTATGCTTTTCTTTTCCACCTTCCAAAGTAGTGTCAAGTTTTACCAAGGGCTGGTGGCAGAATACTTGATTTGATGGATTGGTGGTCTGAGCTAGTGCAGCAGATCTTGTGTTCCTAAAAGAATGGCTCTCTGTGCAAATTACAGCCTGCAGAAGCTGTTGAACAAATTGCAGCTTTCTTAAAAAAAGATTGGCTGGGGGAATCTACCAGCAGCGCCATGCAATCCCTCACTGGGGATCTGTGGTTGTGGCCAAAGTGGTGTGGAAGTAGCACGCTGGTCTCGGTGGGGAGAGAACGCCTTATGAATTTGTTGAACAAATTCTTCTGCTCGATGCGCAGAGCTGCACTGACAATCTGCACTCTGAAGCAGAGCATTTGAAGGAGACAGTTTATCCTACCTGAATATCGATTGATTTCCATTAATCTGTCTCTGTATTTGTGTGGCAGTGATAACTAAGGTATGCAAGCATTTATGCTTAAGTGGGAAATGTGGGAGATCCTCATAGATCCCTGTCTCCTAAAATACATCTTAAAAAGAAGGTGTGGTCAGCCATATTTGCTTTATCCATTCCCCTGCTCCAAGCACGCTAAAGCTTCCAGGCTTGAGTATTTTATATTTTTCCCTGTAACAAAATCAGGGTTTTTAAACCTCGATCTGAACACTTTTTAAAGCTGAATTTCCGGCGAGTATGAAGACGGAAGGGATTCTTTGGGGCTCTAAGAGTATCTTTCAATTGCTTTTTCATCTTTACCTTGAGAACAGTTACCGTTGTGCAAAATTTTAAATGCACACTGTTCCCAGTTGTGTTGTTTGTTTGCTACTACAATTCTCAGTGTGCTTTTCCCTATATATTTTTAAGTGCAATGAGAGTCAAAGAGTGAGCCTTCATATATTCTTAGAGTATTAGGAAGATAAACTCCTAAAAAAACTATAGGAAATGCAAAAAGTTAGGTTAGAATAGGGCTAAGATTTTACACGCACAAATGACTGGAAATGTAAAGTGCAATTAACAATCGCACATTCAAACAAACTTGTGTTTGACTGTGTGATCAATAGATTACACAGTCGCTTAAAAACCTGAGCATTCCCTAAGGCTCTGATTCAGCAGTCCATTCCTGTTCCATAGAGCCAGCCTAACCTTAAAGAAATACTTCAGTTGCTTTACTGAATAGGGATGGACTTAAGTATGGACTTAAATGCTGGGCTGAACCGAGGCCTATGCATTTGCTCTACTCTGTAGAACATATAACGTGAAATTTGTGATGCCAAGGTCCTGAAGAAAAGGCCTGCTACCGATTTTAAAATAGGAGGAGACTCTGCAGGGTTAGAATAGCTTGTTAGGAAGGGTGATGGGTCCGGACTCAGAGCTTCAAGAGCTGTGTGCAGGTGGTTGTGTATAGGTGCATATTAGCATGTGCATGTATCTAGATATCTTCCCTCAATGGCAAATCCTGTACCCTCCTTGTGTGGCTGTGAGGGACATCCAGGTAACAGAACCGGATGATGTGCACATAGGAAGGCAGAGCAAGATCTGAGTAGCTGATGCAGGAGACACCCCATGTGTGCCACAGAACTTTTCAGGGTTATGCCATGAGTGCCTGGAACTGTTGGGTTCTGAAGGGGGGCAGGGTGGCTCAGGTCAGGACTGGGGTAGGACAGGATTGCTGTCATGCAGATCCACTAGACATAGCTTCCCACAGAGTGGAGATGCAGGGACAACAGGGATTACTGTGGCCCAAGCGCTGCTGAATGGCTTGGTGGAAGGATTTCTTCTTCTCCATTCACTAAGGGTTTACATACACAGGGAAACTGACCAGCATAGTAGTAATGGTGTAATTATACCCGTGTAACTCCCCATGCAGACACTCTTATTCTGGAATAAGGGGAATTGTGTTGGTATAACAAAAGCAGTATGTGTATACGGGTAAATTTTTCCATGTAGACAAGTCCTCAAATTGGTACTCAGGATTGGTGTGAAAGGGATAGAGGGAGGGGCATTACTTAGCCCTCTGCACCCACTTAAAGTAACATCTGGTACATGCATGGAGTGCTATTTCCACTCACCTGCAGCTTGGTTAATTCTTAACTTTGCTTTTTCAAACATACCCAATATCCTCCTCTGCTGCAGATCTCAGACAGGCCAAGCCTGGAGTTTAAAATCGAAACCAGTTTTGTTAAGTGTGCACCAAAAAGGCATCTGAGCACTGTTTTAGGATTGGGAAAATACCAGTTGTTCTCATGCAGAAAACAAGAATCACCTCCCAGATGGAAACAAGAGTAAGAAATGTCAGCCCCTGGCAAAGTTGTAAGCTACGGAAAATGTGGGTGTTAGTCACAGATAGGCTTGGTAATTTGTCACAAAGCAAGATTCACTGGCAAATAACTTGTATTCTGGCAGTGCCTATAATGCACTCAGACACACAACATGTACAGGAAGATCTGGTCCCAGCCACAAAGAGGTCACAATCCAAGAAGTGCAAGATGTTTTAAAATTGTGGTAAATACATTTTTCCTATACAGCTAGAGGTTAAATCACGACTCTCCATGTGGTCTGTCTAGGGGAGACAGCTGTTTGTTTTACACAAGAGCACATCTTACTGCCAGCCAAGGAGAAGCATTTCTGTAAGCTTCGGAAGCAGCTGTTTGCCCATTTCTGAGCCAAGGAAATGAAGCTGAAGGGGTGTAAGTGCATGCAGTGGGTACTGTGGATAGGAAGTGAAATGGGAGAATGGTTAAAGCCATGGGGCAAATCCTCCATGAGTGTAAATTGCCATAGCTGACTTCAGTGGAGCTATGCCAGTTTATACCAGCTTGAGATGTGACTCGTTCGTCTTTAAAATGAAACAGGTATTTAGAGAAGAGCAGGAACATAAGGTTGTCAGTGAAAGCAACTGCATTTCTTTAGCAGGCAGACCTGCCATTGAATGGCTATTGGTTTAGCTGGCTTTTGTTGAGACCATTCTCTCTTTTTGCAGCTCTATCTGAAGAGCTAATCAAGTAAGAAAGGGTGAAAGAGCATAGGGTTATTATGTGAGTGAGAGCACTGAATGATGATGGTGCTTTGCAGGTTATAGGTGGTCACTGCCAAAAAGGTAAAGGTAGAAAATAACTTTCGCATGTAGCAATGATCCTAGCACTAATAATTCCAGCTTTCTTGACTTGGGCAAGGTATATTATTTTATACAAATAGTACCGCAGAATGGTGCAGCAGTTTAGACTGGAATGTATCTTAATGTACACTTTCCTACTTCTGTTTTGAGCTATCTGGAATTTCCCTTAAAATATTTGCCAGCCTCCTAATGGCTAGGCAGAGCTGAAAAACTGCACATTTCCTGCCATTTACCAAAGGTAGTAAGTTACTTGTAGGCTCAGCAGAGGGGACTTCTTTCATGACCGATGGAAGCAATACAGACCCTGTGATTTGCTCATCCCCCACCAGGGGCTAATGCCTGTTTATAGCTGAGAACAGAAAAAAATGTTAACTTGCTCACTAGTGAAACTGATACCTCCAAGAGTAGACAGGCCAGTGTGTACCTACTATCATTACTCTGTTGAACCACATCATAGTAGTTCTGCGTGATTTAGAGCATATGTTGCAACAATTAAAGGGAACAGTGTTACGCTGTGCAGTGTTACTGTTAAAGGGTATATTATAAAATGAAAACCACTGGGGAATCTATCAAAATTGCAGTTGCAGATGTATAATATTCCTACATCATGGACAGTTTTATAATAAGTCATGGGCTTTGTGTGACTGTGTTTACTCGATGGTTTTACCTGGCAAAGTGAGCCTGTTGCAGTGATGCTGACCATATGTTTTTGTGACATGCTGGTTTTGAATGAAGAAGCAAGGTGTAAAGGGACTACTGACGTTGTACCTAATCTTTTCCCTTCCTATTTGCAAAGCTTATGTAATGCACTTACCTGCTTGTTTTAATTTATTTCATTTAAAGTTAGTCTCAGCAGTTTCACAGACACAGTGATGGAAATGCACAGCTGCACCGTAAATGTTACACACTGTGGGTTTGCTCTGTTTAAGGTGCATGGCATTGTAGCACTGTATTAGAGGGACAACATGAGCTCAGTCTTCTGTACCCAGTAAGCACTGGTGCAGCTCCTATTTGTCACGCCCTGGCCATAGAACCAGTTCTGTGCCATCCTTGTCCCTGGTGTAATTTAGACCAGCCTCAGGACTGTTCTAGGCCAGTGATTCTCAGCCAAGGGTATATGTACCCCTGGGGTGCACAGAGGTCTTCCAAGGGGTACATCAACTCATCTAGATATTTGCCTAGTTTTACAACAGACTATATAAAAAGCACTAGCGAAGTCAGTACAAACTAAAATTTCATAGAGACAATGAAATGTCTTTATACTGTGTTTATGCTGCTCTACATACTCTACACTGAGTAGAGTGTTTATACTGCTCTACATACTTTACACTGAAAAGTAAGTACAATATTTATATTCCAATGGATTTATTTTATAATTATATGGTAAAAATATAAAAGTCAGCAATTTCTCAGTAACAGTGAGCTGTGACGTTTTTGTATTTTTATGTCTGATTTTGTAACTAGTTTTAAGTGAGGTAACACTTGGGGGTACACAAGACAAACCAGACTCCTGAAAGGGGTACAGTAGTCTGGAAAGGTTGAGAGCCACTGTTTTAGGCTAGACCAGGGTGAAATCCTGGCCCCAGTGAAGCCAATGACAAAACTCCAATTGACTCTTTGGAGCCATGATTTCACCCCATATAACTATGGTCCAAGGGGCCAGGTCTTTGATCGGGGATTACAGGAGCATAGTAGCATGCTAATCACACCCCATTTCTCCCAACCCCATCCCCAGCACATGGGGCTTGGAGAGAGGAGGTATAGGAGGCAGTGCTTCAAATGGCTCCTGTGCCAGCCAGGCATTTTCCTGCTCTGGGGAAATTCCCAGCTGGCCAGCTATGCTGGCTTTCCAGCCCCTTTGCATCCCTGGAATGGTGTACAAAGATTGGTGTGGCGCCGAGGATTTGGGCCCATATGTATCAGTCACTCATGTTGTGTCGCTTACTTAGCCAGAACTCTCACTTAAATCGATTGCTTTAGTCAATGGGAGCTTTGCCCGTGTAAGGACAAAGCACTGGCATCATCTCCACTAGAACCAGTTTTACATCAAGAGGGCATGGTCTAGCCCAAAGTAAGGTTTGCAGGAAATGGCCCATCCTCAATAAAGTCTTTGCCAATGATTATCTTGGGTGACAGGTCAATTCTTATGGTTATACATAATGAAAACTAAAACATTACATGACCGAATAAACCAGTCCTTCAGAGCTGTGCCCTTCTGCTGCAGGGAATCAAGAAACAGACCATTGCTGTTATTGCTGATTTTGAGTGTCTGACTTTTGGCTCTGGGAAATAAACTTGTCTCTGGAGTAAACCAGGTCTAAGCAGGGCACTTAGCAGTATGAAATTTTTGATGGTGTAGTAACTTTAAACTGCTGTGGATTTTGCAGCCTTACATATTTCTTTCTGCCTGATTTTCATTTTTTCAGACTATGTAATATTTCGTTTATGAAGCAAAACCATTTTTGTTTCTGCTGAGGAACTAAAGGCCACTTGCTGCATATATAGAACACTTCTCTCCAGTAGTTCTGAGCTGTGCTCAGTCAAAAAGTGCTATTTTGAGGCAAACAAATGGAAGCTGAATCACAATCGTCCTTCCTATCCTTCACTGTAAAGAACCGTGTGTGTTATTTTTGTAACAAATTTGTAACGCAAGAATATCTCGCAGAGCATCCTTCATACAAACTTGCTTTCTAAAGCATCTGATCGAGTAATTGAAAAATAACAGAATTGAAAAGTTAAATAATAGCAAATTGGAAGGTGTATTGATAGCTGAAGGGAAAGGAAAAATAATACATCTTCCTCCGAGTTTCAGAACGAGTTGCAAAGCTGATCCGGCCGCGGCAGACAGGGAGACTGGTCCAGATGACAGGAGTTGTGGAGGAGAAGATTCAAGCACCAGCAGGGCTTTTTATATAAGTATTCGTGTTACTTTTCTATTGATTTTGGGGTGTGGTGTTACCTATTTCTTTTAAAACATCCACTAGAAATCCAATGTAAAATACGGTAGTGTGCTAGGTCTCAGAAGGCAGCGTCCAGCCTTGTTTACTGACCAAGCTTCTGTCAGGCAGCCTGCAGCATTCTAGTGGAGGAATGTGGACTGGCCACAGGGAGGGTGACAGAGCAAGTCTGTCCAGGCGAGGTGGGATGAGCTGGGATGCATTGGGGGCATACTTAGGCAGGCTTTGCTTCCTGTTGCTCCCAAAGGGAGCAGTTGAGCTCCTGGAGCCATCTTCACACCACAGCATAATTGCGGGGCTCATTTGCCAGCAGGCCACACACCTGTAGAACCAGCGTGCATTGGGTAGGTTCATAAGCCAAGCCTCACTCCGACTGCCCTTTTGAGTGTCAGGCAGGAATCGTGCCTTGCTGCTGCCCATTGAAAACCCCATTCATGCCCTCACCCAACACGGGGCAGAATTTGGCCCAGGGATTTTCAGCAGGTAGATGGGAATGAGCATATGTTTAATACTTTTAGCCAACTCTTAACCAGTTCTAAATACCCAGCACTTTTTGATTTACAGACATACTTCATCACTTAACTATTGGAAATACTGACTCCTCTGGATTAATCCATCGCTATAGTACACTTAAAAGTCTTGCAGTGTGTGTATGCAGACACATGCCCAGGGTTGTGGGATCACCTGACAGCTGCTCAAGCACTCAGGTGGGAAGTAGGAAGCCATGGGCAAGAAGGCAGGGAAGATTTTTTATAACATTCAGAAACCAGTTGAAGAACACTTCAACCTCTCTGGACACTCAATTACAGACCTAAAAACCAAAAAACCCTTCAAAAACAGACTCCAACGAGAAACAGCAGAACTGGAATTAATCTGCAAACTGGACACCATTAAATTAGGCTTGAATAAAGACGGGAGTGGATGAGTCATTACACTAACTAAAAACTATTTCCCCATGCTGATTTTCCCCCTGCTGTTACTCACACCTTCTTGTCAACTGTTTGAAATGGGCCATCCTGATTCTCACTACAAAAGTTTTTTTTTCTCCTGCTGATAACAGCCCACCTTAATCGATTGGTCTCGTTAGAGCTGGTATATCAACCCCCATTTTTTCATGTTCTCTGTGTGTGTGTATATATATATCTTCCTACTGTATTTTCCACTACATGCATCTCGTGAAGTGGGCTTTAGCCCAGGAAAGCTTATGCTCAGATAAATTTGTGAGTTTCAAAGGTGCCACAAGTACTCATCCTTCTTTCTGCTGATACAGACTAACACGGCTAACACTCTGAAACCTTTGTGCATAACGCCACTTTTGTAAATTCAGGCCAAGTCCGAAGGTCATTACTCAGCTTTCAGTCGTCCCTCACTGAAGCAAAACTCTCAATGGACCTCAGTGGGAGTTTTACATGGAGAATGACGACTCCAGGATTTGCCCTGTTTGTGGTTCAGATCTCAGTGATGGGAGAGTGTACTGCTCTGAAGGACAGCTACACGGATTATGTTCCTATGCCACCTAAATTCCTTTTCTACAGTGTTCTGAGGTGATGCCTTTAGCAGCCATGAAAGTTCGTATATTTCAATTACTTCACTCACTTTTTGTTTATGGATCAAGACACCATAGGTCTTTGGCCGTCTCCTCCTCTTGGTGAGTCCAAGTCTGTTTTAGGTAGGGAAATGAGCACTGCTATAATGATATCTGATATTGGTGTTCTGAGAGGTACTTTATGTAGGAAAGGGAAAACCGCTGACAGAAACCTTTATTAAGAGCATCTGGAACTCTGCAGGTACCCGGAGTTTGCTCTTTCCATCAATATCGAGAGGGGCTTATAGTCCAACCTCTAAGTGATCCGCTTTTTGTGCGTTTGGCCTTGAAAGATGGACAAAGGGCTGTGACTAGTGGAGACTGATGGTGTCTGACAGTGAGTGGGCAAAGCTGACTTGTGAAGACATCGACACAGAGCCAGCAGGGAAAGAAATGTGACTCCAAACATGGTAGGCAAAGCCTCTTCTGCTTATACTGAGGAGCCTTTACTAGCTGTCATGGACAAAGCTTGTGAGTGTAGTGCATCCTGCACTCACAAGCTGATTGCAAGAGTAGAACTGGGTAGTAAACTGCTAACTAGATTCCAAAGTGCATACTGGCTTAAACACTTCAAGGTGCTGAATTGGTCAGAATTAAATCCTGTGAGTAAACAGACATTCCACCCAGCTGTTACTAGATGAACTGACCCTTCCTTGAAATAGACTCAGCCTCTTTCCCATTTTACAGTTTAGAAAACAGCTTCCTCAGTAGCACATTTCCAGATTCCAGGAAAGAGACTCTACATTGAGCATATTTACCAGTTCAAGAGTATCTTCTGCAGTGACTTCCCTTGCTACTTGGTGCTGTGCCATCTTTAGACGATGAATTGCGTTTGCTCAGTCAAACTCAAAAGCAGCAGCAATGTCCAGTTGAAAGTCATATATTGGAAAGGCCTCTACAGTTGCAGAGATCTTTCTACGTGTGCTCAGGAACAAATAAATTAAGGAGAGAGAAGTGAATCTGTGGTAAAATGCAAGTTGTTAAATAGCTTTTTAAGAGCTTCCAAATCTGTACCACTTGTTTACATTCCATCTCATTATTCTTTATACATTATTGTAACAGGGCGCTGTGCCCCTTTAAAAGGTGGGGGAGCTGGGGAGCAGCCAGCCAGCCCTGTTCTGGAGAGGAGCTTGGCAGGCAAGTGCCGGGAATCATCCAATCCACTTGGACAACATCTGGTGATTGGGTCTGATGATTACCAGGCAGGATTTATAGAAGAGGGCCCCAGCTCCCTGAGGGAGCCTAGGAGCTGGAGAGAGCTGAGAGTACACTCTCCTGTGACTGTAGCAGAGGATTGCGAGGGAGTGAGAGGCCCTCTGGATCCCACCAATCTGGGAAAGGTCTTGACGATTAAGCTGCCAGAGGCCAGGGGGCCCCACAATCTAGGTTGAGAACAGGACTGTAGCATCATGTCATTCCATGTTTCCTTTTTTTTTTTTTTTTTTTTTTCCGTTTTGGAGAATAAACAGAGGCCAGGGCTGCAAACTGAAATGGGCATGGCTGATTATTTTCCCCAGGCTGGTGGTCGAGTCCACCAGCCTACAGGTATATTACAGTTGCACCTAGAGGCCCCACCTGAGATTGGGCCCCATTGTGTTACGTGCTGTACATGCATATAATAAAAGACAGTCCCTGTCCAAAGTGCTTATAGCCTACATATATGGAATAGACCTAAGGTAGAAGAAAGAAAGTAGTATCCCCTTTTTATGAATGGGGGTTTGAGGAACAAGAGATGAAGTGATTTACCCCAGTAACATAGGAACCCAGGAGTTGAACCCACATCTCCTTAGTCCCAGTCCAGAGTCTTAACTACAAGACCATTCTTCCTCTCTGTAGTGTGCTTATCATGAGTGTTCCTCTTTCTGTGCTTCTCCAAATAGCAGATGAACCACAGATGCAAAAAAGAAAACACACAGTGAACGTTTAAGAGGAAAAGAAAGCTAAAAATATTTTGCTTCTCTAGATATTCAGACGTCCTCTACAACTGGATTCAAACGGTGGGTGTAGTGTTGTGTGTAAACAAACAAGCTAGGCTCATTTTGGAAGAATTCTCTGGGAGCTAGTGCAGTTGCTACTCACAACAGATGCAGTGTTGTAACCCACACAGAAACACTTACAGACATTCCAGGCTTGCTGAGGGTCTCAGGTATACTAATGATCAGGCACCAAGCTCTCTTACCTGAACAAAACAGGAACATGTTTCACAGGTATGGTGGGGTTTTATATCCCAGAGTCCAGCTCATTCTTGGTTCAGTCCTTGGCTTTGCAGTGTTCTGGGGGCCTATCCTCCAGAACCTTGACCAGGACTTTAGGGGAACAACCTAAGGAGTGAGGATCCACCCCAGAGTTACCCTGAGCCTTGTGCATGCTGGGAAAAGAGTTTGGAACCTTAGTCAGTGCTGTGTAAATGCAGATATGATTAATGAAGCTCACAGTATATGGACTTCTCTATCCAGTCTCAGTTCCTTGATTTGAGGAGCTCCCCAGTAACCTGGACTGTAACAAGAATCACCATTAGCCTTTTCAGGATACTCCAGGCTCCTTCATTTTACACTCTCTCTCTCTCTCTCTCTGTATATATGTATATATATATTTTGTTTCCTAGGTGATATGAAAAGAGGTCTTCATTTTAACAAGTGGTCTAAGATGAATATGTTAGCTCTTGGTTTTAATGCTCAAGGATCTGATCTAGCACCCATTGAAGCCAGTGGAAAGATTCCCATTGATTTCAGTGGCCTTGGATCAGGCCCCATTTACAGTCTTTGAATTAGTACAGATTTTCTTCTATGGTTTAGGATAATTTTAATGCCACAGTGACTATATTGTTGTTGCAGGTGCCTCAAGGCTACTTGGCATTAGCATGTGGCACTTATCCATCACGTAGGGGGAATTCCATGTTTCTTTCTTCCTTATTGCGTCTTACAGTTTGTAAAATGGTAACGCTGGGCAAAAGCAGCTGAAGGATCTAAAAGTTTTGCACCAAGACCCTTAAAGTGCTCCTTTTCTGTTGAGTAGTGTTGCAAATTGAAGGCTTTATCCTGTATCCCATTGACACGAGAACCACTTCAAGTCATATGAAAATGCCACTTCTCCAAACCCTTCTGAGGGGGTTGTAAGGAAAGATAAGACTAGGATAGTCCACGTGTGGGAACTTCAACCAGATCTCTGTGCCTTGCTCAACACAGACTTGTATCATTATGTAGCTTTCAGGGCGGTGACCCACAGCTCCATGTAGAAAGAAAAGGAGTACTTGTGGCACCTTAGAGACTATTCGTTAGTCTCTAAGGTGCCACAAGTCCTCCTTTCCTTTTTGAGGATACAGACTAACACGGCTGCTACTCTGAACGCTCCATGTAGGTGTCTGCTCCCTTGCGATGCCCTGGCACTATTAATCTGGAAAGTACAGAAGCAAATGTGATCGTGTCTCATCTCCCCAGCCCAGCTCCGCCTCTATACTTATGTGGTGCCACTGAAGTACAAAGGCTATTTTGAATATTGCTGACTCTGTTCAATGTTAGCTACATTTCACAGCATAAGAACGTAACAATCATCCTACCACGCCGGACCATTAGTCCGTTTTGTCTGATGTCTTGCCTCAGTGATATTGGCCAGTCCCTGGTGCTTCAGTAGAAGATGAAACAGAAAATTGAGTGCAGTGCACTTAAGGCCACTACAGAGCGTGCACCCCTGTGTGTGTGAATTCTTTCTTGACACTTGTAGGCTCTCAGCTCACACCTTAACGCATTACTCTTGTCAAAGTTTCATCTTGCATAGCTTAGATATGATGCAATGTTGTTAAGGTTTATGTAATAGCATAGTCCTCTAGCTCTAGCCAACACATTTCTCTCTGTGACCTTCTGCGGCAATGAATTCCACAGGGTGATGAGGGGTATTTCTGCACTTTCCAGCATTTGCTTTACACCAAGACAGCTCACCTAAATGGAAGCAATTTTCGAACTATATGAGGCCAGATTCTTCCCTGGAGCAACTCCACTTTCATTAATGGAGTTGCGTCAGCAGTGACTTTTGCAGACAGATGTTTTTTGCTTTTTTGAATTCTGCTTTATTTTACACTCTTAGTTAAATATACTTTTTTGCTCTTTGAAGGAACACAGGATGATTTGTTTTTAATTTGTCATAACTTCAATGATTTGTTGCCTAAGGTTTGAATGTTCCTGCTTTTCCCTTCTGTTTCCTCATTCTTCTCCTGCTTGGCTTATTTTCCTGTGTGTTTCTGGACAACCCAGAAAGGAAAAGGGGCAGAACAAGAACCAGCAAAACTGTAAGTGCATAAGCAAAGGGGAGTTGATAAACTTGTCTGACACAGTATCCAGACCACAGTTTATAGCCGTGAGTCTTTGGAATGCTTCCATGTTTGGCCACACCTCCCTCTAAACAGGTGTCTGCACTGACAGCAGATACCATTCATGGCTCAGTAGTATCTGGCTGAGTGTTTGCTTCAGACTGAAGCTGGCAGAAAGTCAAGGACAAACCTCTTAATTATTGAGTGGTCTTGCATACTGAAACTTAGAGGCCCTGATTCTGATCCCTGCTACACTGGTGTGACTTCATTCAGTTCAAAACTGGCAGTTCTGACATATTCACCCGTGTGAGTGTGAGAACCAAAGCAGGCCCTGAGTTGCCACAAGATGATGATGAACGGAGGGCACAGATAATAATAGGTTACTGTTAAACCAAATGCAGAAACATTTTGCCCCGGCGTTGTCTTTATTAAGAGTGACCGTTTTTAAAGCATGAGTCAATGTTTTAGCCAGATGACTGACGTTACAATCAATGGGGATTGTGTGGCTCGCAGCCAGTGCAAGTCTGTGAAAACTTAAGCTTTGATTACTTTAAACGAATCATAACTGTGTAAAATTAAGCAGGATTTTGAAGGGAATTAAAACGACGAGTGAAAAACTGCATCACATCCTGTGGCCCTGTTGTGCTCAGACATAGAACAGCTGGTTGAAATGGGGCTCAGTCCCTGAGGCAAACAACTTGCTGCTGTGAGTGGAAGCACTGAGAAGCAGTGGCATAGGAAGACCTTTCGGCCAGAGCACTAGAATGTCTGAGGGTTGCAAGGAAACAGACTCTCTTTCATCCTTTCCTTTGACAGTGGAAGTAGTGAAATACTCTGACTTTTTTTCTTTTATTTTTATCTGATTTTTGCACTATTTTTTTTTAAATCATGAGCAAATAAAAATACAGCACCAAATCCTGCCCCGTGTTTATAGGCCAATCTGGAGCCCTTTGCGAGGTCTGGTGTGCAGGGAGAGGGGATCTGGCACACGTGGGGCAAAGGGGATCTGGCACACGTGGGGCAGGAGCTGCGGTGCTACTCTGGTGGAACTGTCATGCGTTTGAGCTTCTTGATTCCCATGCAAAGTGGCAGTGGTACAGATTGTGGCTCTCTCTCATCTCTGCCCTCCCTGCATTGGCACCAGAGACGGGACGGGAGAAGGAGAAAAGGTAAGAGATGTGGTTCCAGTCTGCCAGCTGATGTTATGGGCTTTGGGCGATGTCCTGAGTGGTTAGGGGCATGGAGCCTAATTAATGGATGTATATCTCTTGGAGACCTCTAGAGGAAACATCGCATGGAAGTGAGATGTTTGATTAGTTATTTTGATCCTTTCCCTGGCTAGCAATATCTGAATGCTATCCAGGACTAAGGAGAACTGGGCTCAATTTCCAACTCAGCCAGAGACTCTGTGTGTGTGACTTTGGGCAAATCACTTCCTTGTGCATCCATTCCCTATCCGTAAAATGGGTGTAATAGTACTGCCCTACCTCACAGGGGTTTTGTGAGGGTAAATACATGAATGGTTGTGAGGCGCATGGATACGAGAGTATTGAGGACCATATACACAGGGGGAAGTCAGAATGTAATGCAATGCCCTAGATGCTGCCTGATTCTCTGTAAGTCTTTTTGAATATAAAGAGTCTGCACCACCTGGCAACATCTCTCCTGGACAATACAGGTGCTTCAATTGTTGGCCTACAATATGTGTTAAAGTGACGCTGCCAATATGCCCCTAATACATACATGTAACTTTAAATGCAGAGAGTCAGGCCTTAAATACAGACAGACACAGCTGGCAAGATTCATCCCTGGGGTAACTCAGTGCAATTTACCCCACGGATGAATTCAACCCTTTTCATGTAGCGGTAAAGGCCAAGGTATACTTATTCTTTCTCATTGTCATCAAGACCTTTTGAGGGCACTCTAGTCCCAAAAAGTGTTTCCTCAATTAGTTTGTGCCCTTCGTGAAATAGAGTAAACTACATCAGCTCTAAACCGGGGAACGTCTCATCAAATTGCCATCTTGTTCTCTTTTCCTAAATAATCATCCTTTAGTTATACCCAACCCACGGTTGTGTTTTTTCTTTGTTTTACTTCATTTACTGTCACCCGCCCCAGAAAATTACACATGCATTGTGCTCTGCATGGCCTCCTAAGTATTAATATGATAGCTAAGGAGAAGCTTTTCACTACAATGAATTTGTAAAATAGCAGGAACTAGTCAGCGTGTGCTGTATTGCTTCAGCCCGTACATTGCATAAATGAACTTCTTTCTTTCTTTCTTTTTATTTTTTGTGGGGAGGGGGGAAAAATCCATCTTAAATTAAGGAGTAAGTCTTCCTTCAAATTACTTCTTAATAAGAAAGGGAACATCTTGGATAGTCTTTGATTCAGATGTACTGTATTTTAAATGTGTCCTAATTTTAGCGCTCATTGCTTAACATTAATTTAATGAACATCCTCATTTAAAAGGACAAGGTTGGCAAATAGAAATTAGTGCTGTTAAAACCACAAATCTCCTAAAGGGGAAAAAGAAATCCAAAGCTCTGTGAAGAGACTTTAACCTTATTATTGAAAACAAGGAGAAATACAAATTCACCAGCTGTACATTTTTATAAGTGGCACAGGGGCATTGAGCATATGCAGTTTCCAACCCACGAACATCAAGCTGTTTACAGATAGTGATGTGAGGTGCTGGTCTCAGTCCAGTTCCTAGCTGTCAGGTGTCTGCGTCACAGAAAACACGATCACATTTGACACTAATTGGCAACCTTGTTAGTAGCTCAGCATAGGGGCCAAAGACCAAATGGAGAATGAACCCTAGAGGGAGTTTCTCTAATCAAGGTGGAGGTAAATTAGCTTCTGCTGTTTGTACTGTACCTGTTCTGTGGACAGAGGACGTTTGTTGTAAGGGCTGTCAATCCAGCATCATTTATAAGCACTAAAATTATCATGTAGATATAATCAAATATGGCTAAATGACACACATGCTCTGTTACTGTGCTGCACCTCTGAATTATGGTTCTTGCATGTGGGGGTACCCCAATATCTAAGTGGGTTTCTCTATTTTACATGAAATATCATAGGCGTGCATGGGACTTTACAAGGAAATAAAACACAAGAGGCCAAATTCTGTTTGTAACGACTCTGCTGTAAGTGTAACGGGCTCAAGGTCCCCGTTCTGAGCAATTTGGAATTTAAGGTCCTGATCTAGCAGTTGGTTCCCTGTGGGTGAATTCTTAGGCCCATAGGTTCCTATGCAGGCTCAGGGTTCACCTCTCTGGATCCAATACCAAGATAAAGGGCTTAGACTAAATAAATGACTCAAGAAATGACAACAAATGATGGTACAAAAGGGCACAACAGGAAAATACTGAAAGAACCCACCATTGTTTTATGGTGCATTTCTTTGTTTTTATCGTTTGATTGCTTACTGCTGACAGAACAGCTGAATTTTAAGAAACAAAACCTATCTGAAACTTGGTCCTGTCATCATTCTTTTCCTTCTTTTTTCCCTCCCACAAAGTGTTTGATTTTATGACATAAAAATTGGCAACATGCTCATTACAAGCCGTTTGCATCCAGGTTTCATTAATCTAGGGCTCAGATCCAGTGTCCATGAATCTGGGGCTCAGTTCCACTGAAGTTAGAGGAAGACGAATGAAGTTAATGAGTGTTTTGCCTAAGTAAGGTGGAGTAAATTCTAAGGGCTAGATTGTGCTAACAGCACAGCGCCCCTAATAAAGGGGCAGTGCAGAGCCATGTACCCCAAGCAAGCAGCAGAAGGCATTCTGCTTCAGGGACTTGGAGGGGTCACTCTGTGACCCCCGTTATGGGCTGCAATATATTACCCACTTGGGGTTGCCTAGTGCACAGCGGGGTGGAACAATTGTTGTACCTACTCCCACCCCCCTCCTTCGGGGAGTTACTCTGTACCACCCAAGGCAGTTCTGGGGCCTCTCTTATATGGGCCATGCAAAGGTGAAGGGGAGCTGCTTCCTTCCTTCCCCAGCCCGCACTACACAGACATGTAAAGCTGTGGGGGCACAGTTGGACCCTAAATAAAGATTTCAGGGTTTGGCCCCCGGAGAATACCACCTCCTATGCAAGGGGATTCAATAGGAAAATGCTGTAATTTAGGACCCAAAGCCTATAAACTGTCAAACAAAGCTCTCACTGAAGTTCAGTGTGAAGTCAATAGGAGAGCTATGTACTGTGGGCTGGCAGGACTTGGGACTCTGCTTAACAATAGCTGACTTTTATGATGCTTTATTCTTGGAGCTCTGATGCCTTCCACTTTAAACCGATCAGTTGATTCTTTCTGCCATTTTGCACAAACTCTGTCAATTTGAAAATTTGAACTGGCAAATTTCACTAACTCTTTTAAATCTTGCATAATGACAGGTTTCAGAGTAGCAGCCGTGTTAGTCTCCCCACTATATTTTCCACTGTATGCATCCGATGAAGTGAGCTGTAGCTCATGAAGCTTATGCTCTAATAAATTTGTTAGTCTCTAAGGTGCCACAAGTACTCCTTTTCTTTTAAATCTGTAATGCATTAGGCAGTGGTACTAGCTACTCCAAACTGAAAGTTGCAGCTGAATTGCAATTAAAAGCCGGATTTTTCACTCCTCTTTTAAAATACACAAATATAGGTCTCAATTTTGGGCGTAAGGTGGAATTTTTTTTACCAAATGTTAAATGAATTGGACAAAGGGGATCATGAATTTATAATATCCTAAAAATAGAGCGCATGAGAATCTAAAAAAACAATCTGTCACTTTATAGCAAAAAAAATAAAAATAAAAGAGGGGGAGAGAAGAGACACAGTTTACTGGAGTCGTCTGGATGAGATGGTCCAATGAGATGCTTGCATTGATTTTTATTGTTTTCACTATTTTTATTTTATAATTCACTCTTTTAACTGAATGTTCATACTTTCCATGTTTTAGTTTCTTGTAAGTTTACCTCTCAATTATCTGCTTGCTTAAAAGTAGTTTCTTTAGCTCCAAAGTTCTTGTAAGAATATAGCCTTGAATTTACAGCCATGCACCCTTCGCTTCACTTTAGCAAAGAATTTTCCATTTGTTGAGGCACTTACAAGACTAAAGCAAAAATATCTGTAATCAGGACCATCTGTTTGGTCTGTGTTTTGTACAGCACCTAGCACAATGGGACCTTGGTCCATGACTAGGGCACCCAGGGGCTATGGAGAAAGTCTAATAATAATAATTTACTTTTCAGTGTTACATGGCTTCTCTGTCATTTTGCAGCGATCCTCCCTTCTCACCAGTTGCTCTGAACTTGGCATGAATCATTCATGTTTCAGAGCTTTCTGGAGAACTTAAACTACCATGCCAGGTAGATAAACTCTGGCTTTTCCCACAAATAACTCTGAGCATGGTTATGGAGTGATATTTTTCTGATTTCTTGTATATACAGTGTTGTTTGCTTTCAGATAGAGACAAACTCAATACAAGATTTGCTTTTGAACGTATGTGGCTAAATGTTTATTTTAAACCAAGGCCCAACTGACAGAACTGGGGTAATGCAGCATAGTTGTTACTTTGTTCTTAATCTGATGCCAGTGACGAAGTTTGATTCTGCTGCGATACTGCACTGTGGTGTTTGAAATGTGTGGTTTCATTTGCCAGAGACAATAATCAAAAACAGTTACGGCACCTATTGCTTTGTTGTAAACTCTGCTGAAGCCACCTGTTTTGCTTCCCTTTTCTAGCCCACTCTGCTCTGCTGCCCCTTCCACACTTCTCTTCTCGACTCACCCCTTCTCAGCTGCCGTTCTCCCCTCCCTTCTCCACTGCCCCCTCCCCTTGTTCTGCTGGCATCCCCTTTCTCCACTGCAGCACCATGCTGAATCTCCTCCTCCCCCCCACCCAGACTCTCTGCAGTGCTCCGATGCCCCCCATGAAGGGAACACTAAGGCCTGAAGGAGGGGTATTGGAGCACTTGAGGAGCAGCCAGCGGGGAGAAATCCCTGCATTGTGTACATGAATCCACTTAGCTTCATTGTCTCCCACTCTGTTATTTTAGCTAGGATGTAGCCAAAAAGTGTAAGAAGATTTTTTCTTTGATTGTGTCTTGATTTACAAACAGCTTGTCCCGTTAACTACAATTTCCACTGAAGAACTTTCCTAGGAATTGGGTTATGTTTTGAGATTTTTAAGGAAAAGGGCAAAAGACTCAGGATTTGGGTTATTTTGGGGTTTTTTTTGCAATGAAAACTTACTTCTCCAGCAGTCATTTGATGCCCTTGTTTAAACTCGTCAGAAAAAACGGGTCATTTTGTCACTACTGCTTAAAAGCTTAATAACTTAAAAAAAATTAGAGTTTAATCAGCGAATCGTGGGTCCTGGGCTCTAGACCTAGAGGCCAATCCAATGCATAGTGAAGTCAGTGAGGGTCTTTCCGTTGGACCAGGCCCTAGATAAATTGCAGTAAACCGTTTAATCCATCTATCTAAATCTCAGGCTTTTACACTGCCACCCATCATCATGATATCTGAGCGCCTTCCATGTAAAATCAGTAACAGTAGTGAAGTGCCGAGCGGACTTCAATGAGTCTCTGGCATTTCTTCCTATTGACGGTTAAAACTCTGCTTGCGACTAAGGGTGTTTTTGTTTGTTTTGTGGAGGTTTAGGGCTATGAGGGGTTAATCTTTTTTTTAATCATCTTTGCTATAATGTGGGGCCAGATCAGACATTTGACAGAGTCTGCCATTGTCTTCTTCACCGTGCACAGAATATGGCCCATGATGCTGTGTCCCGTGAACTGAGGGTGCCTTACAATGAAATTGAAAAGAAAAAAAAATGGTTCCACTGAATCAGGGGCTAAATTCAAGAGAGAATGTTTAGATTTATAGTCCCTTTAATTAAGGGTGGAGACAGAACGGTCTCTTGACACCTGAGAGGGAAAAAAGATTTCAGAAGGAATAATGTGTCTGATGATGAGGAGAAGTGGGATAGGTCTGTTGATATTTGAGATGTACTCCAATATGACGTAAGAAGTTCTTTTAACCAGTCTCAGAATAGGATTTTTTCTTTTAATTTCATTATTCATATTTAAGTCCCTTTAATTAATAAGATACAAATCGTTCCAAATTCCTCTCTCAGATCCATGGAGGGGTTTCCTTTGAAGTCAGTACATCTGAAAGCAGAAATTGGTCCAGAGCATTGCATTTTCTTTGTGAATTTACATTCTGCAATGCATTATAACACTACTTTTCCACCACTTCAGAAGCTGAAAATTGTATTGTTTCTATTGTACCATAGCAACTCCTGCATCACGATAGGTATTCGGCCTCTGAAAAACAGAGCACTTTAAGAAACACATACCTCAGAGTGTAATGTGAATTGCTATGGTTTTTACGCTGCTGTGAGAGGACCCACTATTGTAGAACGAACATGTTTTCCCCAATTTGTTTATGCAAATTTTTAAGAATATTTTTTTCTGCTTGTGTTTTCTGTTTCTTTGGTGTCATTTTTTTCCTTTTCAGAAAGTGATACGTTTCATTTAAAGGAAAGGGTAAGAGAGAGATTACATCTGTTGTTCTCCTGACCTATTTACTGCTGTCTTGAAAAAAAAGCAGAACTGTATATCTTTGTTTGCATGGAGTAAGAAATTGCTGTAATATCCAGACATTAAACATGCAGGTACAACTGCTGAAGTCCTTATACATCATTTTTATTCACTTCCTTACTCAGGAAAAATAACTTTGAAGCTGGTTTCAAGAGAAACTTTGCCTGAATTAAAATCTGAATCAGGACTTTAGTAACTGTAGGAGCTATTGAGTGAAATGGTTTATTAGGATGCATTGCTAGATAAGACCATCTGTCCCTGTGCCAGACCTGGTTTTTGAGAATTTTTTGTCCTGCTGATTGGAATGGCTGTTTGGAGGAACATAGGAGGCTACAGCAGTGAAGAATCAGTGGCCACTAACATGTTGAAATGAGGAGGAAGACACCTGTGTCCCAGGCAGTTCTGTGGATGTGTACTATCAGCATTTCCGCTTTTGAATTAGACACTGAACTCTCCCCGTTGAATGGAGGATGGCTTTCTGCAGTGCCCATGAAAGAAGTTATTTTTCTCATAGAGCTTCAGAATGCCTGTGTTTGTGTCCAATAAAAATACCAGACATTGATCTTTACAATACTCTTTTTCTGGTTAAAGACTAGAACTTTGGGTGCACAGCAGGAGGGGAGTCAATTCAATCTTTAATGTAGGAAGGGTGAAAGAGATTCACGTCACAGAAGAGTACTAGTTTCTGTGTTCTGCATAGATGTTGTGAGTTGTTAATGAGTGGGCAGCACTGGTGTTCTTAGAGGTAGAGCTGAACAAATAATTCATATCAAATAACTTAGATGAATTTAGCCTCTGTTACTGTTTGCAGGTTTTTTGTGAACAGTTTATCATTTTCTTAGATTTATTCATTATTAAAAATTATTTGCAGAATAATTTCTGGGACTAAATCCTGATCTGTTTTTTGTTTGCAAATACTAGTTCCAGGATAGTCATAGTTCAAGGTACACTGGTTAGTTTGATCAGACACATTTTGCCGGTCATATAGTATGTTTGTGAACTGTGATTGCATGGATGTGCTTTGTGTCAGGCTTCTTGTGCAAAAACTCAAAATCTAAAAATTTGCTTTCCAGGGACATTGTCTAATATGTCAAAAGTGACATCAATTAATACATCAAAAGTGAACTGTTTCACTGAATTTTCCTGCTACTAAACTCATTTGCTAGAACGTTCACAGGAATTAAACATAAAGGGAGGGTGTTAACACATTATCTGCAAAATCATATTTTTATGCAAGTAAATATTTACTCCGCTCTTCTTAAGAGAGACTTTGTGCTAACTGGGTAAGAACAGCGATATTGACTGACTCCTGTAGTGAAAAGGGAGTAGGGTTATAAAGGAGAAATAACAGGCTCAACAGGAACGTTTGGACCATGTGTTGATTGGTATTCAAGTCTGAGGCAGCTGCAGCAATGGAGAAATAATCTTGAGATGACTGAGGAGAAAAAAACCTACAAAACAAAATCAGTAAATACAATTATGAACCTGCAGCCTGGATGTTTTGTTTTAATGGGGAAAAACCATCTTAAATTTAAATGTAAACACTGACTTTTAAAGTTTAACTTGTTAACGGGAAGTCCAGTTTTCAATCTTGAGGACAAATCTTTCATTTTGGCAGTCAAATTGGCACTGAAAGCTGGCATTTGGGGACCTTAGTGCCAACGTGAGCATCCAGATCAAGGATTTGAGGCCCTAGCATTTCAGTCATCTAGACTGAAAATAAAGGCCCCCATCCTTGTCTGCACTGAAGCCAGTTTACATTGCATTGTGCGTGCAAATCAGATCAAAAGCCAGGTTAGCCCATTATAGAAGGCTCACAAAGCATACATCTAGTGGTGTAACAGCTGTGCAGCCAGTAGAGGGGGCATCACCAGGGAAAATGGAGAGTATCTGGGGTTTCTTTGGGCTTTAGTTATTCCCAGTTGCTGCTGTTCCCCTTTGGGGCTATTGGCAATCAGTGTAGTTTAGATCAACTTTCAGGTTGCTCTAACTTAGCCAGAAGACTGGCCAAGTGAACAGCGAGCCCATGTTCAGAGGAGTGTAGAGGTTAGTTTGAGCCACTTCTGCATCCCCTCCTGAGTTGCATTGTGCACTTCTCGTCCGTATCCAAGTGCTGGGACCAGTGAATCTAGTAATTACATTAATTAACAATTGTACTGATTGAAATGGATAATTTTTTTTATAACAGCCCACAAGGGCTCTGGTCTTCTTATCTGTACATTAAATATGTAAAGGGGATGATTTGCAGCAGTTCACCAGCTGCAAGAACTATGCATTTGTTCAAGATGGGTAAATTAAATTAATCTTGCTTTTGAGATCTTTTTGAGATATATTATTCTTATGACTTGTTATGGAGCCTGGTTCTGTGCCAGCCTGGAATTCCCCAGTTAGGGCAATTTTCCAGTCCCTTTGTGCCATTGGAGCAGCCCAAAGGGGCGAGCACAGGAGCCAGAATCCGGCTCATACGTTAAATTACTAATTGTTCATTCAAAAATGAAAAATTAAAGCAAACCAGTGCTATGCTTTATTAAGTATCAAGGCCCCTAGTCTGTAAACTATGAATTACATTAGTAATCTTTACTCATGGGAGTAGTGCCTAATCCATGGAACAGCATCCATAAGGAGAGATTTGTAGTATCAGGGCCTGAGAAACTTCTGCTGATAAGACATTAGGAAATTTACCAACTAAGCTCTTCATTAGGATCAGAGTACCGTATATACTTGACCATAAGCCGGTTCGTTTATAAGCCGACCCACCCAAGATGGGTAAGTAAAAATGGAAAATTTTTATGACCGATTCATAAGCCGACCCTATAATTCCGGAGTCGGCAAACTTTGGCTCCCGGGCCATCAGGATAAGCAGCTGGCAGGCCGAGATGGTTTGTTTACTTCGAGTGTCCGCAGGCACAGAGGTAAATCTAAGTAAACAAAGTGTCCTGGCCCGCCAGCTGCTTACCCTGATTGGCTGGGACAGTAACTGTTGGGGAAATTTGCCGGGGGGGGGAGGGGGGAGAAGCTGGGAGTCAGGGGAGTAACCCCTGTGACCACCCCTCCACATGACCCCACCCCTAGCCTGGGACCCCCACACTCTCCCCATCCCATCCCTTCCCACCTTAGCTGGGGCGGGCCAGGGGAGGATGTCTCTGGCCAGGCCAGAGCAGGTGGCGTGGCCGCAGCATGTTCCAGCGGGCGGGGCTGAGCGGCACGGCCGCAGCGTGCTTCGCAAGGCCAGGTGGCACAACTGCAGCTTGCCAGCCCCAGAGCTGCAGCTGCTTCGGAGGCTGGGGGGAGAGCAACCTGGCTAGAAGAGGAGAGACTCTGGCCCTGCCTCTTCCCTTTTAGCTCTGCTGGCTGTGCTGCCTCTCCTTGCCCCCTCTGTTGGGGCGAGGGGCTTTGTCTCACCTCTCCCTCTCTATACCCGTTCATAAGCCGACCCCCTTCTCTGATGTTTCCCTTTTTCACTAAAAAAATTCAGCTTATGAACGAGTATATACGGTAAGTCCTTTTCATTTCACTCCATTCCAAAAGACATAATAGGAGGGATGGAAGCTACTACGTTAAAGGGGCCTGACCTGTACAGCACCTTGGCTTTACAAAACAGCTAGAAGGGTTAGGATTGTCTCTTTGCACAACCTTAAGCAGAGAGCTCCATCACTGAGTCTCCTGTGAGAACATTTATGCCACAAACGGCCTTTTGCAGGGGAGCTTATATTAGATGGAAACAATACAATACATTGTAAAAAGAAAAACCTAATAAAGATGTCTTTATAAACTGGAATTTTCTCCCTGTCTCATAACACAAGAACAAGGGAGTGTTCTTTGAAATTGAATGGTGGCAAATTCAAAACCGATCAAAGGAAACACTTTTTGCACAGTGTTGCAATTAGCCTGTGTGACTCGTTGCCACAGGATGGCATTGATGTCAAGAATCAAACAGCTTTTGGATATTTATATAGATAACAAGAATATTGAGAGGATAATATTGAGTTTATGTCAATGGGATTTAGGCTGCTAAGTTCCCATGAGCTGCTGAAGATGGGAAGTAGGTTCCTAAATCATTTTCATGCTTTTGAAAATTTTACTCTTTTTCATTTAACTTGGAGAGAAAACTGTCACTGAACCATCTTCCATGTATGTTTATCGCCCATTTTCAGCTTTCCTGGGGGAGGGGGGAAGAGAGGATGTTTTTATTCTAATATCTTCTTTTCAGAGGCAAAAAATATACGTAGTGGAAAACATAAAGCATTTTAAATTCCCATCCAGCAAACAGACGATTCAGAAGAATCTAAGTCACTTATGGCATATTGAGCCTAAGTCACTTCTGAAGCCCTCTTTCAAAAAGGACTAGATCAAAGCACAGACGCGTCAGCAGGGGCCATCCAGCAGGCTCGTGTGGGTAGAGTCACACCCCTGCTGACCGAGAACTAAATGTGTAGACAAGACATTAGGCTCCTAAGTCACTTAGGGCCTGTCACAGGGTAGACTTGGCAGTTTGAGAGGGAACAGGTCCAGCCCAACTGTGCCTCATTAACAACCTCTCCATGAGGCCTAATGCAGGTCAGCTGGTCTCTGTGAAGAGCCAGAAGGAAGCAGGAAAAGGAAGCTGCTTCAGAGAGCAGGTGGGTCCTGTGGAGACCTTTGACCGGAGGGCTTGGGTCTGGACGGCCACTTGGACACTGTGAGCCAGTGGCAGAATCCAGGTAGGAAGGTCTGGGAAGTCCTGCTGAGAGCAAGAGCAGGGAAAGACTCCTGGTCAGGGAGGCCTGGGAAGGAGCAGGGAGCAACCCAAAGGAGTCCAGGAGGGGCTGAGGGGAGAGATAGGAAAGGGCTGAAAGCTGCGTTCATAGGTTGAGTAGAAGAGTCCTTGAATTAGAAGAGGGGAGACAGACCCCTTGGGAAGAAGGGGCTGGGCCCGGTTTGAAACGTGCGCTTTATTTTTGACTTTATTTGCTGTGGACCTTTATAAGCTGGAAGCGGTGGACTTTTTTTTTAGCTGGTTTTATGATTCCGGTTTGAACAACATAGACGTTGACTACATAAAACATGAAATTCAAGGGCTTGTTGGCGTCAGTGTTTTGATCCTGTATCCGCTGTTATTTTAACTCTCCTCGTGGCTTGTATCGCTCCTGCTGAGAAACACTCAACCCATGTTTTTCAAAATTATTATTGTGATTTTTGCTGTAGACATTGCTTCTCGTGGGTTATCATTTTTAGAAAATCAGTAAGAGCAGCTGGGTGTTCTTTCAAGCTGTTTGGCATTTCAGATCACTGGGTCTCAGAAGCTTAATATTTAGATCTTCCTTGGTATGTCTTTATTCAGGATACACGGATAGATACAGAGTGTATTTTAGTGCCTGCATACTGTAGTTTATGGGGTCTGTACCAATGCCACAGATAGATCAGTTTAGATAATGTGATTTGTTAGATCCCATTTTGCAATTTTAAAATAATTCTTCAAATAGCTTAACTTGGTTGTAACATTTGTTTTTCAGGAAGGTCCTGATTTCACCTAGTCTCACAAATAGTTTTATAGAGGTCAAGTGAATCATGCTGCCTCCCAAAGGGCTAATTCTCTGTCACATGCCACAATTATGAGCAAGTTTTTTTTTAAAAAAGGTGGTACAGTCATCCAAAGAATAAAGTATATCCAAGATAGGACAACTTGTACAACTGGCTAAAAGGAATATGTCTAGGAAGAAGCCGCGCAAGCAGCTCCTCACTGTCATTCACGCCAGCTTCCATTTCTGTACAGAACTGTGTTATGGCTTTTTGGTAAGTTACTTTTCTAAAATGAAAAGGGGAAGTTATCTTATACTTTAGGCATCTCTGACAGTCAGCTTAAAGCACAGTTGCAAACATAAAAGAAAGATGGCAGCAACCCTGTAATGCATAACAAAATCCCCAGTAAAAACAACCAGGAGTACTTGTGGCACCTTAGAGACTAGCAAATTTATTTGGGCATAAGCTTTCGTGGGCTAAAACCCACTTCATCAGCTGCATGGAGTGGAAAATACAGTAGGAAGATATATTTATATATATAGTATATGTATACATGATGTACTCTGTATATATATATATCTTCCTACTGTATTTTCCACTCCATGCAGCTGATGAAGTGGGTTTTAGCCCACGAAAGCTTATGCCCAAATAAATTTGTTAGTCTCTAAGGTGCCACAAGTACTCTTCGTTGTTTTTGCTGAGACAGACTAACACGGCTACCACTCAAAATCCCCAGTGAATCACAGTGCAGATAAAATAAAAATGAATCAATATCCCTATTCCCCCACCTCTGTTAAACATTCCCCCATGGCCAGCATTTCCTTCCCCAACGGCTCCCTCCAAAATGAGTCTTACAGGGTGCTTGAAGAGTCAACAGAAGGGGGAGCATATGCCAAAGGAAAAGCTCCCCCCTGCTCAATCAGCTTTGGTTGTATGTCACAGGGAGAGAGGTGGTCTCTCCCATGAGTAAGTCCCAGGCTGTTGAGGGCTTGGTAGGTCAACGCCAGCACCTTAAATTCCACTCGGAAACCTGCAGGCAGCCAGTGCAGCTTACAAAGCACCACTTGAATGTTCTCACGCTGCGATGCTCCATTTACCAAGCAGGCTGCTGCATTCTGACTAGCTTTACTTTCTGAATATGTTTTGTAACACACACCTGTATTTACCAGGAGCAAACTGCAGTAGCAATAACGTTGTGCCTCTTTACGCAAACAATACGTGCCTACCTTTTAGAGCGTGTGCTAGAGACAAGGAGTACTTTTTAACGGTACACCTACAATTCCCATTGACTTCAGTGACTTTAATGGTGCTTGGTACCTCCCAGGATTTGGACCATGGCTGTTTAGCTCAAAAACATATTCCTTGTGTAGGAAATATGCCAGCAAGGTAGATGGGACATGCTTTTAACCACCATTTTGCTTAGACTTGCTTTCAGCAGGTTTAACTAAAATGGAGGTAAAAGCAGGTCTGGCTGCCAGAGCCCTGTCTCCATCATGCTTCCTGGTTGTGCTAACACTGGCTCACCTGGATCACTCTATACACTGGTGGGAATTTTTCTGGAAATGTCCACAGCGCAGACCTGGTCTGAGGTTGATACGCCTTAATACTTAATACTCCCTTAGACACTGCATAGCAACAAATAATCCACGTTAGTTATACATTGTGCTGTTTTCCCCTCCAGCCCCTTTACTATATTATAAAATCCTCAGCTCAAAGAGGCATAGTCAAAGTTTTTAAAACAGAAAATGAACTGCCTGAAAGATCTTATAATCTGATTTGGGGGAAATCCTCCGAGTTCTAAATACTGAGTATGTATGTTTTAAAGTTGCTATTATTGCTGAGACTACAGAAAATAAACAGCTATTAAAAAAGCAACGTTTGCTTCTCTCTCTGCTGGCTATACAGTAACATATACCTGGTTAACACAGAGTGATGCTGACATCATTTGATGGGTCCAATGAGCAATGAAGGAGGCTCTGTCCCTACATGAACCAAGGGCCAGATCATGCAGCTGCTGGAAATCTTCTGAAAATCTGAGGATTTGTGCAATAGAAAAGGACAAAATGTTTTATTTACAAACTCCTACAAGAGTATTCCAAACAATGGAGCCCACACACTAAAGAAAAGCAATTAAAAAAGCACTATTCAATTGCACCACTGAGCATTTACCTAGAGCTTCTCCTCAAAGCCCTACACACATATTAATGAATTAATCTGCACAGTGCCCTTTGAGGCAGGCAGGCAAGTACCATTGTTTTGTTGATGGGGAAGCTGAGTCAAAGAGGTTAAGTAATTTGCTTGGGACCACGCGGGGGAGTTGCTGTAAAACAGGGTAGAAACTCCTGGCTCCTAATCCCGTACTCAGTACTATGAAATAGTTTATTTTTATCTCCACATCTCCTGGTCCGGGTTCTCTGGGTTTGCTGATGTGCTGCCATGATCCCATTGATGGTCCATTGAAAGTAACAGGATATCAGGGTGACCCTGGATGCATTCTGTTCTCCCCGGAACGTTCACCAAACCAGTCCAAGGACTGCTGCCCTGTCAGGTGCAAGGGACGGGGAGTGCATGGTCAGAGTTCAGCACTTGGTGCAAAAAGACGAAGCAGCAGATGGCAATGGCATTAGAATCTTAAAAATATCAGACTGTAGAGGGCACCTGGACATTGAACCTAATATGCTAACTCTCTTGGAAATCCTGCCTGTCAGTTTTGTTTTTGATTAGCACGTAGGAGACTTGGATATTACAGATTTTATGTGCTTTACATGGCTTTGTTCTAGCAGGTCGTTGAAGCAGCTGTCTAGCACAAACATTGATAGGTGGATTCAGGGGATAGAGTTTGTTTTGAAATGAGGGAGTTGCTGAAATCTGTACCTCCAAATGTATTTTCTCCCTACACTGGCTCATCTGTAAGGTGTATACCCCTTCCAATTAAATGGAATATTGATTACTTGGTATATTCAGAGTTCGCTCTTATTTAGGCCTGATTCAGCAAAGCAGTTAAGTCAATGGGCTTGCTTATGCACTTAAAATTAACATGTGCTTAAATAGTCTGCTGAATTGGGCCATAGTTTGGATTTTCTATTCTCCCATCCTCATTCTTCTTTCCATTCTATAACATCACTTGCCTCCGTTATGGTATTTGACATATGGTTAAAGCACTTGCAGATGTCATCATTTGGTCACGTGAGAATCAGTGTGTCAACCTGTCTGGTAAACTGGATTAAAAAGCAAGCCCTTGCTGAAAAAGTTCTGCATCTGAGCAAGTTAGAGCTTTCCCTAGGCTGACTAGGCATTCAAGTAAATGCTTCAGTTTTGCTGAAATTGCATACAGTGTCAGATCTGATCAAAAAGAGTAATAAAAGTTTGATCAAGTAGATGTGGCAGTGCTGGATAACCATAAACCATGGGAGGATAAATCATGATTCTTTCTACTTCTGAGAAATCCTGATTTCTCTCCACTCTTATTATAGCTCAGGTGGAGGCTTCTGAAATTGGGATAGGTGTGGTGTTCCAACAAAGCCCTACCTTTGTTGGCAAGAGTATCCTACCTTTCACATTAGCTACATGCGAAAGGAAGAACACTGTTGCCCAGTAAATGATAAATGTCTTGCAGGGACATTGTGCCTTTAGATCCTGTGTTGTTATTAGATAGGAGGGGAGTTCAGGTGAATTATGGATCACCACCTTTACTAGGAATAAAAATACCACACGTGTCTGTTTTGCTATCACTTTTCTAAACCATGTGGTGAGAAGCTGTGTCCTCATCTCTCAGGCATGCATCACACAGGGCTCAGTCTCTGCTGCTCAGAATGGCCCCGTAGCCCTCCCGCTGCTAGGGAGCCAGCACCAGGCCCTGAGCAGCCTACCCATGTGTGCTGCCTTCACTACCATATAAACTAGCCAGGCTTGAGAACAGTGCCTCCTGCTGCAGCAGATGGGAAAATGGGTCTCAATCTGCTGACTCTGGGCAAATACACCTCTAGGTGCCCTCCCTAGCTCCCCCAAGGTAAGAGTAGGGCAGAGAGAGGGAATGGGGCACTGAAAGAGGGAGAGGAAGTGAGTGGAGGATGAATGAAGAGTTTGAAGGAGAAATCCAGAATGATGCTGGAGAGGGAGTCAGTGAATGGGAGAGGAAAGGTCGAATGGAGCTAAGGGGGTGAGTCTGAGAGAGGATGAGGGGGAGGGCTGAGGGTGGGAAAAGCTGCATTCAGAGGTTTTAAACTTGACTCTGGCAGTCATTTGTTCCACACGCAGTTTAAAAAGAAAAAAAAAGTAAGCTGGAACGTTGTCTGACACCACCACCTTTCCATCTCCTGGGTTTTCTGGGAATCCAGACTCCATGAGCGCACACTTGCGCCTTTGTCACTGATTTTTATTAACGTTGATGGCAGAAGTGGGGCCTTGCTTTGTACTGTTGCGTCTTTGTGTCTCAGTTTCCCTGTCCATAAGCTGAGGGTAATACATACCTAACCAGGATGTGGCTGTGAGGATTGATTGATGTTCGTAGAGCAACTCTGAAATCTTGGATGAAAGCTGCTATTGAACTGCAAAGTATTATTGTGTTACTACCCACCAGTGTCGTGCTGGGTTATTCCCAAGGTCTGAGGCTGGAGCACCCTCAGTGTTACTACTTGGGGGTGGGAGCTGATTCAGTGTGAGAACAAGACACACAAATTTTTTGAGTTCTGTGAAATACAAGAGTGAAGTGCCTGCTCTAGGGCAGCGCTAAAAGTCTCTAGGCCTTTTGTCCTATTTTGGTAAAGCAGAAAAGAGTTAAAAATAAGTTTTTAATTAAATTAGCAGAATACAGACCCAGGAGGCTTGTATTGATTTATACATCTTGTGCTAGTCAAATTAAAAAATCGTGAACACTTTATTCAACAAGTGATGCAGTGAATACTGCCTGATCATCTTATAGAGCTAGTTAAATAATATACGTGACAAAAAATCCCCCCCAAATTGTCAAATAAACTATTTGACAAATATTGGTACCAGGGAATACTAGAGTGTAATAGAATACTTATCAGAAGAGACTGATCACATCTGAAAGTGAACAGGTGAAAATGACACATGTAAGTGTGTTCTGAGGCAACTGTAATATATCCGGTTCAAAAGTGAGCTGTGAGCGTCCTAAGAAGTCGCACTATTTCTTTACTAGATTGCTTTATTAGAATGGGGGTGAGGTAATAAGACTACTTTAAAGGCCCCGCTTCTGTGCTAAAAGCTCTAAAATGTAATGTAGCTTTGCAGGTTTTGTTACCAAGAATTGTCCTAAGGGTGAATAATAATATGAATTTGTTTAAAAAAATCAGGGTTTTTTATTTAAATATTTTTTAAATTCAGACTTTTTATTTATGTTGCTAAAATTGCTAACATTTTTTACTTGTGTCTATATTTCTGAATTCTAGTACAATATAAGATTTTACATAGGTTTTTTTATTAAGTTTCACATTTAAAATGCTACCATGCTGAAAAAGACCTGTCCACAGCTTGTGCAAACACCACAAACTCAAAAAATTGACAAGCAAATCACTCACGCTATATTTGCAACCAGCATCACCTTCCAGTACATTGAGCTTCCTCGAGTCAGGAAAGCTGAAATGCTTTGGCTAGACTATACTCTTCTGATGGGGTTGCAGTTTGAAGTCAATGGGATTTGTGCTTCTAAATCACTTAAGTGCTTTTGAAAATCCCATGCGTAGGTGCCTAAATATGGGTTTAGAAGCCTAACTTTCGGCTAATATTTTTGAAAAATTTGGGTCTGTATAAAAAAGTTCACAATAGTTTTGTTAGTGCGTTGAAAGTCTAATAACTTTTTGTTGTTAACACTGAAGCAATTTTGTTTTGAGGTGACTAAGATTTTGTACCATTAAGAGAGAAATTTTTAATTAAAATACAATTTCAGCCCATGATCCTGCAACACTTCTGCATCTGCTTAACTTTAAGCATGTTATGTACCTGCTTAAATGGTTGCAGGATCAGGGCCTTAATTTTCTTGGTTTTATTTTTTGACTACAGCAGTTTTGTACAATTCAAATAAGATACCCTGCCTATAACATCATTTAAATTTTAATTGAAAGATGCAGTAGCACAAATTTCAAACAAGTTTTACAAGGTGCCAATATGGTTTAAAACTTTAAACATATATTTTTAAATCAAGTGATTTAAGTCACTTATTTAAATTGCCTTGATTAAAATCACCCCAGTCTGGTTGTCCTTCATGCTAAAGGAGACTGGTTTAACAAGAAACTGTTTTGGACACATAGATGGTTAATGTCCTTTTCCATCTTTGCAGGCTTTTCTACAAGTTGGGCAAGAAAATGGAATAGCATTTTTAGCTGAATTTATAAGATTCTCTCTCTCTGCTTGGGAAGAACCCTGTTGTCTTGTTGCCTGACTAGCATGCCTTGCATCATCATAACTTTCTGCACCAGATGTTTCCTTGGTCCCCAACTGACATGTTTACTGCTGTAGCATCTCACATGTTAATATCAATGTCATAATGAATGAGGTTCTTTTTCAGGACATCGCAGGAGCATTTATTTCCCTCCTCTTGATCCTTCACCAATTAAAAGTTCACTCTCTCTGCATTTGCCTGGGGAACCTGGTGCCTTCCAAAAGGAGGACATGCCCAGTCCTGCAAATCTTCATAATTGTCACTATGTCAAAAATGTAGCAAGGGACAGCTCATAAGCCAGAGAAATGGGGACTGCCTGGGGAATCTACCAATACCTTATTAGGGCATGCACTCATGGTGTTTGTGTGCACAATTGTAGTAGGTGCCTAATTGCACACACAAGTGGCTCTGTGTGTGATAATTAGGTGGACCCTAGGTGTCCTTGCATTGCAAACAGTACCACACTTGTAAAGGCCTCTTTCAGAAGGGTAATCTGCATGGTACTCTGTGTGTGATTTGGGAGTTGAGAGAATCCTGCTGAGAAGTGAACATATTGTTCCATAGTGTCTATAGGCTTTTAAAAACTGATTCTCAGACCACTAACCCAAATGAGTCAAATAAATCTGCTGTTGCCCAGAGTGCTGCTTCCCAGCTCCACCTCCTGCTGTTGCACCCTCTGTTGCTTCTTGTTCCCTTAAAGGAACAGCACCTCAGAGGCTGCTTTGTCCCTTCCTTCCCTCCCCAAACCTGGGAAACAGCAGTGCTCTGCTCTCTTACTCTCATCTACCTTCTTGTGAGGCTACTCTGCTGTCTGCGCCCTCCCTGAATCCTTTCTGAAAACCAGCTCCTGGACTTCAGCTGCAAGCTTCCCAAGCAGTTAAAGGAGCGGAACTGCACAGAGTAAGGAGAAGCCAGCTTGTGGCCCCCTTGCAGTCATAGCCTCTGGAAGTGGGGAACAGACAGTGAGGAGGCTGGCAGCTGCTGCGATCCCAGGATATTGGCTAGGATTCCAGTTCCCTGTGCTGTTTTCAGCATTGGCTGCGTTTTTATAACTATTGTTTCAGTGCCGGATTTGCAGTTGCTTTGCAGAACCTCTCATGTATGATTTGTTTGCATCTCTTCATATGCATAATAGGTCAAGGGTGCCACTGTTCTTTGTGTTGGTGCTATCATGTCCAGGTTCCATAGCAATAGACTGATGTGGAAATCACTATAGCATGGCCTTTGGCTGTAGTCTGCTACCATACCACACTTGTTACATCTGATCTCACTTTGTTTAACTTTGAACCCACTTGATCGCTGTATGTGTGGTGTCAAATGTTTGACCCAAGCACTGCGAAATGTGTTTTCCTCTTAAGAGAGTTGAGGGTGGGAGGGGGGAGGGGGAGAAGCATGACAAACAAATACAAAGAGACTGTGCAAAAAGACTCAGAGGGGTAAAGAAAAGATGCTCATGAAAAAATAAATACAGTGCACAGCAGGCACTCATGCCATCCACATTTTAGGGGGACTCTTCTACAGAGCAGAGGGTTTCTTTTAGCTAGAAAAACACTTTTTTTAAAGAATGACATGGCTCTTGAGAAAAATAAGGTGTTAAAAGGGAAAGCAGTTAATGAACCCATATTAATTTTGCAAAACTTTTTGAAATCTACATGGGTTTCCCATCCCTACAGTCAAGTTCTTTAGCCAAAATGAGGTTACAGGGGGTAAGTCAGTGCAGCTGAATTGCTGGCAGCACTGGAGGGAACCGTTTTTAACTAACCTTCTATAGTGTAGACGAGGTTTTAGGGAGTGGTGGTGTCTACATGTCTTGAATGGAAGGCTTTGTTCATATGGAATAGTACCTTCCCCCATGAATAATTCCGTTGATGTCAATAGGATTATTTGTGGAGTAAGGCACTATTCAGTGAGAGGAAGGGGCTCCGAAAGTAGTCCAGAGTTTGGATAAAGGTTGTCTGAATCATTGCAGCAAGGCACTCTGGGACTTTAGGGCCAGATTCTGCCCTCTTACTCATTAGTGGAACTACTCTTGGATGAATGTGGCAGAGTCTGAGCCTTAGTAAATATAAATATGCACACCTTGTGCAGAAACCATACCCCTATGTAGGATGACTACATGTCCCAAAATTCAGGGCTTTGTCTTATATAGGCGCCTATTACCTCCCCACCCCCTGCTGATTTTTCACACTTGCTGTCTGGTCACCCTAACTGTAGGTGAATCAGTTGAACTGATTAGCCCCTTTGTGAGGCAACATGACTGAAAGGTCATCAGATACCCTGTTTATCTAGGGTCAGTGTGAGAGTGAAGCCTGATCCTGTTTGCTGTACATTATTCTTATTTTCCTATTTGATTCTCCTTAAATAACTTTTGTTGCCATAAGAGCAACAGGTCCCTCCATACACTCAAGCCCTCAAGCCTTAGCCTCATTATTAGTAGCTTTTCATACCTCTTCATAAAGCAAGGTAAGTAGCTTCCCCTGTTCTGGGCTGCTTAACGTAGCTAAATATAGACTTTTCAAAGCACCACTTTAGAGCCTAATCCATACCTTTACTAAGCTTGACAAGTTGAAAGCAGTGGCATAAGCAGCTGATGCAGCTTCTTGGAGATATGAATCCTACAATTTTGTTTTACTTATGCTCATTTATGAGGTTTGTTTAAATTCTCTGATGGCTAATCTGGCATTTTTCTGCCTGCCCAAATAAATCTGTTAGTCTCCAAAGTGCCACAGGGACTCCTCGTTTTTTTTTTGTAAAATCCTTGACCCTAATGACCTGGATTGTTGTGATAATTTTCCTGTCCTTAATTTTTTCCAAGTGAACAATTTAGAGAGAGAGTTTCTTTTGTATTTGTTGAAGCATTAGAGCAATGCCAACAGCTACAGCCATATCTATATTTTTACACAGGAGTCAAAAAATTTTTATCGCCATACCGACCAGATAATGCTAGCAATACAACTCAGCGACTGGACCTTCAAAAAAATGGGTTAATGTGGTAGAACTTGTTTTGCACGGATCCACTTCTCCTCTCCCTTACACTATTATAACTTTTAGCATTCACATTATTTAGGGTTCTTTCAGGAGAAAAGCATGTTTTGTATTATTTTGGTTGCAGGGCTTAGATGAACATATACAGTTCAACTCCGAATGAGCCTGGGGTACTGTCCACATAGCGAGTCACATTTTGTTAGTGCAAATGTTGAAAAACAGTCAAGAAGATTTCTGGCAGAAATTGGGACAGTGTTTTTTGAGATGGTAGTCAATAACCATACTAGAGGAAGCCATGCTATTGGTGTGGATGTTTTTAATGTGGTGGTCACAGGGTTTGTAATCATGTTAGATATAGATGCGAGTTGTGTTAAACTGGGTTTCAAAAATGGTTTCAGGCACACTTTTGCAAACACTAGTGTGGTCAGGGCTTTAGTGCATTTCAGGAGTCAAATATTTCTCCATCCATGTTTTAGTAAAACTCTCCACCTTCCCCAGATATTACAAGGAGATGGCCCATGCTGGTACTGCTGTAGTTGAGTGACTTGGGAGAGCATAATTTTATTGGCAGAAGTGGCGCTGTGACAAACCCCTATTGCCTGTCTCTGTGAAAGTGAAGTTCACTCATTTTTATAGTGGGGGAATGCACTCAGCTTTACCAATAGTCAGTTAAAGATTGTGGATCAGATTCTGACCCACAATATGTCCCCTTTGCACGCTGGAGCTCTACAGCTGAGGAGTTTCCTGGATCTAGCCCATCCTCCTTCCTCTGGCATAGGGGACATACCCCGCAGAAGGGTTACAGTTAGGGCACTCTGGCAATCCCTGGCTAGCGTAACAGCCCTTTGAAGCTGTTGTAACTAGTGTACGTTAGAGCAATCCTGAGATTGTCTAATTTATGTTGGGGCCTGAACTAGTCCCTGGCAGCCCAGGGGATCAAGGCAAAGATGGTATAGATCTACCTTTTTCTCTCCCCCAGCCTTGGGTCCTGAGCGCAGCTTCTGTGGAAGAAGGAATGGGGGGCTGTATCCTTAGGATTCCAGCCTGATTCATGGAGGACTGAAGTTCTCTTTTCTGTGCTTCAGATTTGCCTTACATAGTCTGGGCTGTTTTAGGCAGAACAAGCATGAAAAAAATCCTGTTTGCCTTTGCTCCTTGTGGAGTTTGATTATTTGTCTGGCTGCTCTCCACTTTGACTGTACAACAACTTCTTATCTCGGGTACTTCATTCCTTTGTAATGTACTTTTGTTTTCCTCCTAGTGCTCTGGTTTGCCATTGAATTGCATTCACACAGCGTGCCCGCAGGCTGCACTGTATTGTTACATATGTTGTGACATCCAAAATAATCTCAGTGGGTGTTCCGAGCAGCTGCCACAATACAACCTATTTTGGCAGCCAAAAGTGCAGTGAGCTTTGTGTGTCACCCTTTCCTTCTCTTCTTCATGACATTGTAACAGAGATGGAATCTACTTATGTTGTGCATGTTGTATATTATTGTGTCCCTATCACTTGCCAGCATTGCCATACTGTCTAACAACTGTCCGTAGGTATTTTGCAAAAGGGTTTGTGTTTTGTTTATTGCCTTTGGGGTGGATTGAATTTCCAGAACTGTGTGTAGATGGGAATATTATTTTGTCCCAGCCAGCTAAAGTGGTCTTTGTGAATGGAGCAAAGAAATTTTAGTCAGAGTCTCTACCACTCTGTAAGGGAGGCCCATATTGAACTGGCACACAAGTGTCTGGGAGACACCTCTTTCAGCACTCACCCAGTCGTGTAGGCTGCAGTGGCATTTGACCTGACATTATGCAAACAAAAGGGGTTCATCACATTTTTCCTTGATATACCCTTAATGATTAACATGGCTGCATATTAATTGCAAAGTAAAATTTTTGATCACTTTGTGTATTTGCACCTTTAGAGCCAGACTGAGGATGGTCTATTTTTTTTTTAATATTCCAGTTGTGTTGGCGTAGAAGAAGAGGAGGCACCAGATATTGATATCTATCATTGTCCAAACTGTGAGAAAACCCATGGAAAGTCTACTTGTAAGTATACATGCTTGATTCCTGTGCCATCTCAAGTTTAAGCAATGGCTAGTTTCTCAATTTTTGGTTATAAAAAGATATATTTTAATTTAAGTGTGTTTCTTACTTTTATATATGGCAGTCCTGCTACAGTGGGATTCAAAACACAGTAAGGGTAACAAAGATGGGGCACTTGGACTGGGACTAGGGAGATGTGAATTCATTTCCTTGCTTAGCCTAGCCCAGTCATTGTATGTAATCTAGGGCAAATCATTCCATCTACCCTGTGCTCAGTCCCACATCTGTAAAATGAAGATAACACTTCCCTACCTCACCGAGGTGTTGAGGATAAAATCCATTAATGAGGCACTTAGGTACAGGCTGTAATAGTTCCTGGATAGGTAGATAGATCTGATGCAGTCACTTATAGTAATTATACTATGGCTTTTGTCGTCTGATAACAAGAATAAAAAACATTGTATTATGTCTGGCATGCACATGTGGGTTAAATGGCAATTTGGGTTAAAATTTTAGGGTACATTGGGGGAGCTGGTTCTTTCTCAGGCAAAACTCCCACCTGTATGAAAAGATTGCTGATGTGAGTGCGGGTTTTACCTAATAAAGAACTGCAGGGTGTTTTTGCTTTGATCAAATGAATTAAAGAATTCTGTTTACTATACAAGAATATCCTTTCCCCAATCATTGTGAAAAACTAAATGCTTAATTTAAAAGCATTTTATTATAAATATGCTACCAATTGGCAGAGATTGTCGCTGTTATGAAACAAACAATTAAGACCACGTAGAGGAAAAATATTACCCTAATTTTCCTCTAGGTGGGTTTGAAAGCATCACCCTGCCTATTTTTCAAATTTGTAGTGACATACATACATCAGGAATAGGTCAAACAAATAACTACAAGTCATCCTCAGAATGAATCATTTAGCAATAAAATGGCTTGTCTGGAAAAGAAGTGGTATGACTGAAGATTCGCAGAGTCAATCATTGCCTCAATGTGGGAGATAAAGCATGATTTTTCTAGATTCCGAGTGAAATTCTTGGGTTATGTTAAAATCTATTTGATGCTTTTCTTGCTTCCATTTGGCTGTAAATTATGAATGACGGAAGACACCTAGTCTTCAATGTGGAAAAAAAATCAGACAGAAGAAGCATAAGTTTGTAGTCAGGAATTAAATTTTAATTACATAAGAAAACATGGGTGTGTAATCTTAGAATTCAACCACTGGCTGCTTCAGTAAGAAGATATACAAGAGTAATATACCAATTATGACAAGTAGAGCTGAAATAACAGCTAACTTCTAATTCTTGGCTTTCCATTCCTTAACAAAATCTGCCTTTGGCAAAATGTCTCCCACAGTCAGTATTGCACAATATGGTAGATATAAAGGTGCTGTATCAAAAACACTGCGACTGCAACAGTCTTGTAAACATATGTGGTTGCAGCTGTGGCAGAAGTAGAGTGTCATAATACAACAACAACGCAATGAGGGTGTTTTTCACTGTTTTATCTAAGATACCGTATCATGACATCACAAAATCAGTCATTAGAGTGGAATAGTGTAAAGACCTGCAACGTTAGTACTGAAATCTTAGTTTATTGCTGGAATATCACAAACTGATTTGCTTGATCTGTATGTTTATAGGTTCTCAAAATGAACAGCAATTTTCAAGACCATTTAAAAAAAAACCCAATTATGTAGGTTCTTATAGCCATAAAATAAAAGGGGTATAAGTCACGCTGCAAAAATGAAATGTCAGCGTGTGATCCTTCCACCATTTCATGTGGTGTGTGTAACTGCAACAGACTGGAAAAATTAGGGACCAGTCTTGAAGTGGAAGCAGGAACAGGCCCTATGTTAAGTTATTCTGTCATACAGTTGTGTGCAGCGTGTTCCCGGACTTGTATGAGATTATGAATTTCATTTGTGGTTAACTGTTACAATCAATGTTCCCTCTAATTTTTGACAGGCCGTGTGTGCAAAAAAATTCTTCTCTGCAAATTGTTATGCTTCTGTGCAAATTTTTGTGCGCACGGTGTTTTGCCATGTGCGCGGGGTTTAGCATCTGTGTGTGTGCGCACAGCTTAGAGGGAACAGTGGTTACAATATATGTGTAAACTAGCTGGGTTATTTTGCAGTATCAATTTTGTATTAAATGAGTAGGTGTTTTTCCAGATATGATATTTCACTGCCAAGAATTAATTATTGCAAGGCTCGCAAAGAGAAGCACATATTCACTAATTGTCTCTGTTATGTAACTTGCATGGATTTTAAATATATTTATACTTCTGGTGAATGCGTTCCATGATGTATGCTCTCCAGATGTCAAATTTAAAAATCATTTTCCTTTTCTTACATTATCCTCTTTAGCAATGTCACTTGGTGACTACTATTTCCGAAAATTGCTTGTGACATTTAAAGTCATTTTGATTTAATGAAATTTGGCGATACTTCTGTTTGGAGAAAAAAAATATACATGTTCACAAATACATTTCTGATGTTATTTAAATTTAAGTGCTCTATTTAGATAAACTTAGTTCATTTTCATAACACCAGGGAAAACATTTGGCCTGATTTCCTTCACACCCGTGAAAATCAGGAGAAATTCCATTGAAATCAATGAAGTTACAGTGATATAAATAAAAGGGGAATCAGGCTCAAATGTTTGAAATAGTGTCAATTAAAAGATAACAAAACGAGCTTATAGATGTCCTTTGGTTCTAAATACATTTATGTACGTTTAAGTATACATCTGAATTCATGTGGTATATTCAGCTTGAGACAGAAGTTGGAGAATATAGTTATTAGAGCTGGTTGAAAAATCTGATATCTTCATGACAATTTTTTTCACAAAGTTTTCTCAAAAAAAAAAAAAAAAAGCTTTTGCCAGCCAACTTTTAGTGTTATGGAAATTTTTAGTAAATTCAAAATTTTGATGGACAAGTTTTGCAAAAATATTTCTGCATTCTTTGCTAAAACCCCCCACAACTCTGCATTTTTTTTTGGCCAGCTCTGGGAGTTGTTTATCATTTTAAATTATATATTACATTTCTGCTGTAGTTGTTCCCAGAGGCCCAAATCAAATATTCCTCACTGTGGTACGCATTCTACAAACATGTAGTAAAGAAATTGGCTGATACTGGTTGTGTAATCCCTGATAGAATGCTGTACTACATGATGCAGCCTCTAAGAGGGAGATTTCAAATGGGAATTAGGAATCTATAGATTTTTCAATAGGAAAAATGCCCTTTGTGAAAATATCGCCCTAAATTGCAATGTTATTTGAGTGTGCTGATTGAAAAGAGTTGCAACGAGTATTTATTATAATCTACAGCTTCTTGACTTTGTCTAGATATGTAGGCAATTTTGAGGAAAAATAAAAGAAGGGGTATGATAGAATCCTTTTAATGACCTGCCTGGTTAGCTGGGCCAGTTGATATGGAACAGAACCAGGATGTGGGGAGATGGGTGGGGGTCGTGGGAAGGGAAAGTGGGAGGGAGGGAGTGGTGTACATATTGAGGTTGATTCCTATGTTACTGGGAGTATTGAACTAATACACTAAGCCTGAGGGCCATTAAGATAAAGAACTAGCAGCTTTAATGACTATATCCAGCTAGGCTGGAAAGCAGCATGGAACTAATAAAACCAGCGTGTGTTGTAAAAACCTGGGAAGGATTCTTTGGTAGATGTCTCTACTTCCAAAGTCCTGGCCACCCTACAGAGGTGACTTTTCCAGGTCTCAGGATGTTATAGTTTGGGCCTCCCAGCTCCTTTGGTAGTCAAAGAGTAAGTGTGGGGGGAGGGGGAGGGCTGTGGAAGGGCACATGTCCAGTCATGGTGATAGAAGTAGGTGGCTTTCTTCCACAAAACTAGTTTGAACATAAGAAAAGTTTGGGTTTGCTTTGAGGTTTTGTGGAGTCTCAGGTTTCATATTTTATCCTAACCAGCTTGCCCACCTTTAGGTACAATATGAACCCAGGGTACAAAAAGAAAGTGAAAACTCTGAGGGCAGAAAGGTTAAAATAAGGGGAGACTGCATTTCTGATGTCAGTAATTTCCTACCGCAATAAACACCCCATGTCAGTCTAAAAGCAGGAGCAGCTGAGAGATTTAATGCTGATAATTGGTAAAAACTGGAATGGTTCTTCTTGGCCAGTGTTAAGTGACTGTTGAAAAGAAAAGTCAGAAGCAAGTTGATATGTGACTTGATTTGACTGTGCATATTTCAGCTGATCCCATTTCCCTGATCAGCTTGCCTAAATGTCTGTGATTCATTAAGAGCATGAGCCAAGGGCATTCTGCTCTGCCCCATCAACATAGTATGAGTCTGGCTTGCATTTTGAAGCATGGTAATGAAAGGCGCTCCAAAAACTGGATTGGATGTGCACTTGTGTCTTTTTATACTGAACATGGATACTAGATTTTCTTGCCAGAATGAGGTATTTTGTATTTAGGGCCTGATCCAAAGCCACTTGAATTCAATGACAAGACTTCCACTGACTTTGGCTCAGGCCCTAGGAAAGGTGTGGCAAAGAAAGAGCATGTTCATAATGATCTATGCTACAAATTGAGAGAGCAGAAGAGAAGATTTTCTGGGAGGTTTACAATAAAGATTAAGTGTGTAGTCTGGCAAGTACAAAATGTTATCCGGAGCCTGCATTTGCTTAATGCTTGTGATAGCCGTAGAGCTCAGCAATTATCCGTCTGGTTTTCCTTATGTTACAAACGAACATGGTTCAGTATGTAATAGATCTTCAGGCTACAGTGTAATTGTCTAATGGTGGATCAGAACACAATGTTAAAATTAACAGTGCTGCATAGTGGGCTTCTCTTTTCTTGGCTTGCATAGAAAGTACTACTAAGAACTTTCTCTCACAGAATGTCTTAATAAAGACCCCCTACTTAGCATATGGTGCTGTCCAATTCACTCTCTTTCAGTGAAAAAGAAAAGAAATTGGCATAAACACGATACCGGGCAGTCAACAGAGGTCAAACCCGTACAGAATGGGAGTCAAGTCTTCATAAAGGAACTTCGAAGTCGAACTTTTCCAAGGTAGGTTATTCAGCTATGTAGGTAAAAGTGCGATTACTGTGATGCACGTGGCCAATTATAATTTGTGCTCAAGTGGAGGAGGAACTGTGGTGAATGTTGTTTGCTTAGTTTATATACAGCATAGGGAGAGGAGTGAATGAAAGAGAATTCCCCATGTGAACGTTTGCCATGTAAAGACCTAGTTTTAAGCTAATTTCACAGACTTTAAGTCTTTAGTGATTGTCATTACGTGTAATGGCTCGAAGTCTCCTCTCAGTTACATTGGTGCAGCACTATTAAAACAGGTGCTTTCCCCAGTTAGCTGGGTCCTGTTCCCTACTAACACCTGTAAAACGGGCGCTGAAGGGGTCCTGGGAAGAAGTAGCATCTAGAAGGAATCCTGTTACTATATCTTTAAGGACTGGAGCCTTGCAGAGAGAGGGGTGGGGGCTCCACTCTCACCCAGCCAATAAAGAATGAGCTGGGAGAAGGGCCAGCATAAATGCTGCCTCCTTCATAGCAGGGCAGACGCCTGTGGATACGGCAGGGAGTAAGAAGGCTCCTCCAGGGTCCTGAGTTATCAGGGAGAAAACAGCTACGGAGGAAGTTCTGCCTGCTGAACTCTCCTTGCCTGAGGGTGGAAGGGCTGACTGGGAAGAGGGCCAGGTGGAAGAGCAGCTGCCTAAGGCTCTACAGTTGGCCTAAAGTACAACTCCAGCTCCAAGGAGGAATTGCTAGGAGGCTCCTGTCTTAAGGAGAGGGACACAGGGTTTGTCCAAAGTACAGCCCAGCTCTGGGACGAGGGCTGGGACCTCATGAACAGGGGAGGTAATTGAACGAGACTCTTGCATGGACCCAGAGAGGGCATGGACTTGAGCAGCTAAATAAGTTAGTTGCTCTCTGTAGAAGGAATGAATAAATCAGACCCCACAAAGAGTGGTTGAACTAATCTGGTGTGAACTAATCGCTGAGTGCAACGAGCCTTCAGGGCCATGACAGGCTGCAAGCATGCATGCTGGAGCGTCACGCCCTACGACATTGCCACACAGTAATACTTAGGTGAGAAACCTGATGAATTACGTTCCGTGCTCAAGCATAGTGCAGACTTTTCTGAAGTTTATCTCAGCTTGATCAGAAAAGTAGCCACATCCTTAGTTGCTACAGTAACAAAAACTTGTTTGGGGTATTGATAGTGGGCATTTTACACATTTATTTTGTAACTCTGTACCTCTATTCATCAGAATGGTTATTTTTTCTGGTTCTTATAAGTGGATCTAAGTAACAATTGAGACTATTTCACAATCATGTTTGGAGGCAGGTAGAGTGTACTCGGTAAATACAAAAGTTCTATAATTCATGGAGAAGATTGCCTTAATTTAAAATATCTGCCCCCAAATCATTACTCTATGGGGAATCAGCTGCAAATTTATTTGCTAAAGCTTCTCTTTTGTGAACATTGTGTATAGGTGTATTTTTCACTTAACTTAATGCTTAACAATTTTACTTGTATGATTTTAGACCTTTGAACTCTTTGGTTTTCAGCTTAGCCGTTTTTGGACTGGCCACTTAAAACTATGTTTACCAAATCTTGCAGCTATATTAATAGATTTTAAGGCCAGAAATGACCATTATGATAATCTAGTCTGACCTCCTGCTTAACACAGGCCACAGAATTTAACCAAAGTGGTTCTTGCAATTACTAGGTGAAACACAATAGAATATTCAACAGATTTAAAATATCAAGTGGCCACATTTAAACTGCTTAGCTGGAGCAGATTGACAAATTCCTTCTCAAACTTTTTTTTGGGGGGGGTGATTTTTGCTGGATCTCTTCAACTGCCAGTCACTCCAGTGGGAGGTGAAGGCACTTGACACCTTAAAAGGAGGTGATCAACAGCTTGAGGGATCTGGCACTGATTTATTCAAATCAAGAGTCTGACTTTCACCTGGTCCATGTTCATGTGCATTCATGTGTGTGCCCCCAAATCAGGGAGGTTCGCATACAGTTGTAGGTCTTGCATTTGCATCTTTCTTGGCTTTGAGTCATTCTGCAGCTTCTGTAAATTTGGCCCTCAGTTTGTTTTCACCATTTTCTGCTCAAGATGGATTGTGCACAAAAGAGAATCCCCAGTGCTGAAGCAGAGGTTCCAAGGAGGAGTTTGCAAACAGTTCATCACAGGATTTATCCCTCAGCCATTTACAATTGTGATGTTAGTAAAACAAAAAACATTTGGGCCCTTTGCTATTTTAAGACTGACTTAATAATGAAAATAGTTGGTGCAGTTGAAACCTGCAGACGTTCACAGACCAAAACCCACACTAACTGTCCAGATCTCTCAAACTCACAAAGGGGCTTTTTTTTAATTTTTAAGTTGAAACCTCTTGCCTGTGTCATAGCACAAAGCTGAGGTGAAATTGTGTTACTGAAATGCACCGAAAGCCATAAACCTTGTGGTCAAGGAATCCAAGGACCGACTGAGATCAGAGGAAATAGGGAGGGGAGAGCCAAAAAAGAAAGTGGGACAAAAATGGAACTCTGCCTTGTGACAATGTGCTCATTTCATTTCCTGTGTTCCAGGCCTAAAGAAAGTTAACTTTGTCAGCTTGATTTTACACTTTTATTTTGTGTCTTTACCGATTTCTTCGCCTCCCCCACAAACAACAAATCAGTATCTGCCAAGGGCCTTAAATTCAATATATTAAACAAAACCACTAAAACACTTAAAAAAAAATTACATTTAAAATCAGCCTGCTGGTCCCAAAGTACACATCAAAATATCACGTCAGGCAGTGAGGTTGGCTATTTGGGCGGAGCCGCTCTAGAATTTGGAGATCAGTTTGGAGGCAGGGCTGGTAGCAGGGAGAGATAAATGATGCATTTGAGATGCTTGGACCCATATTTTGGCACTCAGTGGGGTATTCAGGGGAAAGGGGGGTAAGAGATTATTCCACCAGGGCTCAGTAATACATATTGTGACTGGCTTATCATGGCTGACTGGGATTCAGCTCCTACATTATTAATACCAAAGTAGCATTAAAATGAAAACATGTAAATCCCACAATTTTCAGGTGCCTCAACCTAGTTGACAAGGTCTCTGTTTCTGAATAACAGCTGCCAACTGCTCTGGTGGATTCAGAGCTCCTTTCATTGAGCTCCTTCCTATCTGTGAGCTTCTGTGGACTCTTACGGGACCAAATTCGTTGGTGACTTAGACATGCGAGTTACGTGTGGGGTGTTCCTGGGCTGTGATGCAAGCATAAGGGTTTAAGTGATAAACCAATGTAATGTGAACCAGCTGGGCATTCACTGGCTGAATAACCTGAATGTAATTTCTATGCTGAGTGGCAGAGAATGTATAGCAGAAAAGTGACAGGAGAATTTAAAAGAAGAAGAATATGAAGCATCCAACCCATACTTTATCTGGCAGTTTCCTGTTAGTTACTGTTCCTGCTACATCTCTCCCATTTGCACCTCCTTAACATGTGTAGATTACCTTAATTTTGCATTCCCAAACTGGTGCAAGTTGCACAACTTATGTCTCTTATACTCCTTTTATGTCCCATTTACACTCACAGTGTAACTTGCATCACCAATGAATTTGTCAGAGGACCTTTTATGGGATCTGCACCTGTTTACACCAGTGACAGGTGAATTTGGCTCATTCCATTTAACACTCTCCTGTAATTTAATGGCTCCACCCTTTGCTTCTTGTTCCTAGTTAAATAGCTCCTCTTCAAGTTCACAGATTGCATAGAGTTTAGGTGGAGCTCATCTTTAGCTAAGTATCTTTTACCTCAAGAGATATCCTTGTTCCTTAAAGCATAAAACCCTCCATGAGCTAATACCACCTCTTCTGCATCTTGAGGCACCAGATATCCATCTAGGACTAAGAGCACTTAATTTCTCAGAAGGCCATCTCTGGGGATCTGCTCCTTGACTTACTAGATTCATAGACTTTAAGGTCAGAACGGACCATTATGATTGTCTAGTCTGACCTCCTGCACAACTACTTTGGTCCTTAGATCAGATTCTCAAGGCTCACTCTTTGCACCTTAATGGCACCTAGGTGCAGAAAAGCACTGTCCTTACTAGCCCTGGCTTAAACTGTATCTACCAAGGAAGTAATATCTGCTACATAAACACATGCCTGGCAACATACCATATGGATCTGTTATCATCAGAATGCTGGCTTTTATATGTGTGGTTTCTGAAAAAATCCTCTTCCAGAGCCCTTACCCGTCTGTACACTGAGTATCTGAAATATTCCCAATAGGAATTATTCAGTTTACCTCTCGATCATCTTCCACTAATTTACACAGTGTTTGGAACTCGTTATAAGGCTCCAGAAACAGCCTGGCCCCTTAGAGTGGTTACCACTGTCTTCATCTTTTTCCTATTTGTATCTAGTCCTCTTGTTCTCCAAGCGTCCCCTCCTCTGGACAGTTGGCATGGTCATTTGGCTAAAGAATCTATCAATAAACTTCTCACTTTCTCCAGTGTGAGGCTTTCAATTGGGTTCATGAATCCTGGGGACAGTTAAGAATTCCAGAACGTCATTCAGAAATTCACCCATCTGACACTGAGTGCACTTTCTCCTACTTCCAACTGGCACTAAGCTATCCTCAATAGAGCTTGATCTCAAAATCTACTCACCCATGCACAAAAAGCCCCAGATCCTGGTACTCAAACAGCTGCATCATTTGAACTTCGGAATCCCATTACGCGTGTCTGGATTAGAGCGACAAAGAAAGGGACTTTCCTAACCGCTTGCCTTTATTCAAAACAAACCCACCTTTCAGCAAAGAACTCCAGTCAGGACTATGCCGTAGTTGTATCTTATGCACTGACACACTGAGAAGCTACAGGTTTCGGAGTAGCAGCCGTGTTAGTCTGTATTCGCAAAAAGAAAAGGAGTACTTGTGGCACCTTAGAGTCTAACCAATCTATTTGAGCATAAGCTTTCGTGAGCTACAGCTACGGTATGCATCCGATGAAGTGAGCTGTAGCTCACGAAAGCTCATGCTCAAATAAATTGGTTAGTCTCTAAGGTGCCACAAGTCCTCCTGTTCACTTCACCATGGCAGTATGAGTGTTTGTATATCTGCTTCAGCTGTTACTAACTCAGGCAGCTGCAGTTCAGAACTAACACAGAAGAGGGCAGTCCAACATTAGTCTTAAGTGTTTCTGGAGTTGTACTGAAGGGTCTATTATCACCCCCTTGGTGCAAGTATGAATTTGTGTTATGGCTGTTGGTGCCTGTGTGCCCACTGTGTATGGGAGAATAGATCTCTCGGTATACACAGTAGTGCACTATTAAAAATATCTTCACGAGCTTAAAGAAACTTCATACTTGTCCAAGTAACTAATTTCCCCATATGCCTAGGTAGACTCAGAGGAGAAAATAGCATTTGTTAGAGCTTTTCCTAGAGGACTGTTACTATATGGGGACTTGTAGTCATGGAATCATTAATCATTTTCACAGCGATCGTGCCTTTGAAAATGTTTGTTAAAATGTTTTAGTAGTGAGAAGCTCCAGAGGTTGGATTTCTGAAACTTCTGAGTTTAGCTTATCTATATTTGGTAAAACCGTTGCATTGTATCAGTGTTTGTTAATTACTGTAAGACTTCAGTGTTTGACTATGAGTTTTAAAGAGTTTAAGTGAATAATTTTTCTTTAACGTTACATAACATTTTGAATGTTGGCTTCTTTAATTTGGAATATTTAACACTGTTGATGTGTCTGCATTTTGCACTGATAACTGTTCTCCACACCCTTTGAAATTGGTTCATTAACACAAAGTGTTATCTTTGATGTTTTCAGTAGTTTAGGCAGATGAATTTATTCCGGAATATTTAATCATGCTTCACATATTTTGCAATAAATTGATTCATGATTTCAGTCTCATGCATATAATTGGAGTGTTGCAATCAAATGTGAACCTGAATAGAGTTCAGTGGAATGCAGTTAGCTATCTAGTCACAAAGAGGCCTGATTCTTCAGTACCTTGAGCCTTGTATAGTCACTTAAATCTATTCAACGTTGGTGTAAAATGCTATGCATTTAACACACTGCTTGCAAAGGTGTGAATGACTACACAAAGTGCTAGGAGTGGAGATCCAGGCTTCCAATTTCTAGCTGTTATGAATTAATTTCCAAAAGACTTCAAGATTTATTAATATTCCTGGTTTGGGCTCCTCTTCTTATAGATCCAGGTTTTTGCCCTGAGCACTTACAACTCTCATTCAAGACAGTGGGATTTTGGGGTACTTGGGAACTTTCCATATCATGCCATTAATAAGAAAAGAAATGTAATAATTTTAGTCGCAACATGCAAAGTCTTACCTTTTGTGACCAGTGAATAGCTGACTACAATTACTGGGCAGAATTATACCCTCGCCTGGAACTGAAAGAAGAATTTGTCTACTAAATTTATCAGAGAAAAGTTGTAAATTAGAATTGTTGGATAAACAAAACAAGTAAATGTGTGTGTGAGAGAGAGACAGAGATAGATAGATAGATATATAAAAAACACACACACACAGGTACTTGCTGTTGAAAGAATGTGCTTTTGACTGTTTTTGAATACATGTACTTATATATAATGGGATGAGGTATTAAACTGCCAGTCATAAAATCCAGCATACAAAATTCATATTCAGTTTTATTTGACACACTGACTTCAGTAGAACCATGACTTCTTTCCTATTGTTTATAATTTCCAATAGCAAAATTCACATTACGCTATTAAAGGTGCCTAAGGGAGTTAGGTGTTCAGTTTCCATTGAGTTTCAATGGGATTTGGGCACCTAACTACCATATGCTCTTTTGAAAATCCCAGCATTTCGTCAATAGAAGTAGAAGCCAAGGACATTGTTTTGGATTGTTTCAAAAATATCAAGCTACCTGATTAAACAAAGCATGAGGTACTTGGGATAAGTTATCACTGGCATCTTATGGCTTAGAATGACTTGTATATAATTGTGTGTTTATCCTTTCAGTAAAGAAATCAAAAAGATGCTGAATTTGGATGTGAAATATCTTAGCACGGTAACTGTGTTTGTGTTTCTAGTGCTGAAGATGTGGTGGTCAAAGTGACCGGAAGCCAGCTAACAACAGAATACTTGGAAGAAAATGGATTCACAGAGCCTATCCTGGTTCCGAAGAAGGATGGCTTGGGCTTAGCAGTACCCGCACCTACATTCTACGTCAGTGATGTTGAAAACTACGTCGGTATGTATTTGTCTAGAGAGTGGCGTAATATTTGTTTGCTGATGCTTTCAGTCATGCCATTTCAGCCTCACCCTGTCACGTGTAAAACTAGAGTAAACCAGCAGGGAATCAGGCCTCTTTGGTTTTTGATACTTATTTAAATCAAGCTCCTGACAAATGCTTGGGAGAAGAACATTTTGAGCGATTTCCCTCCCCCCCTCCCCACTCTCATCGTCTGCTTCTTTGAGGGAAGGTGAGATTTGATGGTCCAGATCCTCGGAAGGAGTAAAACAGTGTCAGTGGAGCTAATCCCATTTATGCCAATTGAGGATTAGGCCCATAATATCACTGGCATTAATCAGTAAAAAGCAAATGGGGGGAAAATGATGATAAAATAATTTCAGGCCTTCTTAAACATCATCAGGAAGGAAAAAGGGGACAAACACAGGTCCCTTTTAAAAATCAAGATCTCGTCTGGCCTGCATAGACATGCTGGCCCTGATGTTTGGGTCTGGCCAAGCTAGGTTTGGTGCATGACCCTGTGGGGGGCAGGAGGGGCAATGGTGTCTGTGTGGGCACCTTTGTACTCCTCAGATTCCCAGGGCCCTGGGATCCCATTTTGGCCTTTTTGCATAAGCTAGAGCAACCCCTGAAGGCTTCTCTGTCTTCCTATAGTGGCCCAAATGGCTGTTGCAGTAGCTGGGGATTGCTGGAATGCAGCAAACTCCAGTCACATCCTGCTCAACACACTGCACACCCCCTTCCCCTAGGGATCCCCCAGCTGCACAATTAGGCCAACTTTAAGGCTGCTTTGTGCTACTGGAGTAGTGAAAAGGATGCTCAGATAGGGTCAAGGTTCTGTCCTTAAGGGCCTGATTCTACATTGCTTTACCCCTTGTGCAGTCGTTCATACCCGTGCAAAGTGGGTGTGAAATACTTCCATTGGGATTGGATAGTATTTTACCACCACTTTGTGCAGGTGAAGTGACCTCACAAGGTGCGAGGAGGCTGGCCCTAGAGATTCTGTGGCACTTTCTGTACAATTATGGGAAGAGATTGCTCAGTGAATTTCTCTTCCCACTGTGGTGCAGTTCTCCGTGCTGGTTGGCTGCCAGTCTCCGTCCAGAATTGGCTGCGTTTAAGTGGTTTAACATTTTGTCTTAAAATTAGAACTGCGCCAAATGTAAAATGTTGCTGTCATCCCTCATACTGCAGGGCTCCCAAACTTCATTACACAGTGGTAGCTTTTAATTACTAGTTAAACCACAATTGTTTAGTGGGCAAATCCTGTGTGTTCGAGAGAGTGAGAGCAAGGCTTTTCTGTTGCACTGCAGAGCACTCTGTTCCAAGAAGCAGTCATCATGGTGTTGAGAAATTGGTTCTCCAAACCATGTCCTAACTAGGGCTTTCAATTAATCGCAGTTAACTCACGTGATTAACTCAAAACAAAATAACTAGATTAAAAAAATGAATTGCGATTAATTGCAGTTTTAATCGCACTGTTAAACAATACCAATTTAAATTTATTATAAATATTTTTGGATGTTTTTCTACATTTTCAAATATAGTGATTTCAGTTACAATGCAGAATACAAAGTGTACAGTGCTCACTTTATATTATTATTTTTATTACAAATATTTGCACTGTAAAAAAATAAACAAAAGAAATAGTATTTTTCAATTCACCTAATGCAAGTACTGTAGTGCAATCTCTATCATGAAAGTGCAATTTACAAATGTAGAATTATTGTTTTACATAACTGCACTCAAAAACTAAACAATGTAAAACTTTAGCGCCTATAAGTCCATTCAGTCCTACTTCTTGTTCAGTCAATCGCTAAGACAAACAAGTTTGTTTACATTTACGGGAGATAATGCTGCCCACTTCTTATTGACGATGTCATCTGAAAGTGAGAACAGGCTTTCGTATGGCACTGTTGTAGCCAGTGTTCAAGGTATTCACGTGCCAGATACATTAAACATTCGTATGCCCCTTCATGCTTTGACTTGTAGATTGTACTATCTTTTGTTTATCTTTTTTACAGTGCAAATATTTGTAATAAAAATAATAACATAATGTGAGCAGTGTACACTTTGTAGTCTGTGTTGTACTTGAAATCAATATATTTGAAACTGTAGGAAAACACCCAAAATATTTATAATGAATTTAAATATTGTATTATTGTTTAACAGTGCAATTAAAATGGCGATTAATTTTTTTAATCATTTGACAGCCCTAGTCCTAGCTGACTTCTACCATCTCACCATGTATCAGACATACAGCTAGACTGAGGTCCTCTGCCCATACGAGGCATTCCAGTTTGCTCAGTTTAGCTTTATAGCAGTAGGTATTGTTAGGCGTTTGTGGTTTCTATTGCTAATGATCGTTTGCATTACTTTGGTTATACTCTCCTGCTGTATCACTTTCCCGATCATCTGGTTGACTTCCTCAAGTTCTCTGCAGACTCCAGCCTGTTCAGACCTCTTCAGCACACACCTCAGAGTGATCACTTGGAGCCGTCCTGAAGGAGCTCTGTAACCACTGCAAAATTTGTTCTCCTTGCCTTCAAAGCCCTCATTCCTCCATCTGCCTCCAGACTCTTGTCTGCCCTTCCACCTCACCCAGTCCCTCTGCTACCCCACTTGCTTCCTTTCCCTCCTCTCCTCTGCCATGTTTCTGCAGCTCCATCCTGTCTTATAAATATGGCAAAATCTGCCCCTTCTCCACTATAATCAGTTAGCTGCCAACTACTGTATTAATGTATATTGTTACCAGCCCTCGGTGTTTCTCCGAGTATGCTGTCCCTCCACAGCCTCATACCCTCGTCCTGTAACATGTCCATCGTTGTAACGGTTGTGTGCAGTGAGATAGTTGCACAAACAACAGTGTATTAAAATAGCCTTTAATTTACTGTAATTTCCATCCTCTCTAGTCTACTGGAAGCATAATTTTGCTTGTCTATCTGCTTTCCTTAGCAGATTGTATTGTTTGACCCGAGTGCTCCTTAGCATCTGCTGGCTTTCCCCCAGTCTCTAGCTAAAACAATCCACCCTCCCTACATACAAAAAGCTCTCTAATAAACAGCCAAAGAGAAGAGCAATACAGACTGTGCAAGCTGGAACTGGTTTCTATAGAGAATGGGACAAAACAAATTTCTGGTGTAACATTAGTGTAATTTGGCTTTGATGGGGTTATATCAGGGAGGAATTTAGCCCATTGTTTCTAAGATTTTCCATAGGCCATAGAAGAGTCTATTTAAGAAGCAGCAGAGGAGAAAGTAATTTGTGCAAACTAAAGAGCCAGACAAGTTGTTACTGTGCTGACATTAGGCACTAAAAGCCGTGTTGTGACTAAAGAACTGATTTATTCTATATCTGCCAAAATGTGAAAGCTATAAACAGGGACATTGGGTGAGAAAATGAAGACTACACATTTAAACTCCACTGAAATATAAGACAGTAGGGTCGCTTTTCAGGACAGCAGAATAGAGAAAATGTTAACTTGTTGGCTTAAAAATGGGCACTCATTAAGGATTGTTAGAGCTCCTGGGCCTGACTCTTCCCGCACTTACACCATTTGTACCCTGGTGCAGCTTCACCAGCTTCTGTCGCGTTACTCTTGGTTAGTGTTATCACGGGAGTTCTGAATCAGGTCCAATTTCTTTTAAATGAAATGCAGAATGAAGGTTCTGGTGACTTGTTTTCTGTGTTTGGGGAAAAGATGGATTTTTTGGGTAGTTTTAACAAAATGAACTAGAAAAAGTAAGACTCTTTTATGTGCACCTGTTACTCCAAATGACTGTACTTTAGAAATGGGAGCAATATTAGGGGGCTGATCTTTGTTGATAGCTAACATTTATTTCAGTTTGCCAACTTGAAAATTTATTAGAAAAATAATAGGAATAAGAAACAATTGGGAAATCAGTTGTGCTGTATAATATCCCTACTATCCTTGTATTATATTATCCTTGTATTATCCTTGTATGTTAAGAAAATATAAATGTTAGTTAATCGCATAGGGTTGGTTTTGCAGAGCTATTTCGCTGTGGATTTCCATAGGATTTTGATTATGCTGCTGTGGAAATTACACAATGAAATAAGTAGAGAGATTAAAACTAACTTAACACTCATCTTTTTCAGATAAAATCTTTTAAAATGAAAAGCTCAGAGGAGATAAGTACAAACGCTATTGTTAATATAACCTTAAGATTACACTGGTAAACATGAAACAGTTGGGAAATGCAAAAGTTAAGGTGCTTCTAGAAACTTTACTTCATCCACTCATTGTACATAATGGGTCCAGTCCTTCATTCCTAGTGATCTAAAACTCCCATTTTCTCTTGGCATTAATTCCTTAGGACCAGAAAGAAGTGTTGATGTCACTGATGTCACCAAACAGAAAGACTGCAAGATGAAGCTGAAGGAGTTTGTTGATTACTACTACAGTACCAACAGGAAAAGAGTTCTCAATGTAACTAACTTGGAATTTTCAGATACAAGGTAAGAGGGAATAACTGACCAGCCCACTCCACAGACCGTGGAACCATTCCCCCTGTAGAGTACGGTGTCCTAAAAGCTCTGTGAGATTTGCCTAGTGGAGTTTTGAGTCCCTTCTGGCCTCTCCTGCAGGTTTCTCTGCTGGAGGTGCTGTGACCTCAGCATACTGATTTCACAGTGGGTCTGATTCTCCACTGCCTTGCCCCTTGTGTGGTCAGTTAGGGCTTGTCAGCAGGGGAAAGTTTGACCTGTTATACCAATGAGATACAGTTATGCTGCTGTAACTCCCCATGTGGACACTCTTCTGGTATACTAGTGGCTTTTTTTTCAGTGTCACTTTAAACTCCTTCCCAAGTGACGTGAACTAAACTGAAAACGACCTGGGGAATTATACTGGTCTAATGATATCTTAAATTCACACCTTCAGTTATACCAAATTTTTCCCCATGTAGACATGGATACTTATATGAAACAAGTCAAATATTGGCAGGAGGACAAAAGAAGAGATAAGGCAAAGGCATAATGAAACTGCAGAGAGATGTGTAGATTAACTAGGTCCTCCACATGAACTTCTCAAGGGATGTTGTGGGGAGGGAAGGTCTTGTTTTCCAAGCTTGTTTCTGACACAATAGGAATCTTCTGTGATGTAAAAACTGTAATTGGAGAAAAGTTACAAATGTAAGATCTCTCCTGGACAAGGCTCTGTTTTTGTGTGGAGTATAGCACCAAGCACATTATCAGTGCAAAATTAATAAACAACATTAGTGATTAGTGATAGTGCATCCCAACCTATCAGCCATGTGGATCCTCACAGAGAATTCTTCACTTCAAAAAAAGAGAGAGCAAATAAAGATCTTGTACTGTTGCTAAAGTGTTGAGATGAAGTCTTTTTGCCTCTTGAATTGAGCTCACCACAATACTGAACCTGGCAGAAGCAAAATGCACTTTCAAGCTTTTTTTTTTTTTTTTTTTTAATTAACAAAGCCAGAAAGAAAGGGGCGAATGGTCTTTGAAATCTGCTGTAAGATAAAATTATCCGTAGCACCTGAGAGTCCGTGGAACTTGGACTCCTTAGTCATGTTGGCACTTCTGAAAATGTTACCCTCAGTCTGTTTTCCTTGATTATATTTTTGTATGTGTCCCCAAGAGCACAGTACTAAAATGGTGAGTAGGCAAGCCCTTGATAGATATTTGGTAAAGCCATCCTAGGCACCTGTAGACACTGGACCAGATTCTGATTTCAGTATACTGGTACAAATCCAGTGCAACTCCACGCGGATTAAAAAATATACAGTGGAGTTATTCTGGTTTAATTTAGTTCAGGGTTTAATGAGAGCAGGGTTAAAGTGAATATAGTCTGGGGATTTTGTGGAGGGTGTGGATGCCTCTGCTTCAGTGTTTGCAGGTAATCTGTTATCTCTTTGACTCCAGGTCCATCCTGATGTTGACCTTATGTGACAGTGACACTGACTTGAACACAGGTGTTTAGTTGTCCCTGAATATGTGTCCCTGCTACAGCACTGATTTGAAGCTAGCTGCAAAATTTAGTGTTTGAATGAATTTCAGTTTTAGAAACCTCAGAGGTGGGGAATCTCCCATTCTGCACTGTTTCATGTTGTGTTTTAGGCTCTTAACAGTCCCCTCTATATCTGAAAGTACAAATTACTGTGTTTTGGTTTATACAACCATATTCAGGACTTTGAGTGAGATTATACCCAGGAGTAGCTTCAGTGGGGGAGTTGAATTTATGTTATCCTGAACCTTATGCAGCCACATGAATCCTTTAGATTTGCCTTGTACTCCTTCTGGGTAATCTAGACATGTATAAAGAAAATGTCACCAGGGAAAAGGACCCTTTATAAAGACCACATCACTACAGAGAAAATGTGATGAGCTCCAGCAGAAAAATAAACAGTTATGATTTTAGAAGAACATTCCATCTTGCTGAAAAGAAAGAAACAACAATAATTAACACAGACTAGAAAAAGGTGGAAAGATAATTGCACGTTCATTTCTTTTAATATCCAGAGATTTCTTGCCTGTGCTCTCTTGTATTTATTGTTTTAGCCCTGGTTTACACTACGAGTTTAGGTCGAATTTAGCAGCATTAGATTGATTTAACCCTGCACCCGTCCACACAATGAAGCCATTTTTATCGACTTATTGGGTTCTTAAAATCGATTTCTGTACTCCTCCCCGACGAGGGGATTAGCGCTGAAATCGACATCGCCAGGTCGAATTTGGATTAGTGTGGACGCAATTCGACGGTATTGTCCTTCGGGAGCTATCCCACAGTGCTCTCGTGTGACCATTCTGGACAGCACTCTTGGCCTGGATGCACTGGCCAGGTAGACAGGAAAAGCCCTGGGAACTTTTGAATTTTATTTCCTGTTTGGCTGGCGTGGCAAGCTGATCAGCACAGGTGACCGTGCAGATCTCATCAGCAGAGCTGACCATGGAGTCCCAGAATCACAAAAGAGCTCCAGCATGGACCCAACGGGAGGTACTGGATCTGATCGCTGTGTGGGGAGACGAATCAGAACTCCGTTCCAAAAGACGAAATGCCAAAATATTTGAAAAAATCTCCAAGGGCATGAAGGACAGAGGCTATCACAGGTACCTGCAGCAGTGCCGCGTGAAACTTAAGGAGCTCAGGCAAGCCTACCAAAAAACCCAAGAGGCAAACGCCCACTCGGGGTCAGAGTCCCAAACATGCTGCTTCTATGGTGAGCTGCATGCCATTCTAGGGGGTGCCCCTACAACTACCCCACACCTGTACATGGACTCCTGCAAGGGAGTCTCATGCAACAGGGATGAGGATTTTGGGGACGAGGAAGATGAGGAGGAGGGGGAGGTTGAAGATCGCGCAGACCAGGCAAGTGGAGAAACCATTCTCCCCGACAGCCAGGAACTGTTTATCACCCTGGAGACAGTACCCTCCCAACCCAGGTTCCCGGAACTTGAATGCAGAGAAGCACCTCTGGTGAGTGTACCTTTGTAAATATAATACACGGTTTAAAAGCAAGCGTGTTTAATGATTAATTTGCCCTGAAGACTTGGGATGCATTCGCGGACAGTACAGCTACTGGAAAAGTCTGTTAACGTGTCTGGGAATGGAGCAGAAATCCTCCAGGGACATCTCAATGAAGCTGTCCTGGAGGTGCTCCCAAAGCCTTTGCAAAAGGTTTCTGAAGAGGGCAGCACTTTACCATGGCAGGCCAGTAGCACGTAGTCTGGAATCATTGCATAAGAAAGCATGGCAGCGTGTGGTCCCGGTATTTGCTGGCATTCAAGCAACATCCGTTCTTTATCTCTCTGAGTTATCCTCAGGAGAGTGATATCATTCATGGTCACCTGGTTGAAATAGGGGAATTTTATTAAGGGGACATTCAGGGGTGGCTGTTCCTGGTGGGCTGTTTGCCTGTGGCTGAAAAGAAATCATCCTTGCTGTTAGCCACGCGGCGAGGGGAGGGGTGAAGCAATCATCCCAGAGAATTGGGTGTGTGTGTGGGTGTTAATTGGGTTTGTGCTGCACGTTAACCTGAAAACATCAGCCCCTCCTTTTAAATGGCCAGGGTGTGTTTTTCAGTTTTACTCTCCCTTTTTTTCCTCCCGCAGCTGCAAATATTTCAATGCTGTGACTAGCATCTCCGTCCCAGAGGCTAGTGCAGATAAGAAGGCGAAAAAACCGCACTCACCATAAAATGTTCTCTGAGCTCATGCAGTCCACCCAAACTGAAAGAGCCCAGCAGAATGTGTGGAGGCAGACAATGGCAGAGTTCAGGAAAGCACAAAATGAACTCAAGGACAGGTGGTGGGATCAAGAGGAGAGGTGGCAGGATGCAATGCTGAGGCTACTGGAGGATCAAACTGATATGCTCCGGCGTATGGTTGAAGTGCAGGAAAGGCACAGACCACCACTGCAGCCCCTGTGTAACCAACCGCCCTCCTCACCCAGATGCCCAAGAACGTGGTGGAGGGGGGGCCATCTGGGCACCCAACCACTCCACCCGAGAGGACTGCCCAAGCAACAGAAGTCTGGCGTTCAATAAGTTTTGAAGTGCAGTGTGGCCTTGTCCTTACCTCCTCCCCCACCCCACCCGGTGCTTCCCCTCCTCCTCCACCCCTCCTGGGCTGCCTTGGCAGTTATCCCATTTCTGTGACGAATTAATAAAGAATGCATGAATCTGAAACAACAATGACTTTATTGCCTCTGCAAGTGGTGATCGAAGGGGGGAGGGGAAGGCAGTTGGCTTACAGGGAAGTAGAGTGAACCAAGGGGGCGGGTTTTCATCGAGGAGAAACAAACAGAATTGTCACACCGTAGACCTGGTCAGCCATGAAACTGGTTTTCAAAGCTTCTCTGATGCACAGAGTGCTCTGCTATGTTCTTCTAACCACCCTGGTGTCTGGCTGCACGTAATCAGTGGCCACGCCATTTGCCTCAACTTCCCACCCTGCCATAAACATCTCCCCCTTACTCTCACAGATATTGTGGAGCACACAGCAAGCAGTAATAACAATGGGAATATTGGTTTCACTGAGGTCTAACCAAGTCAGTAAACTGCGCCAGCGCTCTTTTAAACGTCCAAATGCACATTCTACCACCATTCTGCACTTGCTCAGCCTATAGTTGAACAGCTCCTGGCTACTGTCCAGGGTGCCTGTGTATGGCTTCATGAGCCATGGCATTAAGGGGTAGGCTGGGTCCCCAAGGATAACTATAGGCATTTCAACATCTCCAATGGTTATTTTCTGGTCTGGAAAGTAAGTTCCTTGCTGCAGCTGTTCATACAGACCAGAGTTCCTGAAGATGCAAGCGTCATGTACCTTTCCTGGCCATCCCACGTTGATGTTGGTGAAACGTCCCTTGTGATCCACCAGTGGTTGCAGCACCATTGAAAAGTACCCCTTTTGGTTTATGTACTGGCTGCCTTGGTCCCAAGATAGGGATATGTGTTCCGTCTATCGCCCCACCACAGTTAGGGAATCCCATTGCAGCAAAGCCATCCACTGTGACCTGCACGTTTCCCAGAGTCACTACCCTTGATAGCAGCAGCTCAGTGATTGCATTGGCTACTTGGATCACAGCAGCCCCCACAGTAGATTTGCCCACTCCAAATTGATTCCCGACTGACCGGTAGCTGTCTGGCGTTGCAAGCTTCCAGAGGGCTATCGCCACTCACTTGTGAACTGTGAGGGTTGCTCTCATCTTGGTATTCTTGCACTTCAGGACAGGGGAAAGCAAGTCACAAAGTTCCGTGGAAGTGCCCTTACGCTTGCGAAAGTTTCGCAGCCACTGGGAATCATCCCAGACCTGCAACACTATGTGATCCCACCAGTCTGTTCTTGTTTCCCGGGCCCAAAATCGGCATTCCATGGCATGAGCCTGCCCTGTTGCCACCAGGATGGCCAAATTACCGGGGCCCGTACTTTGAGAGAAGTCTGTGTCCATGTCCTCATCCCTCTCATCACCGCGCTGCCGTCGCCTCCTCGCCTGCTTTTGCAGGTTCTGGTTCTGCATATACTGCATGATAATGCGTGATGTGTTTACAATGCTCATAACTGCTGCGGTGATCTGAGCGGGCTCCATGCTTGTCGTGGTATGGCGTATGCAGGAGAGCAGAGTTGCAGGGGAAGCAGTGGTTGGATGACCAGTTTTGCAGACCTACTGCACTGTCTGCTGCCAGGACACAACAGCTGAGCGGGCTGCATGCTTGCCGTGGTATGGCGAGACAAGGGCAGCCGAGCAGAGTTGAAACGGAAGCGGCCCTGCGAGACCACCAGGAGAGCAGAGTGCCAGCGAAGCGGTGGATGATGACAGTCATATAGAGGACCTGCAAGGTGGATTCATAGCATCAGGAGAGCATAGTGGCAGCGGAAGCGGTGGATGACGATGACGGTTAGCAGTCCTAATGCACCGTCTGCTGAAAGCAGTATGGCACCCGCATGGAAAAAAGGTGCAAAACGATTGTCTGCTGTTGCTTTCACAGAGGGAGGGGCGACTGACGACGTACCCAAAACCACCCGTAACAATGTTTTTGCCCCATCAGGCATTGGGAGCTTAACCCAGAATTCCAAAGGGTGGTGGAGTCTGCGGGAACTGTGGGATAGCTACCCACAGTGCAATGCTCTGAAAGTCGACGCTAACCTCGGTACTGTGGACACACTCCGCCGACTTAATGCGCTTAGTGCATTAGTGTGGGGACACACACAATCGACTGTATAAAATTGCTTTCTAAAAAATCGACTTCTATAAATTTGACCTAATTTCGTAGTGGAGACATACCCTTAGTGATTTAAGCTTGTTTCCACATAAAGAATCTGAAGTAATTTCAGAGTTCAATGATTATAAGTATTTTCAATAGGGATTTTACAGCTTTTCACTTTTAGGAGACAACAATGATGGGAGGTCTTTTATTCTCAGGATTGCTGGAGCCATCACTCATATGCTGCTGATTTAGACATCAACTACCAAATATTTTATTTCTTAACAAAGACCGTGACATTTTAATTGAATCTCACACTCCATCTTTCCCTGCCATTTTAACTGGAACAATGTTATCAGGCTCTGGCGGTGAGCATAAATGATATATGCCTGTCAAACGGGAGCATATAATTTTAGATTGATGTTCAGATGCTCTCATTTAAGTGACATTTTAAAGTGCCCTGTGTTGGAGAAACAAATATTTGTTCTAAGTATTGACCTGGTTTAAGTAAAAGGTTAATTTAGTTCGAGCACTACATAGTCACTTTTTCAGTTCTTCATGTCAACTTGTGATTGAATGTGCTTGAATGATCTCCCTGAATAACACTTTCTCCTCATTTGAAGTTTTTGAGAAATCACTGAGACCAGAAGTGGCTCAAGCCCTCATTAATTGTATTGAGAATGGCCAGCTCACTTTGCCAAGAAAAGGAGTAATTTCTCAGCCCACCTGGACTCCTCCTATCCGTGACATCAAAATGTAACATGCCTACTGTATGCCACCATACAGTCACTAAACCTGAACATCTCAATATTGACACTGTAAACCATGAGCAAATTAAACAACATTAATAATGCCAGCAGCATAAGTCCACAGGCCAGTAAAGGATCAGCATGTTTCATGAAGAGATTTAAATCCTGCCAACTTCTGCTTGTGAACATTTTTCAGCTTATTGTAAAAGTATAGTTTCCTTATGCCTGAAATATTCCAGATCAGGTTCTGATCTTAATTACTCTGCTCTAAATTCAGAATAACTCCATTGACAGGTATGGAGTTACTCCAGATTCAGATTGATGTAAAAGATCAGAATCCAGCCCTTTCCTTTCTGTACATGATGGTTTTTTTGATCATTATTAAAAAGGTTTTTTATCCTCTCTGTTAAGAATGTCCAGTTTTGTAGAACCACCAGACATCGTTAAAAAGCTGTCTTGGGTGGAGAATTATTGGCCTGATGATGCTCTGCTGGCAAAACCAAAAGTGACCAAGTACTGCCTGATATGTGTGAAGGACAGCTACACAGATTTTCACATAGACTCTGGAGGGGCATCGGCTTGGTACCACGTGCTGAAAGTAAGGAGTTACATTTTACTTCCATTTAATAACCAATTTAATTCTTAGACCATCATGAAACACTTCAGAGCTCTTTGGCTAAGGTAAAGTGTAACCAGGTCCTCAACTGTTGTAACTCAGTGTAGTGCCATTAATTGGTGCTATGCCAGTTTACACCAAGGATATGGCCCATAATATATAAATTGTCTAAATCTTCTCTTTCAGAGCACTCTAATTTAAGGATTAATTAGTTAATGTTTGTGCAGTACTTTCTAAATTTAAATCTCTCTATAAAGTTTAAATGTTATTAGTATTATTCTATTCTGCTGTTACTCTGATACAGTAGGTCTTTTCCATCTGTCACTAATATGATCCCAAAGTCTGAGCAATTATCTACTAATAATGAACTTTGTACATGTTTGTATATAAACACATGATCCTTTTTTAAAAAACTTCTTAGACTGTATGTGATTCCGTTTTCTGTCATGTTACTATACTGGGATTCTATTCAAAATCGTCTAGCAAACCTTATTTAAAGTGTGTTAAAATATGCAGTCCAACAGCCATTCTGTTGCAGTTTCATTTGGTTTGGATGTTTGTTGCTAGCTGCATTTTTTTTTTCAATTCAGGGAGAAAAGATATTTTATCTCATCAAACCGGCCTCTGCAAACATTTCCCTGTATGAACGCTGGCAGTCAGCAGCAAATCACAGTGAGATGTTTTTTGCAGACCAAGTGGATAAATGTTATAAATGCACAGTTAAGCAAGGACAAACGCTCTTTATCCCATCAGGTGAGTAGGTTGCTAAAGGTGTTCTGTGTAGAGTATTCCCTGGAATATTAAGAACAAGTGCTGCTTTGTGCGTGCAAGCTTTGCCTAATTATAAATTATTCTCTTCTCTGGGGAAAAATGGTATTTCGTGTGCTTACTCGGTTGGCCTCATCAGATGAAGCACAGATTCTGTGTGCCTTGCTTTATTGTCATTTACATAGTGCATACTGAACAGCAGATATTATCGTAATTTAAACCAGAGATCCTTATTACTTGTCTGTCATTTCAATGATGTTCAGCGAGTATTCTGCTCTAACCGAGCTCCATGTTCCTCTCTGCCTTCCATGTCAAAAGGATGGGGCGGGAAGAAGAATTAACAGAGGTCTCAGTGCAGGAAGTCTGTCTATTTTAGGTATTTGTGTGGCCCCCTTTACCATAGGGTCTGACCACCTCATGCTCTATAGAGTATTTATCCTCACAACACCCCTGTGAGGTAGGAAAGTATTTTCCCAATAAGGAACTGAGACATAGCGGCTGCATGACTCTCCCAAGGTCACACACATGGAGTTTGTGGCAGGGCTGGAAATTGAACCTGGGTCTCCCAAATCCATGGCTAGCACTCGAACCACTGGGCCACCTGGGAAAGCGCACTCATTCAAGGCAGCAGTTCTGCATGCTTTTCTGAATCAGGAGTGCAGGTCGAGAAGCAGAACCTCCATGGTGCATGCAGTCCCCCCTGAGAAATTTGAAAAATGTTGACCACTTCTATAGTGCTGACTTCCCTAGTGCTGTGGAGATGCAAAGGAAGGCAGACTCTGGCCAAAGAATATTGTACTGTACCAATATTTAAAAGGAGTAAACTCCCGGGAGAGAGAGAGAGAGGAATTATTTAGGATGATCTAGGAGTAATTGGGTTGAGTTAAGCAAAGGAGTGTTTTGTCTGAACATCATGAACATTTTATAAGGGTGAAATCTATTCATCTGTTGAAAAGCCTCCCAAAGGCAGTGACGGAAGACATTTAAAACGGGACTGGACAAAGCATTAGAAAATATACCTCAGGGGACAATCCTGCACTGTTACAGGGATGGACTAAGTGATCTATTAAGTTTCTTCCATCACTAATTTGGACCGTTCTGTGAAACAGAAATATTCAGATTGAACAGAGATATTTAGAGGCCTTAATTTCATTAATAAGAATTTCTATAAAACCACCTAGCAGCTCTGAAGAAAATTTTTTAATATAATATATATAATGTTAATATTTGTATTACACATTTGAGACATCCTAAAACGAGTTGCATGGCATTCTGTCATGAATTAAGACACCAGAACTGATTCAAGAGAATAGTAATAGATTCAGAGAGTTTATGAAGGCCAGAAGGGAACATCAGATCATCCAGGCTGACCTTCTGTATAGCACAGACCGTTACATTTCCCCCAGTCACCTCTGTATTGAGCCCAGTCATGTGTTCGGCTAAAGTATGTCTTCCAGAAAGGCGCCAAGTCTTGACATGAAGATATGAAAAAATGCAAAATCCCTCCCTTCCCTTTGTAGAATGTTCCAGCAGATGATCACCCTCACTATTAAAAATTGGTGCCTTATTTCTAATTTGAATTGGTCTGGTTTCTGTGTCCAGCCCCTGGCTTTTGTTCCACCATTCTGCACTAGAGTAAAGAACCCTTTAGTACCTTGTGTTTTCTCCCTGTGCAAGTACTTAGTTATATACTGTCATCAAGTCACCTGTCCATCTTCTTTTTGAGAAGCGAAACAGATCGCATGCTGGAAGTCCTTCACTGCAAGGCCCTTTCTCCAGCCCTCAAATGATTTTGGGGGCTCTTTTCTGCACCATCTCCAATTGTTCAACGTCCTTTGTAATGTGGACACTGAACTGTACTCAGTATTCCAATATTGGTCTCACCAACGCTGTCTACAGAGGTATAATCGCCTCTGTACTCCTCCTCACTACCCCCCTGTTTATACATCCCGGGTTCCCATAAGCCCTTGTTGGCACAGCATTGTAATTGGGAGCTCATGCTGAGTTGCTTGGCCACTGGGGTATGTCTGCATTGCAGTAAAAACCCTGCGGCACCGAGTCTCAGAGCCTGAGTCTGCTGTCTTGGGGTTGCGGGGCTAAAAATCGCAATGCAGACTTTCAGGCTTGGGCTGGAGCCACAGGCGCCAACTTTACAATGTGTTGACCCGTGGCTCTGCCCCAGGCCCCACCCCCACTTCACCCCTCCCCCAAGGTCCCACCCTGCCTCTTCCTGCCCCCGCTCCACGCCTCTCCCCGCCCAATTCCGCCCCCTCCCCCGAGGTGCTAATTGGTGGGACACCGGCAGGCAGGAGGTGTTGTGGGAAGTTCTGACGGGGGCTGCCAGTGGGTGCTCTGCACCCACCATTTTCTCCCCATGGGTGCTCCAGCCCTGGCCTATGGCTAGAGCCCTGGTTCTGAGACCTAGTCCCCTCGTGGGATCTCAGAGGCCAGGTGCCAGCCTAAGCATGAATGTCTACACTGCAATTTTAAGCCCTGCGAGCCTGAGTCAGCCACCATTGCCGTCGGTCTCTTATGGCAGTGTAGACACACCCTTAGACTCCTAAGTCCTTTTCAGAGTCTTTGTTTTCCTATGATACTGGGGAGCTAAGGGTCTGTGTCTCTGGCCATTGTTCCACTCCAGCCCATAGACTGGAGAAGCAGTTGCCTGAATGCTGCACTATACATTCAAACCCTAGCTGCAGATTGTGGATGGTAGATTTTGCTTTTTCAACCCCCATATTCTCAGCACCGGCATCTTTATAGAGATGCAGCCTGATGAGAAGTAGCACGGTCCAGTGGATGGGACACTGCACTGGGTTTCATGAGATCTGGATTCTACTCATGGCTCTACCTCAGACCTGCTTGTGCCTCTTTCCCTCCCCATGCCTCAGTTTCCCCTCCACCCCTTTAGACAGTCAGCTCTTTGGGGCAGGGATTCTCTCTCTCTGTTTATACAGGTTTCAGAGTAACAGCCGTGTTAGTCTGTATTCGCAAAAAGAAAAGGAGTACTTGTGGCACCTTAGAGACTAACCAATTTATTTGTTTATACAGTGCCTCGAACAATGGGGCTCCTATTTGAGTTGGCATGTCTCGGTGCTGCAGTAAGACAAACAATTATTAATAATATTTATCCTGGTACTCATGCTTTACAGGCAGCATCCAGAGCACCCATTTCTTTCTCTGTGTGTAGTCAGAATTAATTACGCACTTGAATTTTTTGCTTTGACCATAAAAAAGTAGAAAGTAGGCGTTTTCCTGATGACCATATGTGAAACTGTCTGGCGGAGTAAACACTGAGCAGTTTACAGGATCCCTATGTGAGGGGGTTCAATTGGGAGCAGCTTTTTGGTATGAAAATAAAATATTTGGAAAACACCTGTTCATAGCACCACGCTTGAAGCCCTTATCAGGAGTTGTCAACACTTGGGGTTTTTTACACTTGATGGTCTGAAAACAGGTACTGTTCTGTTCCTGCTGTTTTTCAGAGTAACAATAAAACAGTCGCTCTCTGACTGATCTGTGCAACATCTTCTCTCTCTCTCTCTGATCTTGCTGCAAGTGAATTAGCAAGACTCCCATGGGAGATGAAGGTGCTCCGCATGTTACAGGATCAGGCCCTTATGTACAATGTAAACAGCGGGGGCTAATTCAGCCCTGATTTAAGCACGTGCAACTTTATTTACTACAACAGAATAACCCTTGCTTACTAAAAGGGCTGGAATGGGCCCATGATCTGGATGGCCACACAGGAAGTAAGATACTACATGGACTGCAGCAGCATGCTGTTACAAGTTACCAGTGATAACAATTCCAGGTTTTACTCAAAGTGTCTCTTTTATTTCTCTGTCTTTCACAGGTTGGATTTATGCAACTCTCACACCTGTAGACTGCCTAGCATTTGCGGGACATTTTCTACATAGCCTAAGTGTTGAAATGCAGATGAGGTACTTTGTCTGTGTTTTCAGCTTTTCCTTATCAATTTTATCTGTACTTTGATTTCAGATTGAGGTTCTGTATTTGGAATCACTTGTTGATTTGGAGTCTGAAATTTTGGTTCAGGGCTAATTTTAGTTGTAAGGAACTTAAGATTTCCTTTACAGGTCAAACAGACCATGAATTGAGCCATACTCTCTTCTAAGAATTAGCTTGAATATTTAATATTTATGTCCCCGTGTATGTTATGGGCCAAATTAGAAGCAATGCAAAAGTTAGACACTTCCGCTTCCTTAAACTCATTTATACTTAGACTCCTCAAGACATTATTTACCCTCAATCTAATTAAATGCAAGGGTATCTAAGGGTATGTCTGCACTTTAATTGTTGGGTGAATTGCAGCATGTGTAGACACATCCAGGGTAGCTCCAATCTGGCTCAGTGGTGTATTGGTAAAAAAAGAAGTGGGTGAATTAACCTAAACTAAACTCCATGTTCCCCAAACAAGAAGTAAGTGGGTAAACTCTCTTTAGCCATATTTACCCTCAACTATGCTACCGATCCAGCTAGTTCACATTCCAATAGCGATGAGGCCACCACATCATGGACTTCAATGTGGGCTAGCTGCCCGAGTAATTACCCAGGGCTCCAAGTGGGCTTGTCACAGCCTGCTGTGAAGTGTGTGCTGCCATGGCTTCACTGTTATCAGTTTATGAGCTAGCTAGGTATGTCTACACATGCTGCATACATACTCCTTGGTTGCAGTGTAGACATACAGTACGTTGTTTTAATTTACGAACGAGGGCACCAGAAGAAAAGAGATATGTTACATTACTCTGGGAGATGTACCTTACAACACACTGTGCACCCTTCTGAATATGGCCTTCTCACTGCCCAGCTGGAGACCTTACCAAGTGTAAAGTAAAGGTCTGTTCTGAGGTCAGACAAATCGTGCAATGAGACCATTTTCCATCCTTAATTTACTGTTTCTTTTTACTTGTGTTATTTTAATGTTGTGTTTTAGGATTGATTCCAGCCTAGTTGATTAAAAAATACAAATCTGGGAAATAAATCCATAAGACGTTTGCATTCTAATGTGTCAATGAGCTATACGTTTCTTTTCACTTGTAATGCTGCTTGTAGTCCGTTACACTTAAAGTGCATTCTCGCTTTGTATCACAGAGCGTACGAAGTGGAAAGGCGGTTGAAAATTGTCAGCTTAACCCAGTTTCCAAACTTTGAAACAGCATGTTGGTATATGGGAAAGCATCTGCTGGAGACATTCAAAGGTAGAACACTGTTCCATGCACTCTGTTTTCTCAGCTGTGGTTATGTGAGGATAGAGTTATCATTATTTTCCGTTGATGTGCAAGCCAAAAGATGGACAGAGGCCAAAATCACCAGTTCTTGATCTAGCAGAATCAAGTCTTTGCATTTTACCTAAGATACCAACAGAAGGTAAAGATAAATGTGCTTAGCTGGTGTGTAGGGTAAAAAGAACATATACAAATTTGGAAAGTATTGACCTACTAGTACAACCATGTCAGGTCACCATCTTATAATACAGTAATTTCCCCCCAAATCATTTAAAGGGATTATTACATTTTGTAGTGCAGAGAGGAGCCTCTCTCTGTCTCTTATCTATGCTAAAGCCCCTAAACAGTTTAGCAGAGTTGAAGACAGAGCTGAGTTGTATCACAGGGCAACGGCATTGTAAGGTAGTATCGCTTTTCCAGAGAGTCTGAGTGCCAGATTTGCAGTCATGCCCTATGCTCTGCCAAATTCTGCCGACCTTAGATTGAGTAGTGACTCATTTCTCAAGTGCTCCATTGATTTTAACAGAACTACTTCTACAACAAGTTGCTAATTACCTGGTTGTAAGGGCAGCAGAATCCGGTCACTTGGTAATGTCAATGTGACCTTCACAGATGCTGAAAAGTAAAGTTTTCTGGGAGCACAAGAGCTGCTGAACTGGATTGCTTCAAAGTTAACAGACACATTATATACATAGATACCACACACACGTTTTATTTACTGTAATTATTTTGCTCTTCATCTTAATTTCTTGTCACAGCATCATCTGGCGAGAGAGAAACTCAGAGATTTTTTTAAATAAATAAAATAAATGGATATAATTTAAATAAGTGAGACCAAAGTTTCATTTGCATCTGGGCTTCAACGGGGTCTCCTTTTGACTTAGCTATGAACAAAACTATAATGAGCAGAATTATTTGGGGTACCTTATATCTCCAAAACCACAGATAAATTGTTTGCCTGATGAAAGCAGTGTGTTATGTTATAGGCATCTAATCTGTGGCAGCCCTCTTTAATGAAGTATTTTAGATACCAGTTTTTTTATTCAGAGTGACCAGTATCATTTAATTCTAGCAGAAATAAAAGAGAGCAGCAGATATACAAAGTAAGGGCCTGATTTAAAGTCCGCCAAAGTCAATGAGAGTCTGAGCACTAAGGTAAACCACAAACATTTGTGTCCTAAGACCAGTGTTTGTGGCTCCAAATACCCCCTCACCTTCCACCTCAGTGCACAGCTAGACATTTTTTAGTAAAGAATTTTAAATAGAAAATTGGCCACCATGGTTGAATATTATTGAATATTTCCTTTGCTTAGGTTTGCACAAAGCTGGGCAGCAGCCTCCTTCTCATTTAGTCCAAGGGGCAAAAATTCTTAATGGTGCTTTCAGGTCGTGGACTAAAAAACAGGTAGGAAAATGTCTTTTTTTTTTTTTTTTTTTAAAATATCCTGTTTCATTGCTTTGTGTTGTAGCAAGAACAAAGAATAGGACAGAAGAACAAAAATAGCATCCATGTAGCAAAATCAGTAATCCTAGTTTCTTGGAGAGAGGGAGATAGGGGCATATATTATTAGTGGAGCAGCTGGTAGCCTGAGATACTAAAAGTCAGGCATATAATTATGTGCATAAAAGTGTCCCTGCTTCTTGAAAACCAAGATGAATTGACAACAAGCTGCACACCTTGGAGCTAGAGAAGACTTCAAAAGATTGGAGACCTTGCAGGCCCGAATTTCCTCTCAAATACACCAGTTGTAGCTCAACTGGCCTGTGTGAAGTTACTCTTGATTTACACCCGTGTTAAGTGAGAGGACAGGACCTTTAGCGAGGAGGCAGAACTCCGCTGTTCAATCACAAAACAGGAGCAATAGAAACACTAGCCCTGCAAGTTTCCTCAAATGGTATGGTCTGCTCATCCAGTGTAGCTCAGCCCTAATTGAGTGGAACCATTTGCAGAGGTACAAGGCTAGTTGGGTCTCCATACCCAGTCAGTCCTTGGCTTTTCTGATGAGTCTGCCAACTGTGCGTCACTTGTGCTGATGGTGTTGTGATGAAGTCTGCTGAGCAGAACTAACACCACCAGTCATTGCTCACAGGCCACCCAACAAATGTCAAATGGACATAACTTTCATAAACTACTGACCTGGTATATAGTTGAACCATATATAGAAGAAAAAGGCACCATATTCCATCACCAATCCTCTGACCTTTAGTTTCTAAGAGACACCGTGTTTAAAGGGGAGCCCCATTATGAGTGATCCCAGTAATCACTGTTTTCTTCTTTTAATCAGTCTAATTCCTTTTGGTTTTTAATTTTATGCATTTTTTTCCTTGATGTAACTCTTGAGGATAGGGTCAGAAATACATCGATGTAAACACTACTCGACACTTTCTGACATCTTTTCTTGGTTGCCGTAAATCAGAGCAGCTCCATTGAAGTCAATGGTGATACTCCCATTTACACCAGATAAACATCTGGCCTGGTACCTTCTTTTAGTGTAGGAGTTAAAGATATCTGCCATGCTGAAAACTTGTCAGGAGGAGAGTTTATGAGCGAGTGGTGCCTACAACCAATATACAGACTTGTACTGCAGTTACAAATGTCTCGGAAGAGGCTACTACAAATGATCCTGTCTGTCTGTGGAAGTCGTCTCAACAGGTGGGAACTTCAAGGGGAAGGGCACACCTCTTCTGAGAGAGATAAGGATGTGCACACGTTCTGGTGGTCCCCACAAGGACAAACGTTTAGAAAGATGCAGACTGAAAAGAAGAAGGGAGCGGGTCAATCCAGAGAAAAATGGCATTTCTAGCTCCAGTCAGTTTTTGTTTTCTTCTGCTTTGGCTTCTTGCTTCTAACTAAGAAAAGCAACAGGAATTGTAATCAGGAATGCATATTGTCAGAGCAACTCCGCCTCACTTATATTGCTGCAACTCATTAAAGTTCAGTTATGATTTCATGGATCACACTTAATATTGTTTCCATCTATAAATAGTTTATAAAGGGTTAATGAATGATTAATTGATGTCATAAGCATGTCACAGCCATGAGTAGTATGTTCGTATAGGTGATTATAAGCATATCAATAGATGTTATTAATGGTTTTAAGCCAGAGTAATAAGCCACCCTTTGATCTGTTGGATTCTATAATAATTCATTAACTTATGAAGCTGTCATTTACTCATTGATTTCTCCTTTATGAGCTATTTGGAACCTTAATATAAAGTGTGACTGTTTCATAATTGTTCCTACATAGAATTGATTTACTTGTTCCATGTCTCTTAAGATTAGCTGCTGAATTTCCAAGTACATCACAGTATACCTGTAGGGTCACAATTAGGGAACCTGCAGCAGGGATTGACAGATGTAGGGTCAGATTTTCAGACACTGGATTCTGTTCTGGCAGGGCATGAGCAACGGAGGGCACAAGTTTGTACATAGAATTTAGATCAGTTAGATGTCTGTGCCTTATTTGCATCCAATCAGCCCACAGCAATGGAAGACTGTTTAATGCCGAGCTCAAACTTTGGTCCTTAGTAACCTGCAGTCCATGTCCTCTGGGTGTCAGAGCGGACTCTGGTTTGGAAGTTCTCTCCTCACTGTCACCCTATTTACTTGTCTACCAAAGTGGCTCTCAAACTTTCCAGACTACTGTACCCCTTTCAGGAATCTGATTTGTCTTGCGTACCCCCAGGTTTCACCTCACTTAAAAACTACTTGCTTACAAAATCAGACATAAAAATACAGAAGTGTCACAGCACGCTATTACTGAGAAATTGCTGACTTTCTTGTTTTTTACTATAAGTAAAAGAATAAGTATAAAATAAATCAATTGGAATATAAATATTGTACTTACATTTCAGCGTGAGACCTGAGCCTGGTTTTCACTTGCCAGCTTTGTCTGAAACCTGAGCCCCGGGCGGCAGGGCTGAAGCTTGCAACTTAGCTTTGTGGGGTCCCTGTGGTGCAGGGTCCTGGGAATTGACCTGCTCGCCACCCCCTAATGCCAGCCCTGCACTTGTGATCCCTCTAAACCTGTCCCATGACCCCCCAGGAACTGCAACCCCCAGGTTGAGAAACACTGATCTAGATGAGTTGAGTACCCCCTGGAAGACCTCTGAGTACCCTCAGGGGTATGTGTACCCCTGGTTGAGAACCACTGGTCAACCTGGTAAGCAGATATGAAATAGTGGGATAAAAAAAGTGCAAACAAGTAATAATTTATAGGGGTCTGGTGCAGTTATTGACATCAGAGCTTGGGATGTTATAACATGGCATGCGAGTACAAATTTCATTAGCTCCCAACCCACTCTGGCAGCAAGGGATTCACCTATTATCCTCAATTAAGATACTCTTCTGAGATGTTCTCTACCCAGTCTTCTGGGTGAAGCTGTAGGAAATGAACTTATCAAAAGAAGGCACAGAGGGAGGAAAGAAAGGAAGTGCTCCAGTTGTAAAATCACACATGCTATCTGAAAAGAACTATTGATTTTATAAGTAGTTATCCATAGGGAGCAGAAATAACACACTGACAGGGTAACAACATATTTGTCTCTTAGTTGAACTGAATCATCTAATGTTGTTTGTGTTACTTGAGCTGAACAAATAGAAAAAATATAGATGGGTCAGTTGACAAGTCTTTTGATTGTGTGTGAGAATAATATTAAGGGCGTGAAAACAGCACAGTGGCTGTGTTTTGTTTTAGGCTCTAGCCGACCATGAAGATGAACTCCCGGAACATTTTAAACCAGCACAACTTATCAAGGACCTTGCCAAAGAAATAAGATTAAGTGAGGTTTGTGTTCTTTCCATAATATTAACTACATCATGCATTTTTCGTAAACTGCAGCATAAAATAGAGGATTATTGAAATAAGTGAATTGCTTTCTCATTACATTCCTATCAGGAAAATTAATGGGAAATTTAGGAACAGTGATGTTAAGGCATTCTCTCTCCTGTGCTGATTGGCTGTTTGCTCCGAACCCCCTTTTACCCTGCCTCACAGTCTCTTCCTCAGCCTCAATCCACATCTGCTCCTCCTTATTCTCCTCTTTCCTCCCCTTTCTCTTCACATCTGCTCTGTTCTGTTCACCCATCTCACTTCACGTTCTCTTTAGCTAATCCCCACCTAACTCAATCCACAAAAAAATCATGGCACTAACATGAGGTTTGCCAAGATCCTATTGATCACTTTGCTCGTGTGTTACACCCCTTCCCTACCATACCATCTGCCCTCTCTGTTAAGATTGTAAGTTCTTCGAGGCAGGGCCTGTCTACTGCTACTCTGTTTGTACAGTGCCTAGCTCAACTGCTTCCTAGCCACTACTGGAATAAATATGATTATTAATAATAATAATAATAATAACGTGGCACCTAAACCTGTAGGGCATATACAGTATGCCTCTTAATACACATGCACACGACTCATTGATATTGGTGGGAGTCCTATAGTGGATCTAGAGTAATAGATGGCCCCGTATATTTAATGACATGCACTATAAAGCTCTCTCTTGTGTTTTGAGACTGACATTTAGTTTTGGTCCATCTCTTTCCTACCCATGCCTTAATCACTGACATTGAAATCTATCTCTTCCTTTTATGCCTTTTTACGTAAAATCAGAATGGCAACTTAAGCAGAAAATAATTTCTTTTTAATTAGTCAGAAGCTGTTAATTTTAACTGTGCAGCTTTTTACTGCTTATTTTACCTGGGGGTGTGAAACACGGTTCTGCTGCATTTATCACATCTGAATTAATTTGAAATGTATTCTGTTATGTCTGATTTGCATTTTAAACACAAGACCATCTAATTTCACAAGTTTTTTTTTTCTCCCATATTGGAATTCTCTGGATAAAAGAAAAGGACAAATAAAATCCAGAGACCAAACTAAGGAAATATAAATAAATATCTGCATCTTAAAGTGTAGTCAATTAATATTAGCTGCTTTGATATGAAACCAGCCGTTCTGCTTATGGAAGTATAGCTTATGTGACTGGTCTTGTTTGGAACAAGCATCCCGATACTTTAGAAAATCAAATGCAGCTTTACAAATAAGCCTGATAATTAGTATGTTTATCCAGAGTGGCTGTGGATCACCCTACTGGAGTCCCTAGTGTGGTGCATTTTTTTTAATGGCACCCTTGTGCTACCATTCCTGAGTCCCCTGAGCACCAGTCCAGCCTCTGGTGAAGATCTAAGCACCTGTCATCTGTGCTGGCTGTCAGCAGCTCCCAGGGATTGTCCTGGGATGTGGGGATCAGCTGGTTGTAAGGGAACCCCAGCCTCATCCCTTTTACCTGGCCTCTGCACTGGCAGCTGGGAGGGAACAGTGCAGGAGCATGCTGGAAAGCTGTAGGCTCCCTGAGGATTCCCCTATGTTTCCTGTCCAGCCTGGGCATGAGCATCCTTATCTTTAGAAGAAGGTGTTAGGGTTTTATTTCCCATGAGGGAAGGGAGATGCTGCAGAATAACTAATGGTCTTGAAGTTGGAACTGAATATGTTTCCATGTTCTGCCAAACTACAGAATGCTTTCAAAGTCAACAAAACAGAAGTCAGTGCCAATGTGAAAGTAGAGGAAATCTGTCCTGTGGAGAAGCAGGAAGTGCCCTCGCCTGTACCAGAGACTCCCCCTCTGCCACCCGTAGAAAAAGTTCCGAAAAAAAAGACTCCAAAAGCTGTGAAAACCCCTAAGCCTCCTAAACCGCCCAAGCCCCCCAAACCTCCCAAACCGCCCAAAACTCCAAAAGTCAAGGGAGAAGGGAAGAAGAAAGGAAAGAAAGTGAAGGAAAGCCCGCCACCCGCCATTCCAAATCTGGACCTGCTGGAGGCGCACACGAAAGAGGCTTTGACAAAAATTGAAACGCCAAAGAAGGGGAAGGTGCGTTACATTGTTCTAACTACTCTCAATGGTTTTTAAGTAGCATGGAGTAAGGCTTATGTTCAGGTGTCTCATGCAGGAAAAATTAAAATGCTGGCTCCATTGACGTAATGAGAGTTTTGCAATGGAACCCGGTTGCCCCCTACTTCACTTGATTGTTTAAATTTGGTCTACAAGAAATAATATTAAGGCTTTTAAAAAGTAGTTTGTATGCAGTTTGTGAAACATGCCTCTGAAGCAACAGATAGGAGATCAAAGCATTCTTTATAGTGACCTTGGCAAGGGAGAAACAAAAAAAAATTTCTAATTTCTCTGAGCATTAATATTTGATTGAAACTCCAGCTATTATGTCAAAAAGAATCAGTGTCAGTGTGATTTTTTCTTGGCGTAAAATATTTTTCTTCCAGCCGATTCAGATATATGTTTATAAAGGGGGGGTAATTAACTTGGGAAAACTGGAGCTCATCTCCTTCCTGTTTAGGAGTATGTGGTGATTTTTTTACAGGCTGCAAAGAATGTTTTAAGTGTTCCCAATAAGGAAGTTGTTAATAAGCAAAATGAGGTGGAGAAATTTGAAATTCGAGAGCACAATAAGAGCAAAACGGAAGCCAAATGGAAATATAAGGTAAAGTCTGTTGTTAACTTGTGCTGCCACACTGGAGTACAGTAGCACACAGCAATGGGAGACACTAGAAATTGGGGAATAAGCGGTGTATCTTCTAGCAGAGTATAGTACAAACACTGTGCAAATATAGGGCCTAATCCCAGACTTGCTCATTGGTTTCACAAAGTGTTACTCCATTGAGTGCTTTGGTGTTACTCTTGATTTACAGAGGTGTAAGCACACAGAGAATCAGGCCCCCCAGAATTATGGAAAGATGTTAGAATAATTATGGAAAATTAAAGAAAGATTTTCAGTCAGGAAATAATTGTAGACAGCTCTGAATAATCTTACCCTTACTCTGTAGTCATGATTCTGATCTGAATTACATCGGTTTAAATCTGCGGTAACTCCAGTGAAATCAGTTGACTCACAATGGTGTCAAACCAGAGTGAGCGAGATCCAAATCAGGCCCTATATATTTAAAAGTTTGCCTCATTGAGACAGGCTCCTGAGATACATAATGTAGGTTGAATTCACTCCTGGAGTGCAGTAATCTTACTCCAGACCATTTTGGAGCAATACAAAGAATGTAGTCCATAATATTCATTCTGTAATAGCTGTAATAGTCTTAATTTCAGAGCATTCTACAGGCTGCTTATGAGAAAGGATTCATCATTCCTTAAAATGAAACAAAACTGTTGTTTCCTTACCCCCCATCCCTAACACACACACCCCTGCCAAAAATACATAAAAAAGCGAGAACGACTGTATCTTCCTGTTATTAGCAAAGAAGCTATTCTCATTGAGCCAGATCACCAAATGATGACTGGTGGTGGTAATGTATTTTAATATACACCAGTTGAGGATAGTGCCTATACAGTTTAGAAGAAAGCAAGGGCTGTATTTAAAAAACAAAACAAAACTCTAACTGATTTGATGTTAAATCCAAAAATATAAAACACGTAATGTAATAGTTATCATTGCTTCTACTGTACATTAAGGGGCAAATTCTGAAGCTTCCCTTCCAGAGGGAAAAGAAAGAATTATCGTATCCCATCCTTTTAAAAAAGGGTGCCTGTAACTGCCAAGTTGTTAGATGTGTGACGTGAAAGCACAGTCTCTAAGTGAGCAGGTCTCAGAGAGAGACTTGCAGCTTGAGGGAGCCAAAATAAAGATTGTTCCTTGTTGCTTTTGACTCCCTGGATCCAGGCAGATCCCAGTTTCCAAGTTTCTTCCATGTAACAAGTTCAAAATATTGATAATGGAGGGAGGTGTATCCCCCTTTTAAATTGTATTTGAAAACAGTTTATGACAATATCATTCTGCTACAAAGACAGCTTCTGCCAGTGGGTAACCCCAAGGAACTGTTTGGATTAATAGAACTGGTGCAATGAAATTAACTTGACTGTGATGTCTTTGATTCCTTAACATCCTCTACTGCTATTAGTCTGGAAAATATTAGTAAGGGGTAACAAATACATACTATGAATTTTTCACATGTCAAGGTGTGGTTAAAACCACTTCCCAAAAAATGAAACTAAGGAAATATTGTTGGAAATATTCTTCTTTGCAAGATCATGGACCCAATGCTTAGTTTTGCCCTTAGTTGTATGGGTACAGTTCTGATGGACTTGGTTGGGAAGAGCACCTGGGTAAAGGCCTGATTCAGTAATACACTTAAGCTAATGCTTAAAACCATCCCCATTTAGGATAACACTTAAGCACATGCTCATCTTTAGGCATGTGCTTAACAACCATTGTCTTAAAAGGGACTTAAGCATATGTTTAAAGTTAAGTGTGTGCTTCAGTGCTATCCTCAGCGGGGATGCTTTCCTGAATTGGGCCTAACTGAAGTGAAAACTAAACTAAACATTTCTGTGTGTGAGCGTGCGCGTACGCATATACATTCTGTGTATCCTAATTATTTAGTAATAAATACCAGAATTGGCTTAGAAATCTAAAAATATTGGTAACATATGAACCTAATTTTGTTGCTGTTTTCATGATTTGCAGAACAGTAAACCAGATTCATTATTAAAAATGGAAGAGGAACACAAATTGGAAAAGACACCTTTATCAGGAAATAAGGACAATAAATTTACATTTTCTTTCTCTAACAAGAAACTGCTTGGGTAAGTAAAAATATGGCAATTCGCTTTGAATTATAAAGAATAATTGTACTATATGGTTGGGAGGTTTTTAGACAGGGAAGTGACAAACTTGGCCTTATGTTCAAAAGTAAAAATTGTGCTTACGTTTTCATTATTTTTAAGTAAGTAAATTCTATTTACAATATGCTTAAAATATTTCTTAGTTATGAAATCAGATCCCTATTAGTGGTTTTACAGAGATAGTAGCAGTTCAGATTATTTTGTATGTTTATCGTTTTACATTGGTTCTCCAGTTAGAATGTGTCAATTATAAATCTCTATTACCAGTAGTTTATATCTTGGCTGTAAAAACTTGCCCTAGGCTAAAACATCAGTATTTTTTCATTCACCCTTTTTTTAATTTCACTTTTCTCAGTAATAAAAGAAAAAATCCCCTATTTTCTGGCATGGTTCTAATATTTACCTGGATTAAACAAGACCTGGATCACTGAATAAATAATACACATTTTTAAAAAAATATTTGAACTGGTAGTCGGTGCAGCATTTCACTGGAGCTGTTCCAGCCTTCGGGGCGTGTATCCTTATAGAGACACATTCTGCCTGATTCTGCACTGTGATCTATCCCTGTGTGCCATTTGTTGTTGACCGGGCGCAGCTGGGGTGCCCTTGTCTCTTCTTCTTTCCTCTCGCTTTGTCCTCCTCGTCTCCCTTTCTCTTCCTTTTTTGTCTCGTCCTCCTCCACAGTTCATTTTATTGCAGGCCTATTGGTTGAAATGAGAATGAGTCAGTGGTAGGTGTGGTTGGGACACTCCACCAGGTGTACTGGCTGCTACTGTTCTATTGGGGAAAATTTCCACTGTGGTCAATCCTGAGCAGTCCTGGCCACCAGCAATTCCCACTGGCTCATCAACATTTATCGATTATGAGGAAGTGCTTGTGTTGCTCCTGCCCTAAAGACTGCCCCCTCCATCTCAACAGCTGAGAGAAACTGGCACGCCTGCTAATGGAAACCACATCTGAGTGCTTGTTAGTTGCTCTATTCCCAATCCAGGCAGAGCACGCTCATCTCTAGAATTTGATCTGACAAAGTCCAGATTTATTGGCCATAATGGCAATTTGAAAGGTTTATCTGTTCATTCTGGCAGATGCTTGAGGATGGTGCCTTAACTGGACTAAGCTTTAATTGCAGCTGGAGGGATATTTTTCTGAGTTGACTTCTTGTCAGTTTGAGTTTTTATTTTATACTGTATCTACGTATCCCCGGAGACTAGGCTGGGCACATTCTACATAAATCAACTGAAAATGGAATACATGGATTTCATGTAGTGTGTGTGTATTACATATGTATTGATTGTATTATGACCTAGATCCTCGGAAGGTACAAACCAATTGAAGTCAACGTAGTGCTCATTTGAAGTCAGTGGAACAACTCCGATTCGCACTAGTTGAGGATCTGGTCCTGTGAAACCTGTGCAAAACAATACACATGCAAACCAATGTGAACTGGCACTCTATCTTTAAAACTACCAAGCTCTGATTCCCTACATTTATAAGAAATGTTACCTTGATATGTGGCTGAGTGTCTCCTTGATACGCTTTCCGTGTGAAAATGTTATCATTTCAGATTTTATAATACTTGTCTCTATAGTTCCAAGGGAGTCAAATCCCAGTTGAATCCTGGTGTGTTTGGGTCACTGCAAAATTTTAAAGAAGATAAAACAAAACCTGTGCGAGATGAATATGAGTATGTGTCAGATGATGGCGAACTGAAAATTGACGAATTTCCAATTAGAAGAAAGAAAAACACTACAAAGAGAGATTTACCTTGTAAGACTGCATCCTGTTTTGTCTATATCTGTGCAATTAAATTGTATCCAGTTCTTCAAAACTACTTTTGAAAGTTATTATAAGTTTTACAATAAATAAAGAAAATGTACATATTACTTGCAGCACAAGATTTAAAATAAATACAATGGACTCAAATTGTATTCTGAGGCCGTACAGGTTGTTTCTGGAGTTAGTGAAAGGTCTGTCTCAACTTTAACAGGTTTGGTTTTTTTTTTCAGTTTTATCAGATAAAAAAGAAACGCTACAGCACACACCAGTTAAGAAGCCAAAGGTGGAGTCAGTATTGTATAAGGTATTCTATTATTATTGTACCTTTCCCTGTTGTATCTGTGTGCCATTCCACACATTTAGAAATACGTTAAGGGCTTGATCCTATGGGGTGCTAAGTCCTCTGACCTTGATCCACTTAAACACATGTGAGCACTGAGTAGGCTCAATGAAATAGTCATTGAATTACGTTTGCAACCACTCTAAAGCCACTTCATGGTGCCAGAAAGGTGTAAAAGGGCCTTACTGTAAATGAGAATCAGACCCTTAATGTACTAAAGACTTTGTCGATTTATTTGTATCCAACTGTAATGTCTTTTCATTTAGTTAACTAGAGGTGACCTGCCATGTTTGCAGTGGATTGCATTAATATATTGTAGCAGATCGGGGTTAGTTGTTACCGTGGCTTGATTGCTCATATATTGTCCTCTGCCGTAGTGAATGTAAATGGAGTCTAGGACCTGTCAAGCATTCTGCAGAATTTTATTGTTAGACACCTCTCCACCCAAATGAGTTGTATGGCTCAATTCTCTTGCCACAGGACACCAGGAACTCCCAGTGGTGGCAGGGTTGGGCACCTCATGATAGGCTGGCACAGCTGTTGCGGATGTATGCTCGGTCTGTGTGGGGAAGGAAGATGGCACGTGTCACTCACAGCAATCCTCTTGACAATTAAGAAGCAGAGTTAGTGGACTGCAAGGATAGTCCTGTCCATTCTTCCTTATCCAGACTGATGGTATCTGCACTGCGGGAAATGAAGACTGGAGTAAAATAAGGGGACTGGAAGGTTTTCAGGGAGTTTAGGGGCAGGGCTGGTTGGGGAGAAGAAAAGACAACGAAATGAACAGGAAATAGTTTTACAGGAACAAAATGTTGTCACTTTCCTTCCCTTTCACTGGGAAAAGGGAAGTAATACAAAACAGAGACATGGCCAGGAATGATGGACAACTTTGTAAGCAGGTAACAACGAGAGAAGGAGACAGAACATGAAGGCTCATGTCCTCCTCTGGAGGGTGAGTGTGACCCGCTCGGCAGTGCTCACACCCGCACTGCATTGCTGGCTCTGTTCCAGGCCTGTGGCAGTAAATGAGCTTCTTCATTTTCTTTGGGCACTGGTCAGCACTAATCCATTTCTACACAGTACGTTCAACAAGTTACTCTTAAAGTAATGTGAGCAGTGTGTTAGCATAGTTGGTGTTTTATATTACAGGATGCCCATGATTCCTATTACATGGTAACTAAAGGCTTTATTTACTGAGTACATAAGAGGAACTGTCTTTCCTTATAGTCTCTCTCACATCTATAATGCCCCCAATTCAGCAAGACACTTAGGTTCATACTTAATGTTAAAACACTTGAGCACTCTCACTGACTGCCGTGGGACTGTTTATGGTCGGAGTTCAGGAAAGCTCTTCAGCACATGCATTGGTCCATTCCTATTCAGGATAACGTTTAAGCACATGTTTAGCGTTAAATAGGGGACAATTTGCATGCATATTATATGATTTGAATCACTTGCAACAAGCAAGGTAGACGGTTGACATAAACTGTATATATCCAAGACATTCAGATTTCATGAATAGCGTAGACTTCTTAAACTGTGTTTGGGGAGACATGATGGCTCAAGGATATTTAAGGGCAATCAGAACTTCTCACCTGTACATTCATTCATGGTTACAGTCTAGTAGTGACTCAACATTGTTACCATTAGAGCTGAGCGAGTAATTGATTTTTTTGGTTCAGTGTTTGAACTGGAAGAAAATTGTTTAATTTCAAACCAAAACTGAATTTTTTCAAAATGAAATGTCAAAATGAACCATTTTGACTTTAAAAAAAAAATCTTAATTTTTTATTTTCCCAAAACCATCGGCCGAATTCAGCTTGAATTCATGAACGGTTTCAGTTGCCCCAAAACTTCATTTTTTGGCAAATTTACTATTTGACTGAAAAAAATTCTCCAAGCTCTCATTCCCATCTGATGTGTCTGCCTGATTGATGTGAAATGAGGTGACGGTCGGTCTCAGTGCAGATGCTAGAGCACAAATGTTCATAATACATAACCAGCACCATAATTGGTAGAAATTGGTATCCTTTCTTGGTGGTCTTAGCAGTGACACAAAGGACTGGATAGGCCTGAGGAAAGAACCCTCTCTAACTTGGGGGCAGGGATGCCATCAGAAGAAGAGTGAGGCACATTGGAAAGATAGCGTGGGGAAGCTTGAAGTGGTGTTGCCTAGATGATAGATAAATAGGGGACTTCCATAGGTCTGGCACTCCTCAGAAGTATTAAATTGACTCTGAAAAGATAATATAACAACAAAGCTGTAAAGAGACCCATTCAAACTGTGCCCCTAACTTTTATGGGGAAAGCAAAGTAACAGTTCTGTTCTCAAGTTTTGGGGGAACAAAAAGACTAGCGTCATGCTGCAAAACTATTTGACAGCTTGCTGACTAATGTAGCTTGTTTCAGTTTTTTTTGAGCTTTTACCTTGCTTTGACAGAGTGATGAGTCATCAGATGAAGATTCGCTTCACATTGACACAGAGGCAAAGCCAGGCCGCAACTCCAAAGTGAAGAAAGAGAGTGGAAGTTCGGCAGGAATTCTAGATCTTTTGCAGGCGAGCAAGGAAGTTGGGGGTTTAGAGTACAACACCAACAGGTAGGCACACCTGGCTGATGATCCCTCTCTTAAAGCAAAATAATGCTCTGTTTCATGTGTGCAGCTAACACAGGATTTTGCAATTTAGTAATAACTTTTTTTCCAGTAAACTAGCTCCTTCTATGTCCCAGGCCCTGGAGGTGAGCAGGTGGAAAAGGTCCTGGTGGTATAATTATAAAATTAGAGGCATTCCCAGCTGTAAATGCTGAAAATCCACCAAAGCAATAACAATAAAGTTGATGATTCATTCAAAAGGAGACAGCTCAGTTAATGCAGCTTGAGGACAACATTAATTTATGCACCAAACAACTTGCATTCATTTTATAATGCTTGGTACGGTCCACACAATCCGGATTATTGGGTGTTCGGAAAAAGAAAAAATTCAGGAAGCAACAAATGGCTGTAAGAAGTAATTTCTCTAGAGGACATTAAGCATAAAATGGGTCTTCATGGATCAGTTTGGGGCCTTGCTCATCTACAATGCTGTATGTGTGCTGGAAATGTTTTAGCGGAGGCTATTATAAGTGGGATATCACATGTGATGCCAAAATTGTTGAGGTCTGGCTAATAGTGAGAAATGCTGGGAGGTTTTTTACACTAGTGTTAAGCCCCAAACTGGAAACTATTAACGGGAAAGGAAAATATTTTACAAATTAGAGCTGCAAAATGTGGATCCAAATCACAAATACCCCAGACTTACGGGCTGTTTGGACCTGGGACTTTAGTTCAGGCCCATCTCAATTAAAACATACATATTAAATATCCCAAATCAATGCAAGGCAAAATTGATCCATCCCCTGGTCCAGCAAGGTATCTAAATGCATGCCTAATCTCAGCATGTGAGTAATCCTATTTAAATTAATGGGACTGCTCACATACTTAATACCTGCTGGATCTGGTCCACTGTGAGCTCAGCCCAAGGAACATCTCTCAGGATAGTGCCTTACAGGAGAGCCACAACTACTAGTGATTTTGGGGTGAAGTAGCAGATGCAAAGTGCTGTACCTGCTCCCCAGTGAATCCATGGTCCTGGACAGGCTGTATTTCCCCTCTAATGGAAACCACAGAAATTCACCATGGTGATCTTCTCTGACACAGACTGTCTGTGTCCTACCTTTGTGGGGCCTCCCTGCTTTGGCTCCCCTGCAGAGCAGCCCTGTTCATCAGCTTTCGGCCCCAGTGAGCCTGCTTGAGCAGATACAGGCTCTGGGTCTCCAGCCCATTGAGATCAGGAGGAGGCCCATCTCTTCACTCTACCCTGGTACGGTCCACTTCCTCATGTCCTTTAAAAAGAGCAAAACAAATACCTCCCATGTACATGTCAGAACAATTTCCCCTTCTTGCTTTCTCTTCTCTCCCATCATCTGTATGATCATCCATCTAATTGGGGTCCAGCCTTACTTGTCTTACTCACAATTGCAGTCCCACTGAGTAAAGAAACCAAAATCTGGCCCTTCATTTCTAACCTCTTTTTCAGCAAAGGCTATGTCTGTAAAAGGCCATGCTGTCTAGGGCCTACAACCTAGGTGAAGGACCTGGGGTGCTGTACAAATAAAAAAAAAATCCGTGAATGCCTAGCACCTTGCAGGAATATGTTCTGTTTAGCTGGTACTGACATCATCTTACGTTTTCAGCAGAGAAACAGAAACTTGGACTCACATCTTGTTACGGACATAAAGAGAGAACAGCTTTACTAGTGTTTTATTTAAAAATGACCATGTATTTGTAATTATTAACCAAACCACTGTACTGTGATAGTGATTTGGAGTCTTGCACGCATTTTTAAAAATAATTCTGTAAAAGGCTTAATAGTTCTTTTTTTATAGGCCCTGGACTGGAACTGAGGTGACCTGGTTTCAGTGCCTGGCTCTGTCACGGACTCCCATTGTGACTTTGGTCAAGTCATTCAATTTCTCTGTGCCTCCATTTCCCATCTGTAAAATAGGGATGATGATGATTCCTTTCTCCTGTCCTTTATCTGTCTTGTCTGCTTAGACTAGGGTGACCAGACAGCAAGTGTGAAAAATCGGGACGGGGTGGGGAGTAATAGGAGCCTATATAAGACAAAGCCCCAAATATCAGGACTGTCCCTATCAAATTGAGACATCTGGTCACCCTAGCTTAGACTGTAAGGTCTTCAGGGCAATGGCTGTCTATTAACATGTGTTTCTGCAGTGCCTAGCACAATGGAGCTCTGGGGCATCTAGGTTCTACGGTAACACAAATAATAATGACAATGTAAATAAATGTAAAAGTGCAATTCTGGGAGAATGTACCAAAAACAAGGAGTGCATGATAAATGGAGTTCTTTCCTGTAAAAGCCTTAAGGGGGTTAGAGAACAGTCCTGCACAACTTATTCAGGCAATGTCTGCTGAAATCAGCGTGAGTTTATGCCTGCTTAAAAGGAGTGTACAATCTGATTTTAGTATGGGAGAATCCAGGAAGCTATTATCCCAGATGGCTTCCTTCAGTAAACAGGATTTACTGACCCCGGGAAAGAAAGCAAATCAAAATAAGTAGTTAGGATTCAAGGATGCTTAACAGTTGTAATTAACAGGGATACAGGGACTACGCAGAAAAAACCCCTGAACACTGTCATTCAAGGCAGACTTGATGATGATGATGTAATTAATAGAGTGAAACGCGGTCTAGAGGCCACCTTTGGTAGGCAACCTCCAGTCTTAAGAGACCACTCCAATGTGTATTGCAGACTGTATTGAGTACCCTTTGCTTCACGTCTACTAGAGGACCAATTTATCAGTAACCCTTAGGAGCAGCAGATCTCGATGTGCTTTACAAAGGAGCGCAGTATCATTAGCCCCATTTTACAGATTAAGAAATGAATTTTTGTCAGCTATTCAAAACAAGTTTCACTCTCTTCACAATTCACAAAGCTTATTCGTTGTGTGTGACAGACGCTAACCACAGTATTCTGTAAGCACAAAGCACAAAGGTTGGAAATGTCAGCTGTGAGGCTGGATCATTGGGAAGCCCTCCGGCTGTATCGTTGTCGGTCTGCAGCAGCCATTCTCTTTCCAGCCCTCCCGCCAATTCCATGTTGTCCCAGGATCCATGATGGAGTAATTATGGTTGAACATGACATGGGGCTTTTGGGAGAGCTGGGAGGGAGTGTGGAGCTCAGAAGGTGCAGGTGATCGGTGCTGTCACGGTTACCCTCTCCTTCTGTCCACTGGGCGTTTCATTTTTCTTGACACAGTTGCTAAACTGCAGTTTGCAGTTATGACAGGGCCTTGGTAGAGTGGAATGAGCTCTTTCCCTGGGAGGTTCCAAAGAAGAAGAAGAAACTATCTATCCATTAAGAAACTCTGGAAATTAAGAGCAATGCAGAGAATTCCAACAGAGGTGCTTCACACCCAGTAGTGAACGTTGCCAAGTGAAACTGTAGCAGCAAATAGTATCAGTGAGATTAAAAGAGAACTGGTTTGCTTTGTGATGAGACAGGATTGAAGTGTAGAGTGCCAAGAAAGGCAGTAGAGGTGCAGATAAACCTGAAGGAGGGAGACTTGCAGAGCTAAAGGAGTTTTTACCCTTCAGGAATTCATTATGTGACTGCTTACTCTGCCATTCATTCAGACAGCTGTGTGAGATATAGGAAATGAACTCTGATACAGAAGAGCTCTTTGGAAATTACTCTTGCTGTGATACATGTATCATTTAAACTCCTTTGACATCTTTTCAGTGTTTTGGGGGAAACCTTGTCACTTGACTGACCCGAATGAAATTTGCAGACTCTCATCTTAACACTTCAACATCAGTGCAGCTCCAGGGATGCTGGCAGTGGTGGGCTACTACTGTAGACAAGGCTCAGAGCAAGGCTACACAGTTGTAAAAATGCCAGAACTGTGTGTATACAAGGTCTGTTTTTTCAGTGGGGGGCGGGGGAAGAAGAGGGTGTTAAGGGGAAGAGGAAGGGAGCCTAGATTAGAGGAGGCTGGTATCTCTTAGAGAACAGACCTAGTCTTAGCTAATTGCTACTTTTGCCTAGGTGGAGGCAATTATTGCTTACCATCCGCTAAAGACTGTTTTTGCAGAGTTGAGTAACAACCTTTTAAAAGACATGTCTTAAGAGATGGACCTGAGTCACAGAGTTTGGATCTGATTCCTGATCTGCACTTTTCCAGAGTTTGGTTTGGACCCATCTCTAATTCCTTTACAATTAGTAATAAATATACACCTTTTAACCTATAACTTCTTTTCTTCTTGCTCTTCCCCTCAAAGCCATCTCATATCTAAATGCTACATCAGAATTCATCATCAGATTAGAGAACAACTTTTGTTAATTCCATTTTCACCTAACACCCTGATGTAGTTTAGTCGTCTTTTTCATATTTACATTTAAGTTTCTCAAAATTATTAAATGCATTCTACTGAGAGGGGGGGCATAACGTTACAAGACTTGCTTACAGCTGTGTTTGCAGTGGGATGTGACAACAGAATAGCGTCTATAAAACATAAGAATTATTAAAATTTGGTTCAGCCATTTTTGTTACATTGGGTGTATGACAGATAATGAGGCTGGCTGCTTGTTTGCAATGTATCAAACAGAAACGTTTGTGAAAGTTACAATAATCCTCAAAGACTCTGGCATTGATGCTATTCCATTGACTTCAATGGGTCACAAAGCCGTTCAATAACAGAATAGGAGTTAGCCCTCTCATTTTTCCTCCCCTTTTACCAGGCACTGTATCCAGTGCATTCATAGCCTTTATGGCTTCTGAAATCTAAGTCTAAAATGCAGTAATAACTAAATTCTGCATGAATTACTATACTGTGTGTTGTAACTTCGTGGGAACATGTCGTATCACTTTTGGCTCTTATATAAACAATTGGGGTTTGGTAGTGTGGGTGTAAGCTTGAGTGAAAAAAGCTCCTGCCTAATGAAATTATTATATTTCATTTCATAATCACTCATTTTTTATTAAATATATATAAACATGCTTTTTTTTTAATAAGAAAAACTCCTGAATATACACACATACTACAATGCTGCACAATGCAAATGTGGTACTGTTTGGTTTTTCCTACCATGTGTTAATAATTCCCATCTTTCTATGGTTTGGTTTTTCTTCCTCTCAAATCAGCTAACGTGGAAAAGTTTTTCTTGGACGCTCCACAAACCATTACTTAGTCAAGCTGGTCTTGATCCACTGATCCAGTGGGAGTTAGATCAGACCGTGGGCCACAGCTGTGCCCACAGTAGGTTGGGCTAACTGTAACTTAAAATCTCTTATTCGGTGTGAGAATTCCCCCATCTATATCGTTTTAATGAGCTGTGATGTTACACCTACTGTATTGATGCTCTTTTGTCCGTTTGAACGTTTCCTTTGCCTATGGAGTGTGCAATGGCTGAACCAAGTTTTACTAAATTTTACTATGTTTTACAGATCAAGATTCTGTGTGAGCTGACAGTTTTCAGTGCAGTACCTCTTTCGGTTGCTGAGATGTAAGCAGCTGAAAATCACCAGATGCTTACTACACAGTGAACAATTATTGAAGTAAGCTAATTCCCCCTCTGCTCTCAAGGGTGACAACTTTCCAAGCACTAGTAAAGTATCTTTTAAAGGGGGAAAGAAAAAAAATACAGCAGAGGAAGTTACAAAAATGCAAAACCACGTGCAAAAAGGCATGAATTTAATCCAGTAAATTGCACAATAATATCCTCTTCTCTAACCCTCCCCAAATCCTCTCCTTTAATGCAAATGAAACAAAAAGTGAACAGGATATGCTCAGTGACAAAGCAGCAACTAGTTCTGCACATTGCTGCATATTTTAGTTGCTCCATCCAGTGTGGGGGCCTGTACTATTGTCTATGAGGTTCTCTGTTCCCATTTTCAAGGTGGGTGTCTTCATGGTTTTTAACTAACAGAAAGTTTACTTTTATAAATGGTATTTAAAAAAAATAATTTCTAAGGTTATAGAAAGGGGATATGGCTTTCCAGAGGTTAATAATTGCTTTCTGTTTCTTCTACATTTTCTGGCTTCGAAAGCAGAACAAAATGACTTAATGCAAATCTGCAAGAACGTGGCCTAATGAGAAACACTTTGACTTATATGTAACTGTCTGTCTCTTTAAGAGGTTTTTACACACATGTTGAGTTTGTGGTTTGACTTTCAGAACTGCTGGTTTTGATCAGATTCCACAATTTATTTGTTAAAGCTTGTATTGCTTTAGGCAATTCCTCTCTAATTCTCCCATTTTTGATGGTCTGTTTCCACTGTTTTGAGAGTCTAGTGTTTGAGACAAACTGCGAAGAATATAAGTTAATTTTTTGTAGATTTTGTGTACAATATGAATGCAACAGACAGAAAACGAAGGTGTTTGACATGATAATGGGAGGACTAAAGTGTACTTCACCAAATAAATGTCTTGATGTCCTTTTTCATTGATTCACTAGCTGTTAGAACTGGCTTAACTCATTTTTAGGATTCTTTATGACTGTGACTAGTTTCAAGAAACTTGCTGAATGTATTCATGTTACTGTATCTGGAATCCTAAAAAACTTTAAAGAGGATTAAGTTAGCATTGAATAAGAGAATGTGACATGTTGTTGCTAATTTGCCCAGGAAATGTTTGGTATTAGTGGTTTCTATTGAATAGTGATTTAAAAGAAACCACACACATCTTCATTTTGTCAGTGGTTTTTGCACTTTATTGTTTTCCTGAGCTCTAAAGAATTGTAAGTATTGAGTTCACAGAATCTGCCTTTTCAGAAATAGCTTTCTTGTACTGTCTGAAGAGATTAATTTTCTTCTGCATTCTAGTGAACCTGTTTTTCTTCCCTCATTAAACCTATGTGCTATGTAGAACACTTCCTTTTTAGCTTACCACTTTTCTAGAATTTTTACATACCCTTTGACATCAACCTACCACTGCAGGAATAAAACTTTTATAAAAGCAAATTTTTCGGGTGAAATATTAATCATCTTGTTTAATATCACTCTGAGCCTGATAGCATTTTTGACAGCTATGATTATCTGTCAGGGCTAGTGTAGGTCTACATTTTCTAAAATTCCATTGCAGGTTATATTCATCAGTCTATATATACTGATGCATAACTGTTCCTGGCTATTCTGTCCATCAGACACCAGTAGTAATGCAAAACCAGTAATAAATGCATAACTCTAGTCATATTCCCACTTTCTTGAATCTTTCTTCCTCCTCTCAACTTATCTTATTCTTTGTCTCTGTTGGGGTAAGACACAAGGTCTAGCAGCTTATTCTGTTTCCTGAAGTTCTGTTCTTCTGATTGGGCCACAAGGAAGAGAGTAAAAGATGTGAAAGGGCGTCTCATACAGTAGCACTAAAAGTTAGGCTTCTTTTGACCTTGCTATAAAATTCCTCCAATTTATGGAGTTGAGATAGTCTTTACATCTTTAAGCAGTTTCTGTTCCTCTCTGGGGAAGGAGAGGGTCTAGTCCTCTCTAAATATAGGGGTATAACTAACTCCCTTTGATGCTAATGAGGGATTCAATATGGATGGAGAATAGATCCTTGTGTGACTGCAATTTACTTGCAAAGGTGTAGTGAAAGGGATTTTAGGCCAACAGAGTCAGAGGACAAGGAAATTCGCTGCTTAGTCCTGTGAGCACTCAGAGTTAATATTCCATCACTTTCTCCCCTAACTGAAACATCTCATTTTACTCTCTGTCTGGAAGTACTTAGATCCCACCTTATTCTCACTTCAGCTCTCTTCCAAGCAGCTCTGACCTCCTGATATAGCAGTCCTTTCAGCCGGTACTCTAGCGCAAGGAAGGCCTTCCTTCCTCTTCCTTTTCAGTAGATCCTGACTTCCGTTCCAGGAGCATATGTTGGGATTGGGGGAAGTAAGAAGTCCATTGTAGTCTACAGAAAGCAGCAATTCTGAATCCCTGTTCTTGCCTATTGAGAATAACAGAAATTGGAGCTGGAAAAGGTCATCTAGGCTGTCCCAGCCTGTGCTGGATTTGTCAGTACTGTGTGTGAACGGCAGCAAAAAGGGTTAGCATTGATCTTTTAATAAATGTATTTAAATTTCTCGTTTATGGTAGAAATCTATAAAAAGCCCTTTACATTGGGTGTTACCTGTGTAATTTTAAGGTGATGTGTTTTGTCGTGATCCATATCTAACTGTATCATTGCACGGTGTAGTTTGAACAGTACCCTGAGCACCCTTAAGGGTGGTGGTCAGGGAGAAGGGCTGTTTACAAATATTATGTTATAAAAACCCAAGCCAGTGCAGTTATCCAAGAATAGATTTTTATTCAACCAAACACCCCAAATACCTGAAATGTACAAGTTCTGCAGTGATGGAAATCATGTTAATATGCTTAACTATCTTGCTGGCTCAAGGCCTAGGAACTCATTTCAAGGAGTGTGGGGCTTTTAGATTGGACCAATATTTTATCTAATTTTAAAAAAGCAATTTCAGACACCACCAATAACAAATTTTACTCCTAAAAAAGAACCAGAATGTCTAACAAACACACACCACAAATGAGAAGCCATGTGTTATGTTCCAGTGCAAAATGTCATCTCTGAACATATGATCCAAGCCTTACAGCGTAGAACAGAATTTTCACCGTGTTCATAGAGCTGCAGCTGCATGGTCCCCTGAACCCTGTCATACTGCACTTGTGACCTTCAGGATCTAGCAGTGGTCGAGCCTTGCATGTGACAGTTGTGTAGGAGATGCTTGAAACGCTATTGTAACTCAATTCTTCAATTGGATAGATTCAGATGCTTAGGTTTCCTTTCTTTGGTGGGGTGGTAGTGAATGAAAATGAAAGATGGTTGCCCAGCAGTGATGGGCAAACTCTTTTTGTTATCTTGTTTGAGATTAAGGGTGAAATTTTCAAAAGCATGTCAGTGATTTAGGAGCCCACTGAATCCCACCCTGGGCATAGACTCATAAGTCACTTTTGAAAATAGGACTTGGGCTCTCAAGTCACTGAGGCCGCTTCTGAATATTTTACCCTAATTTTTTTGTCCCCCTACTCTGCTCCACTTATAGAAGAGGAAGTAAAATACATGCCATTAGTTTACTTGTGATGAATTTGGCAAATTTGCAAAACTCTAAGCAAACACTGAACATAAGAACAGCCATTCTGGGTCAGACCAAAGGTCCATGTAGCCCAGTATCTTGTCTTCTGACAGTGGCCAGTGCCAGGTGCCCCAGAGGGAATGAACAGAACAGGTAATCATCAAGTGATCTACCTCCTGTCACACATTCCCAGCTTCTGGAAAACAGAGGCTAGGGACACCATCCCTGCCTATCCTGGCTAATAGTCACTGATGGACCTATCCTCCATGAGTGGACACAGTGTTCAAGTGGTCACAGGGATGGCCATTTAATCACAGTGAAAGACATCAGTGAGTCAGTTCAGAATAAGAACAGAGTGCCATATCCTCAGATAGTAAAATGGGCATAAGGCCTTTGACTTCAGTAGACCTACTCTGATTTTCAGCACCTGAGGATCTAGCCAAGAAAGATTTTGTAGAAAGTCTCCTGTTTATTTCTTTTGACTACTAAATGTTGCCCCTCATTTACTGTTGAGTCTTGGCCGACCCAGCTTGGAGGTTGGCCCATCCAATCCACAGGTTAATATGTAACTCATGATCATTCTCTTCTAAAATGGGCACTGGAGACATAATTTTGTTGATTATATTGTCCTTGGGTTACCAGCTTTTTGTTGTGGGGAGAGTCACTTGGTTACTCTCCTCACTTGCCCAAAATATGTCTTGTGATAAAGTATTCACGTAACTAAATTTTGGAAGATTTCCTGATTTTTTTATCTCAAATCTCTGTTTGCCCGTCTAACCTTCTATGCTTGATGGGTCTATACTTGGTATAACTTGATTTCCCATACTAAACACCTACACAGTGGTGAGGCCATTAATCCAGAAATCAAATTGAGCTGTATTTACAGTGAATACTGTTTGTTTCATGTTGTTGATTTGGTAATTAGCTTAAAGCTCTTTATTTTGTTAATGTTTTCCCTCAGTCAGCCACCTGCATCTCCCAGCACACAGGAAGCAATCCAAGGAATGTTATCAATGGCAAATCTCCAGTCTTCTGACTCCTGCCTGCAGACTTCATGGAGTGCCAACCAAGCTAAAAATAACACTATCTCAGCCCAAAACTCAAAAAAACCTGGGAGCAGTAACAACAAAAATGCAGGCAAGCACTTACTGAAGAAGAGCACAAAAAACAGCATTGACATTGAAGACTATGACGACCAGGACCACTTAGATGCCTGTTTTAAAGATTCTGATTACGGTGAGAGAAAACAAATTAATCTCTATGGCTATGGCCCTATTTCTGAAAGTATTTATGCATGTGCTTAATTAGACACTTATAGTTAGTCCCATTGAAATCAAGGGGACTGCTCTGGTACATACAGTTATTCAGTGTTTGCATGCTTGGGGGGCCTATATTGCTAGATTAGTCTGTATCAAGTAGGCAAGATTAAAGAGAGAGTTTAGATTAGATAGACAAGGGTGAAGAGATAGATTAGAACAAACACATTAGACAGTTGAGATTAGATAAATAGATTAAACTGATATTTTATTACAATTGAACCCAAACAAACATATTACACTTTTATGTAGTATAGGGAAAAGATTTTAACAAGCACAGCAGCGCAGTTGAAACCACTATTAGCCAAATCTATTTAAAAATAGAACTTTATGCAGTGAACCCTGAAACTGTGATACTTATATGTCAGTGAGGTAGAATGAAATGACTATCAGAGAAGCTGTCAGTAAAGAACCCCTGAATTAGATACGATGAGGTCATGATCTTAAGTTTTAATGCCAAGAATGCTAAACTCTGCAGTGAAAGGAAAAGAGGGATTTTTGAGACCACTACATTAAGTTTACTATATTCGGGAAGCGAGATTTTAATAATATGAAAAAACAGCCTCTATAGGTGTGTGTGACAGAGAGCAGGTAGAAATACTAACACTCATAGAAAAATAAAACCACATAGTCATGAAGGGCTCAAGAAGGGTATGCAGCTCTTTAGCAACATAATAAAGATGTTACTTTAAAATGCTGCTGCTGACTGTGACCCTTAAAAACATCCTTGAAATCTGCTCTCTCTATTAGATACACATATATTAAAGTTCAAATTGAAATACTCAGAAGTTTTATGAAAACACCACATTTTGAAAATATTGTATATGTTTAAAAGAAGTTAAGTGCATGTTGCTGGTTTGCAGTTACAGCACCTTGTGGGCGTATCAGTCAGGATAAATTACATGACAAATTTTGTGAAAGTGTAATTTATAGACATGATCTACATGTGACAATGGGAAAATAGACAGGGTGATATTTTAAACCCCAATTTTCTTGCTAATTATATATTTGCTACTATTTAATGCGTTTTCTTTGTTGTAAGCAGTCTGAGTTTATAAAGACTCCATTTGTACTGCATCTGGTCAGCAGATTTTCAGTTCAGGGGCTAAATTAAGCAGTAACATTATAACCATACATTGCTTTAACAGACAAACACTGAAATCAAAATTAAATGCACTCCTCTATCAAGGAGTCTGAGTGTGTATATAGAGGATTGAATAAAACTCAAATGATATTGTTACCATTCACCCAAAAGAACTGTAACTGTTCATGGAGAGAACAGTTCAGGAGGCATGTGGCTGTAGAGAAAACCATTTTCAAGGTTTTTATAAAACCACCTGCCCTCTCTCCCTCAGTCCATTTATCTCACTGCCACTGAGCTATTTGTAGAGCGAATTGAAGGGTCTGATGTTATACAAGGTAACGCTGATGACATTTAGCGTGTTGATAGCACCTAATAAGTTCTCTTGCCCTTCCCCTCATGTGGGTTGGTCAATAATTATCCACCTTTTACTGAAGGGGAAATGGAAGCACAGAAGGGTTAAGTAACTTGCTCCAGGCCACACCCTGAATGAGTGGCAAAGCAAGCCAGCAGTCCCAGGTTCCCAGTCCCATTCTCTGCCCACTAGATCCCGCTGCCTCTGAAAGCTCTACAACTGCATATATTTGTGAGCAAAACCCAATGAAGTTTAGTGAAAGTGAAAGGCAGAGATGTTGAGTGTTTCTGAATGTCTCACAGAACCCTAATATTTGCTGACACTGCTGGTTCAGGCAAACGTGAGCCAGGATTTTCTTCATATATTTAACAATATATCTGACTCTTCAAGCATGGTTTAATGAATGACTGGGGAAAAAAACCAAAACAAAACAAATCTGAAGTATTTTTTTGTGGGGGGCGGGGAGGGGAATGAAGACAATCTGGGACTTTAGGCATACCACAACACATGTCACCATGCCCCCAACTCCTGTGGCCCTGTCTGACCTCCGCCCCCATCTCCACACAGGCACAGAGTGGCAGAGGTTCCCTGTCCCCGCTCAGACCGACAAGGGCGGTAGCATGGGATCACTTTCTGTACCTTAGGAATGGCAATTCCCCCTTCTTGGGAGCAGCAGGGCTTTGCGCTCTCCCTTAGAAAGGCAGAGTTGACAGAGAGGGGCACCTCAGGACTTACCCCAGGAGCTGCTTGGATGGGTAGGCTGGCCAGGCCTGCTGCACTCCTCCCCTCCAGTATATGCAGTTGTTTGCCGCATTGTGTTGCTGGGACTCTCCAGAATGGCTCGTAAGAGTTAATAACCTGTTCACCCCTCTCAGAGCTATTGTTTCAGGCTGCCTGCAGGCTCAGGCAAGCATCACTGCATCGGTTACATGTGGGTCATATTTTCAAACTGTTTTCACAATTATGGGGGCTTAGAACTTACCTTTTTTAAAATGAAAGTTGAGATTCTGATGTGATCACATCAGTCCAGGAGCAGGGGTCCTCGGCATTGGCCTGCAGTGAGGCTGTGCTTTAATCCAGCCCTGTTTTTTCCCCTTCCTGCCAAAGAATCAGTCAGATTTAATCTTTTGAAAACAAACAAATCCCAAATGGGGAGGAAAAGCCCCCAGACATAAAGAAGAAGGCAAAAGTTCTCGTACAGCATTCCCTCCCCTGACTCCCAAGACTTTCCATGCTAGGGCTCCCAGGTTGGGGAGCTATGGATCCAGAAGGTGGAAGGAGCTGGGAATAGATCTGTGTGCCTTGGGACTGGATGGGAGCAGGAACCAATGAGAACCAGTATTGATAGCCAGGGTCCTGAGATCTACCCTGAACCTGGGACACTAATGAGCACAGGGGTGATGAACTCCCTTCTCATTAATGGATGGACAACCCTCTTCCCTCTGACAGGAGCCTCGTGAGTGAAAACTCACCGTGTCTTCTGTTTCCTAAATTTGTTTTTCCACAAGTGGGGACAATTTGACCCTTTATTTTGAGTCACTCAGTAAGACGTGTGGTTTACAATGAGCAGAGAGAGGGAAAGAGGTCTTGAGGGAGCAAGCTGTGTCAGTGTCATCTCAGTGTTGTTTGACAGAGCGACATTTTATTGAGTACCGTGTGGGTTTTATGGAGTAATAATTTTAATGACTAATAATCTGAGAATAGCTTTGTGTTTTGGCCAAGAGCCTCTGTCTGTGTCTTAACTGGACCAAATTCCACATGCACCACACAAGGCCCATTAAAATCAGAAGGAGTTTTTCCTGCAGACGAACATTAGCACTGAGCCCATGTAAGGCAGAGTCCAGCACTCTGTTTACTCCGAGAAAGGTCTAAGAAGTGGCATTAATCACATACCTCTCACCCAACCAGTGTAGTCAAAATAGTGCTATTCAGCAAACTGGCAAACAGCCGCCTCTTGTGGGGGTATCCAATGGCCTCACTTTTATCCTGATATTAGAATCATAGAACTGGAAGGGACCTCAAGAGGTCATCTAGTCCAGTCCCCTGCACTCAAGGCAGGACTAAGTATTATCTAGGTTTCAGAGTAACAGCCGTGTTAGTCTGTATTCGCAAAAAGAAAAGGAGTACTTGTGGCACCTTAGAGACTAACCAATTTATTTGAGCATGAGCTTTCGTGAGCTACAGCTCACTTCATCGGATGCATACTGTAGCTGTAGCTCACGAAAGCTTATGCTCAAATAAATTGGTTAGTCTCTAAGGTGCCACAAGTACTCCTTTTTAAGTATTATCTAGACCATCCCTGACAAGTGTTTGTCCAACCTGCTCTTAAAAATCCCCAATGATGGAGATTCCAGTGCTTAACCACTCTGACAGTTAGGAAGTTTTTCCTAATGTCCAACCTAAACCGCCCTTGCTGCAGTTTAAACCCATTGCTTCTTGTCCTATCCTCACAGGTACAGAAGAAAAATTTTTCTCCCTCTTCCTTGTAACAACCTTTTATGTATTTGAAAACTGTTATGTCCCCTCTCAGTCTTCTCTTCTCCAGACTAAACAAATCCAGTTTTTTCAATCTTCCCTCATAGGTCATATTTTCTTGGCCTTTAATCTTTTTGTTGCTCTTCTCTGGACTTTCTCCAATTTGTCCACATCTTTCCTGAAATGTGATGCCCAGAACTGGATACAATACTCCAGTTGAAGCCTAATCAGCGCAGAGTAGAGCGGAAGAATTATTTCTCATGTCTTGCTTACAGTACTCCTGCTAATACATCCTAGAATATGTTTGCTTTTTTTGCAACAGCATTACTCATATTTAGCTTGTTAAACACCTTCTTCTCCTAAGGGTACCACACTCTGCCTGTGTTTTAGACGTGTAGGAAATTTTGTTTCACACCATGTGAGGGTCACCAAATGTCCATGGAGATAACCTATGTGCTGACCTATCTGATCAGGCAGTAACATCCCCCCCATGCACCTGATAGTGACAGGTATTCCAAATAGGCCCAGCTGTATGTGAGGAGAGGACTGGCTTTTCCAAGCCAAGAATAACATCATGCGCTGTGAACAAAAAACTGTATTATTATTTTCATTACAATAGCACCTAGAGGCCTCCAACCGAGATTAGGGACTCCATGGTGATAGGTAGTGTATAAACGCAGAGTAAGAGCCAGTCTTTGTCCCTAAGAGATTGCAATCTAAACAGACAAGACAGGCAAGGGGGGGGGAGAGAAAACAGAGGCACAGTGAGGTGAAGTGACTTGCCCATGGTCACACAGCAAGTCAGTGGCATTGCTGGGAACAGAGCCCATCTCCCCTGATTCCTAGTCTAATGCCCTATCCCCAGGGCACCAGTGCCTTTCAGACATTTCACTCTGCGTGCTACCCTTGGCCGCAGTGTATTACATAGATACTCTAGGCTTGATTCACCACTGTGCTAGTCCAGTTCTACACTGATGGGTGATTCATACTTACCTCAAACTCCTGTTTAATACTGCTGCAATAAAAGCTATTTTTTGTTCCTGGTTTAGTTTACCCATCTTTGGAATCCGATGAAGATAATCCAGTATTCAAATCACGATCAAAGAAAAGAAAAAGTTCTGATGATGCTCCCTACAGCCCAACAGGTAAGTCCATGATGTCTTGGATGTTCAGACTCAGGGAGGATATTTCAAATTGAAAACCTAGAAAAGAACAATGGGATTTATTATTTTTATCATAAATATTGTGCTCGTCTAGATCTCTCAGTTGAGAGGCTATTTTTTTTTTAAATAGTTCCACTGTAGTGAACGCTAAATTGAATCTAACACATTCTGGACAACGTTTCTCTTCAGCTACCTTTTAAAAATAAAAAGTAATCTCCTGTAGGTTGTAGGTATCTTTCACATCCTGCCAGTGAAGGTGATGATGTATTGCTAGTATTATGATGATGTAGTGGAGAAATCTAGCAGTTCTGAGGCAGCCCACACCTTATATATAAAAAGCATTAAAAAAGAAAATAGAGAATATAAACTATTCCCACTGTTTTCATCAAAAGCTCAGTAAAACTGAATAACTGCCAGGGACAGTTTCTGTGCTGTGCCTTACAGGAAGTGCCACCTTTTACAGTGCCCAGATTGTGGGCCAGCTGGGGGCCAATGCAGCTCCTGGTGTATATTCGAGAGCTCTAATTTCTAATGTTCTAATTTCCAGCAGCCTGACCCGGGCTGTCTGTTGAGCAGCCCAGAATATCTATAGTGTTCAGTGCTACCTGCTGCACTAGTGGGGTTAGGAAGGACAGGGTTAGGGTTGCTTATGGGAGCCTTGTATAGCACCTGCCCTGGAAGAATTCTCCCTTAGCCAAGTGGGGTGGGAAGAGATTGTGAAAATCCCTGTGAAGCATTTTGCCTGTTCATTTGGGATAAATTCACATTCCATGAATGTTTGATTTTTCATTAAATGTGGTCAGTTTTGGAAAATCTGGAGGAGAATATCGGTTTCCTTCCAAAAGCTACATAGTTTAAGTGGAGTCCTGAGCTCTGTTTCCACATCTGCCACTCAACAGCCTTACTAACGCTTGGCACTTATAGACGTTCGCCCCACTGAAGTAGAATGTCCATTTAAAAATAAGCTCTGTCTTGCCCTTGTCACCCCCCTTGCCCTTCATTCTGTAGGAATGCAGTGCTCCCCCTACACAGAGTAGCTGTTATACGGTATTTTCATTTTGTTCTTACATTTAGCAAGAGTTGGCCCCTCAGTACCTCGACAAAACAGACCTGTCCGAGAGGGTACAAGAGTTGCCTCCATTGAAACTGGACTGGCAGCAGCAGCGGCCAAATTATCCCAGCAGGTGAGTTTGCATACTAGGTAGCTTTTCCTTAGAAAATAAGTTTATTTTCAAATGGAGCCATAGCCCTTCCCCATCTTCTCCTGTTGCTTGTTGAATATTAACTATGTTGTTGTAACAGCTCATGTTTAATTACTGTACACGTCCAACTCTGTACTCAGTGACAGAAATCCCAGTGGCCTCAATAGAAACAGGATCAGGTCCTAAATTACACGTTCAGATTTCCAACGACACTGCAGATTAGAGGTTTCTAGTTCAATTAGGTGCTTTAAGCACACTGAAAAAATTATCAGTTGGGCAGATCAGGTAAACAAAGAAGTATTTGGGGGAAAGCTTCAGTGTAAGCACCTTTTACTTTAAGAAGATTAGAGTAAATTTACAAGTGTGCTTATGTGATTTAGGAATCTAAGTCTTATTTTCAAAATTACCTTAGGTATTTGGTGCCAGATTTTCAAAGGTATTTAGGCCCTTAAAGATGCTCATAGGCACCTAGTGGGATTTTCAAAAGTTCCTGAGCAGGTTAGGCACCTAAGTCCCTTTCAAAAATGGGACTCGGACACCTAGGTCTTGTAAGTGTTTTTGAAAATGTTATCTAAGTAATTCAAAATTGAGATTTATGCCAGATTTTCATCATCTTTTTTAACTTAATTTCTTTTTTATGTTAAATTCTGAAAGTTGCGATAAAGCTTTTTCTTATCCTGTAAACTTACATTCAGTTATGAAAATGGATGTTTGTATACAAACATGCTGAACTTAAGGATGCTTACGGAAAATCCTCATAGGAAGTAGGGCCAAATGCAGTACCCCATGTTCAAAACTACATTGCCTCAACACGATAATCTTTAAATCCTTTTTAAAGTACCAAAAGACACTAGACAGCTGTGTCAACACACAGCCTAGAACTCAGCTACTTTTTTCAGTTTAGTAATCCCATTTTTAACAGGTTACTAAAGCTTTTTCCAATATCAGCCTATCGTCCTTATGGAGTTTAAATTGTTCCTTCATTGTGAGTGAAATTCACAACGATACAGAGAGCCTATGTTCATAGGGTTGCGCTCTACATTGACATTACTCCCAGCTAACTTCTGCACAGATGTTAATTTTTCCCCATGAGATGAAAAATATTGAGTCTGATTCTCAATTACTCTGTTCCTATACTTGGATCAGGAATGGACGAGGGAAAGGTGGCTTTAAGCCATCTTTGTGCTCCCATATACTGGGGCTGCACAGGGACCTACCCAGCCCTCAGTGTATGTTAGAGCAACCACAGGTCTACTCCAATTTATCTTCTGTCTTCCAAAGCCCATTGGGCATGTCTACATTACGCGCTAGATCGAGGGGCAGCGATCGATCCAGCGGGGGTCAATTTATCGCATCTTGTCTAGATGTGATAAATCGACCGCCGAGCGCTCTCCCGTCGACTCCGGTACTCCACCGGAGTGAGAAGCGTAGGCGGAGTCGACGGGGGAGCGTCAGCCATCGACTTACCACAGTAAGTAGATCTAAGTACGTCGACTTCAGCTATGTTATTCATGTAGCTGAAGTTTCGTAACTTAGATCAGTCTCCCCCTAGTGTAGACCAGGCCTCTGTGTACCTTGGGAAACAGAATAGCCATAGAGCAGTGCACCCAGACCACTACCCTGACAGGCAGCCCACACAGAGAGAGCTGAGGAAGAGCCAGTTTATATCTTTACACCAGCTCTCTACTGGCTGGGTGCCAGACCACCTGCACTAGGAGAGTCCTCAGGGGGCCAATTTTGCCCACTCTAATGCCTTGTTATACTACCAGAGTGACATAAAAGGGCCTTAGTGTAATTGAAAATCAGGCCTATTATATTTATCTTGTATCATTATTATTTGTATTACTAAAGCACCTAGGGGCCTGAGACATGTATCAGGGTCCCATTGTGCTAGGTGCTGTACAAACACAATGCAATGACAGTCCCTGCCCTAAGAGCTCACAGTTTACAACAAGATACAGCAGGTGGATGCAACTAACAGACAAGGAAACAATGCTGCTGTGATCAGTTCTCACTTTGAGTTTCTAGCAACCCTGTTCGCTCTGTGTCTTTATCCAGTTCTGACAATATTCCCATTCTTGACGTGATACGCAGTGTAACAATGTTAACAAATGCCACTGGTTGTCACAGTAGCTGAATGGGGATTCTATGCTTTATTGAAAGGAGGAACAAAAAGGCAAGAAGAAGAAGAATACCAAAAAGAAGTTGTCCCCCAACAACACAAATAAACTCTCTCAGGAAGGCAGCTCTCCTGAACCCAAATTGGAGTCCCATGCCAGCAGCCTAGCAGATCATGAATACACTGCCGGGGCAAGCACGTTTGGGGTCGCCCAAGTAAACAGAGGCTCTCAACCTATGGCACCTGGAGTTTTCCTCACCCAGAGGAGACCCTCATCATCATCACAGAATAATGCAGCTGCCAAAGGTACTGTAAATATTCACAGAGGAAATGTCCATCTCCATGACAGGGCAAGCTTGTTCCCTACAGTGTAGTCCTGCATCCCTTCTCCATTATGTCCTTGTACTCTTTCAGTGGAGCTAGGCTTATTTACACCAGTTGGGGATCTGGCTATGAGCACTGAGTTGGGTTAGCATTGTTGGCCTATGTGTTCCACTGTGCGTGGGTGTCTTATGGAGGAAACAATCCCTAATACTTGCCAAAGCGAACTCAATAGGTCATCTTCCCTGTTTTAAAGCAATTCATCTCAATATGACAGTCCAGCTCCTCCAGTATCTAAAAAACTATTCACAACAGAGCCTGTCACCTTTTCCCCTTTGCTTGTTCAGAAACTCCGTGTTTTTCCACTTTCTTCTATATATTTCTTCTGCCATTGACTCAGTGGGGTCAGGATTTCAACTGTAAATCTTAGTACAGATAAAATCCCAATGCACCTATTCTGTGTGTGTGCATGCACAGAATATTTTAAGTCACCTTTCTTACATTGGAATGCTGCTTGAATTTCAACAGTGCAAATATTTAAACTACTTTTAGGAATTATTGTGCTTAAGGAAACAAAACCATTAAAAACCTCACGCATATCAACTTGTTTTTCAATATTTTTGTTTACTCTCTGTAATTGGAATTTTATTTTTACACTGAGGAATAGCTAGAATCTTGTTTGAGTCAAATGTTTCCCCTCCTGTCTTCCGCTATCCCTCTCTGAGCCCACATGAAAGTCATAAGTCAAGAAAAAGGGGGAGGGGAGTGTGTGTGAGAGAGAGAGAGATCGGTCAAAGTTGAGCAATGATGCAATTTATGATAAGTTAAGTGACTATATTTCCCATGGTTTTATAACTGTATGAATACAGTGGAGATAGCATGAGATTTCACATAGTCCTGTATACTATGGGCTTAACTTGAAAACATCTGTATCACTAAATGTGCTGTCAGTAACATTTTCTTAACAAGATGTTATTTATTGCAAACTCTGGATCCAGAAAACAAAGCAAACTAAAAGTTAGAAAAAGACACAGGAATTTTTTTAATGCTTGTGGCCGTTGGCACAAACAGCAGCAAAATGAAACGTTTCATTCAATTTACCTCTTAACGTGTTCACATTCTGCCATATGTTAATCTGTTGAAATGAACCGGGTTATAAGGTGAAATCAGAAATAATGCAAAATACAGCAGTCAAGGTGTCCAAGCCTGTTCAAGCTTTGTGCTCGGATGCAGAGCCCGGGGGTCACACAAGGACTCGTGACCGTTACTCCCTGACTGAGTGATCGATCAGTCTGCCAAATAAGCAAATTCTTTACCTCTCTGCGGAAGGAAAGTGAATGAACGGCTCTTTCTGACATCCTTGGGTGCCTGTTTAATAGAAGGAGGCTTTAGGATGCCTTTGTAAGATAGCCACGTGGTGGTTGGTAAAAGAGGGCCTAGAAGGCTGAATTTAATGGGGATTTAAGGGCAGTCCAAAGGAGGCAGCAGTGTTGGGCCATCACTGCTTGCTGGAGATGTCAGAGAGCGCTCAATCCAGTCCAGTGCTGGAGAGAGAAAATATTTTTAAAACAGCAGCATGATTTCCCCTCCCCCTTTCTTTTAAACCACAAAGAAGCTTTTCACTTTCAGTTAAACTCAGTAAAAACAGTACACTCAGGGTCACTGCCTACTTTGAGGCCTTATCCAAAGCCACTGAAATCAATGGAAAGACCCCCATTTATGTTAATGGGCTTGGGTCAGGCCCTTCATGGAGAAATGTGTATAACTATGTGCAAACAGACACAGCTATGCTCCCTTATTTGAGCGTGTATGTATGTTATATACACAAAAATGAGAGCATAGTTTGCATATATCTGTGTGTGTGCGCACGCGCATCAAGGGCCTGATCCAGATGACACACACATTATGAAAAGTAAAGATAAGTGCATTTACTAATGTACTTTTCTGACCAGAAAGTATACAGTTCTTGGCTAGACATGCAACTAAGATCTTGGTTACATTTTTACTGTGGTTTCTTGAGGCAGCAGAAGACGTGTCTAGAGAAAAAAATACTGGGGGCATAAAAACAGCACCTGCAACTTTATACATGAATAGGTTTTAACTGTAACTTCTAACACATGATTTCCATAACCTGACTTCTCGGTGTTGTTTACTTCGATAGCATTTTAAGTGTTCAGAATGCAGATTTGTTCACACTCTGTCAGAGCTATTGTGAAACAGTATAGGATGATTACGTAGGAGAGCACTGTGTCAAGGATACATTTGTACCCACCAACTGCTTTCTCTCCCAGCTGGGTGAACACAAAGGTGACCAAGTTACAGTAGTTTCACTGCTGAAATAGAACAACGGGGTGAGCTAATATTATGCTTATGTACATTTATGAAAGGCAGCAGTATGGTCTGGTGGATCACGTGCTGGACTGGGAGTCAGGGGACGTGACTTGATCTGTCTTCAACTCTACTTCTGGCTCATTGTGGATTTGAGCAAGTCATAATTTATTTGTTCCTCACTTTCCCCATTTGTCAACGTGGAAAATGATATATTTCTGGTTCCAAAACTGCCCAGAAGAAAGGCACAACTATATCCATATTATTAAAGTGTGGAAATACATGGAGATGGTTGAGCCTGATACTGCAGTCTTTGCACAGCTGAATCTCATTCACTTGAGTAAGAGTAAGATCAGAAGCTAGGCTCAGCATAAGCCTGCCTGCCATTTTGCTCGTTCAGAATCACACTACCAAGGCAAGAGTGGATGACCTGGACATAGTACCTGCATTAGTGCATTCTTGTCTGATTGTACATGGATTAAAAAATCCATTTTTGTGTCACTTATATGACAGCCCATAGGGAAGTAGGTTACACAGAAGTGCAAGCAAAATACAAGTACATGACAGTGTGGTGGGCCCTGTATAAAATCATGGATGAAGTTGCTATATTTCCTAGATGTGTCAGAGTGAAGATGGTGAATGTCACAATATGGTCACAGATGAAAAGGGAACAAGTTATACCAATGCTGCTAGCTATTATAGAATTTAATCAAAGCCTTGTAAAACAGAATATATTTTTAAAGAATAAATACAATTAAAATGAACCTCAGTCTTTGAAACTGCACAGTTTTTTTTCTTTAAACTAATGTAGCAAGAGATACAATTACAACCTTTGCAGCTTTTGAACAGTTAAACTGTCTAATCTAGATGATTGATTTTTTTAAAAGCTTCTTTCGTGTGAATGCCTCCATTCCACCACACAAGGGTTGAACACAGTGCTTAGGAACCATCTTAAATTCATTTAAGCCTGGCGAGTGAGTTAGTAAGATTAGTGCAATCTGGCACTGAGTTTTAGACACTTGAAGAGAGCCCCCTATAGAATAAATACATGCATGCTTTCAAATGCATCTCTTGGGTACTTTGGTTCACGAACACAGTTAAACAGGGAATGGTACTTTCAGGATTTTTGTGCTATCTGGGTTTCATTCTTAATGAAACTTGGTTAAAATCCATAGTAAGACAATATAGCGTAGGTTGGGATACGCAGCACAGATTGCAATGTATGGCAATGCTTGGTTTTCTTCCGAGCATTCTGAGGGATGGGTCTCACACACACACCCCATGTTAACTTGAGAATTTGTAGTATACATATCCAAAATGTAGTGACTTCAGGTGGAAATCAGACATCAGTGTGATTGCACCACCTCTGAAGTTAGTGCTTCTGTTTTTGTACCCAGTGAGCCTGCTTTGCTGTTTCTACACAGCTGTGGCTGCTGTTACTTAACATGTTCATTTTTATTTTTTTTTCAATTTTCAGGAAAACGTACAAAAAAGGGCATGGCTACCGCAAAACAGAGGCTTGGGAAGATTTTGAAAATCCATCGGAATGGGAAACTTCTCCTTTAATATTTTGAAAACTGGGACTTGATCAAAGCTCAGTAATTCCTGAGCCAACACTAACTCTTCAGCTCTTGAAGGACTTAAGTAGTATTGTGCATCATCTTAGGGACAATACCAGTTAACTTTTTGCCACCACTTTAATAATTGTTTTTAACTTTCAGCAGTTAAAGTGTACAGAATACTGCTATAAATATTTTTTAATATAGATGTCCTTTCTCAAATTGCTGAGAGTGACTAGTTCGCAAAAAGTTAATGATAATCCAAGAAATTGAGGATCATTCCAATTTTAGGAAAGTATCCCTTTAACTTGTTCATAAGTGGAAACCAGTTGTTTTAACAGAATGAACATCCATTTCAGTTACATTTCACTTAAGAAAAAAAGAGTACTATCTTTAAAGAGGTATCTGGTCAAAGAGCAGGAGATTAAATTTAAAAATTCTGCATTTGTCTAACAAACAATATTAAAAGGTGGGGGACCTTAAATTTGATTGCTGGAGACATTTCCCCATGCTATAGCGAATGCAGAAGGTAGTCTGCATAATGTGAAACTTCATTATCTCACCCTGATCATGATCTAGATGTGTTGGAGGAGCCATTATTGCACTTGAGCACTACTCCATGCCTCTCAGATAGCTGCTGGTTGGACAACACTGGGTGCACGAGGCAGCATTTGTTATGCACAGTGGGAGCTGGTTTACTGCTTGGTTCATAACTGGCTGGAAATTTTAGCTCTATGCCCGAGGGCCAGTTTTTGTAGCTAACTGACACACATGATGGTACAATAGCTTGTGTCAGTATAGAAATCAAAGCACACAAAGATGTGTTGCAGACCTTGCAGTCACTAACTGCAGTACATGAGGTCAAGCTCTGCTTCTTCACATGCAGTTTTTGACGTTTATATCAAAGCACTTCTTATCAGATACACTTACTTTGGGAAGGAGGGCTGCATGCATCCAGGTGTCAGAAAGTGGGAAAGTTTAGCTTATTGACAATTTGACTGGATACTTTTTTGTCTTTTAACTCTTTTAGTGTTTGGTGTAGAGTGCATTATTTTACATTAAACTGCTTGTCTGCATATAAACACTTGAGGGGTTAAATTTGTTTCTCAGGCAATCCCGTATTTTAATTTTTAGATGTGTTTACTAAGGCATATTTTTCATAGAATGTAGCTTGTACATAGCTTTTTAAATAACTTTTTTTATAAAAGTAAAGTATCTTTAGACATTTCTTTCTATAGACTACTTCATTAACATTTATACAAGTCATTGCTGAGTATTATCAGTTGTATTTTAGTTTGGTTTTAAAAGGGTTGGGTGGGGTTTTTTGTTTTTGTTTCACTTTCGGGGGGGGAGGGGCTGGGATTTGGGCGTTGCCTGGAAAACAAGTAAAACTTTGTGCAGCCTTATAAAATGTCTTATACAGAATCAAATAGTACAAAATAATCTATTTAAGACACATTTTGAAGAATAATCTTCAACTTTAATACCAGCTGTTTGTTTTAATTCTTGTATTATGAGGGGATACAGTTATTTTACTAGCACCTTGTGAAGTGTTTGTGTTTTGTGATGATGTAATTTATTAATGTTTGTAGCTTTTTATATTTGTACATTTCTTATGAGCTTTGTTTATATACACACATTACCTGGATGTGATGTCCACGGGAGGGGGGAAAAAAAAAAAAGCAGCTACAGGAAACAACTGAGGCCTTATTAACTAACCTTTATACTATTACAGTGGGACATAGATTCTGAATGCTAGGAGTCTGAGAAAGTTAGTTGAATAGGGCCCCAGATTTATGCAGAGCAGGGTTTTTAAGCTTCCTTAGTATACTGTTCTTGTTGAGCATTTATAGAATATAACCCAGACATCATGCTGTTTTTTTATTATTATTTTCGCAACATGTACATTTCTAACAAAGTTTATTGTGGCTATCTATTACAGTGTTTTATTTACTGATTCATATCAAATGCTCTTGTATTAAGTCCATGAAATCTGAGTAAACTTAGATCAAAGTTTAAAAAAAAGTAAAATATTTCAGGTTTTGTACAGAATCGTGTTTGGTTAATTTATTACGTATTAATTGTTAGGGGCCCAATGATGCGATGTTATACACATGCCATCTTACTGAAATCAATAAGATAGGATGGGACAGATACTACAGAGCAGAATATGGTTCTTTGTTTCATTCTGTTAAGCTATGGTGGCTCCTCATTGGTTAGAGAAGGCAGCCATGACTGGGGTGGAGATAGTCTGAGGAAGGTTCAGACTACTGTAGTGATGAAGAATTTCATAAGGTTGGGAATTCTGCTATCTACAGAAGGCCTCCATCATGCAGACTGCGCCACATGGCTACCCCTCCTCCCCCATGTCTAGCTGGAGCTATATTGAAGTCAGTGGGGTTACATGCTGACACGGAGACTCACTGGCGAGTTCTTATTGCAGGATTGGGATCTACATCTGCAAAATTGGGTTGAAAAATCTCCTTGGACTAGGCTCTCGCCGTACCCAGCCAAGTCTAGGAAGTGCTGACAGTTTGGAAATCAGGGGCTGTTATTTTTCCTGAACCAGTTTACCCATCCGTGCTTGAATCCTGAACTGAAAATACATTTGGTATTTTTAGTTCAACACTGGTATAATCAACCAGAGGCCGAGGTTAAAAAATAATAAATAGAAACATTAAAAAGAGGACAGCTTGGGTGCTCTAACCTCCCGCACAAAATACATGAGATTTGCTTCCAGCAGAGAAATAACTCCATGGAGGATGAGGCAAGGCTGAAAGCAGTGACACAGCAAAGCAGGAAAGCCTTATTTTTCCAATGCGTTTATACCAGGTCTAACAACCCATCTCCCAGCTTCAACTCATGCTGTTTTCTAGCCAGTCTTTTCTGAAGTAGTAATTGGAATCTGTCACCGAGCTCAGTATCATATCCTGTCCCTAGCTGTGTAACCTCCCCCCTTGCCTTCCCTACCTTGCACAAGCTGCTATGTCCTGGTCTTGTGGACTGGGTTAGGAAGCAAGAGTGGGAGAAGAGCTGGTTGCATCAGGTGTACAGACCAGGGGATGGAGGATGGTTTACAGTGGCAGGGAGGAGAGTGGGAATCTCGGATTAAGAAAATTCTCCATTCTGCATTGCCTTTAAGCCTCTCTCACTTCCGTTAGCAGCTCCCTCTAGCAATACCTTAGATATAATCACAGCCACAACATAATTCCTAAATGTTACAGAAAGATTAGCATTTCCATAATTGAATTCATTGTTTTTGCAGTGTTACGGGCCCCATCTGCTGGAGGTGTCAGTGATGGGATTGAGTTGGGTGCAGCTTCTCCATTACAGTTCATTTTTTTTAACAGCATGCCGGCAAAACAAAAATCCCTGCACCTTGACAAATCCAAAATGTGGCACCTCTCAAAAGGTTAAACTATAACCTACTTTACAATTAAAACAGTAAAGAAAACTCTGCACAATTTATACAGGATTTTCACATATGGGCCAAGAGCACTTTCTAAGACTCCATGCCTGAAAAACTAATAAAGGAGCAAAGGGCCTTCCCTTTTCAGTGACAGGGGCAGCTAGCACTGGGTTAAAAAATACAGTGGCTGGAAACAGAAGAGAAGGCGGTGCAGAAGGGAAGGGTGGCATCACGCACGTTACATAATGTGCTGCAAAAAGATACAGAAATAGTTTGACCTGAATTTTTGTCCCTGATTCATCAAGGTACTAAAGCATGTTTGACATGCAGCATGTGAGGAGTCCCACTAAAGTCACCAGCACCACTCAAGCTGTGTTTATGTACCTTGATGAATCAGGCCCTTAAGCAGCACGTGTTGAAGCACATTGCCATTTACTTTAATATGCGGTAGGATAATTTGGAGGCAGCCCTTGAAATTAATATAACATTTTAAAGGCTACAAATAGCCCCTGCTTCTTCAGAGTGAGAAACCTCAATTCCACTGAATGCCATAAAATAGCTTTTTTGGGGGGGAAGGGGTGATGTATTAGTGAGTTTGTTTTGCCATAATGCCTTCATCACCTTCCTATTCAGAGGTGTAAACTACACATAAATTCATCCCATTGACTTCAGTGGCGCTTTATCAGAGAGAAAGCTGGGCCCATGTGTTTTGATGTCAGCGTAGTATATCTTTTAACTTACACATTGGAAGAGCTGTCTTGCTTTAGTAAGTGTTGCACCAAAGTCTTCAAGCACTTTGCTCACATTGATTAAGTGTCACAGTGTAACACCGACAGACCCCGGTCGGGGGCGGGCAGGATCAAACCTGGGACCTCTGGAGCTAAATGCATGAGCCTCTACTGCATGAGCTAAAAGCCATATGGCCCTTAGCTAATCCTGTAGAGCAAACTCATTAATCTCTCTAAGTGGTCTCGCTGCTACTCTGGGACAGAACACCACACCCAGGAGGTGTGTGGGTTACACCAGCACTTCTAGGACAGCAGCATTAGTCCCAATTAACAGCTAGGAAAACTGAGCCTCAGTGGTGGTGTATGATTTTCGAGCACATCCCTCTTAGAGCTGGGACTAGGTCCCCCCCCACACCTCCCTACTCTGTTCTCTCTGAACCCTACTTTCATGCCCAGTGGATTTTGATGAGCTGTGTCTCAATTGCTTTGCGCAGATGTGTTCAGTGTTTGAGGCTAGTAATAAAGCAGAATATTTGCATCAAAGAATTAAATCATTGGAGAACATAGCCTTTGAGCCATCAAGTCCCCCCGCCCCCATTTAAAGTTTTATAACTTGTTTATTTAGTAAAAAGAACAGGAGTACTTGTGGCACCTTAGAGACTAACAAATTTATTTGAGCATAAGCTTTCGTGAGCTACAGCTCACGAATGCATCCAATGAAGTGAGCGTAAGCTCACGAAAACTTATGCTCAAATAAATTTGTTAGTCTCTAAGGTGCCACAAGTACTCCTGTTCTTTCTGCGAATACAGACTAACACAGCTGCTACTTTGAAACCTGTTTATTTAGTCTCGCTTTCAAAGTGTAAATGAAATTGTGCAAGCTATGCCTAGTGGAAATGGCTGTGGGACCACTCCAAAGTTATGAAATGTGTGTATGTAAATTTACCATGTCACACACATCTAACACCATAGTTCAAGTTCAGAAAACTGGCCTTGTTCATAGGACAGGTGGTTTTAAAGCAAGAGCTGCTGTAAGCATGCATGTTTAGTGTTCTGTTAAACCAAGGACTGTAACTAGCCACTAGATGGCACCCTACTTCTTCATTAGAAGGACCGCTTGACTTAGAGTGACCCATTTGATTTAGTATACAAAACCCTGACATGATATTATCATGGTTTAACCTTTTCCAAAACAGGCAGGTGAACATAAAAGGGGGCAGGGGGAGGGAACATATCCCAAACTAGGTATTCCAGCACCAGTGTCCTTATACAACTCTGGCATTGAGTGCACTAATTCCAATGTAAGAGACTCACAGCCACACTCAGCCGGATTCCTTACAGGGACTTGAGCCCAGGTCTCCTATCAGCCTGGTGAGTGCCCAAGTTGCTCAGCTACCACATAGTTTGGGGCAGAGCGCTCACTCAGTTTCCCCAATAGAAGCCGTGACTTAACTATTGGAGTAGGCACTTGACTCTGAGTCTCCTAGCATTTAGGAGACTGTCATAACCACTGGCCTATAGAGTCAGGCTAGCAACAAAGAGCGCATAATGAATATTGAAGTAGTTCTTATAGCATGAAACAGCTTCAACTGGAGAGCTTGAGAAAAAGCCCCATCCCAGACTAGAGTGCTGCCAGGGAAGCCCAGAGACCTGGGGGCAAATCCCTTCTCTAATCAGGCAGCCTGGGATGATCTAATTACTGGGGAGAGGGAAGGGTGTCACTAACAGCACCTGCTCCTTCATTATTAATGAAAAAAGATGACCCTTGCTTTGGTGCCTACGAGCAGGAGAAGCTTCATGGCTGAGCATTCCCAGGAGAGGGAGGTGTTGCCATCCAGCCCAAAGTTAGGTGCCTAACTGCCTTTAAAGGCAACGTTTAAGCTACAACTCTCTCCTCAGCATTTCTTGTTAGCAGGATTAGGCATCGCTCCACTCAGCATGCTGGGGGTGTGACTCTCCCTGTGCCATATATAGGGCACCTTCACAGCTGCCTGTGGCTTCCACAAGGAGGAAGCATGCCTAGCACTAGGCAGTGCAACAACTGAGCTGAAGTTCCCTTTGTGGATCTAGCCCTGGGTGCTCATTTTAAGCTGAACAGAGCTGGAGCTCTCAAATACAACCAGGGTTTCTCAGAGAGAAGGAACTAGAGCTGAAAACACCTGAATTTTAGGGATGGCCAGTTCTGCTCCAAATTGCTAGTTTCACATAAGATTCTTGATACTTATTGACGCCAGCTTGGCAGGAAATAGGGCAAGACCCAGCTTTTTTTTTTTTTTTTTTTTAAGTACTTGGGGCCTGGCAGAGACCAAGATGTCCAAAGGAATGTGACCATTTAGAAAAACCAACAAGTTCTACAACAATGAAAAAATTTAATTTTTCCACTGGGGAAAAGTCTTTATATGGACTGATGCATTCATCCCTGTTCTTAATTCAAATACCACTCCATGGGCTTGACACAGCTTACAATAAAGGAATGAGCAAGGCGGAAATCAAGGGCCATGCGTATGCAGAAGGTCCTGCAGAAATGGAACCTCTACAACCAACACAAACTCCATGGAAGCCATCAAAGGAGTAGATTAAATAAATCAACATGTTGCGATTCAGCAAGGAATTTATTGCATAGTACAAGGAAATGTAAAACCAAAATGATGATAGAGTGGGAGAAATGACAAAATGTGCCAATCTGTTTGACTAAAAGTATTCTATAACTTGGAACATGTGCGCACCTTAAATCCCGGCAGGAACAGCAAAAGGCTTGTTGGCAAGTGTAAAGCCCATTCAGAGAGAAGAATTCGTAGGGAAAAATACTAGACAAAAACACTAGACCACCCGTTATCACCAGTGACGGCTCAATTAGGCTGTGATTCAGCCACATACTTCAGACCATGTTAAACTATAAGCAGCTAAGACCATGGACTTCAGTGGGACTACTCCGGAACTTAAATGTAAGCACATGCTGAAGTGCGTCACCGACTCGAGGCCCTACAAGAAATTGCCACAGGAGGTTCATGCTAGTCTCATGGTAATACAGATCCTGACTCCAAGGGCACACAACCTAAACTTGTGACGAACAAAGATTGCTAAAGCATTGCCCAGATAACAGCCCCTTCCCTCCTACCTTCTCCCAACTTGGAGTACAAAGTACATGCCACAACTGGAATGAAGTCAAGAGTGAAGTATGTCAACTACGACCAGGGGGTGAAAGTAATATTAAATTCTTACCGGTACGTGGGCCAGCTGCAGCCCCCGGAAGGGGCAGGGCCTCGGGTGGAAGGGGTGGGTCAGCCTCCCCCAGCCAGCCCATCCACGCCGCATGGTCCCTGGCAGTGATTTAAAAGGGCCCGGGGCTCCCGGCCGCCCAGGGGCAGCTGCCCATTTTGCCCCCCCCCCCGTCGGTAGCCTGAGGGAGGCAAAAGGGGCAATGATGTTAAAGTGCTTCGGCAGCGCTTTAACATGGGCTGAGTATGGGCCGGTACCGGCTTCCTACCGGTACCCCCGTACCCACCCGTACCGGCCCACTTTCACTCCTGACTACAACGCACTGGATCTGGCCCATCTGCATGTGGAATGGAACAGCAAGAAGTACCAGCCTTCCCTTCCACGCACCTCCGGGAAGTAGGCTATCCCACAGAGGCCTATATTTCTCTCTGAGAAGAGCCAGATGGAGAAACTACTACTGCATAAGGCAAAAATTGCTACATCTGCCAGTTGGGCGTGTGCACCTCCCTTTACTATTCTGCTTCACATGGCAGCATTGGCCAAAACCAACCTCTTAATGGTTTTCCTAACCCTTGTGGCCAAGCCTGGTCAAAAGTTAAGTACTACACCTACTCTTTGTGGTTTCTAGGGGTGAATCCCTTTATTTGTTTGATGCAGTATCCTTAGCCATGGCCCCTTGGGCCACTAAGTTTGCAAGAAACAGCCCTCGTTCTAACTAACAGTATAAGCCATGCATAGAATTTGTCTGTGGTTTTCACCAGTATACATAAATTGGACTATGACACAGCAGTCAGATGAAGTGCTAGGATCTCAGCATGGTACAACAGCCTTTAATTGTGACAATTAGACTAGGAGTAAGTGAGCACATGCCTTTACCTTGGCACAATATGTGAAAGAGAACGCATCTCCCCGAGCCAGGGCATGGTTAGAATGCATTGGCTAGGTTTCCTTTCAGAAATTCACATAAGCGTGAGCCCAAAGGGGCCTCCCTGCGCTGCAGGCATGTGCAGAATGTACAGGAGGGTTCTCTTGGCTCTGTGGAGATAGACTGAATTTATTTTTACAAACATTAAGGGTTAGCTTCATTTATGTGCTGCCAGCAGGCTTGGCGTAGGATCTGAGCATTGCTTCAAGACTTATTTGCTTACTTAGATTAGCCTAAATGAGTGATCTTCATCTTCTCCAGGGAATCCTATTCAACGGTCTCCTAGTCAATAGAAGTGACTAGTTCTATATTGAAAGCTACAATGTTTTCCCCCACATTCACTGTAGCCAAGAGTCATTACAACTTAGTGTTGGAAGCTGTTCATTCTGAGGGCTGGTGCACACTGAAAACTGACACTGGCATAATGTTGTTGCTCAGGGGTGTGAAAAATCTACACCCCCTACGAGACGTAGCCATGTCGACCTAGCCCCCAGGTAGACAGTGCTAGGTTGACGGGAGAATTATTCTTTTGACCTAGCTACTGCTGCTCAGGCAGATGGATTAACTACAGTGACAGGAGCAGGGAGTGTCTACACCGCAGCATTTTCAGGACGGATATACCCTGAGTTTCAAATGCTAGAAGCTGCAAAGTCCCAACTCTCATTTCTGCATGGTGCCTTCCAAATGACTGAGAGCCGTCAAATGGGAAGGTTAGGGCTCTGAGCGCCGTCAAATGGGTAGTGTGATGGGGTTGGGACTCACCACCGCAGCGCCTCCTGTTGGTATCTCTGGGAATTAGCTCAGTCCATGTGGAGCACCCTCCGCTGGTGGTGGTGTCCCATCCGTCTCTCGCCCTGCTGGCATCTGGACCAGCGTTGCTCCCAGCTCACGGCGTGCTCTTCAGGACACTGCCCTGTGGCAGTGCCCCCAAGTCCATATTCGCCCCCTTCCAGGGGGTCGGGGGGCAGCTAACAGCAGTCTTTCCAGTTCGCTCCTGCTGCAGTGGCCAGCCACAACCCCTTGAGTTTAACCCCTCTGTTCAAGGGCTGGTTGCAGTCTGTCACAGCCACTCTTCCACAGCCAGGCGCTGTACAAGGAGGAAGGGGGGGACCCAAGCCCGCCCACTACTCTGGGTCCCGACCCAGGGACCCTCTAGTGGCAGCCTCCCTGCCCTCCTTCTCTCCCCTTGTCTAACTGTCCCTGGGCCACTTCCTCTCTGGGCCCTTTCTATCAGGGCCCGCAGTCTGGCAAGTATTGGGCCAGAACCCTTCTATGCTCCCCCGAGCCTGCCCAGCACTGCTCTGTCTGAGGTGCTTGTTTCCAGCTCAGGAAACAGACCTCTCTCCCCCCCCCCCCCCCACTGAAGGTCTAGGACAGACTGCCTGCTCCCTTCCTGGGCAGCCTTTATATAGGGCCTAGTCCAGCCCTGATTGACTGGCTGTAATACTGGCCCTGATTGGCTCTCTAACAGGCCCTCAAATGGGGAGGTTAAGGCTTCAAGTACATCTCAGGACTGGGCCACAATTAAGTATTTTGGCTGCAGTTTTCAAAAATGACCAAGGCCCAATCCCAGACTTCAGTGAGTGCTTAAATACCTTTGAGGTTCTGGGCCTAAGCGATCTTGGGTGCTTCAAGATGCCCATCTGAAGCCCTATTAACTGATTTCCAGCAAGTGCTGAGCTCCTGCCCTCTGAAAATGAAGACCCTCGATGGTGGCTCAGATCAGGCACCAAATTATTACTTTTGCCACTTCTGAAAGTTTAGACCTTTGCATTTTTGCTTAGTCACTGTGCTACAGGTAGGAAAGAATGAAGCAATTGGAATAAATCGAGACCCACACACAAACCTTCAGTTAGATCTAGAAAGGAACCAGAACTGAAACTTCCCTAAGGTTTTAAAAAAGTTGAATCAACTCCCCCCCACACCCTTTATGTTATTTCTACTGGGCTATTCTGCACTTCAGGGTTTGGCCCAGATGCAAAGCTATGAGCAAGGTTGTTCCATCAGCATTTCCAGGCCAACTAGAAACAGGAAGGATCAGAAATCTTACCAGATTCACAGTCTTGTTCTGGGAAAAGGTCACATAAGGAACTGATTTTTGGATGCTTATCTAAATCGAACCTCCGAACCCTCTCAGTGCTTCCCCATCACTTTTTATTGTGTAGGCGGCTTTCTAGATTTCACAGTTAGAATAAAAATGTCATTTACTGAAAAACTGACCAATGTACATACAGGTATTTTACTTCTGCCACATTTTCGTTCTAGGTTTAGGCTCTTGTTCCAGGATTTAGGCTGCATTATTAGTAGGTGAGAAGGATGGGCCGGTGCCCTAGCCTAGATCAGAGATCTTGGTTCAATTCCCTGCACTGCCACAGACTTCCTGTGTGACCTTGGGCAAGTCATGTAAGGCATATCTATGCTGAGTTTTAAAACCCACAGCAGTGAGTCTCAGAGCCCAGGTCTACAGACTTGGTCTGTGGTGCTAAAAACAGCTGTGTGGACATTGTGGCTCGGGCTCTGAAGGCCTACATGGCTGGTTTTGGTGCTGTAATATGAGCCCGAGTCTCTGGACCCGGCTCTGAGGCTTGCTGCTGTGGGTTTTAAAATGCAGTGTAGACATACCCTTTGCCTCTCTGTGCCTCAGTTCCCTGCCTATAAAACAAGGCTAATAATACTTCCTTCAAATGCAGGGGGGTTGTGAGGATAAATCCATTAAAGATTGTGACACGCTTTGAGATCTACTGATAAAAGCGCTATATAAAAGCTAGATATTATTATCATGGATTTTTAAAAAAAAACTTTTTATTAAGGCAAAGTTACAAGAAAACATCATACTACCTCATATATTATTTATCACCACTTATTTTGGATCAGGTTAATATTCAAAGAACCTGGTTGGGGAGCCCTCCCCCAAATACATTAAAAAGGGTGACCATATTTCTAAATAGTGATCCTGGTTTTTGGTGCTTCTCTTGTGTACATGTAACCCACACACCTCCTGGGTGCGGTGTTCTGTCCCATCTAGTGGCACCGAGACCACTTAGAGAGAGAGATTAATGAGTTTGCTCTACAGCGTTCACTACCAGCCAGTTGACTTTTAGCTCATGCACTAAGTTCCAGAGGTCCCAGGTTCGATCCCGCTCACCGACAACCAGGGTCGGTCAGCGTTACATATATGCTTGGTGTGAAAGCTCTTACTTTACCAAGACAGTCCATATTAATTTTTCATTCTGGATAGGATATATTTGTAGACAAAATATCAGTGAGACAACACATGGCCTGGAAACACCTATTTGTTTCATTAGTTCACATTGCAAAATGTACCTGCTAATGGGTCAAACCTGCAAATGGACCAAAAGCAATTTACAAGCTGCAGCTCTGTAGTAGTGGGACAAAGACAGCAAGAGACCCTGCGCATGGGAACGCCACACAGACCAGGCAGTGCGTCTGCAGAGGGAGACTTCGGCAGGTTGGGCCACATCAGTGACGTGGGGGATGGTCCTAATCACAGCAAGGAACCACTCAGCCACAAATCTAAGGGCACTGCACCCACTACCCATACCCACCAGTAACTGGATACAGCCCAATTGAGTTTCTGCCGTGGCCCTCTTTCTAGTTAAGAGTTATAATTAATTCTCCCTCACTGACTCCCTTTTTGTTCAGAAGGCCAAAGCCTTTTTACTTGGGCTTTACTCACAGTCTTGGTACTGGGCCCATTATTAATTCACTTCCATATAGTTAGCTGCCGTTTCACCAGTGTCTCTCTAAAACATACCAAGTTGGTGCCATGCAAGCCGTCTGTCATAAAACGGCCTGTTTGCTGTCATTATGTGCGTAGCTTTGTTGCTGATTCAGAAGTTACTGCTACTATTTCCTCTGAAGAGCAGAGATTAGCATGTAGTCAAAAAAACCGACAACCACCCCACCACAAAAACAACCCACCAACTGCTGTAGATCCTACACTAAAAACAGGAAATTGAAGGAATGTTCTCATCTTGCTAGATGGAGATTTGAGCCTGCAACACCCCTGGGTGTTCGAGGTGATGCCATCAAAGCTTGTAGGCCAGAATTTTGTCTGCTTTGGTTTGGTGGCATGTGCTTTTCATGCCGTGCTCTGTTCGCTGAAGGCAGAACTCTTGTACATGCACGAAACCTGCCCACATTCGAGGAAGCACAACACATGTGCTTGTGTATAAACCTTCCACCCTGGAATTGTTATTGTAGGGTCCCTCAGCAGACTGATTTGTTTACTTATTTATAGGGCAACCCTAGTTTGGCAAAAAATTTCATGAGGTGAGAATTTTAAATTTTTATTTATTTATTTATTTATTTTAAGACAGCAAGTTAAATTTTGGACCTTTCAAACTTAATAAGTCCCCTTTAAAAGGAGTTTCACACAAAATATAAGAACATATGTGCAGAAGTTCCTGAATAATGAGATGAGACTGCAGCGCTTCTCATTTTAAAAAGTAAGTTGTAAATTGTGTAGGTTCTGGATAATCTCTTGTTTGTGAATGATCATTTTAAATGTTTACAAATAGTTTCATTTTGGGGAAATTAATGAAGCAATCTTATCAGGTTGTAAAAAGCAAGAGAAGATATAGTGCCATATTGTCAGCTGGAGTCAGGAAGAGGCCAAGTATGGCTCCCTCAAGAGCTCGTTAGGGACCTGAAAATCAAAAAGTACTCCCACAAAAAGTGGAAACATGGATGAATTGCTAAGGCACAAAATGAGTTACACCTAACAAGGGACATAAGAGGCAATAGGAAGAGGTTCTTTAAATATATTAGGAGCAAGAGAATAACACTGGACATGATTAGTCTTGAGACAAGAAGACTGAGGAAGACCTGATAGTCTTCAAATATGTTAAGGATGTTAGAAAGAGGACAGTGATTAATTAGTTCTCTATGTCCACTGAAGGGAGGTGAAAAAGTAATGGGCTTAATCTGCAGCAAGGGAGATTTAGATTAGACACAAGGAAAATCTTTCTGACTCTAAGGGGAGCTCAACTCTGGAACAGACTTCCAAGGGAGGCTGTGGAATTCCCGTCCTTGGAGATTTTTAAGAACAGTTTGGACAAACACTTGTCAGGGATGGTCTAGGTATGCTTGGTCCTGCCTCAGTGCAGGAAGCTGGACTTGACCACCTCTTGAGGTCCCTTCCACACCTACATTTCTATGAACTGGTGTGGTTCCACTGAAGTCAATGCTGCTACACTGATTCACATCAGCTGAGAATTGGCTAATGCTCTTTGTGTATATGTACTAATGCTCTTGAGCAATTTACAGAGGTCACTGAGGTTCACAGAAGTCCTGCCTTTACTGCACATCTGAAGCAATAACAGTCCTGAAATGATAATGCAGATCAGATGTCACACATTGCTCCATTCTGTTTCAAGAAAACAGGTAGATTCTCTGCATGATAGCTAAGATTCCAGTGTGATACTGGACAGAAATAATTATATGCACGCTACTGACGATGACGACGATATACTTGGGCTCACAACAGAACAGTTGCTATCTGTTTACCAATATTCAGAAAAGAAAAGCTCTGGGTTCATTCTAGAAAAGCAGAGCATTACCTCTGGCAGTAGATATCTGTCATGGAGTTACCATAGAAGAAAGGGATTGGAGAGTGTACTAGACTGTACAGTACTTATTTATAGAGACAAAGATTCACAGTCCTTCATCAGTGAAAATTCTCCTTGTCATTAGAAGTTTTTCCTGCTTAAAGACTGCAGGACTTTGAAGATCTCAGGTGAAAAAGAATAAGCAACAAGAAATCCAATATCACAGAAGAAAAAGCACACACAAAATTCTAAGTGAGTGTACGAGCTACACAGAGAGGCCATCTAGTCTGCACAAGAGCTAAATACCAAACTGTCCACATTCCAGGAGTCTTCCCCTATCCCATACACACTGTACCTGCCTGTAGCCTGTCATGTGAGGACTTTTCCCAACAGGGGAGTTATGGGATTTAGGACCTGATGCAGCATGGTGCTGTGCCCCTTCAAGTCTGTGGGTGTTCAGAATGTGCAGCATCTCTCAGGAAATACGCAGCATCTTGCAGGATTGGGCCTCTTACTGAATCTCTCAGTCATATGATATTAAAGCAATAATATCAGGTAGGAGACACAGGGGAATAATAAAACAAAGTGGCAGGTCAGTTAATGGAGATTATTCGTCCATTTTTTCCATTTTTGGCAGCACTTAAAGCATTGTGTAAATGTTAACTAATTCTCCTCTCTGATTGGAACAATAAATCTCTGTTGCATATTCTGTCTGTATAGTTCTCTTGAATGGAACTCCCAATAAGGTCAATATACAGTTTCTGTGTATATATAATTTTCATATATAACCATATATATAAATAAATATTGACAGAGAGAGAGAGAGGCAGCCACAGATAGCACCTGATTTAGGGACAGCTGAGTTTCAAATTTCATAGTATACCACATGACCTTTTTAAGTTGCTCAAACTAATTCATTTCAGGGTAAAATTTTGCATGTTTGGCCAAATCCTAAAGGTGATTAAAAAAAAAAAAAAAAAGCAAAAGCACAATGCTTTGCACAATATGGGTTGAATCATTTATGCAAGCAGATCAGATGAACATTTCCTTTCCCATGTTCCATTCAAACATTTTACATTAAGCTATTACACATAAATGCCTGAAAGATAGAAATTTCAAGTTTGGCTTGTTTTAGACTTCAAGCCAAGTTTGAAGACCATCATTTCAGTATTTTTAAAGTTCTGAATATATGAATTAACTATTTTTCTGAAAACATTTGAATTTTTCCATTTTAAATTAAGGACGACTCTGGTACTGGCAATGTGACACTTCTAATAGCAAGAACCAAAGCTGTTTGGCTAGGACCTATGATATAAAGAAAAAAGAAAATATAGAAAGGTTGGGGGAAGAGACCCAGAAGAAATGAACAAAGAAATGCAAAAGGTTATTCATCAAGAGGAGCTTACAAACTCTGCTAGCTTTGGCCTGGAGGTATCTGAAAGTCATTAGGCTTCACAACTTTACCACTGAGACAATACTACAGTATTTTAGCTAGAGCTATCTACTCTAAGATCTGCAGCGGTGGGTCTGTAGAAGATATGCACAGGAGAGGGCTGCTACAGAATAGGCATGATGGTGACCTAGCACTGCAATATAGCATAGCTGAATATTTCTGGTTCAAGACATTTATACAAACTCCACTGGCAAAGCTAGCAGGCCTTATCAGAGCCTCAAGTTAAATGCTTCTATTTGTCCTTTTTTTTTCTCCTTCATAAAAAACAGTGTGGAAATGTAATGCAAAAGTCTTATTTACTTAAGGCTGGCAAATTTAGGGATGAAAAATGAAGCAACCAAAAGTCAGAAAATTCCTGGAGTTAAAATTGTTCCCAAAGCATCGGCACATTGCAGATATATATTAATTCTGAATCCTGTTTTACTGAAGGCAAAATAGCATTATTGTTGGGTGCAGCCTGGACTTTTTAAGTGTTTGATTTTTCAACCTCAGAGAGAAACACACAAAAGAACTAGAGGCCTATTTATTTGCACTGTATTCAGATATTAGTCAAATCCATTGAAACCCTTCTGCCAGGTGGAGCCAGCAGCAACAAGGGCTGGGTTGAGTATCTAGGGGTTCCTTTTCAACAAGACATCACAAAAGCAGCTCGAGCCCCACCCAGTGACCTGGGACAATTACACACCACTCCCTGGGCACCTCTAAGAGGCAATATTTCCCCTCTCACAAGCACAGAGGCTGAATGCAGCAAAAACTTTTAATAAAAGGAGGGAAGTAACTCAGCATTAATTTGGGAAAACACCACAACTAGGGTTCATAAACATAAACCATGAGCAACAGACCCACCCCCAAGTAAGTTGGGCAGTGTCCTTTTCCCCTCAGGGTCTTAAGTCCAGGAACCCAAAAGTCCCTTTAACGTGCCCATCCCTTCTCTGCACCCCACTCACAGTTGCTGTCCTGGGCGAGTACAGCCCCAGAGTTCAGAGGTTTAGCCACAGATTCACCACCTACCCTGTGTGGAAGGTTGTGTTTGTGTGGGGGGGGGAACGGACAGTAAGAAGGCACCTTACATGCTCCTCTGCTCGGGCACTCACTTGTCACCCCTATGGCTGATAGTTGCGCTTCTCAGCGGGGCTCTGTTCTGGCCCCCTCCACCAGCCAACCTGCTGGCTGCTTGCCATGCCTCTCTGCCAACTTACTAAGATGTCTTCAGGGCCCCCCACTTAACACAGCTTTCAGTGATTTCAGCTGTTAGTAGGGAAGCCTCACTTCTGTTGTACGCTAGGCAGCCTCTTACATAGAGACACTGTCCCAAAGTAGGTCTAATGATTAAACCTAGGTATCAGGGATTTCAGCTCTGCTGCATATATCAATGGAGAAAAGAAAAGTCAAATAATGTCTAGAACCCTTAAACATTGCCCATACCACTAGACACAAACATCTACCTCCACCCTCTCTCAACTCATTGGGCTTTGGAACCCATGTCCCCTGCCTAGCAAGTGCCATTCAGTTGAGGATGAGTCCCTCCACTGAGGTATGCCAGATACAGTTCTGCTGCCCTCGGTTCACACAACAAGGATAACAACACTTTATTACTACTGCCCCAATAACAAGGAGATTGGGGATCCAACACCAGCCACAAGTGATCATTTGGGAAAGCAATCCCAACATGCTGAGCACGTAGGCAGGGTGGGTGTGTCCATGCAAACGAGATCAACTCCTGAAGTCTTTTTCCACAGCTCATCACTAGATGTCAGGGGAGAGTTCATTCAGACTCTGCTTACACCATGAACATATATTTACAGCAAATATAACAGTTCTTGCTCTTTGCCCCTCTGGGAGGTCACATCACCAGGTACCAGCAGCCCTCCTGCTCAGGGCATGACCAAGATGGTAATGGCACTTCTCCCCATAGCAGAGGCATGAGAATAAACAGGAGCAAAGATATGGCCAGTCTCTGTCACATGAAATTAACTCATGTTACAGTGCAGGTAAGTGAATCAGCTCCCAGAGTTTCCATAACCCTTGGAGGTAGGAGTCTGTCACCTCCTGTATCCAAGAGGTGTGAGAAAGACAATGCACAGCCAAGCTATCCTAGCACCATCAGCACATGACGGGAGGCAGCCTGCCTGCCAAGAAGCACATAAGCACTTCCATTTATATTTCGGATCTTCATTTATATGTTTCACTTAAAAAAAATATGCATCTTAATCATTCACATTTGTGATTTGTTTTGAGCACAGAATAGTGTGTGTGGCATTTGTGTTGCGTTTGTTTTATTTGTCCACGAGGCACTCAGGGCAAACGAAAGGCTCCTCGAAAGGATATTCAATTTCTCTCTGCATCAGCCAATCTTCATTAAATGGTCTATAATGTGAGAAATACGCATGCTCATTCTTGTGACGGACTGAATGCCAATACTTAAAACCAAAAGTAGGAATGGTAAGAGTGCATTGATGCTGAAAGACAAAGTAAAATACAGTATTATCCTGTAGAGGAGACCACTCTTATTAAGCAACCACCACTTTTGTGGGATCACACTGCTCTCTTTACCCAGTGATTTTGGTCAGTTCCTTGAATAGTCAAACTTTTTCCACATGAAAAATTCTCATTAGAAAAAGCGGTTTTGTTGACATTGACTTTTTTTCTGCATGAATATGTCAATTTCAACTAAAACATTTTTTTGTTTCAGAGCAACATTTTGAAAGTAAATTTTTTTGTTTCATATTGACGGAAAATGTCATCCTCCCCCCAGTTTTTGGAAATCAAAAGTTTTCAGTTTTCTACTTTTGATTTTTGGAGTCCCCCCTCCTACTTTCTCCCTTCTTTATCCCCCCCTTTTTTCCAGTGATCAGATGGGGTGGTAGTATGAAAGTGTGCAAAAGTGGAAAAAAGATGTTGCACACTTTTTATGGTTTTCTAATTAGAAAAAGTTGGAAAACACTAAGAGTGTGAGAAAGTGTGGACGAAAAAAACTGTTTCACACACTTTCTTGTTGTCTCGCTGTTCTTACTGTCCAATAATTGACTAGGAACTAGGAGAATCCTGGGTTCCCTTTCAACTAACAGGAAGGCTCACATTGTGAATTAGGCCTAGATCGCAATGCACCTCAGCCAACCCAACTGCAAATCTGGGTCAGAAGCAAGACCCTTCAAGTCAATGGGACTGCTATGGGTACCCGCATGGCCCCAAAGTATGCCAACATTTTTATGGCTGATTTAGAACAACGCTTCCTCAGCTCTCGTCCCCTAACGCCCCTGCTCTACTTGCACTACATTGATGACATCATCATCATCTAGACCCATGGGAAGGAGGCCCTTGAGCAATTCCACCAGAATTTCACCATCAACCTCAGCCTGGACCAGTCCACACAAGAGAGCCACTTCCTGGACACTACGGTGCTAATAAGCGATGTCACATAAACACCACCCTATACTGGAAATGTACCGACCACTATACTTACCTACATGCCTCCCGCTTTCATCCAGACCACACCACACGATCCATTGTCTACAGCCAAGCTCTAAGATACAACCGCATTTGCTCCAATCCCTCGTTCAGAGACAAACACCTACAGGATCTCTAGCAAGCATTCTTAAAACTACAGTACCCACCTGGTGAAGTTAAGAAACGGATTGACAGAGCCAGAAGGGTACCCAGAAGTCACCTACTACAACACAGGCCCAACAAAGAAAGTAACAGAATGCCACTAGCCGTCACCTACAGCCCCCAACTAAAACATCTCCAGCACATCATCAAGGATCTACAACCTATCCTGAAGGATGATCCCTTATTCTCACAGACCTTGAGAGACAGGCCAGTCCTCGCTTACAGACAGCCCCCCGAACCTGAAACAAATGCTCACCAGCAACTACACACCACACAACAAAAACACTAAACCAGGAACCAAACCCTGCAACAAACTTCGGTGCCAACTCTGTCTGCATATCTAGTCAAGGGACACCTTATAGCACCTAACCACATCAGCCACACCATCAGGGGCTCATTCACCTGCACATCTACCAATGTGATATATGCCATCATGTGCCAGCAATGCCCCTCTGCCATGTACATTGGCCAAACTGGATAGTCTCTACGCAAAAGAATAAATGGACACAAATCTGACATCAGGAATTACAACATTCAAAAACCAGTAGGAGAACACTTCAACCTCCCTGGTCACTCAACAGACTTAAAAGTGGCAATTCTTCAACAAAAAAACTTCAAAAACAGACTCCAACGTGAAACTGCAGAACTGGAATTAATTGCAAACTGGACACCATCAAATTAGGCCTGAATAAAGACTGGGAGTGGATGAGTCATTACAAAACCTAATTTGACCACACTAATTTCCCCCTACTGTTACTCAGACCTTCTTGTCAACTGTTTGAAATGGGCCACCCTCATTACCACTACAAAAGTGATTTTTCCTCACTTGGTATTCTACTGTTAATTGAATTGTCTCGTTAGACTGACCCCCCACCTGGTAAGGCAACTCCCATCTTTTCATGTACTATGTATAAATATACCTGCTACTGTATTTTCCACTCCATGCATCTGATGAAGTGGGTTCTAGCCCACAAAAGCGTATGCCCAAATAAATTTGTTAGTCTCTAAGGTGCCACAAGGACTCCTTGTTGTTTTTGCTGATACAGACTAACACGGCTACCACTCTGAAATCAGTGAACACCAGATGTCTTATCTGAGCTGGGATTCTCTAAGTAAATAAACATACATTAAACCTTTAAATCCTCTGTGTAATGTAGAGGAAGAAATCTTTAGGGGGGCTCCTGCTCTGAGATCTCGCCATATTGCCCTGTCGGGGGTCAGTGTACCCTGCCATTAAAAAGGTTTCAAGACCTACCCAAGCCTCACAGGCCGCCAGGGTTCCATACAAATGCCAGAGGAGCCACAGAAGACCAGGGACATTTGCATGGAGGTTTTGTGTCTCCTCTCTGGCTATGGTCCCCATCAACCCTTCCCTCCAGCTTTGAAGCATCCTGACTCCAGGGGGTGAGCTTAGTGGAAATGAAAATGCAGCTGGGGCTTTGCTTATCCTGTTCTCTTTCAAATCTGCATTGGGCAGAAGGCTGGATGGCATGCAGCCTTGGGCCCCAACAGCCCTGCTCTCTCCTTTTACCAATGCAGCCAGTCTCCGCCCTCTACCCAAGGGTGGATCCCAATCCCACAGTGAAGCCCACAGGTGCCCTGATGGCTGCTGATGCGGCGCAAGGAGGACAATCCAGACCAATGGATGGAAGGCCTACTGGATGATCTGCTCCCTTGGCAAAAACAGGAAGCTGCCTATCAAATGTACCAGGCATGAATTTTTACACCATAATTCAAATGCTGATGTGCCTTGTTGCTTATTGAATGAGGGCTTAGAGTCTCCTGCACTATGATTAAAGCAAATAAACAAAAGTCACTGATTGTGTATATACAATATGGTACAATAAGAAATGCAGTCACAAAACAAAATTGTACATATAAAAACATCCTACCCTTCCATCAAATACTTGCATGGCATATATTCCTGTGGGTCCTGGCTTTTATATGAATTAAATTGTTTTCCTGGGTTTAATAAAGCTCATATACCAGTCATTGTAGTGTGAGAGCTGAAATACCAAATCAGTATGCAATTTGCCTCCCAAGGTCTTTATCCCGTTTTATTATAACTGACAGCACTGCAAGAGCACATTGAGATAACAAACGCACACGTGTTTGGCACACGTTTTCCTAATCGACTGCTGCAGGATTTTCCTAAAAGTGATGACAGATGGCACTAATATCTCCTGGCCAAGATACATCATATCTGCCCTAGTGGTCACCCAATAAAACAGTGAAATTCAGAGAGGCTAATAATCTACTAATAACTGAAATGAGAAGGGAAGTGTCATCTCAGAAGAACCTGACTTCTGATGTACTGAACAGGTCAGTAGGACCTCACTGCCCTATCTCCATATAGGACAGGCATATATTAGCCAGAGGAGAAGGCTAATGTGATTTTTGTATAAAACTAGAAAATACAAACTATTAAAATAAGAAAATACCTTTAAAAAGCCAACCACACAGCCCAACAGTTACAACCAGACAATATCAACATGATCTGGCACAATGACAAACCCAGTCAGCATCAGCAAGTCACCAAGGCCCACTGAAATCAATGTGAGTTAGGTGCCAGGCCCTACTCACCATCCAAAAGGGATAAACTCCCCACTGGCACAAAGAAAGGAGGGAAAGTGCATAGCAAGAACAAAAGTGCAAGGAAGAAGACTCCAAAATGGTCAGGACTAAAGGGTGCATCATAAAGACAGCCAATGATCACATCAGGGAGCTCCTCCACTGAGCAGTGCTGTTACCATTCCCGTTCTGACTGAATACAGGGGAGAAGAGCAGAATCATCCCAACAAACCATGATTACTACAGAACGCATTTTACTGCGGATTGCCTGGAATGTAGTAACATTGCTATTCTCTATGAGTAAACTCTTGTCCATGCATTTCTCTCTCTCTCTCTCTCTCTCTCTGCTTTCTTTCTTTTTTATTCTTCTAAAGCAAGAGATGAGCCGGAGCAATGACATTTGGATTCAAACTTTTCTGAAATTCAAGTGATTTGGCGTTTGATATTTCAGTTTGAGCTCTTCCCTAATTTCTTTGCATTCTTTCACCTGTGTTCATCCTTAATCTCTTAGGGTCAGATTGTGGAGTGTCTTTCTGCCACTGGTGAGCAAGTTCCCACACAAGTGGTACAGTTGACTTTGCTGAAACTACTCATGTGAGAAACTGCTCATCAATGTAAGTAAGGAGCTCACAATCTGGCCCTTAGAGAACAAGCAGGAACATTTGCTGCAGAGTGAAAAAAAGATGACTTCTTTCATTTGTGTTTTCTTTAAAGCATCTTACAGCCCATTACTAATGGCATAAATTAAGCTACTTGGGACCACACAGTTAACTTCTTACTTCCGCTGTTGAATGGTCACTCACCAGCCCACTTGAACTATATTCAGGATCTCAAATTACTTGAATGGGATATAAGTAACAAAGGGCAGAATTTGTCTCTGCACACTTAGGTCTGGTATACATTTAAAATTTTGGTTGACATAGCTAAATTGTTTAGAGGTGTGAAAAATCCACACCCCTAAGTGCAATAGCTATACTGACCTAACTGCCAGTGTACACGAAGCTAGATTGACAGAAGAATGCTAGTATAGACATGGTTTTAGAAGCAACAATATGGAGAAATATATGCTATATCCTTCTAGGAAACACAGTCCTATATTTACAAAATCGTTACATTTAGGTTGTACTGGAGCATATTCTTGAAGATGTGCAAAGTTTGGGATCACAGTCAAACATGGATCTGGAGTGAGCAGAAGATCAGCTCTTTGTACTTTAAAAACTTTCTCCCTCTAAGTAAGCTGATTTTTAATTTTTAAGAACATCTTTATTAAAACAACCTTGGGAAATAAGACAGTTCGTTGTAATTGCAGATGGTAGCCAGCTGAGGGAGTTCTCAATTAAAAAAAAAATCAATGCAGAAAAGATATGAAACATAGTAATGAAAATATTAACAACATGAAAAGACAGTGCAGATTCAGATTTCTGGCTTCACATGATGATCTGCCATAGTCTAAACAGAATAACATGCTATGTTTTAATGGGATTTAAGTTTGCAGTTGTGGAGACACCACTAATTTTTCAAAACACAGAGCCACCCTCGCTCCCAAATTAAAAAAAAAAATAAAAAAAGGAACCTTTGCAGAACACTATGTTTAATCAGACGTAAAAGGCAGACAGACCTAAGATGGAGCACAGCTTAGCAACTATGGTCCATGGGCACTGGCTTATTTTAATCACGTAAAACATGCCATATCGCGTACCTAATAACTGTAGGTAAATAGGATTCAGGGTGGTAGCCGGGTCAGTCTGTATCAGCAAAAACAACGAGGCGTCCTTGTGGCACCTTAGAGACTAACAAATTTATTTGGGCATAAGCTTTGGTGGGCTAAAACCCACTTCATGTGAGCTTTAAATTCAGCTAAAGTTAGTGCTGGATGAGGTGCTTTGGGAGTTCTTCATTAATGTTCACTGAAAATCCCCCAAGAATAGCCTAACTTTCACAAGGTTTGTTTTGGACAAGGAAGAAACCACAGATAATAAAGTAAAATCAATAAGGAACAATTAGAATTACAGAAGGCTTTGATCTGGCATAGCCAAGAAATGCAGATTTTCCTGGAGGCTATTTGCAGACAGTGAAAATGCAACAATAATGGAACAAACCAATCAAGGGCAACTACTCTATGTTGGATTCTTCCCAGAGACACTAATCATTCTATAGGTTTCAGAGTAGCAGCCGTGTTAGTCTGTATTCACAAAAAGAAAAGGAGTACTTGTGGCACCTTAGAGACTAACCAATTTATTTGAGCATAAGCTTTCATGATGAAGTGAGCTGTAGCTCACAAAAGCTTATGCTCAAATAAATTGGTTAGTCTCTAAGGTGCCACACGTCCTCCTTTTTTTTTAATCATTCCATAGCAATAGAACTTCATGGAAACAACAAAAAAATGGAACAGCTTTAATTATCAGATAGGTGGAGGTTCCAGGTGGAACTAAGTGGGTGAATGTCAAAACTGGTCAATTTGAAAGTCTCTTTATAATTTCAAAAGCTCTTCTTATCTTCCTTTGTCTGTAGCCACTTGTAGGATTTCAACACAGGCATTACAAATGTCCATTACATGGCTTTCATCAGATAATTATGCAATGACACTTTTGGTGAAGCAAGCTAGTTGTCCTGCTGTGGTGCTAAAGGGCTGACTGATGTTCTTGTAATCTTTTATCTTATTCCTTTCTGTCTCTGCCGCCCTTTCCATTGTGCTACAAGATCACAAGATTCCAGCTTGCTAGCAGCAACTAATCTTTCTTTTTTCTTTTTTCAGAGTAACAGCCGTGTTAGTCTGTATTCGCAAAAAGAAAAGGAGTACTTGTGGCACCTTAGAGACTAACCAATTTATTTGAGCATGAGCTTTCGTGAGCTACTTCTGATGAAGTGAGCTGTAGCTCACGAAAGCTCATGCTCAAATAAATTGGTTAGTCTCTAAGGTGCCACAAGTACTCCTTTTCTTTTTTCTTTCTGAACAGTCAGTGGTTTTAACAAAGATGCAAATATCCCATTTGACAATCACTGTGAAACTGTTCCCCTGAACAGTAGTAGTAACTCTGAAAATCTTTGTTTTAGGGGTTTTTTTTGGTCTTATAATTTTGGCCCCCATATGTTGCTAAATGTTACATTTCTTGGTATTGTATATTTAAACAGTAGTTGGCAGCATGAAATTCAGTTCTGGTATTCATTCCCAAGGCCTCTGACTGGGGTGGCAGAAAATCTTCATCTCAGCAGACTGATTATTGTAACTGTGCTATTAAAACCATCTCTAGGTGGTTACTTTTATATATGTTTTTCCCTGCCATCAGCAAGCAAACTTCATAAGGAAAAAGGGCTTTTTAAACAAATGAGATCCTGCTGATGGGGTAGCAATGGCACCTGAGTCCCAAAGGCAGTTCCACTGTGCAGCCAGACATGCACCTATCCACCTAACACCCACACACAGACAATGGAGATAAGGAATGGAGGGGGCAAGACGGACTTCTCTCCTACTACCTGTGAGGCTGTAAACTGGGCCTCTGGAGGAGCAGAACCACCCCTGGGTGCTAGTGGCTGAGGACGTTAATTATTTAATAACTAGTTTGGTTCCACAATCTCCAGAGTCAAATCCTGGTTGTCACAGCAATAGCCACACATCGCCCAGCCTTCCTGTGTCCTGACAGCTGTGGCTAGCAATCGCCCTAACAAGCCCAGTCTCAGGGGGGTTGTACAATAGTCCATGAACTACAGATACATTCTCAGCAACCTCCTCAAAACCAAATGCAATGACAATAGTTTCAATGATAACTCTACAGACTTAAATTATCCAAACACTTTCAACTGAACAGCCACTCTTTGCTGACAAGGCCTGCAGTTATGTTCTAAGCTTCTATCTTGGGGGAGCTGGGGGGAAGAGGGAAAAATAAAAGTAGTCCAGTAACATCTATATCACTGGAGAACTATTCATACATGTCCTGTGAATGGATACTTGGAATACGAACAATTTAAACAAAAAAAGAACAACCGTGTCATGCATGCGAGACCTCCAAATAGAATAATGGTTTTAAGACAGCAAAAGACGAGACAGATTTACTGAAAAAGACAGGAAAGTCTGTGCTATCACAGGCTCTTGCAGTGATGCATATTTTGAAGACAGAAAGGTCAGTTAATGCAAGATTAAAAAAACATTGATCATCCCCGTTCCACAGCAGGCTAAGCGGAGTATATCTGCTTTTGACAAACATGTCATCAAACCATTATCAAGAACAGTCTGTTGACTTGAGCACATTCCTCTTTATAACATTAGCTGTGCACTTAATAGAGCTGGGAACAATAGTTTTATTCACTTCCATTTTGAAAACATGGTGGACAATCCACCGGAAGATATAGCCTTTCTATAGCGAGAGCTATTATAACAAAGAAAATGGAGTCATCATACGAGCCAATCAGTTTGGCTTTCCTGCAAGAAATATCATGTTAGAAAACTGAGAAATTAACCAATCAACTTTCAGTTCCAGTGGACTTAACTCATGATAAAGTCTTGCTGGAACAAGATGATCAGCTCACAATTACACCAGAAAGACAGCTGCTGGCCTTTCATGAAATGACGCCTCCAGTTCCTCCCACTTTATAACTTACTAGGAACCTGAAATATCTTTACAGAGACACTGACAGTAATTTCACTCAATTCTAGATTGCCTTTGGGTTCTTACTGAGACACAGTCCCTTTCTATACGAGGGTTCATATCACCTTTGCAAACGTCATGTTTCAAAACAGTTCTTGCTGGCCAGCAGGTGCTACCACAGATGTAACACAGATTTTTTAGCTCATGTACTGCTCTGGTTCAAACCTGTCAACACAGGCCAGGCAAAACATATGTCAACATGGTTCTGAGTTGCAAGTCTTCATTATGGCACTCTTACTCACACGGAGCAGCACCTTGCTTCACAAGTAGTCCCATTGGTTTCAGTGTGAGTTAGCGTAACAGAATCTGGCCCATGGTTGGAACACTAGTATAGCTGGCACGTATAGTTACAGAAGGACTCAAGACGCAGATTCCAGCTTCCCCAAGGGTAGGGGTGGGATGTCAGATGTGGGGTTCTGGTTTGGTCTATTATAGGGAGAAGGACCATGTGTAAAGTTCAGATCTCGATCTGCAACGTCTCCCAAAGTTCAGGGGTATTTGGACCTGAGATTCTTGTCTGGGCATGACTCTATTTATGATACTTAGATTAGCATCTATTTGGCAGTGAGCTAATATAATGATTAATCATGCTTATGATTGCTTGTTGGACCAGAAGCAACACTGAACTGCATTGACCACAATGCTTACGCAGTTTTAAGCTATAGAAATAGCCGTAAGAGCAAAATTATGTTAACTGTCTCTGTTGCAGAACCATCATTTGCCCAGCCTAAAGCATTCAATATTCTAGTGTGGTTATGATTCAGATAATGGAAAGTATTAATTTGGCCTTTAGATAGCCAGAGAAATAAATATTCATTAATTATATGCTAATATGGAACGTGATGTATTGGGGGAAAATAAGTGCACTTTACAATCTACTTTTATGGTTACCAGCAACTGGAAACACTTCATAAATCCACTGCTTTATCAACAAAGGATGCCATTACTGAGGAGGTAATTTCTATAAGGATTATATGTGGTGAAGCTGTCACTTGCTCCTGATAAATGATCACTAATAAAATTTTTGTTTCTACTGTTTCTCTATTTAAACCAATGAGAGCCTTTCCAAAACTGACACTTGGCACAGTCCCACATAAATCTTGCAGACATTACATTCATCTCAAGTCATTGCACAGTCCAACTGAATTAGAGAAAGCATGTTTGTTATTTAAAACAATGGCATGTTGCCACCTTGACATAAAAATGATGTTATTTCCATTAACATCTGACATGGATTTGTAGTACCAAAACAGCAGAATTCACAGCATTTGTGTAAACAGTTTGAAGTTGTTTTCTGTACATTATGAGATAGTCTGCTTCTCTTCTGCTCTTAAAAGTATGATAATTATAATTAATTAGATTGCCTTCTGTTTTTAATATACTTCAAAGAGGTGGTGTTGGGCCAATTTTTAGGCCAATGTTATTTCAAACTTTAAATAATTCTTTCCCCCAGCTAACTGTATTTACTAAACATTTAAATCCATTGTGCACTTTTCTGATAAGGGCATGTAGAAATCTTAATAACAAATGAAAGTTGGCTATAATTTCCTTTTAAACTACTGTATTTTGTGGACATAAACAGATCATATGTAAAGAGTAGTTTAAAAAAGGACTGAAGACATCTTTTCATACTAAGCTATCAAATTCATATGAAGCTCTCACTTTATGTGACAAGAATACACATTTTAAAAGATCTTATGTTTATGTTAGTCCTTCATGGACAGTTTGAAATGCCTTATCTGGCGGCCTGAAGAAAAGACGATTCAACCTTTTCATTGTGAAGTCAACTAGGAAGCATTTTGCTCATTACTCTCGTTCAGTCCACGCAAATGGTCTGAAGAGCGGACCTTAGGAAATGCTGAGCACTCACGATTCCAAGTGCTTGGTGTTGGCACTCAGTATCTCTCAGGATCAGGCCTTTAGTGTTGTTAATACACTTCTGTTACAGTCAACAATTTTAAATCAACATGGAGCCCTGCATTTACTTCAATAAGTGTTTGAACTTGCACAGAAGAGTTCAACAGAGACAAGGCAGTTGCTTTAGGGCATGTCTTCATTGCAGAGTTAACTCAGGCTCTTACTCAGTTGTTGTACCTAACTGTCCACACACAGAAACCTCTACCATGAGTTCGATAGTGCTTTCAGCTGGGGCTAACTGGCATGGCTGGGAACATAGGCTAGAGCTTGGGTGCCGCTTTCGCTAGCACAGGTAACCCTCCCACTTCACAATAGAATGCAATACTGATAATCCTCCACATTTACCTCCATTGGCCCAGAAGGACAAGCAAGTTCTCCCACAGTTCACTGGGAAAGAATCATAGAGCAGCTCAGCTTACTGTAGCACAAAGAATAGCGGGATATGCCCCCAGAAGTCCTAGCAACACACAGAGGTTAGTCCAACACCAGCAGTAACTTGGGTTGGGCTATGAAAGGTGGCCACTCATATCTAGGCTAGGTCAACCTGGGTGCTCAGACTTGGGTGATTAGCACCCATGTTAACTCTGCAGTGAAGACATACCCCTAGGGAAGTGTCTGAATTGCTACCTTTTGGATGATTAAGTGTTAGGATAAGAATACACACTGAGGTTTGAAGAGATGGAGTCTGCTATGATGAGATAGCTACATCCCCCAGCTTTCCTTTGACATTATGTTTTTATCAACAAATCTAGGGTCATCATTTTCAAACTTGATTCCTAAAGCCAGGCATATGAATTCAGCAGCTGCAGGCAATCAGAACTTTCTGGAAATCAGAACAATTTTATGTACGTGCCCAAATCACACTATTATTACAGAAACAAAAGGCCAATTATTATGAATGGCAGGATCATTCAACTATGACTCTCCATCCATCCACTCTTCATCTCAATTTCATTTCCCTTGGACTCTCTTGAACCAGCTTACATAGGAGATGGAGTTTCTTCCCTGAATTTGGGGTGTGTGATAAACTCTTTCCCCACAGTCGATAAGTCCTTTTTTTCATTGCACTACAGATGGGTCTGCACTAAGGCCCCAGACTTCAATCTGTTTCTGTCCTAGACTGGATTCACCTTTACCATTTATCTTTTATATATATTTTCGGATGAAGTAACATGGCTCTATCATTAGACAGACATATCCACCCATTGTTTACAGGCAGCATCCTAGCAAATTGTCGTATGAAGTATATAGTCTTTGTATAGGAATATAAACATAGGAAATTATTCCTAAGAGATTGGGGATAAATTCATAAGAACGACAGCTTTCAGATCAACCTCTAACCAGGAATTAAAGGCCATTTTCCAGTGGTGCCTAACCAAATAAGAAACACCTATCTTGGACTCAGACTCTGTATTTCCTGCATCCTAGGAGTTTTATTTCAAAGCCTCCAGAAATCAATTTAGCTCCTTTGAAGCGAACAAAAAGACAAAAATAGAAGTTTATTTTCATCTGATGCTTTTTACCTCCTTGATGACTCAAAAATGACTTTGGTCTTCAAATTTAATAATTTGTTCAAGGTATCAGTTTTGTCCATTATACTTTTTAATACACACCTCTGTATTATCATAGTGTAATGTTCCATACTGTTGTATGGCATGATCAGATACTCAATTTATACAATAGACAGTCAGAGCTCCTTTAAGGCTTCATCTAAAGTTTATTAAATTCCATGGAAGTGTTCCACTGACTTCAGTAATCTTTGGATCCAGCTCTTAGAACATGGATTCTACCAGGGAAACTGCAAGTATACTACACACTGGTTATTTACAGCTTTTCAACGCAAACACTCATTTTTATAGTTGTCTATCTGCACAATTGCAACTGGCACCATTTTGGCTGACAAACTGGGCAACTAGACCGGAGACCTCCAGAGCTAAAAACATGAGTTGCTATGGATTGAGGTAAAGAGTCCAGGCTCCCTAGGTGGGTCTATAGCAGACTCATATCTTCTAGGGATAGGGCAGGGGTGTGGTGGCGGGGGGAAACTATAACACACACTCACCAGAGGTGACGTATTGACACTCTTTAAATGACAGATTGGGGGAGCTCCCAAGATCTCTTGCACGAATGCTTATATTCCTGCAGGAAAATAAATTACAAACTAGAATGTTCAAACAATGTTAAGGACTGATTTTTCAAAAATAGAGTCTAAATGTGTTCCTGCAGTTTGGTGGATGTGCAAACAGCAGAATTTACTTTCAAGCCCATGCAGGGGCACCACACAAGACTTGCGCTTCACACGTATATCCCACCTAAATCTTCAAAAGAAGGCTTCAGTAGGAATTATGTGGTATACAGGCCTTGCAAGGGGCCCTCTGCAGTGAGCTGATCTGCGTCCTGTCAGGTTTGCAGCCAGTCAAGTAGCTAGATGGCTAAGTTCCACTACTGACTTTAGGGAGCAACTGTGTGTGCAAATAATTGCACACACAAAAAATGTCATGCGCAAATGTAGACCCCAATCTTTTTTTAACATGCTCTTGGTTTACCAAAATGACAAGCCAAAAGAGATTCCTTAACACTGATGAAAGGACTCAAAGGAGGATATTATTCATGCACTGTCTGCACTTTTACTTATCTGTGTTATACACTCTAAAAGACAATGGATCTAAATCATCCCTGGTGTAGCTCCAGTGACTAATGCCATTATACCAGGGATGAGCTGGCTTCATATGCTTGTACAAAACACTGAAAACCAGACACTGCATCCTGCAGCATTAAGCAGTTAGTGACTGATTAGAAGAAACAAAAGCTAAACTGGCCACATGCTTTGATATGTAGATCAAAACTATACAAACACCAGATTAATGAGAGTCATTAGGCAATACTAACGTTAACATGAATGATGGCTTTAGAATAAATAAATGCTTCAGATGACATCATGGAGGGCCTGTTCTTTCAAACACAAACACACACACAAATAACTTTGCATATGTGAGTAGTATCATTAAAGTCAATGGGACAACTTGTATGAATAAAGTTACTCACGCATATAGGTGTCTACAGGATTGGGGCCTGAATTTGTAAACAGATCATGTTTATTTTGCATGCTTATGTCAAGTTACTGAAAAAATAAATTTCACCCTAAGTGTTCCAGTTGCCATAACATAAGGGGCTAATGTAATCCAGTGATGCATTAGAAGGAGGTGATTCCATCAAAAGATCCTGGTGATATCATGAACCATGAGAGTGAAACAAGCGGTATATCAATGTCACTGGTGCCATTCCATGGATTAAATGCCTCTCTCTGCACAACAGCGGCATGTTTTATTTTTAAATTAAACATGGTAAGCTCAGAGGTAAACTATTTGATAAATACTGATTAAACAGATGTAATCATTTGTCTTAATATACCTGCAGCCTTTTAGATCTTGTACAAATAATTCTCTCCCTGCCCTACCAGCTGGCTCCTAAGAGAGTTCAACTAGGACCTAAGTAGCAAGTTAAGAAGCCATTTCCTGAAGATGTCAGGTGGGGAGGAAAATGAGTAAGAGCAGTGGGGATGGGGGCAGCATGGCTTAGTGGATAGAGAACTACACTGGAAGTCACAAGGTCTGGATTCTATTCCTGGCTTTGGCACTGACCTTCCATGTGACCTTGGACAACTCACTTCGCAGCTCTGTGCCTTTGTTTCCCCTCCTGCCCTTTGCTGGGAGTAGGGAGCCTGACCCTCTTCTGACAAGGGGCTATATTTTGGGAGGGCACAAGCATTTGATTCATGACAGCTTCAGCAGCGAGAAACATTCCCTGCAGCTCTAGTTGATGTGGGGATAAGACCAGTTACCAACCCAGAAAGATCTCCCATTGGATTGGCAGGGTGATGGCTTGACCCGGCAGCCCACACCAAAGAGAGAGCAGTGGAAGGAGGAGTGAATAGCTGATGTCCCCTTAGGGTGCCCAGGAATGGTTTCGCAAAAAGAAAAGGAGTACTTGTGGCACCTTAGAGATGCATCCAATGAAGTGAGCTGTAGCTCACGAAAGCTTATGCTCAAATAAATTTGTTAGTCTCTAAGGTGCCACAAGTCCTCCTTTTCTTTTTGCGAATACAGACTAACACGGCTGCTACTCTGAAACCAGGAAAGGTTTGGAATTCCAAGGGCCCTTATCTCAGAGGACAGCAACATTGAACAGGGATCCCGGGGGAAGGAAGTGTGCCAGTGGGGAGGTAGCAGGAATTAAATGAGAACAATAGGCACTATATTAATGGTACAATAATACATTTTGGATAGGATGTCAATTTTAGACCCAGGCTGCTATTGGAAATTAGATAAAAACCTCTTTAATTTTAAGCCTGGTAGCACATGGATCCAGACACTGCTGGATTAGCTCATCTCTGCAAGTTTTTTTTAGCATTTCTACTGTACTCATCCCAAATACTACAATGTGTATTGAATTGGTGCTGCTGCATTCTTGTTTGTCATACATTAAATTCCATGGCATGGCAGGACCATTCAGTATTGTATATATCCAATACAACCACTGAGTCAGAGCAACTGTTTAAAGCTATGTTTTAGAGAACTGTCTTATTCCTGTCATATTAATCATAGAGCAAACAAAGTTATTCACTTAGAAAAACTCTCCCACATTCAGAAACATTTTGCATAATGCTTAATGCCCAAATATTTTATGGATAAACATCAGGTTACTCTTGACAACGTCTGTAGCAGATAGAACTATTACCATCGCATTTGGAAAGCCCAAATTCTACTGAAGCATTCAATACACCTCAAGTTCTGTAGGCCAATAGGACCATGAAATCACAAAGCAATTCCATTTCACTAATGCTAATGCTTTGAACCTACAGCCACAGAAAGAACAGTTTGGTCCTTTCCTCAGCTGCTTCTTCCCTAGACACTCCTAGCTTGAATGTCTGAAATGTAACATTATTTAGCTACCTGCAGGAAAACAGTGCTCTCGCTCATTACTCTGCTGTGATTTTCTTGTTACGATGACAAATACTGAATGACTATGTGGATATACAGCACAGCATCCAGCTTCTGTAAGCCTATCACAGACTTCCCACGTATAATAAAGCTATTTGCCACAGAGGGAAACTGACCTGTCAAACAGTTTTATCTAGACTCCTCGCACTGATGGTGGCAGTGTAAACACTTTCCCTCTGTCCAATTTTTAACAGCACTTGCTGAACTCAGCTGTTCTAACCACAGAGCCACTTTGTTTTATTGCTGTCATAAAATATATTCAGTGGGTTTGGGTAGAAAACAAACTCCTCAACAGAATACGAAATATGACACGCCCCAGTCAAGAGGGGTTGGAAAGGGAAGAGGTGTGCATGAATATATCTCAGCAGCAGTTACCTTACATTGGACTAACTAATAAAATAAGACATTGACCAAGATATAAAACAAAACACTTTAATACAGCATGCTTTACTTGTCCCTCAACCCAGGTTAAAGAACATACCAGCACCCTTTGACATAATTTATTAATACAATCACACAAGTCCAGTTATTTTCCTTAAAATGTGCAATCTTTAACTTATCTCAAGGGGTTACTTGAAACTCGTGATGGGAATCAAGTATTAATTGGAGAAAAGAATCTTACTGTAAGCTTCACCACTGTGTGGCCTCTATGAAGCAAGAAACAACCTAGACATTTTCCAGAACTAAAGTGCTCCCATTGTATAGGACCTTTGTTCATTGAATTCCATTGATTCTCCCCTGTCACATCTGATAATGGCTCTTGATTCCAGTGAAAGAAAACTGTCATGGCTAAATGTACCTTGCCCACTTAAAGAAAGTATAAGCTATTAACAGGCTTGTTATCCTCAAGACGTTTTAACTGAAATTGTTCCCTGTCCACTTTTCAGCATAAGCAGCGATGAAAACTTCTCAACAGATGCTGGCAAAAAAAATAAGAAAAAAATTGCTGTGGCTTCAGACCATCTGCACGGATTAAACCTTCATCGGATGAAGGAACTTTTCTGCACTTGAGACAAAGGAAAGGTTTCTTTCTCTATATCTAAAAATATTAAATTTACCAAGATACCATTTCATTCCCAGCTGTTTTCATCATATCTTGTCTGTCAGAGAGTCATTTGAAAGCCATTGCTAATTTATTATTTTTTTAACAAACCCCTCTAGATGAAATCGATGTGATGATTCTAGTTTACAAAAAAAAAAAGTAAAAAAAAAAAGAATCGTTTGATAGAATTTCCTGCCTGCTTTTCCAGAACTGCCTTCTCTCAACTGGCGAGGGTGGGAAGGTTCGATAGCTGACTAACCCCCTCTTTCAGTGGCCAGAAAGGGCCCAAAGAACTATGACCAGATTCTATAGGATTCTCATGTCACATTATGGTGTACACAATATACTATGAGCAGACACGTGGTAACTTTTATTTTGACGCCTCTCACAAGCATTACCTGGGGCTTTGCCACATGTCCTACGTGAGGGACAGCACATAGTTGCGCTGCTTCAGGAACAGACCTGGAACCAAACTGTCACTCAAAGAAATGAGAAGTGGGAAGTGGAGCTCGAGGCATCCCGATCTGCAGCTCCAGCACACTAACTTGCAGTAAGAAAAGTGAGTTGTTTAAAGGGACAGTGACAGATTCATCTTTCAAAGAGATGTCCGTTTGAATGAGTTAATTGACAAGAGGTAAATAATAAAACCAAGATTACCTTGACAGCATCCTTTCAAAAAGGAATACACATTGGGGACTGCCCAGAGGCAAAGACGTTAAGAAAACCTGTGGGCTGGGGCAGGAATTCAAAGCAAAGTGGGAGAGTTCATTTCAGGGTGTGAAGGCAGAGTTTTTGAGTCATTTAATAGGGTAACTCCCCAGAGAAGAAATCAGCCACTGAGTTTTCCAAGTTTCTGAGTAACAGCCGTGTTAGTCTGTATTCGCAAAAAGAAAAGGAGTACTTGTGGCACCTTAGAGACTAACCAATTTATTTGAGCATGAGCTTTCGTGAGCTACAGCTCACTTCATCAGATGCATACCATGGAAACTGCAACAGACTTTATATATACACAGAGAATATGAAACAATACCTCCTCCCACCCCACTGTCCTGCTGGTAATAGCTTATCTAAAGTGATCATCAGGTGGGCCATTTCCAGCACAAATCCAAAAAGAAAAGGAGTACTTGTGGCACCTTAGAGACTAACCAATTTATTTGAGCATGAGCTTTCGTGAGCTACAGCTCACTTCATCAGATGTATACCGTGGAAACTGCAGCAGACTTTATATACACACAGAGAATATGAAACAACACCTCCTCCCACCCCACTGTCCTGCTGGTAATAGCCCATCTAAAGTGATCAACAGGTGGGCCATTTCCAGCACAAATCCAGGTTTTCTCACCCTCCACCCCCCACACAAATTCACTCTCCTGCTGGTGCTAGCCCATCCAAAGTGACAACTCTTTACATAATCAAGTCGGGCTATTTCCTGCATAAATCCAGGTTTTCTCACATCCCCCCCCCACCCCCATACACACACAAACTCACTCTCCTGCTGGTAATAGCTCATCTAAACTGACCACTCTCCAAGTTTAAATCCAAGTTAAACCAGAACATCTGGGGGGGGGGGGGGTAGGAAAAAGCCAGAGGAAACAGGCTACCTTGCATAATGACTTAGCCACTCCCAGTCTCTATTTAAGCCTAAATTAATAGTATCCAATTTGCAAATGAATTCCAATTCAGCAGTTTCTCGCTGGAGTCTGGATTTGAAGTTTTTTTGTTTTAAGATAGCGACCTTCATGTCTGTGATTGCGTGACCAGAGAGATTGAAGTGTTCTCCGACTGGTTTATGAATGTTATAATTCTTGACATCTGATTATACTTATACTCACCAACAACCACATACCACACAACAGAACCACTAACCCAGGAACTTATCCTTGCAACAAAGCCCGTTGCCAATTGTGCCCACATATCTATTCAGGGGACACCATCACAGGGCCTAATAACATCAGCCACACTATCAGAGGCTCGTTCACCTGCACATCCACCAATGTGATATATGCCATCATGTGCCAGCAATGCCCCTCTGCCATGTACATTGGTCAAACTGGACAGTCTCTACGTAAAAGAATAAATGGACACAAATCAGATGTCAAGAATTATAACATTCATAAACTAGTCGGAGAACACTTCAATCTCTCTGGTCACGCAATCACAGACATGAAGGTCGCTATCTTAAAACAAAAAAACTTCAAATCCAGACTCCAGCGAGAAACTGCTGAATTGGAATTCATTTGCAAATTGGATACTATTAATTTAGGCTTAAATAGAGACTGGGAGTGGCTAAGTCATTATGCAAGGTAGCCTGTTTCCTCTGGCTTTTTCCTACCCCCCCCCCCAGATGTTCTGGTTTAACTTGGATTTAAACTTGGAGAGTGGTCAGTTTAGATGAGCTATTACCAGCAGGAGAGTGAGTTTGTGTGTGTATGGGGGTGGGGGGGGATGTGAGAAAACCTGGATTTATGCAGGAAATAGCCCGACTTGATTATGTAAAGAGTTGTCACTTTGGATGGGCTAGCACCAGCAGGAGAGTGAATTTGTGTGGGGGGGTGGAGGGTGAGAAAACCTGGATTTGTGCTGGAAATGGCCCACCTGATGATCACTTTAGATAAGCTATTACCAGCAGGACAGTGGGGTGGGAGGAGGTATTGTTTCATATTCTCTGTGTATATATAAAGTCTGCTGCAGTTTCCACGGTATGCATCTGATGAAGTGAGCTGTAGCTCACGAAAGCTCATGCTCAAATAAATTGGTTAGTCTCTAAGGTGCCACAAGTACTCCTTTTCTTTTTGAGTTTTCCAAGTGTATCCCAAGTGCTTCATCTTAAGTACAGAGACTGAATTTCAAGGGCTTACCTTCTCAACAGGTGCCTAACAAATGCCTGCTTCAAATACAGCATCTTGGAGGTATGGCATCTACTCAAGAGACTCTTGATGGGAATGAGAGTAGCAGCCGTGTTAGTCTGTATTCGCAAAAAGAAAAGGAGTACTTGTGGCACCTTAGAATTTGTTAGTCTCTAAGGTACCACAAGTACTCCTTTCCTTTTGATGGGAATGACACCCTCAGACTCAACTCTTGTCTGAGTTCAACTGACTAATTTGATCCAGGCCCAGAAGGTTGTTTCATAATTTATACTTGATTCACTGATCTGCGGTGTATGCTAGTAATGCAGTGTGGGGAGCCCTGGATTGGCTTCAGAAAATCAGGCATGCACTGCAATATCAGCCCTGAAGTTTTTAACTGAGTGGTTTTACTTTGCTTTGAAGACACTCAGGGTCAATTCCAGCTCTGTTGATGTCAATGGAAAAACTTAAATGGGAGTTGGACTGGGCCATAAGCACCTCTTCATTTGACAGATTTATACCTGCTGAATGCTGTAAGATCTTTGAGTTCTTAAGGCTTTCAGCTTCTCATAGCCTGAGGAGTTGAGTTATGTGAAAAGCACCACAGTTTACTCAAGAAATACGAAGGAAAAACTTATCCACCTCACTGGTGCATTAAAAATATGCACAGTTACCACAGTGGCATTCATAAGATGCTGGGCTTTTTGCTATTGAAGTGTGTTATACGGTACATTATGATTAACTATTACCCAAGCAATGTCATAAAAACAATTAGAGGTAAAGAAAGGAGAATTTTCTATAACAAAGGTGTAACGGGGGATAAATTGTTTGACAATCAAAACTGCATTGCTCAGAAAATAAAAGCCATCCGAGCACAGCAATTTGCTTCAGTAAGTGTTAGCTGTGTGCAGTAACATCTGAACAGGAAATAACATCAGATGGATCCTGTTTATATGGTGGTTTATCTCATGAAAATGGCTTGGCCCTAACATCTGACCCTTCTCTGAGAAATCTGGCTTTTTCCTTTTTTCCTAAAAGAAACCAACCCTATTCTGGAAGATTCAAAGTGGGATTATCACAGAGTGCTGGGTTGTATTTCTTTTAAAAAACATTGCTGGATATTTTTAAAGAGGGAATGCAGTGTGGTTAAACTGATTCCTCCTGATTTAAACCATCTAACTAATGAGCACTTGCAGGAAGTATAATCACAACCTTTAAACATTTGCATGTTGTTACTGGCCAAACCATAAACCCCGTTTGGAAGCGCTGGACAAGTGCTTCCCATTTATATGAGGAAGTGCTCATTCAAGGTGAGGAATGACAGTCCTGCTGAACTCTTCCACATCCAGACAGTTACTGTGCTCTCCTCAAGTTTATTCATAGTGCAAAAATACTACAAAGTTATGCTCTATACTATTGCCCTGTCACTGCAAATGCAAACAGGCTTCACTGATCTGGAGTGTCCATGGTGCGTGTCCAACACTCTCCCAGAAGTGGAAGTACATAATTAATCGTTCCCTCTTTAAGGGAGGAGGATAGAGGAAAGGGATGCAGTCACCCTAACTACAAGACCGCTCAAGCTGGAGAGCAAGATTTAATAGGCTACAATACACATACTTCTTCCAAACATATTTACAACTGCGGCATACACATGTATTGATTACGTGGTTATTAATGTGAAATGTGGCCTTAATGGTCAATTGTTGTTTTACTGATGATCATGGTAGTAATTCAAACCAAAAGAGAAAGAGAGCTCTGCTATCACAATTGGTTTTGAGCAGACCTGCAAAACAATTTTGTCACTGGCTCCAAAGCAACCCCAATTCATAGCAATCACTGTTACACCACCCGCACAATGCCAATCTCAGGATTTTGGGAAGAGAAGATTTTTCTGTGAGATACACCACAGAATTAATGTAGACTCATTTATACAGGAAATATTTAAGTTCCCCCTGGTTTCCTGCTGCAGGATGGGAGACTGGCTGCTTCTTAAAACAACTGGTTTATGAGCTGAGGTAATATTCCCAAGAAAAAGGGCTAGAAACTTAGGGCCTGCTTCAAAGTCTGTTGAAGTCCATGGAAAACCTCCCATTGATTTCAATGGGCTTTAGGGTCAGGCGCTTAGTATTTATAAAACAAAAGGGGCGATTACAATCTTTACAATCTCAGGTCTCTTTTATGAGACTGCAGGATTCATGGGATCCATAGGCCAGCTCTGGTTATGGTAATTATCTCTACAGAACAACCTGTTCCAAGTCTGTACACCTTGCAGCTCAGCAGAAGAATCCCTGGAGTGAATCTGGCCCAATACCTCTAATGGCTGTTACCAAGGCAGTGATTATTCTTGTGGATAAAGCAGACTTGAGTTCAAATCCTGGCATCATTTTTATATAATTTCCTGTAACCTGTCTCTACTGAGGCGAGTCTAAGGCTACAAAAACTGAAGTGCTATTTGATCCACTACCATCAGCTTGTCAAAAAATATTAAAATAAAAATTGTGCAACCATACAAGAAACTATTAGGGTTCTCTCTCCTCCCCAGTGCAGACCTACCTTTGGTTGAATTATGAATCATAGGGGGGCAGGGGGAATGGTTGGAAGAGCAAGCCCAGAAGATCAATTAAATGCTCTTGTGACAGACCCTCAACGAGCACTATGACAGGAGACAAGCATTTGAAGTACTTTGAAATGGCCTTGACTATTGTGATGAATTAGGGTCTGTTTCTGTCAAGGACTGAGCAGCTCCTGTGAGGTTCTAAGTACCTTTAACTCCTGGTTGAAATCAATGGGAGTGGAAAGCACAATATCTACCCCAAAGGGTTCAGAGTAGAGCCCCTTGCAATGAATATTCTTTATCAGTTCTTCTGACAGGTCTACGCTGTCAAACAAAAATGTCTTGAGGATGGAAAGAGTGATGGGAAGAAGGCCACGCTCAGTTTGCAAAGAAACTGAAGACTTTAGGCGTTTGCTTTCTTTAAAAGAAATGTAGTGTTTGCTTAAGTGTTACTGTCGTTGAATGGGGATAACTCCCAAACCTTAAACAGATCTTTCTGCGATCCACTGAATGACTGCAGCACTTTAGGAATCAGAATGTTGTTGACACAGACCATGTTTCAACTTCTTTCCCAGGGGCTGGATAACCTGCAAACTCATGACACTGGATATAAAAACAGCTATACCCTAGCTACAATATTTTTGACCTTGCTTGTTGATCTTGCCTATTAGGCAGTAACAACAACACAGTCTTTACTCAACAAGCACTGCATAAAATGTTTATCTTTATTTTAACAACCTTGGGCCACTGAATGGGGAGGCAGGGGGAACAAAATAAATCTGTCACAAAAATGCACGCAAAGTGGTTTTTTTTATTCATGCTCAACTAGCAATGAAGAAAGGGCTTATGAACTGTTACCTTCAGCAATGTTAGTACACCTCTTTCTGTTTGTTCAAATGGATCTCCTTAGGCATCTGAGCATTGACAATGAGCCAAAAATCATTTGCTTCAGATTCTTTCTGACAGGGCTCATTGTCCTGATAATGGCAGAGTGTGATAATAAAACTTTACCTTTTCACCTTAGGAGTAACTTCCTTATTGCAAGGAGTGTTGTGTTTTGAATGGCAGATTTATGAACAAAAAGGGATGCCGGGCTTAGTCCCAAAAATGTCCCCCTAACATACACATTTGTCTCTTGCAAATACGACCTTGGAAGTTTGTAAAGTGCTGCACAGAAATGGTGCCAGCAGCACCCCGGCCAGCCCACTTACAGCCTTGGGAGCTCCATAGGTGCCAGTTCGTTTGTGGGGTTGGAAGAATGACTCTTGGGTGGGAGAGATGTGGCAAGATATGGAGTATCTGAACAGGGGTTTGGATAAAAGGCAGCTTTGCCACAAGCCCATCAACACGTGTGCTTCTTAGCAGATGAACAGACATTCTGCCTGCTTACACCTGAACCCAGCAGGGCCCCACTAGAGAGAGCAGAGAGCATGTGGGATTCTGGTGATCTCCCAGCCACACAAGGGGCGGGGATGCCAGGGAAAAGGGGAAGGAGCCTGTCCTTTGAGGTAGCTGTGAAAGAGTTTATCTTCATTTGTTAAAGGCAATAATGCTAAGAAGAAAGGCTGATGGGGACAGTTCCAGAGAAGGGAAAGCAAACAAAACACATAAATGAAATAATACAAACAATACACAGTGAGCCCAGGGGCCCTTTTTCTAGGACGGGAAGGGATGTTAAAGGAGCACCAAGCTGCCTGTGCTGTTAGTCTATGGAGCCACATTATGTTATCCATGGTCCCCTTTTCCTTCCTACGGCTCATGACATTTGCTTGTTGCTTTTTCTCTTTAACTAGACAGCAGGCTCTTTGGAGAGGGGATGGCATCTTCCCGAGGATGTGTGCAGCTCCTAGCTCGGTGGGCCCCAATCCTGATGGAGGCAGGGGGGAGAGGAGAGCTTTTGGGGAGTACATGATAGCAATAATTTATTGTTATTGCTGATTTCCTAGGTTACTTACTGTGCTTATGCTAAATGCCTGGGGTGGCTGTTGCTTTGCATATGCTCCCTCTGCAACAGGTGCACTACTGCCTACTGTCACTTAGCAATGGAATTACATAGATCTGCTAGCAGAAGGACTGATCCTGTAAATGCTAACTCACATAAGTAGACCTTGCCCCACTGATGTCAATGGCACTATTTACATGAGTAGGGGCTAGTTGTGGAGTAAGGTTTTGCGGAACCGGCCCCCAATCCATAGGCCTGACTTCTTACACCACACATGAGATGTTCAAAGACAGACTTCCAATCAGTCAGTCATCTTTATTCAGAGGCATCTCATGCACCATCACCATTAGGTGGCACTACAGAGTAATACACATCATTGCATCCTCTCAGAATGTAATTTCCTCCCAGGTTATGAAAATGCATTATTGTGATCTCTGCTTTAGCTACATTGGTAATAGGCACCTTAGAAATACTTGAAGACATTCTGAAGTACCGAAAAATAATTATACATGCATAACATATGCACACAGTTAAACACGTGTCAGTTAATGTTAATAAAAACTCCCTGACCCAAACCACCACTCCGGCAAGTCTGTGTAAATGGATAAGCCTTCCAACATCCCCTGTACTTCAACAAATAAACATTCCAATCTTGAATTCACTGCAGTTCTTAAACAAGTTATTGTTTGCCAGAAGTACGCATCCCTCCTTAATTAATAAATCTTTCCATATATCCTAACTTCTGCTTAAAATAGACTAGAACAGTTTTGAATACAACAGAACTCAGGGGATTAGGAGGTGGGATCAGACGTAAGCCACCTGTCAGACAGGATCAGAATTTAAGGATTCCCCCCCACCCCTTTTCCTTGGATTTAACCAGTCACTTAAAAAAAAATTCATATGCTGTAATGTTCCCTGTATAGTCTTGTTTTCGAGCATGTATACAAAGAAAGGTGGCCTCATGGCTTAACGGCACATTTTCAGAGTTATTATCTTCCCTCTTAGCTCCAGCCAATAATGAGAAGGGTCCTTACTCAACTACAGTTCATTTTTTTCAGCAGTGATTTATTTATATGGGGAAGCCAGAGAAATCCCCCCCCCCTAATTTCCCCTTCTATACATTCTCTGGGGTTGACATTATCTTTTGCTAAATGTATGGTACTATGGACTTGTGAATGCACACTCCCCTCCTCTCAGTCTGTGGCTCTGAATTAATGTGTGGCTTTCCCCATCTATGGAGTTCAGACAGCACTCCTAGTTAGTGAGATGATCCTTGGCCTTATTCAGCTTTGAAGGCTAGATTGTGACTTGGACTATATATCAGTGCAGGGTGGGTACCTACTGCTAAGGTCTGGGCGAATAGGAACAAACAGGATAAGCGACTACAGTAGCAGTATGTAACTAATTGTGATATGTAACCTATTGATGAAACAACCCTCTGTACCAGATGAATGGAAGGCAGCTAATGTACTGGCAATTTTTAAAAAGGGCTCCAGAGGTGATCCTGGAAATTACAGGCTCGTAAGCCTAACTTCAGTACCAGGCAAATTGGTAGAAACTGTGGTAAACAACAGACTTATCAGACATAGAGGAACAGAATTTGTTAGGGAAAAGTCAACACGGCTCTTGTAAAGGGAAGTTATGCCTCACCAATCTATTAGAATTCTTTGAGGGTGTGAACAAGCACGTGGATAAGGGTGATCCAGTCGATAAAGTATACTTGGATTTTCAGAAAGCCTTTGACAAGGTCCCTCACCAACGGCTCTTAAGGAAAATAAATATCCATAGGATAAGAGAGAAGGTGCTCTCATGAATCAGTAACTGGTTAAAAGATAAGAAACTAAGCATAAGAATAAATAGTCAATTTACACAATGGAGAGAGGTAAAAAGCAGGGATCCCCCAAGGATCTGTCAACATATTCATTAATGATCTTGAAAAGGGAGTGAACAGTGAAACAGCAAAGTTTGCAGTTGATACAAAATTATTCAAATTAGTTAAGTCCAAAGCTGACTGTGAAGAGTTACAAAGGTATCTCACAAAACTGACTGACTGGGCAACAAAATGGCAGATGAAATTCAATGTGGATAAGTGCAAAGTAACACACATTGGAAAAATAATCCCAACTACACATGCAAAATGATGGGGTCTAAATTAGCTATTACTGCTCAAGAAAAAGATCTTGGAGTCATTGTGATAGTTCTCTAAAAACTTCAGTTCAATGCAAAACAGCAGTCAAAAAGGCTAACAGAATATTAGGCATTATTAGGAAAAGGATAGAAAATAAGACATCAAATTTCATAATGCTACTATATAAATCCCTGGCACACCCACACCTTGAATACTGTCTGTAGTTCTGGTTGCTCCATCTCAAAAATGATTCAGTAGAATCTGGAAAAGATTCAGAGAAGGGTAACAAAGATGATCAAAGGTATGGAATGGCTTCTAGACAAGGAGAAACTAAAGAGATTAGGGCTCGTCATCTTAGAAAAAAGACGATTAAGGGGGGACAGGATAGAGGTCTATAAAATCATGAATGGTGTGGAAAAAATGAATAGAGAAGTGTTGTTTACCCTTTCCCACAATACAGAAACCAGGGGTCACCAGATGAAATTAATAGACAGCAGGTTTAATTCAAACAAGAGGAAGTACTTTTTCACAGACTGCACAATTAACCTATGGAACTCATTGACACAGGATTCTGTGAAGGCCAAACGTATATCTGGGTTCAAAAACAAATTAGATAAGGTCAGGGAGGGCAGGACTATCAATGACGATTAGCCAAGACTGTCAGGGATGTGACCCCATGCTGGGGGCAACCCTAAATCTCTGAGTGTCAGTAGCTGGGAGGAAAAGATAGTGATGGATCACTCCAAAATTGCCCTGTTCTGTACACTCGCCCTGAAGTTCTGACGCTGGTCACTGGTGGAGACAGGATATGGGGCTAGATGGACCATTGGACTGACCCAGTATGATTGTTCTTATGTTCTTAAGCACCTGCTTATCTCAACAGCACAGCCCCAGGGGCATCATTTGCTGTGGGACTAAAGAGGCCGTTGTCCCCATTGTAACAATTGGGCCTACAAATTCACTCTAATTGTGAGCTCACATGTAAAAAGTAGGTACAAGTTCATAAGATGTCACCATAACCTATAACAGCTAATGCTCCTGGGGAAAGGTATGAAAGGGAGACAGACTGAATTAGTCCAAACAACAAGGTCTCCTGGTAAAACTCAAGGGCAACATTAAGATCATACCTGGCAAACAAGAGAAGTGTGGAACCAGAAGTCAGTGAACTAAAATTGGTGTGTCAGAAACTAGGCCTAATTAGTGGACAAAATAATGAGGCGATGGGCTATTATGTCCACCATTCCCTTTGTGAGCTTTAAAGAAAGAGACTTTTGGGAGAAAAATTGGCTACTGTGGTTCGGGACTATTTAGATAAGCTGGACGAGCACAAGTCCATGGGGCCAGATGTGCTGCATCCGAGAGTGCTAAAGGAGCTGGCGGATGTGATTGCAGAGCCATTGGCCATTATCTTTGAAAACTCATGGCGATCTGGGGAAGTCCCGGACGACTGGAAAAAGGCTAATGTAGTGCCCATCTTTAAAAAAGGGAAGGAGGAGGATCCGGGGAACTATAGGCCAGTCAGCCTCACCTCAGTCCCTGGAAAAATCATGGAGCAGGTCCTCAAGGAATCAATTCTGAAGCACTTAGAGGAAAGGAAAGTGATCAGGAACAGTCAGCATGGATTCACCAAGGGCAAGTCATGCCTGACTAATCTAATTGCCTTCTGTGATGAGATAACTGGCTCTGGGGATGAGGGGAAAGCGGTGGAAGTGTTGTTCCTTGACTTTAGCAAAGCTTTTGACACCATCTCCCACAGTATTCTTGCCAGCAAGTTAAAGAAGTATGGGCTGGATGAATGGACTATAAGGTGGATAGAAAGTTGGCTAGATTGTCAGGCTCAAAGGGAAGTGATCAATGGCTCCATGTCTAGTTGGCAGCCAGTATCATGTGGAGTGCCCCAAGGGCCGGTTTTGTTCAATATCTTCATAAATGATCTGGAGGATGGTGTGGATTGTACCCTCAGCAAGTTTGCAGATGACACTAAACTGGGAGGAGAGGTAGATATGCTGGAGGGTAGGGATAGGATACAGAGGGACCTAGACAAATTGGAGGATTGGGCCAAAAGAAATATGATGAGGTTCAACAAGGACAAGTCCTGCACTTAGGACGGAAGAACCTCATGCACCGCTACAGACTAGGGACCGAATGGCTTGGCAGCAGTTCTGCAGAAAAGGACCTAAGAGTTACAGTGGACAAGAAGCTGGATATGAGTCAACAGTGTGCCCTTGTTGCCAAGAAGGCCAATGGCATTTCGGGATGTATATGTAGGGGCATTGCCAGCTGATGGAGAGACGTGATCGTTCCCCTCTATTCAACATTGGTGAGGTCTCATCTGGAGTACTGTGTCCAGTTTTGGGCCCCACACTTTAAGAAGGATGTGGAAAAATTGGAAAACGTCCAGCAGAAGGCAGCAAAAATGATTAGGGGACTGGAACACATGACTTATGAGAAGAAGCTGAGGGAACTGGGATTGTTTAGTCTGCGGAACAGAAGAATGAGGGGGGATTTGATAGCTGCTTTCAACTACCTGAAAGGGGGTTCCAAAGAGGATGGTTTTAGACTATTCTCAGTGGTAGCTGATGACAGAACGAGGAGTAATGGTCTCAAGTTGCAGTGGGGGAGGTTTAGGTTGGATATTAGGAAAAACTTTTTCACTAGGAGGGTGGTGAAACACTGGAATGCGTTACCTAGGGAGGTGGCGGAATCTCCTTCCTTAGATATTTTTAAGGTCAGGCTTGACAAAGCCCTGGCTGGGATGATTTAATTGGGGATTGGTCCTGCTGTGAGCAGGGGGTTGGACTAGATGACCTCCTGAGGTCCCTTCCAACCCTGATATTCTATGATTCTATGATACTGGAGTGAGCTTCGCTATCCTGGCTGCCACCCTCACCATCTCCTGGGACCCTGGACCTTCTTCATCCTACTCCTGAGAGCTGTCCTGACCAGACCAGCCAAGGAGAGAGATCCAGATGATATTGCTATCTCTACTGAATCCCAACCACCACTGGGGATGTGCCTTTTTCACACCTGCCTCACCCTCCTTCTGTGTCCGCCATCTTATTTCTTCTCTCTCCTACCCTCTCCTTTTTTCTTCTGTTTAAAAGAGCCAGGCTTAGTTGGCCAAGACTGCATATTTTGCAACACTCCTGTAAGCCTGTGACCAGAAAGAGTCAGCTAAAAGCACTGCCTTACGTAGCCTGGTCCTGGTATGAGTTTACCAGGTCTCGGAGTGGCTGATAAGAGTGTGTGCTCTGCCTGTGTTTTTCCAGCAGTGAGATTGCAGGTGAGAGAAGCTGCATTTTCTCTTTGTGGTTTTTGTGAGTGTTTGTCTTATTTTGTCTGCTCAGGAAATGGGATCAGACTTTAACAACAGCAACGAGAACAGCTCCAACCCATCTCAGCTCCCTTCTGTCTTCCCCCAAAGGACAGTTATTAGCATCTTTAATATCACCTAGGAGACTGTCAGACAGGGTATTTTCCATCTAAAACCTCTCTCCAGCTAAAGGGAACAAGAGATTTTCCTGTATCTTTAATAAAAGGTTGAAAGGATTTTCAATGGTGTGTTTGCCATGGCACTAAGCAAGCTGAGGCCTCTGTACACCAAACCTCAAACCTGGTTTAACATTGTTCAACCTCGGAGAGTGACTGAGTTATGTTAACACCTTTGGCCCATTTATTCCAACTAAATTAATAAAACACTCCTCAACGTTGGTCTGCACCCCTGCCCCTGATTTTCTAAATGCTCCATTAGGTCTTCCACTCTTTGCCCCACATTTGGACACGGTTATTAAGAAAGCAAACTTTGCCACACAGGGAAGGAAGCATTTACCCCCATTAAGTTCATGAGCTGTGATGTGTTTTGTTTCTTTAGAGGAGCAAGTGAACGTTATTATTTCTCCAAGTGTTCCAGGAGAGAGCGGGACACTTCATGGTGGATGGTTTGGGGAAATTCAGGACTGGGAGTGTGGTGGGATCACCCCTGCATAAGGTAACTGGGTGATAGAGACTAGAATGGGACTGTCATGTTGTAGGCAGGCTGCTGGGGTCAGAGCGCTGAATTGGGGCTGCATAGCACACAAACACTCAAGGAGCTGCATGCTTGTCTGCTTGCTGTTGGTGTCCAGGCTGTGAGTCATAAGCACAGAACAGTTAAAGCACCCAGAGTTACCAGGCAGGTGATGACAATTCCTCACTGGTCTGGATTTCACCTCAGAGTGTGACTTTCCCTCTTTAGTAAAACTTGCCACATCTCTGATTTCAGTTAGTGCTGTTGTGACTGAACAGCCTTATGCATGATTGGATACTGCAGCAAGACTGTTAAACATATCTTGGAGCACGTCTCGAGGGTGTGAATTCCAAGACAACCAGGACTAAATTCTGGTTACCGATTGACAATGTACATTATAATAGTTTGTTTTCAAAACATTTCTAGTAATATTAGGATGAAAAATCTTGAAGAGTTAATTTTTATTGGGAAAGACATAATTTGCTCTAGAGTATAGTCCCTATAATTTTCTTAAAATACAAACTAATCTGAGACATAACAATAACCAAAAGCCATAGTTCAAATTGTTGCTCATTGTTATTGCTATTAAACTGCTGTTATTGACTGTATAAACCTACAATGTTTTGAACCCTATCTTCTTTTGTAGTGTGCAATGCTCCAAACAGCTGTTAAATAGAACAAAAGCATAATCCATCAGCATCAGTCTGAATAACTATAAACATCCCATTTCCTTGAAGACAAACGTGGCATAGAATATGATCTGGAGTTGCCTAAATTTAACATCGGAATTATATAGTTCCTATATTTTTTAAAAAAGCAGCATTGAAAAGTTTGAATTTTATCCAAACTTCAAAGCTGGCATTTGACACAGCTGTGTTGTTTTCTGGCTTGGTGGATACCAAATGTGGAAGATTTAAAATTCGTATTTCTTGCATTGATGCTGGTTAAATAATCACCCCCAGGTTATGCATGTATTCTGATGCTGGAGGCTCAGAAAGATGAGAATCTCTGCTATTCATAGACTGATTCCTGCTGGCAGATTTAAGGCCCAGTTCCTGGGGAGATAACAGAAGAGTTAGCTGGCTTTATTTAATATTTATATTATTATATCACTGGGAGGCCTTGAACAAGATCAGGGACCCAGTGTGCAAGGTGCTGTGCAAATGCAGCCTGTCTAGAAGAGCACTCCATAACTACAGATGCAAAAATAGCATTAAAAGCCTTCAAGAGAGGAAGAGAGAAAGCCCTGCAATGGCTAGCTGGAAAACCTAACTTCAATCCTCAATAAAATGAGGGGACAGGCAGAAAAATCAGTGATAATCTAAAGCAGGAGCTCCCCAACTTTTTCACTGCCTGGATCACATCTTAATAGAGTGTCTCTTGGACAACTTCCCTTTCCATTGGCAGTTGAGTAACGTCCTGCGGCAGCTACAGCAATTGTTTGTGTGGCAAAATAACAAGGCTATTTAAAAATTAATTGCTCAGTTTAAAGGCTTTTGTAAAAGGGTGAGACTAGCAGTTTTGGCCCACCACAGAGGAATGGCTACAATAGATGGCACCACCCCAGGGGGAGGTATGTTGCCTCCAGAAGCCAGAATGCTTCCTAGAACCCCCAGGCATACACAGGCTGCACAGCCACTACTAAAACCTCTCCCTTCAGCATGCCAGTCCCATATATCAAGGACCACTGTGGACAAGGGATGCCTGTACGTGGCCCGGCCTTCCCCCTGCCTCTCGGGGTACCATACACTCACCGTGGCTCAGGGACTGCAATGTTGCTTGGCCTTTACAAGGGAAAGGATCCTTATGTCCTGTCTTCAGGTTCACTTACACAAAGATCAGGAGGAATTAGACCCCAGATGATTTAATTGGTACTTTTCTGAAGATTGACAAGAAAGGTGCCATTTAGGAAAAGAAAAAACAAGTGATTGGCATGAGGTTTTTAGGATGGCCGCATTGAGTTCCTCCTCCCGCCCCCTCTGCATAGTACAAGTCCTTGCTAGTGTTCTTTTGGCACTTTGAAAGTGACAAACACTGGAGGGAGGGGAAGATCAGAGAAGTCTGGTCGTAGGAAACAAAAATGCTTTCTCTGATTGGATTCAAGACTTTTAAACCTGAACCTAACCAAAAAAATGTTTTTCCTTTTCGAAAAGCCAGGCTATTTTGAGCACATTCATATTTCTGTGACTCTCAGTTAGTTTCAAACAGTAATGGATGGCCGCAAATCATTCCATTCAAGGACAACCAGGAAGGTGGATTGGGATCAGATGTGACAAGACCTGGACTGTAATGCTGATCCCCTGATGTTTTTCCACACTCCATTCACTTTCAGTCTGCACTACTTCCTTGTTTTAGATCAAGGGAAACAGCAACAAGAAAAAACAAAAGTAAAATATCCATGGGGTGTACATATCTCGTTTGTAACTGGCTACAGGAATTCTGAGAGCAAAATGGCTGCTATCTCTAGACAGGACTTGAAAAAACTACTCACTCAGAAATTTTCCCCAGGCAAGTGGGCTAACACAGGCAAAGGAGCCATTGTTCCCTCGTGATAGGTACTGCAGCACCATTGCAAAAGAGAAGCAGAGAGATAATGGCACAGGTGCCCTTGCTCCTTTCACAGGAGGGCAGGCAGGAACCCTGAAAACAGATCCATGTGGAGAAAAGCTGCTAATACAGACAGTTTCCTACACATCCTGCAGCCCTGTAGCCCCAGAAGAGTCCAGTATTTGTTTATTTATGGGAGGTAGGAAGACCAGAATTAGTATTGGGAATGAGGGAACCAGTCATTAGTTAAATACAATGGTGGAGGATCAAAATTCCAGCTTTGACTAGTGAGGGCAGACGGAGAGTCATGTATCTAACTTGAAACAAATGTAAAATAACACATCTGGGAAATAATATTTATCTCATGCTTGAGCTAAAAGATTATCTTCATTACATGTCATTAGTCATTGCATTTCATAGCTTCATAGAATTTAAGGCCATAAGAAGCCATCAGATCATCTAGTCTGACCTCGTTTGTATAACAGGCCATTAGTTTTCACTCATACACTCCTATATTAAGCCCAAAGACTTTAGTTAGACTAGAATCATAGAATCATAGAATATCAGGGTTGGAAGGGACCTCAGGAGGTCATCTAGTCCAACCCCCTGCTCAAAAGCAGGACCAATCCCCAATTAAATCATCCCAGCCAGGGCTTTGTCAAGCCTGATCTTAAAAACTTCGAATGAAGGAGATTCTACCACCTCCCTAGGTAACGCATTCCAGTGTTTCACCACCCTCCTAGTGAAAAAGTTTTTCCTAATATCCAACCTAAACCTCCCCCACTGCAACTTGAGACCATTACTCCTTGTCCTGTCCTCTTCTACCACTGAGAATAGTCTAAAACCATCCTCTCTGGAATCACCTCTCAGGTAGCTGAAAGCAGCTATCAAATCCCCCCTCATTCTTCTCTTCTGCAGACTAAACAATCCCAGTTCCCTCAGCCTCTCCTCATAAGTCATGTGTTCCAGACCCCTAATCATTTTTGTTGCCCTTTGCTGGACTCTTTCCAATTTATCCACAGCCTTCTTAAAGTGTGGGGCCCAAAACTGGACACAGTACTCCAGATGAGGCCTCACCAATGTCGAATAGAGGGGGATGATTACGTCCCTCGATCTGCTAGCTATGCCCCTACGTATACATCCCAAAATGCCATTGGCCTTCTTGGCAACAAGGGCACAGTGCTGACTCATATCCAGCTTCTCGTCCACTGTCACCCCTAGGTCCTTTTCTACAGAACTGCTGCCTAGCCATTCGGTCCCTAGTCTGTAGCTGTGCATTGGGTTCTTCCGTCCTAAGTGCAGGACCCTGCACTTATCCTTATTGAACCTCATCAGATTTCTTTTGGCCCAATCCTCCAATTTGTCTAGGTCCCTCTGTATCCTATCCCTGCCCTCCAGCATATCTACCACTCCTCCCAGTTTAGTATCATCCGCAAATTTGCTGAGAGTGCGATCCACACCATCCTCCAGATCATTTATGAAGATATTGAACAAAACCGGCCCCAGGACCGACCCCTGGGGCACTCCACTTGACACCGGCTGCCAACTAGACATGGAGCCATTGTTGAGCCCGACAATCTAGCCAACTTTCTACCCACCTTATAGTGCATTCATCCGGCCCATACTTCTTTAACTTGCTGACAAGAATACTGTGGGAGACCGTGTCAAAAGCTTTGCTAAAGTCAAGAAACAATACATCTACTGCTTTCCCTTCATCCACAGAACCAGTAATCTCATCATAGAAGGCAATTAGATTAGTCAGGCATGACCTTCCCTTGGTGAATCCATGCTGACTGTTCCTGATCACTTTCCTCTCATGTAAGTGCTTCAGGATTGATTCTTTGAGGACCTGCTCCATGATTTTTCCAGGGATTAATGCATTTCAGTCCTCAGGAGACTAAACTGTGTCACAGGGAGAGACCAAAATGCCACCAACATCCATGGCCCCTGGAGTGGCAAGGAATTGATTAGGTGAGATATCTCCAGATGTTCATTGAAATGCTCTCCAAGCCATTAGTCACTGATGGGCAAGACCATCAAGTATATTCTCCAGGCCTGTTTTGCCTATAGAAATGAATGCACAAACAAAAATGCTGCTCTGGCACAGTGTATACTTGGCATACACACTGCTCCATCGTATGTCTACTTAGCTAAATCATATTTCCCTACAAGAGTTTCAGATCATGATGTGGATGGCAAATATACGTAATCCATCCCTTCTGGGACATGAACCTTGGATCCAGTTGAGTGCTAACAGGAGTAGCACTGACTGATACTACCTGTGGCAGTACAGGTACCCATCCAAGAGACATCATATCTGATATACAATGAAATATTGTCATTTTAAAACTTGGACTACAGGAGTTTTAATTTATCTAATCATTTGGGCCAGTTCAGTAAATCACCCCAGAAGAAGAAAAATGATCAGTCAGTGGACTTTATTCTAATCCACTGGCATGCAAAATGTTTAGATGCCTTTACCTAACATCAGGTCAGGCTTGAAGAGTCCCATTCTAACGTGATGTGCTATGGGAGTGGTAATTTGAAAAATATGGCCACTTGTTCCAAAAAAAGGTCAGTTTGCATTAAATATATAATGGCATCTTGTGCCAGCAGAACCAACCTGCAAAATCTTATGCCAGTTTCCTGACATGGAGAAATAACATTGTATATGCATAATAATACCCGCCTAAACTGACAACACTGGATGTACACTCTAAAAATGAAAGGAGTCAAAAGAGTCTCACCCAAGAAGGAGATATGGAGGAGTGATGGAAAGGGCAGCAGGGATGGAGAAAGCTGAATCTCTGAGTCTGGGAGAGCTTCCATGTCAGAGAAGAAATGACTCACCTTCTGAGTTGCTAGGAAACAGAGCTAGGAAAAACACAGGAGCTCTGGAGTGAGAGTTAACCTACACTACAACACTGCCTAGTGAGTGAGATGGTTGCCAATCTTTAGACTAGATACATATCTAGACACATACTATTGATTTTTCTCTCAGCTTTCTTAGAGGCACTGCTTACTTTAAGATACTTTTGGAATTAGGCAGTTATTGTGCAGTTACTGTGGGCTATTCTTGAAAACAGAAAAAATAAATGTCTGGCCTCTGGCTAGAGGTGGAGGGGGTGGATTTACCTGACCTGCACTCTTGTTCACAGGTGTACAACAGAAGGGTGTCCAGTCTCAAAGGTGCTTCCAGATGCTGAGAGTCTGGGGACAGCCTGGTTATTGAGGGGGATGGCAGGAATTCAGGTTACAGATATCTTCTAATAGACATCTAGCTGGTGAAGGGCAAGGCCATGCCAATGTTTTCAGCTAGAAGTCTGTAGTTTACCAATATGCTGGTTGTTAGACAATAGAAATGTAGATTGTGAAACTAAAAGGAAGGCTAAAATAAAGCACACTATAGTATCAAGAGACTATATTCTGCTCTCGAGTTGGAATAGACTCAATAATTTACTGGGTCTGTTCTATTTTTAATTACTATGGTCTGGTGAGAAGAGTAAGCAGCAGGTCATGCCAGAATAAATTGGATTAAAATCTCCTTATATCCTTTCTAACACTGATCCTTTACCATTAGGATTTAAATCTGACTGTAAATGAGTTAAATGGAACATTCATAATACCTGTAAATCAACTTGTCCCCTGAATCTCTAAAGAAATAATCATATTTGTATTTATATAATATGTCACTTTACAGGTTTGTTAGGACTCAGGAGTTCCTGACTTCCAAACCTATGCTCATTTCCCTAGACTTACTGCCTCATCAAATAATGGGAAATACTAACCTTTACATAAATGTTCAAACTATTTAATTGCAATGCTACTGTCATGCACCTGATTGGCCAAGTTTTCAAACAGGCACATGTAAAATTGTATGCATATTTCTTGCATACAGTTGAAGCATGCAGATACCCCAGTGAGCATGTGCAAATCAGGTTTTCTACACACGCATTTATGTCAAAACCCCAAACTGTGCATTCACATAAGAATATTTGGATAGAAGAATTTTGCAAGCATGCACTGCTAAAAATGTGGCTATCAAAATAACCTCTGATAGGTGATTAAATTGTATTCTAGTTGTTTACTTTCAATGGCAATGCACTGTTTTTTCAAATACTGGTATGGTGAGCTGTACTTACTCAAAACCAGAGGTGCACCGCATTTAACAACACAGGGTGCATCCTGTTTTCAGTACAAAAGAATTAGCCAATCCCTGTTTGTTTATGCGATGATGTTAGCTGGTCTACCGCTGTAATGGGAGTGCAATGTGTTAACCTTGTTTGTTTTGAGGCTAAATTACCAGACCTTCTTGTTAAAGAAAAAGAGAACCATTCTTAATGGGCCTTTTGTAATAGGACACTAAAAGTTAGACCTGTCCTTCAAACATATCTTGAAGCAAGGCTAGCGACAAGTGTTACACTTGAAAGGAAGTTTGAAGAGGCCACTGAAAAGAAAGCTAGTATGACAAAAGAGATTTAATTAAAACTTAAATTATTATCTAGTGACACCACTTAATGCCAAAGCAATGCCCTTGCACAATTTCTCTCTCTCTCTCTGTGTCTTAGGAGAAACAACTGCCCTCGATTCAGTGTTTGGAATGGAGAATGTACTGTGGCAAATTGCTGGCACGATTATGATGGGTCTCACGCTTCTTCTTCTTGTGTGTGTGTGTGTGTGTGTGTGTGTGTGGGGTTTCAGGGCCCAGTTTCCTGCCCATGAACTAGAGTATCAACTGTCCCACTAGTAACCCAGAGAAGGGTAGTGGAGAGGGAGGGACCCAGGTCCACCCTCTACTCCCAGTCCCAGCCCAGGGGCCCTAGGGATAGTGGCAAAGCACTTGAACTAGTGCTTCCTTCCCCTGGGCTACTTCCTCTCCTGCTCTTCAGCTTGTGCGGCTTCCTGCCCTCTCTCTGCACAAGCCAGGTGTCTCTTTACCTAGGGTCTTGGTCTTCTAAGCAGCCATGGCACATCTCCAAACTCTCCTCTACTTCAGCTCCCCCAAACTGCACTCTGTTCCAACTCCTTCAGACTGCTCTCTGCTCCAACTCCAAACCACTCTGTTCCAACTCCTTCAAACTGCTCTCTGCTGCAACTCCAAACCACTCTGCTTCTGCTCCAACTCCTTCCCCTGGCTGATTGGGGCAGGGGGGTTTTATCAGGTGACTGGCTTCAGGTTCTCTAATTGGTTTAAGGTGCTTTTAAGTGATCTATAGAAACCCTTCTTTCCTCTACAGGGAATAAGGCTTCTCCTCATCCTGGGACTTACATATCTGTCCTATATCACTCTCCTGCTGCCTTCTGGCCATGCTATAGCACAGTATATAGTCTTTAATTTCACAGTGGCAAGATGACATTTTAGAATTATATGGTTATGGTAAAGTACAGCAGTAATAGAATACCATGGCCATGCTCAAGTACATATAACTAAATGAAAGCAAAGCTCTTCCACCCTTCAAAAATCAGCGGAGGGAACATGCTCTTGAGCCTCCATTCTAGATTTGCTGCTTCACAGGAGCAGATCCTTACTCTTGATTTCGAAAGGGCCCCTTAAACTCAATGGGACTTGTAGCATAAGGGATGACTGTGAGTAAAGGGTAGAAGAATCTCTGCTTGAAATGCACGTTTGAGCATGGGCAATAATAAAACGAGCACTAACAAAGCTAGGTGCCAGATTCAGTTGGCGTAAAACAGCACAGTTCCAATGTCCCTAACCTTTAAAAAAACAGTGGCGGGGATTTGTTTCAAAGAGGACTGAATTCAAAATGGCAGCCCCTCAAGAATCTGTAGTTTGTCCTGAGGGAATCCTACGTTAAAGCAACACCATATGAATCCTCTTGAAGGGATTCGGGAGGGTTAATGGAGGGAAAAAGTGGAATATATGATCTTCAAAGGAAAAAAGTTGTGCATTTAATATAATGGCTTCACAATGCATAATGTTTAGAAACTTGAATCCAACAGAGTCAGTAGGGTTTTTTTTAATTAGGACTGTAGAGTTTTATTATTTAAAAGGTTTTATAAAAGTGTTCTAAATAGACCATGGAATTGCTATAGCAAATTTTTTCTGTTGGAAATTACTCAGCCATTTGGTTTTTATTTTTGCAAAAAAGTACAAGCCTTTTGAACACGCATTTGATATGCTTGTTGATGCATCACAAAAAGGAGATATGCTTTGAATTCTCCTTAAAAACACCATGTAAACACATGGCTTATGTATAATTGGAACAAAATACCATCTCCATATAGAGTGCTTTCACATGTAATTTCCTCTCTGACTACTGCATGTAAACATAGTTATTGTATTTGGGGAAACTCCCAGGCCTTAAGTAGTGCAACTGGGATCAATATCTTAACAAATGCAAATTATATTTAAAAATGTCCCTGTTTTGCAACAAGATGCCTGGATGGTAACAGAAAAAGAAACAGTAACAAATGCACTCTCTAATATAGGAAGGTTCAGAGGTATTTGGCTGATGGTTCCACTCCCCACTGTCTTGTGTCACAGAATTTCTCCACGTGTGGCAGATGTATTTTCCAGATTAAAAAGGAGAAAAAGAAAGATTTCTATTCCAAAGAACATAACCTTGGCAACAGGAGCACAGAACTTAAAGGTCATAAAAATGTTCAATATACATCAGGCTTTAAAGATGACAGGCATGTGTCAAGGTTCCTTCCCCACTCTGAACTCTAGGGTACAGATGTGGGGACCTGCATGAAAGACTCCCTAAGCTTATTCTTACCAGTTTAGGTTAAAACTTCCCCAAGGTACAAACTTTGCGTTGTCCTTGAACAGTATGCTTCCACCACCAAGCATTTTAAACAAAGAACAGGGAAAGAGACCACCTGGAGACGTCTTCCCCCAAAATATCCCCCCAAGCCCTACACCCCCTTTCCAGGGGAAGGCTTGATAATAATCCTCACCAATTGGTACAGGTGAACACAGACCCAAACCCTTGGATCTTAAGAACAATGAAAAATCAATCAGGTTATTAAAAGAAGAATTTTAATTAAAGAAAAGGTAAAAGAATCACCTCTGTAAAATCAGGATGGTAAATACCTTACAGGGTAATCAGATTCAAAACATAGAGAATCCCTCTAGGCAAAACCTTAAGTTACAAAAAGACACAAAAACAGGAATATATGATAGCATGTAAGGCAAATTTGACAGAGTTCCATTTAGTTCATTTTGACTGACCATATACACAGCATCTATGAAAGTTTCACTAGGTCAAAGCTTTCCGGGTACAATTACTGGCATAATTTAGCTGATGCTCTGAAGCAACATGAAAAGTCACCTGGCCATTTTACAGCCTACTCCAAATGGATGAAGTCGAGGCTCAAGCTGAATAAATGCAATAATGCAAAAAACCTGCACATTATTAATGTAGAAATCTAGTATTGGAGGAACTGGCTCAAGCATCTAATCTCAATTACCCTCTTCCTTGCAAAGAGCAATTTGGCTTTCTGATGCTCGTCAGATTAGTTGTTCACTGAACATAAGGGTAATTTCCTTGGTTTGGTAGAGCTTCTTGGGAAATACGACGATGTCATGAGAGACCACCTATGTCAAGTAGTTCATAAAGAAGCTATGGGCCATTAGTGCAGCAAAACAATTCAAATTGATTGACCTTATGGCAAGGAAGATGCTTGATAACATATTGATGTGGCTCAGCAAAGCAAAGTACTACGCTGTAATAATGGACTGCATTCCTAACATTAGTCACAGTGAATATATGTCATTTACAACAAGATTTGTATCCAAGTAAAGGCATAGGCGCCGAGTTTCTAATCTGCTGGGGGGTGCTCCCCCTGCAGCTGCCCACAGCCCCCACTCCATCCCCACCCTGCTTCTTCCCACCTCCATCCCGTCTCTTCCCCACCTCTTCCTGCCCTCACCCTGCCCCCTTCCCGCCCAGTTCCACCCCCTCCCCTGAGCGCACTGTGCCTTCGCTCCTCCCCCCGAGCCTCCTGATGTGGCGAAACAGGTGATCTGTGGGCAGTAGGAGGGAGGGGGAGGCGCTGATTGGTGGTGCCCGCCGGTGGGCAGGAGGCGCTGAGGGGAGGGGAAGGTTCTGATAGGGGGCTGCCAGTGGGTGCTCAGCACCCACCATTTTTTCCTGTGGGTGCTCCAGCCCCGGAGCACCCACAGAATAGGTGCCTATGAGTAAAGGAACACTCTATCATTTCCGCTCTGTGGATGACACTACTGGAAAAGGCCTAACAGAACTATTTATGAACATTTTAAATGAGAATAAAATAAAGCGTCAGGACTGCTGCGGCCACGACCATGACAACGGTGTGAATATGAAGGGAAGAAACAGTGGCATCCAGGCAAGGACCCTTGCACTGAATCCAAGAGCTTTCTTCATGCCTTGTGGCTGCCATTCCCTCAACCTGGTTGTGTCAGATGCAACATCATCTTCTTTAGATTCAGTATCTCTCTTTGGAGTCCTGCAAAGGAGATATGTCCTCTTTTCAGCATGAGCTATCAGGTGGAAGATCCTCATGGACAATGTTACAAAACTGACTGTGAAGTTGCTAAGTGACACTTGCTGGGAGAGCTACATTAACAGCGTAAGGCCAGAGAGGTACCAAGTGACTGAGGTTTACAATGCCCTGATGGAACTGGTGCAGTCAAGTAAAGCTGAGGCTGGAATCTGACATGAGGCACAAAGCCTGGCAAACCAGATCACTTAACCTCAAATTTCTGGTCTCAGTTGTGGTTTGTCTGTTCCAAGTGATCGTTGTAAGCAAGGCGAGACAAACTCAATCGATGGACATCACGACTACTACTACTTTGATGAGAAGCTGCCTTGATTTTGTTGTGGCCTACAGAGAAAGCGGATTTGTATATACCATCACTGCTGCCAAAGAAATGGCGGAAAACTTAGGAGTTGAGCCTGTCTTCAAGGAAACTCGTATTCATCAGAAGAAGAGAGTTTGATTACAAGGGCAGAGATGAGGTGATGAGAAACTCGGAAGAAAAATTCAAGACGGAGTTTTTTTGCTCACTTATTGACACTGCTTGAGTGTCCACTGAAGAAAATTTTGGACAAATGAAGCACCACAAAGAGACCTGGGTAAGCTCCTTAGTAAGCAGCTGGTGGAGAGGAAAACACTCTTGAACAATTGTATGGACCTTCACCAGACGCTGACACATGGGGAATGTTCGGACATCAATGATAAAGACCTCTGTGTTGAATAAATATGTTGCATGAATTTACAGATTTACAGATCCTAGCGTGCAAATCTATCAGCTTATATGACAGGGATAAATACTGCATGCAAATCGTGCACCAAAGTCATGAAATGGGCTACAAATGCAATAAAAAAAAGGCATTCAAGAGTTTAACAAACGAAGGTGGGGGGTCGCCAAAGATGCTCCTCATCTGGGGCGCCATTTGGTCTAGGGCCGGCTTTGAAAGCAATAGCTATGGTTACATCTACAGAATGGTACCTATTGACCCACTGAGAAAGAAGTTGCACAGTGATGTGATACAAAAAGATAAATTTCATTGAAGGCTTGAAGGAAACAAGCAGTGTAAGGGCAGCATTTTTTAAAGCCCGGAAGAATCCTTGTGTTCAGGTGCTAAGTGAAGGGGATTTCAGTAACTCTAAATTCGTTCCTGTCCTTATAACACAGCAAGGACCCATAGTCCCTGTTTGGAAACTATTTTCGCCTGTTTTACATAAAAAGATGAAAGCTGAATTTTTGTGGAACCACAAATGATTTAAATAATTTAAAATATGCACACATGCTGCAAAGCTGCTTTGAGAAAAGCACTCAGGGGGACATCAAAAAATGACAAGCCAGCGTGCATTTGATATTCCAAACTTTGTGATAGGATGCAAAAAAGCTTAACTCCACGATTTGTTTTTGTGTCACAAAAAACAACATACTATCATTCACCAGGTCAAATTCTGCTCCCTCATGTAAGCCTAAAATAGGTTTAGAACCAACTAGTAGCTGATGCTGTTCCCCGTCAAGTTCCTCACACTGTCTGCAGAGAAGGCCTCTTCCACTCTATGTGCTCTACAAGCCTAACTGACCTCTCTCTAACTGGCTGAATTCAAGCAGCTGAGTGAGGGGAGGGACTTGCTGGTAGCCACAAACTCCCTGGTTTCCTTATCACAGAACTCCTTCAAGCCACCAGCCCTTCCTGACATTTGTCCTAAGAGAAACAACAAAGATAAAATTAAAGAAGAAACATGACAAAAAGATTAGTTCAGAATTATAGCATGAAAAGAAGCTAATCATCTTGCATACTGTACAGACAGTGACTTTTTCTGTAGAAATATTCTGATACTTTTCTTTTCCTTTCTGCAACAAGTATCCAGGATGTCTTAGACTATTTCCATTTTCTTATCTTCAATACTTCTTGGAAGACCTTCAAGGAATTTTCAGGTTATTACTTAAACCACTCCCATGCCCCCTTTTTTATAAGCTTGAGGGTCCAGCTCTCATTCAAGCACATAAAATTATCTGAGAGGTTCTGATATTCAATATTCTCTTCTTTTCTTCAATGTAATCTTGTGTAACAACCACATATTTGTGAGGGAATGGGAATTAACATTTTGTTCCTGTGGCTTAATAAACGAATAACCAAGAGAGCCATGCTTTATTTTTGTACGAGTATAAATTGCATGATCGGACCCTCCCATTATTCAGCATTGCTGGGGCTTCTGTAAAATTTGCAGTCTAAATTCTTTTGGTTTCTAGAATAACAGTTGTAAAACCCATTAGATTACATAGGAATTTTCAAGGACATAATGTGGTTCTGAACAGGGGAGGGAGGAAGTGAAGGAGAAACCTTTGACCTAGTGAAACTTAGAAATTTAGTGATTTCTAGGGCAATTGTTTTGGAGCTAGAGTCCAAGTGGCAATGTGGAAGAATTCTGGTCAATACTGTAATGATCATTTCTGAGTTAGAGCATCGGCATGTGCTCATGTTTCATTATCTGCACGATGGCTGATATTTCAGTGTAAGACTATCAGCGGCCACCTTGCTACATGCAACACCCCAAATACACTTGCTGCCACAAACCTCCCTCTGTTGGTGAATCTTCAAGGGAATAGGGCAACCCAAAATATGGGCAGCAGTGGTCTGGAAGGGCATGGGATTCCCTAGTTTAGTGCATCACCTAAACAGTCTCTACTGGCAAAGTTCCTAGAGGTCCCTGACTGCTACTTAAAGCTCTTTCTCCTAGTAGAAACCCCATAGGAGGACAGGTGGCAGGAACACCACCTGCTCTCTCTTAGCTTGAACCCCACCCCCTTGAGGCTGCAGGGGTATCAGCTGACACAGAGAGGCATAATTTATACCATCCTGTACAGACCTGGTGAGTCTATCTCCTGGTTTAATTCAGTATGAGGATTTAAATGGTCTCTTAGCATACAGAGTCACCATTCAAAGTTTCAGAGGAACAGCCGTGTTAGTCTGTATTCGCAAAAAGAAAAGGAGTACTTGTGGCACCTTAGAGACTAACCAATTTATTTGAGCATGAGCTTTCGTGAGCTACAGCTCACTTCATCAGATGTATACCGTGGAAACTGCAGCAGACTTTATATACACACAGAGAATATGAAACAATACCTCCTCCCACCCCACTGTCCTGCTGGTAATAGCTTATCTAAAGTGATCAACAGGTGGGCCATTTCCAGCACAAATCCAGGTTTTCTCACCCTCCACCCCCCCACACAAATTCACTCTCCTGCTGGTGCTAGCCCATCCAAAGTGACAACTCTTTACATAATCAAGTCGGGCTATTTCCTGCATAGATCCAGGTTTTCTCACATCCCCCCCACCCCCATACACACACAAACTCACTCTCCTGCTGGTAATAGCTCATCTAAACTGACCACTCTCCAAGTTTAAATCCAAGTTAAACCAGAACATCTGGGGTGGGGGGGTAGGAAAAAACAAGAGGAAACAGGCTACCTTGCATAATGACTTAGCCACTCCCAGTCTCTATTTAAGCCTAAATTAATAGTATCCAATTTGCAAATGAATTCCAATTCAGCAATTTCTCGCTGGAGTCTGGATTTGAAGTTTTTTTGTTTTAAGATAGCGACCTTCATGTCTGTGATTGCGTGACCAGAGAGATTGAAGTGTTCTCCGACTGGTTTATGAATGTTATAATTCTTGACATCTGATTTGTGTCCATTTATTCTTTTACATAGAGACTGTCCAGTTTGACCAATGTACATGGCAGAGGGGCATTGCTGGCACATGATGGCATATATCACATTGGTGGATGTGCAGGTGAACGAGCCTCTGATAGTGTGGCTGATGTTATTAGGCCCTGTGATGGTGTCCCCTGAATAGATATGTGGACACAATTGGCAACGGGCTTTGTTGCAAGGATAAGTTCCTGGGTTAGTGGTTCTGTTGTGTGGTATGTGGTTGCTGGTGAGTATTTGCTTCAGGTTGCGGGGCTGTCTGTAGGCAAGGACTGGCCTGTCTCCAAAGACTTGTGAGAGTGTTGGGTCATCCTTTAGGATAGGTTGTAGATCCTTAATAATGCGTTGGAGGGGTTTTAGTTGGGGGCTGAAGGTGACCGCTAGTGGCGTTCTGTTATTTTCTTTGTTAGGCCTGTCCTGTAGTAGGTAACTTCTGGGAACTCTTCTGGCTCTATCAATCTGTTTCTTTACTTCTGCAGGTGGGTATTGTAGTTGTAAGAAAGCTTGACAGAGATCTTGTAGGTGTTTGTCTCTGTCTGAGGGGTTGGAGCAAATGCGGTTGTATCGCAGAGCTTGGCTGTAGACGATGGATCGTGTGGTGTGGTCAGGGTGAAAGCTGGAGGCATGCAGGTAGGAATAGCGGTCAGTAGGTTTCCGGTATAGGGTGGTGTTTATGTGGCCATTGTTTATTAGCACTGTAGTGTCCAGGAAGTGGATCTCTTGTGTGGACTGGACCAGGCTGAGGTTGGTGGTGGGATGGAAATTGTTGAAATCATGGTGGAATTCCTCAAGGGCTTCTTTTCCATGGGTCCAGATGATGAAGATGTCATCAATATAGCGCAAGTAGAGTAGGGGCTTTAGGGGACGAGAGCTGAGGAAGCGTTGTTCTAAATCAGCCATAAAAATGTTGGCATACTGTGGGGCCATGCGGGTACCCATAGCAGTGCCGCTGATCTGAAGGTATACATTGTCCCCAAATGTGAAATAGTTATGGGTAAGGACAAAGTCACAAAGTTCAGCCACCAGGTTAGCCGTGACATTATCGGGGATAGTGTTCTTGACGGCTTGTAGTCCATCTTTGTGTGGAATGTTGGTGTAGAGGGCTTCTACATCCATAGTAGCCAGGATGGTGTTATCAGGAAGATCACCGATGGACTGAAGTTTCCTCAGGAAGTCAGTGGTGTCTCAAAGGTAGCTGGGAGTGCTGGTAGCGTAGGGCCTGAGGAGGGAGTCTACATAGCCAGACAATCCTGCTGTCAGGGTGCCAATGCCTGAGATGATGGGGCGCCCAGGATTTCCAGGTTTATGGATCTTGGGTAGTAGATAGAATATCCCAGGTCAGGGTTCCAGGGGTGTGTCTGTGCGGATTTGATCTTGTGCTTTTTCAGGAAGTTTCTTGAGCAAATGCTGTAGTTGCTTTTGGTAACTCTCAGTGGGATCATAGGGTAATGGCTTGTAGAAAGTGGTGTTGGAGAGCTGCCGAGCAGCCTCTTGTTCATATTCCGACCTATTCATGATGACAACAGCACCTCCTTTGTCAGCCTTTTTGATTATGATGTCAGAGTTGTTTCTGAGGCTGTGGATGGCATTGCGTTCCGCATGGCTGAGGTTATGGGGCAAGTGATGCTGCTTTTCCACAATTTCAGCCCGTGCACGTCAGCGGAAGCACTCTATGTAGAAGTCCAGTCTGCTGTTTCGACCTTCAGGAGGAGTCCATCTAGAATCCCTCTTTCTGTAGTGTTGGCAGGGAGACCTCTGTGGATTAGTATGTTGTTCAGAGGTATTTTGGAAATATTCCTTGAGACGGAGACGTCGAAAATAGGATTCTAGGTCACCACAGAACTGTATCATGTTCGTGGGGGTGGAGGGGCAGAAGGAGAGGCCCCGAGATAGAACAGCTGCTTCTGCTGGGCTGAGAGTATAGTTGGATAGGTTAACAATATTGCTAGGTGGGGTGAGGGAACCATTGCTGTGGCCCCTTGTAGCATGTAGTAGTTTAGAAAGTTTAGTGTCCTTTTTCTTTTGTAGAGAAGCAAAGTGTGCGTTGTAAATGGCTTGTCTAGTTTTAGTAAAATCCAGCCACGAGGAAGTTTGTGTGGAAGGTTGGTTCTTTATGAGAGTATCCATTTTTGAGAGCTCATTCTTAATCTTTCCCTGTTTGCTGTAGAGGATCTTGATCAGGTGATTCCGCAGTTTCTTTGAGAGCGTGAGGCACAAGCTGTCAGCATAGTCTGTGTGGTATGTAGATTGTAATGGATTTTTTACCTTCAGTCCTTTTGGTACGATGTCCATCTGTTTGCATTTGGAAAAGAAGATGATGTCTGTCTGTATCTGTACAAGTTTTTTCATGCAGTTGATAGATTTCCACTCCATATGGCTAAATGCAGTGCCTTGCATAATGACAGGTTTCAGAGGAACAGCCGTGTTAGTCTGTATTCGCAAAAAGAAAAGGAGTACTTGTGGCACCTTAGAGACTAACCAATTTATTTGAGCATGAGCTTTCGTGAGCTACAGCTCACTTCATCAGATGTATACCGTGGAAACTGCAGCAGACTTTATATACACACAGAGAATATGAAACAATACCTCCTCCCACCCCACTGTCCTGCTGGTAATAGCTGGTAATATCCAATTTGCAAATTGGATACTATTAATTTAGGCTTAAATAGAGACTGGGAGTGGCTAAGTCATTATGCAAGGTAGCCTGTTTCCTCTTGTTTTTTCCTACCCCCCCACCCCAGATGTTCTGGTTTAACTTGGATTTAAACTTGGAGAGTGGTCAGTTTAGATGAGCTATTACCAGCAGGAGAGTGAGTTTGTGTGTGTATGGGGGTGGGGGGGATGTGAGAAAACCTGGATCTATGCAGGAAATAGCCCGACTTGATTATGTAAAGAGTTGTCACTTTGGATGGGCTAGCACCAGCAGGAGAGTGAATTTGTGTGGGGGGGTGGAGGGTGAGAAAACCTGGATTTGTGCTGGAAATGGCCCACCTGTTGATCACTTTAGATAAGCTATTACCAGCAGGACAGTGGGGTGGGAGGAGGTATTGTTTCATATTCTCTGTGTGTATATAAAGTCTGCTGCAGTTTCCACGGTATACATCTGATGAAGTGAGCTGTAGCTCACGAAAGCTCATGCTCAAATAAATTGGTTAGTCTCTAAGGTGCCACAAGTACTCCTTTTCTTCATTCAAAGTTTATGAGCCAAATGTGGAGTAACTCCACTGATCTCACTGGTGACTGGTGTAAATAAGAACAGAAATGGCCCTGTTTCTTTCAGTACACAAGAATGACTTCCCAGCTAGCACGATGAATTTGGGATTTCGAATTCTGGAAACATGTACAATATACATACCATAAAGAACCCTCATGGCCAAGTGTGACTAAAAGTGTTAGGCTGCAATTATTTAAGAAGATAAAAAATGATGGTTGCTGGTGAAATAAAATAGTTATGTCAATAAACTGGACTGATTAACAAAAGGCTAAAAATATGGTTTGGTTTAAACTGATAAAAGAAACAAATACTTGGACACCAAGAAAATTAGTAGCTGTTTATCCATGCCCCAGTACATTAGAAATACCTTGACCCCTCAACCCCAAGTTTCTATTCTCTTTCTACTTATTTAGTACTTTTTACTTTTTAAGTGATCCTTTAAAGTTTAAAAAAAGGGATTAATTTAATTAGCTGGCCAAACAATGACTGCTGGATAATTATGTCTGCCTCCAAACAAAAATAACTTGCCCTTCTATTCGATTTGAGAGGTAAGACATCATTGACAGGAGCTTTTCCTGTCTGGTCCCAAAACACAAACTTAAATAAAGGTTGTTGACAGTACACTATAAATTAAATTTGAAGAGTATAACTACAGTCTTCAGCTGGTAGATTTTATTCTGGAATTTAAACCAGTGACACAGTTGTTTATAGCCCACATTAGCCTAATACTGGTTCCTACGTCTAAAAATTCGCCCAGTTCCCATATATCAAACTACTTTGCTCTCCTTGCAGACCTGGCAATCCAAGGGTTATAAGCAGCCATAAGTTTATATGTTAGCTTTCTTCATATACCTTTGAACACATGATGAGTTGTTACATAGCTAAACAGCTACCTGTCTAGCTATATTAAAGAAAAATGTCATGAATGACAAGACAGAAACCAAATTGCTCCTTTTCCTCCAACTATACACATATTTTTGTTTTCAAAATTTGTTTCTACTAGGCCCCAATTCATCAAAGCACTTTAGCATGTTAAAGTCCCATTGCAGTTAAATTTAAGCACATGCTTAAAGGCTTTGATGAATCAGAGCCATAAAGAAGAAATTATCAGCTTTCCAAATCAAAAGTTGCAATACACTAAGTGCTAGCAACTTGTACTTTACATGATCACGACTGTGTCATTCATACTACTCCCTCTCCCTGTTCTCCCACCTGAAAGAAGAAGAGGAGAAGGGCGTGAAGCGGAATTAAACATACAAAGATGTAAAAATGGAGATAAATACACACTGTCTGATTCCTAGGAGCGATAAGGACGAGAAGAGCTACATCGCTTCTTATTAGAGATGGATCAAACCAACACTCAGAATTATACACCTCAAATTTTGGCAGAGCCCAGATCCAGTTCAGGAGTCTTTTCTCTAGCTTTTCACAAGCCCTATTTAAATGTAGCTAAAAAAAAAAAATTGCCTATAAGTATATATTATTATTTATTTGTGAGAGTAGAAGGCGTTTAAATGAAGGCTACTGGATGTCTTATATCTTTAGGTGTATTTTAATAAGAACTAAAGTAATAGTGCATGAGTAGAACTCCCATGGAACATGCATATAATGTTTTCTTTGCTAGCCTTTGCCAGCCTCCCTTCCTTTCTATTTGACACTTTCCCCTCTGATATTCTTCATTGGAACAATAATATTTTAACAGTCACAGCTTTTAAAATGCTTGATTCTGATCAAACATTTCTCCCAGGCAATTGCATATTGACAGAAGGGAAAAATTAAACTTCTCAGGAATGAGGTTATTTAGGGCATAAAATGCAAGGAAATAGGTATTTAGGTAACTGTGGGCATGGTTTTTATTTTCCCTAATTTTCAGATTACTTTCGATTAGGTCTCTTCAGAGTGGAAACTTCTTGATGTGAAATAGATACTATCTAAATCATTACAGCTCATTCATTGCCATGTGCCACCTTTTAGGGCAATTAAACCTGACCTCAGGGTTACCTAGCTGAACACTTGCTGACCTAGGGCATTTCCTCTGAATATGAATAAGCTTGTAATACAAATACAGTCAGAAAACAGAATAGCTCCTGGCACAGATAATGCCCTTCTTAAACAGAACTGAAAGTCTGGTTTGAACCTCATACACTGTTAGAATATAGAGTCTATTGATTCAGAGCATTCTCTGTTGGGATCAGCTTGGAATTTTTTTTCCAGCTGACATCTGGAGTTTATCCCTTCTAAACTCCCCTCAGCTCCAAATCCAAAAAGAAAACAGAAAAGAAAAAAAATTGTGCCAGCAAATTTTTTGGCATTAATATTTTGTCAGTCACTAACATTTGCCAAACAAAACTCAAAGTAGTCTCAAAAATATGTCATCAAGTGAGTTCTTCTTACTTTCAAATGTTAGGTAGTTGTTCCTGTAGTTAAAATGTGCAGCACCTGTGCACCAGATTTATAGCTCTTTGATCACAATATATTCACTAGGCAATTAACTCCCAATGTGGTGCGGGTGACTGGCTTCCCGGGAAATAAGTGGAAGACCAGCTCCTCATCCTCATTTCAGTGGCTTCTTGATTTGGAAGAACAAATGTGGTAGCTGCTTGTACTTACATTAAACAAAATAGGAGATGCTGGTAAACAATTAAGTGAGGCTGTGTTTATGGAAAATCTTTTCATACGCTGCCAAAATATGTAAAATAATAACTTGTCAATTTCTCTTCAAATGGCAGAAAAGCTGCATTGCACTATACAAAAATAATTATTGCTAGTGTTTGTTCACAAACTGTGTAGTACAATTACCGTTATTTACCTCTCCAAACCCTCAACAGTTCTGAAAAATTCCAAGAGATGTTTCTGACAGTTTTCATAAAGCATTAAGTAGGAAAGAAGTGACACATGGAATTCTTTAGCATGGCAAAGCAACTAGTCATTAAAATGTTGACCTGAAATACAATCTCCCTGGTGACCTACATGAGAAATGCCTGGGACCCACCTGTGATGTAAAAGCCTTCTTCTGAGAAATATTGCAAGATTGCTGATATCAGATGCTTTGCAATTTGTCTTTAGGAACATGTGTAAATTAGCATCTAGTTGTGTTTGTCTGCAGATGGGATGCCAAAGGGAACATTTTGCATGCCAATGACCTATCAGGGTATCTTATTTCTATTTTCCATTATATTTGACAATGGCTGCCATGCTTAAAATTATTATTTGATGTGTAATGGAAAAGTTTGCACTGGCATAATTCTATGCAGTGCTTACTTCAATCCCAGATCCATTGCCTAACCTGAAGGTGATTTACATGTCTGCATGAACTGCAAATGAGATTTCAATAGTGTTGGTTTCATTTCAGGCAAAGTATAGAGCAAGCGGTTAGAAAGAAGCACAAATAAAATCTTCCATCAAAGAGAGATTATTTCTTTTTTATTATTATTAAAAATGACTAGTGGAGAAAGAATTTGAACTTTTTATGCTTTATCTGTAAAAAACAGGGCAATTATGTCTCTATTAAACTTAGATATAAAACCAGATTTGGAGGACTAGCAATGGAATGTGAAACTTCTCCTCTCTGGTTGTTAAGTGGCTTCTGAAATGAATTGATGACCTCAGTCCAGTTACTAGTGGACATATGTCCACATCACAAAAAAGTCTATCATCGCACCTGGCACCTTCAACATCCCAAGGCCTGGATGGGCACAAAGGGTGAACTGTGCTCTCACCATCACAGGCAGTCCCTCCAGTAATCAACTGAGTTGGGGACATAAGAAGGAAGGAGGTGGGGAAAGACTGTCCAATGGATAGGGCACTAGCCTAGGACTTGGGAGACCTTGATTCATTTCCCTGTTCTGCAACATACTTACTGTGTGACCTTAGACAAGTCATCTAGCCTCTCTGTGCCTCAGTTCCTTCTTGGTAAAATGGGGATAAGAGCACTGTGCTGACTCACAGGGCAGGGGGATAAATACATTAAACAGTGTGAGGCACCCAGGTACTACGCTGATGGGGCTATAAGTACCCCAGAGACAGACAGACTTTGGGTAAGACTGAACTGCAACTGCCTAAGGTGTGTGTGCTTTGAGGACAGAGCCAGGCAGTGTTGTCAATCAGTCAGGAGTACTCATTCAATAACAATTAGTAATTCACACAGAAATCTGCTCTCCAGCCCAAAACAACAGCTTTTCCCATTCAATTTAGCATCACAACACTGAGTGGACACTAGGGGAGGTAAATATCCAGAACCACACGGGCTTAGCATACCTTTGTCAGCTTCTTAAGGCTTCTCTACACAGCCCTGCAGTGTGTGAGAGTTGGAATGTGCACAGAAGTATTACTGCCTGGTGTAGACCCTGCTAGCGTGAACAAAACGGTACCTAGTTCATGTTAACATAGCTCCATTTGAAATTTACGTACCTTTTAGTCTGCGCTAGCAAGATATGCACAGGATAGTTACAGCACAGCACGCCACTGCATACAGCAATTCAGGCTCCGGTAGTCCACACTGCGGGGCCATGTAGACAAACCCTCACGTGCGGTATGCAGTTGTGAGCAGTTAAGAGCAATAGCACGTAGACAAGGAGACAGTAGAGTGCGAAGGCCAAAGGGTACAAGGAGCTGCAAGCGGCAATAGTTTCTGAGGGTATGTCTATATTGCAATCACAGGGTAGCTTGAACAGACATTCCCAAACTAGCTTTCATCGAGCTAGCGTGGGTACGAGAGCAGTGAGGTTGCAGCAGCACAAGCTAGCCCAGGGTTCAAGGTGAGCTTGTACAGCCCGGGCTGAAGTGTATGCTGCCACAGATTCGTTACTCGGTAACTGAGATAGCTAGATTACCGCTAGCTTGAGTACATCTACATAAACTGCAGCCACACCCCATGATGGCAGTACAGACGTACTCTGGGTGGGGTGTTGAGAGGGAATCTAAAGAGAAGCTCCAGTCCTGCCATTGGGTACACACAGGTGGGCTGTTTCACCAGTGGAGAGTCCCATTCTCTTTAGAGGCTCTTCACAGAGGTAAAGGCTGGCCCAGGTAGATCTGATGGCAGGAACAAGGTAATAAATTGTATGTGTGCTTGAAGCTAAAACTCCCTATGAAGTTTGTGATAGTACAACATTGCAGGTTACCTAAATAAATATGGTAAGACTGGCAGCTTGTCAGTGTTTGCCTATGTCAGAAAAGCAAGCCATGTGCATCGCCACTGCTTATGCCTGCTGTGTCTTGGTTTTGTCCTATTTAAAAATCTCACTCAAATCACACAAAATATACAGCTTGACAGAATCAAAGTCCCATCACTTTTGAGGCTACAGTCAGGCTGTGGGGGCAAAGTGTTGATTCAGCAGTGGGAATGGACAGATATTGCACGATTCATTCGTAATGCTACGTAAAATGTCATTTTCTTATTAACAAATCAAATCACTCATTCTCCTCTTTTCAGATACAGAAAAATTTAAACCATTTCCAAACGAAGAAATAAAATACTACCCCATACAATTACGACAAAATTACTCAACCAGTTTAGATAAAATGAGAACCAAACCAAACTTTTCAAAATTCAAACCAAACCCAACACATTTTTTTTTGAGGTTTAAATAGGTGCTACAAAGCTATTCAAGTTTTTACGTCACTGTAACTGCACTGAAGGCAATGGACTTTCACCAACACAAAACCAAGTAATAGAGTGGCGAATCAGGCCCATTGTTTTCATTTTCTTGTGCTTCTACACTGCAAAGTTTCAACTGGGCATAGAAGCAGAAGAAACAAATAATGACGAGAAATGCTATCCTTGTTTGCTTGTAGCCTTATGATTCCAGAAATAGCACAAGAATACCCGTTCTTCCAAGACTGCCAGACTTAGGAAGTTCAGAGTGGATTCAGAAATCCAACTTGTGATTATTTAAGCAAACCTCCAAGTCATGTCAAGTCATTAGTTCTTAAGACGCTGCTACAGTATGCAACTCTTATATCCAAAGAAAGCTGCAAGAAGGTAAACGAATTCATGTTATGTTCATTTAGCTAGATCACCCGATATTTTAATGAAATCCACCAGGAATTGTTATTGACCAGATGTACTTAATTGTTGTATTTTGCAGTTGTAATGGTGCTTGACATACATCTTTAACCAATGATTTTATTGTATTATACAACAGTAATAACTGAGTGATTGTTACAAGATTGTTTGCCTGAAGGCTGGAACTCTTATATGTTGACCTATCTGATTAGGACCATTTTGTTTTTCTATTCTTTTTAATTGTGTATGTTAATATAAATACCGTGTACTGTGCAGTGGGAGATTTCCTTCATCTATATTTGTACTGTAGTATAGCTGTATTAAAATAGTGAAGGCACCAAGCATACCAAATTGTTCCAGTGCGCTTATCCTCTTGCTCTGGCTCTTACCCAGATGCTGTATGGACTCAATGATTGGACTATTGCCTTTTGAAATCCAGTCTGCATTAAAATCATCTGCATGGTCAGGTCAATGGCATTTCCAATAAGGAGGCAAAACAAAGTGAAAGATACTCTGATAGAGAAATAAGGCCAGCAATTTCCATAGCTCTAAATGCCAAAGTAATTGTGATTTCCAGATGGAAAATTATCATTGGGCCTGATATAATAAAGACAAAACAATCACAATTCCAGATGGAAATCTTGCCAAATAATCCAACTGAAAATGTATTTTCCAACTGGAGTGGTTGCTAATTCCTGGGGAATTGCAGTAGTAATTTTGGGATTCAGACTGTACCATATATATGAATGTATAAAAAGAGTCAAAATATGGACTCCTAATCAATTGGAAATGTATGTTGCCCTAAATTTTGAATAAGATCTTGGATCTAGTGTGTGACCTTCATGTCATAATAATCTGGAAATTTTAGTACATGAACAGTTGCTTTGGACCACAAACTATTTGAAGGTGAGGGTCCTGCCTAATATAATTGGTGAAGTAATTTTCACTAGAGTCGCAATAAAGTCTTTGATCTATAATCCTGATGCCTTAATAAGTCTGTCGTTCTTACTGAGAGATGTATATAAGCCACCAAGTTTGGATATGAATATAGACCTCTGCTCCCTTAAAGTTTATGCATGTTCTGCTCTGGGTTTGGTTCACGCTGATACCACTAGTTCAACACATACAGATTAAATGAAACTTCCCATTCCTACCTTAACCCAATTTGGTGTAAAGCCAGCCACATAATAAACTCTGATAGTAACTACTCACACACAAGGAGATTTTGTACTAGCATACTGTTTGTTATGAACTATTCAAAGAACAGATTGAAAATCCTCCGGCTGTTTCCTATAATAAAATACCCGAGAAAATAGAATCATTATGGGAGAATGAAAGAGTTGTGACTAAATAGATTCCAGGGGAATGCTCCATACCTGGCTTGAGCAATGCTCCATTCACACTGTCTGTTAGCAAGATTAACATGCAACGCAGGAATCAAACAGAATCACTACATACATTAGCTAACACAGCACTGAGAGTTGTAAAATCAGCTCATTCTCTTAAATTCCACCTCAACACAATTTAACACAACTTGGAAGAAACTTGCGGGCCAAAACTCTTTCTTCTTCTGTAAAATTTATATTTGAAAACAACCAACCAGATTGTACTGTACTCAATACAATACAATGTCATCCAGATAGGGATTTCTAAATTAGGCTAAGAGATAAAGAGATGAGTGTCATTGTACTTGGATGGCCAATGAGGTTCAAAAAACGCTGATGATGGAATTTTCAGGCTGTATGTAACTATTCTACTTGATCACTTGCTTCTATGTATGCCATGGCAAAGGCTGATTAACAAAATGTAAAGTTACACTTTGCACATTGAATGCAATAATAAAATGGGAAATCTGTCATTTTAAAGCAGCAAGTACTTTGCAAAATTTCAAGTTGTGCAACAGATAAACTGATTATGGGTATGAAAGAGGTTGACGCTTCATATCCAAACCATATCAATAACGACACTTAATGAACTACTGGAAGGCACTGAGATACCACAGTGATGGGCACGGCATACAAACCCATCTGTTTCCAAAGCAAACGATGGAATCAAGAGAAAACTACACTTGCTATTCAGCTCTTTCTGCCATATCTATGGCTTTGCTCCAGAAACTCAGTGTCAGGCAAATTGCATGAAGTAAACAAAGTGCCTTCCCAGTAAGAAATCAGCAGGATGTGTCTGTTATGTACAACATCAACCCTAGCACTAAGTAACTAGATGATCAAGTTGGGAACAAGAGAGAATCAATAAATACATGCAGTAATATAGTCAGATTTTTTTACTTGCTCTTCCCTTAGATCAAATAAAAAGTGGAATTGCACTTTATATAAAAGTTAAAGAACTGGAAGCTTTTGCACACTGCGGGCCAGACACAAAGCCAATTAAAGTCAATTGGGGTCATACCATTTATTTCAGTGGGTTGTGGATCAGGCCTTGTAGTCACACAAATATCAGAATCAAAATCGCAGCCCATTTATCTCAGTTATCAAAAATAAAAGGGAAAAACATCTGTTGAAATATTCATTTTCTTTGGACTCAAAATAGGATCCAGTGGGGGATGAGACTCCAGACAGGGGAGAGGTTTTCAGACTTGGCCTTGTAATTATTTAAACAAACGGACCAGCTTTGAGAGGGCTAACTTTTTTTTTTTAAAGTGTTGCCATTATATTAGTGAAAAAATACTTATATGTAATCAGTGCCGCTTAATCCTATTCACTCCCATCTGTGTCTCTTTGTAGCCTGACACCTCTCCTGTCCTGGGGCCATGGAAAGTGAGCATTATTATTAGTGTAGCAGGACTCTGCAGTTCAAGGCCTCTGGGGAGCAGCTGTCCCCAATCATCCTGCCCAGTGCCCTTTCATTCCACAGATTACATCTTGTACCAACAGTTTGTGTGTGGGAAAAATCAAAGATGTCAACGGCCCCTCCCTGGATTGTGCACTCTAGGTAAAGTGCCCAATCACAGAGATCTGTGCTTTTGACCTTTGAACTTGTTAAGCATAATTAATTGGGGGCCAGTTTTAGGAAAATCACTGCCTCCAGCGGGTACCTGCTGTCATTATTTTGTCTCCATCAAGGCTCTGCATTAGAATAATCACTGACATGCCAAAGCAATGAAAGAAATCTGTTGTTAACAGGCTGAATTGGTTTGTTCCAAGCCTCAAGACTTCCTAATTTCTGGCATGTTACTTAATGGTACAATTTCTGTTTTTAAAGAAAAAAAACCCTGGCTAAAAGATAGTAGCATTTCTCCCCCTCTCCCCCCCTCTCTTGTCCAACAGTTCAAGAATGGTTTACAGAAAATCCAAGAATGAAATTCCAGAACAGCGTGACACATGGGAATGTAACCATATACAATAATGAAAGTTAAATGCCGGAATAAATCCTAATAGACTAGAAAGATTTGATAATGAAAAGAATTCCTTTAATATTAGTTCTTCCTCCAAACAGATCACAATAAACCTATCAAATTGCCTGCACTCAGTGCCCGAGGAATGCATCTCAGCTTTTGGTTATGGCTGCTGATGAGTAGCATTTATGGTCTGATATTTTTAACATCTTTTGTGGGTGCAACTTTGTACACATAATTAATTGCAGACACAAAGGTAGGTATTTAGGAGTCTAGCTATTTCACTGTACCTGCAAAACAGAAGTTGAAACCCTCTGAAAATTTGACCATTAACGTTCTAGTCGTGTTAAAGAACTGATTCCTGAAGCGGCAGCACTGTCGTTCAGTAGCATCAACACACTCCAGTCGAATGACGTACTCTGCGAACCATCGATTCGTACTGCCAGTCCTGATAGCTACTGCGTCCATTTCAGCTTTTCTGTCTCCCCTGATTTTGTGACACTTGTTCATTAACGTTCCTTACTGGCTTTTGCTCAAAAATGCATTATTTATATAGCTTATTCATGGGCCCCGGGATACCTGCCTTCCCATCAATATATCCAGGACAGTAATGGGGCACTGACAGAAATTTCTCCTCATGGCTCTGCAAGTCTGTGCAAAAATTGTGGCTGATCAGACTTTAGAGACAAGGGCCAGAACTTTTTATGTCACAGACTCTATTCACCATTTAATCTCCTGTTACCAGGTCACTACAACTAGGAGAATGATAGTTTTCTTTATTTGAAATCTGGTGAAATTAAGTGTTCAGGAAAGCATAATAGCACTGGGCTAGATCCAAATAAAGTTCTGGCAGGCTTTCTGCAAACTTCTCCAGATAATTGCTAAAATACAGAACCTATTCCACTTTGGGGCCTTTCCTGGATTTTTTTATTCTTAGGGCCGGATATGGTTGTCATCACCACAGTATTTGAGCACCTCAGCAACGTTCATTGATTTAACCTCACAACATGCCTGTGAGTTAGGAAAGAATTTTCCTCATTTTACAGATGGTGAACTGAGGCAAATGGTAGATTAAGTGACTTGCCCAAGGTCACACAGCAAGTCTGTGACTGAGCTGGGAAATGAATCCGCACCTCTTGACTCCCAGTCCCGTACCACATTCATTACACCATCCTTCCTACCCTGAACAATGACAAGCAATGGAGACTAACTATATAATAGCTTTAAATAGGGACAAATGGGGACACAAATGAGACAACCAAACTCATTTTAATGGGACATCAGTCCAGTTTGACCATGTCTTCAGAAGTATAAATTTATCTCACCAATGCTAGCTATTTGTTCTCTTTTTCCATAGCTTAATTTTGTATGAGGGTGTTAAAGAGGATTCTGATCCAATTCTCTTTAAAGTCACCGCGTGTCTCTCCCTTGATTTCCACGGAAGTTGGAGTGGGGCCTATATGAATAGCAGTCACGTACTTCTCATGCCATTCTTGGTACAGTAGTTTTTAAACTGAGCTTCCTTTCAAACTCCAGCTGAATCATTTTCTTCCTCTCTATTGTTACTCCAATTCTGAGCTAAACCCTTATTAAATTATATATAGCTCTCTAAATAACAACCTGTACTTGCAGGCGAGACAGGGGTTTTAGTAACATAGCAAATATTCAGATGTGGTTAAAAGTTCAGAAGAGACAGCATGAGAGTATCAAGTCAGATTGTTATTAATGCCTCCAATAATTATATATTCAACTGCACATAAAAGCCTGGTCCCCCCACCCACACTATTTTTTTTAAATGTAGAGACACCGTTGTTGAAGACCTCAGACATAGTACTAGATAAACCTGCCAAAATCAGGTACTAATTTAAGAATGATTTAACCACTTTGTTCCAGTTTTAAACAAAGGCTTCTTTTACAGTTTGGCTAGTAAAATGCCACTTACTGCCTAGGTCATGTAAAAAATAAATTTATTGTGCTTTTATGAACAGAATGTTGCGATGCTATCAGTCGATCAGCGTTTCAGCAGCTTCCTGTTACTGACTTGTTAGCAGGTATTTTGAAAGATTTAATGGCTCGATGTTATCAAATTGTAATACCGAACTCTGCATGTTGTGACTGATTTGATTTACTGAAGCACTGTATCCTGGTTTCAGTGCTGAGAGAAATAATCTTCATTTTTCATGCAGCAAACTAAAAGAAGTTGTCAAGCTAGAATGAACAATGAAAATAGATATTTTGAAAGGGAAATTTAAGTTTTTGCCCCTTTGTTTTGTCTAATATTATTAATGTTTTGTCTATCGTATTGTAGGTCTCCTAAAACAAGAATAAAATATACTTGGCTATTGTAACCTGCCTGTTGAACAGTCAAAAGATTTATCTCACAACAGCAATAGTTAACTGTCACTATTTTGAAACTACATTACTCTTACTTAGCTAGAAGGTCTTCTGTTCTGTCTAGCCGGGGTGCTTGTTTTGGAGTCTTTGCACAGGCTGCCAGAAAACTATTGAATTGATTTACTTCTGACACAGAGCTCTTCATAGTGTGAGCTCCTCCTCCATGTCTGTAGTCTGATCCACGAGACCAACATCTGCCAAGAGAGAGCAGGAATCATCAGGCCTTTGTGGCACAAGAAAGTAGCCATGGCATGAAGCAGACGCCCTCTGGGAATGTGGGGTCAAGGAGGGCAGGGGCCAAAAGTCAGTAAGGGAACCTATAAGCAGCGGATTTGTGAGTTGAAATGGGCACGTGCATTATAAATAGATGAAAATTGAATTAACTAAGATTGCTAGTAGACATTAGATCAAGGAAGGTGATAGTTTACGAAAACCTACATTAAATAAAACTTGAGCACTAAACAAAGATAGATAAATATTCAAATATCCTCACCGTTCAAACAATCGCTAATAAATGTACACATGTAAAAAAATCCCACATTCCAAGAACAACCTTAACTTTCACTTTAGATCCCTGTCCAACCTCAATTTATAGAACAGAGACCCTCTTTACAGCCACCCAAATTGGATTACAAATAAGGGCTTCAGACTTATTACTAACAACCCACTAAACATATGACAAAGGCCATATTTCAGTTTACCCATCCATTATGGACTAGAAGCACCAATATTTCACCTTTTACCCTTATAATGACCAGAGATTCAGCTCTTTCCCAAACACTATTCCAGTTTGAGGTTCAAAGCACAATCTGCCCCATCTACCCTCCCTCTACAGATTGGAAATTGAGCTGTAGCTCACGAAAGCTCATGCTCAAATAAATTGGTTAGTCTCTAAGGTGCCACAAGTACTCCTTTTCTTTTTACATCTTCCCTGTTTACCCACTGAATGCAAATTAGAGACCCTGACCCTCCGGATACAGATCACTGAAATGTATCCATTTTTACTTAATCCACTGTATACATATAAGCCACAGACTTCTGAGCACTCTATACATTAATAGAGGCTAGTTCATTACTTATTTACTGAGGAAGACAGAAAAGCAGTGAAGTTTGGGGGTAAAATCCTGGCTCCACTGAATTCAATGGCAAAACTCCCATTGTCTTCAATAGGGCCTGAATTTCACTCTGGTTCTTTTGGTCCAAAGAGGAAGAGAATTTTGGAATCAAGAGCCCCTCAGCGGGGACGGTCTCTATCAGTCCCTTGCTCCTTAAACCGGAGAATTGTTAGCTTAAGGGCCTCAGCTGAACTCCAAATGTGGTGATATATACGTAAGCAAGTGAAATAGTTTATATGGGTATCTCCAGTATCGGTTACAAAGTTGCTAATCCTCAACAGCTTTTAATAATCACTTAGTATTTAGTGAATATGCTGTACTATAAATGTCTTATTAAATCTAAATTAAATGCAGATTTGGAACATAAATGTGTTACTGAAATTTATGAGGGATCTTGGCAGAGAATACAAAAAAAAAAGACATTACTGTGAAGCCTACAGAATATTGATTTCAAAAATAGTATAAAATACTTTGTGTCAGCTGTGAATTGTTTGAGGATAGGTCTGTGGACGTGTACCTCTTTTTGGACCCGCCTCCCAAAAACATTAATTTGACAACTTTGATTTCCAGGTCCATAGATAGAACCAGAACAGGAGTGTGGCTCTGTATCACTGCAGTGCCCTGTCATCCTGGAAATCCAGACCAAGGCTTTAGACTGGTAGACCTCCGGCTTTGTATGAATAGAGATTGGCTCAAGCTGCAAAATTCAGATCCAGGTTATATACATCCCAATGTCTGAGCCCTCTGATCTGAGGTGCTGGTTCAGACAATCACAAAGGCAGGGTCCATTTGCAAGATTTGGATTTTAAAGAACCCTGCATTCCAGGGAGTCAAAATCCAGGGGTTTGTTCTTAATTCTGTGAAATGATGTATGGAGATTCCAGAGAAGAATGAGGCATATTGAATCTGTAGTTTGTTGCCTCTCACTATTTCCTTGCTTAGCTGTTTAAGCATTAAAGCCCTGAACCAACAAAGCATTTAAGCACATGATTAATTTTAACCCCTGAATAGACCCACTGAAATCATATGCTTAAAGTTAAGCTTGTGTTTAAGTGCTTTTCTGGATCAGGGCCCAAGTCAGTTTTTTTACAATCAATCAATCATAGCTTTAACATTTCTGATAACTTTAAAGAACCTTTTAAATGCTAAAAATATAATGTATGTTAAATCAGTTAATTAGCTGGTCAGGTGGCCTCACAACTTTACTTTCAGTCCTCACAGAGAGAGAGAGGAGGGAGGGGGAATGGGGACTGCAAAGTTAAAGGGAGAACAAAGCAAAGATGCACAGCCCATGTCAATTACTCTCACACTCTGACAGTTGACTGTGGCATCTGCTAAGAAATAGAGGCCTCATAATGTGTCTAAGCATGGGTGGTTGTGATTAAAGGAATTGTGTCAGCCATGTTAAAGTTAAGCAGAGATGAAGAGATTTGTGGAAAGAACTATTTCCTCACAGTTATTGGGGTACAAGTCTAAAATTTCAAATAACTGTTAAATTTGTTTACATGGGATCCTGAATACTATGTACATTATATACACTATATTGTATATATATTATCTCTCTCTCACACAACATATAATCAGGAGATAGTATTATGTATGTGTAAAGGACATTATTAGAAATTATGTTAGCCATATTTCACAGATAATTTAAGATTCCTAATTAAAAAACAAACACAGGTAAATTTCAACAGCCTTACAAAGAAAGCTCGTAACAAGCTTACTGCCAGAACTTTTCCAAATACAGGCCTTGTCTTTCTTTTGCACGCTTTCCTGAGTTTAATCAAGCACACGTCTCAGGGCGTGCGGCAAGTTAAATGGTACTAGTTTTAGATGTTCACACCCGAAGAAAAAAAATGAGAGAAATAAAGCCTAAAACCAGCATACTGTTTTTACCATCAACACAGAACTGAATATGAGATATTGCTACTGATGTGGTCAATAGTTCTACATAATAAGCAATTTCTGTGCTGGTAATTGTGTTTGTCATAGACTCTCCTCTTCTCCCATCCTACTAAACAAGATACTAGACAGCAAATGTTACACATCCACCAATCAGGAAACCAAAAGCAAAAAAACCTATTCTCAATAATTCACTCAGGTCTTCATAACTCAGGAGTAATCCCAAATTCATGCCAAAAAACTTTATACCACAGTCTCTTGAACTCCTTGTGTGGCCTATATATTACAGAAAAACTATATTTTAGGAACGTTTTAGAGAGTTTTAAAAATAATTAATTATTGAGATTTAAAAAAAAAATCCTTCTACCTCTAAAGCAATGTGCTGTTGCTCCATGAGAGCTCAGAAAGGAATAAAAACATCTAAGACTGACCTGAAATAGCTTTTCAATGCATAAAATTGGCACAATTTTAAAATGCAACGTCTTGGGGCTTCCCCAAGAAATGGGTGCTGGTAATTTTCCCCTTTCCACAGATATAACAATGTACTAGCTCTGCAGGGTGACAAGACTTTGGACTTTAAAGTCAAAGTCCACCTTGTGTTTGGCTGTGGCACTCCAAGCATATTACCGAGACCCGAAGAAGAGAGACCTGTCGCTCGAAAGCGTGTCTCTCTCACCAGCAGAAGTTGGTTCAATAAAAGACATGACCTCACCCATCTTGCCACTCTAAAGCCATGAATTTTTATGTACAGTTAAAGCTGTCACTGGCTTAGGTTCGAATACTACCTATGCTGCCTGAGCTACCCAAATACTAATTTGGGCCTTGGGCAGGTGTAATGTGGGAATGGAAGAAGGAAATATTTCTCTGGCAGGTTGATTAAAACAAACAAAAAATTGTACGTGCGTCTGAAATTGCTCATGAGTTTGGAGTGTTAGAATAAATCCCAGAGAAGATAGATTCGTGCAGCATTTCTCAATGACCAGTCCGTGGACCAGTACAGGTCCCTGACATCTCCCTGACACAGTTTAGGAAAGCATCAAGCTGGTCCCTCGTATCAAAAAGGTTGAGAAACACTAAATTAGTGGGTATATCCCAGGTTCATGATAATATTGTTATAGGGCTCTTCAGTTTATTGGATGATTCTGCATCTAATTACATGACTATGCAAGGTATCACACAGATATCATCTCCACACATAAGATATGAAAGAGACAGAATCTACCCCTCAGTAAAAGGCAAGTTAAAATCTCAACAGAATAGAGACTATATAAATGTGTGTGGAAAAGGATGGATAATACAGACAAAAGGAAAAGGACGAGGAAGGATGATAAAAGCAATGACTGAATCCACAATTTCCCCTAGTTGTTCATCGCCCCATTCTCCCCTCCTACAAAACAAGATTCCATACTGCAAGCTGAAGTGGGAAGAAATTGAAATAAGGGCATAGACTTCTTTAAGTGGCTGTGTGGGTGGGGATCCCCCTAACCACTCTAGGAAAGTGGTCTTATTGTCTCAATATTTTCTATGATGAAATCAGTTTGATTACCTATTTCCCATCAATTATGAGGTTGATACAGCTACAATTTCTACTTCCAGCCATGTTTTTGATTAAAGAAAAGTGCATGTCCTAAGCAGTGACGTTCTACAGAATGCCTATGTTATAAAAAAAACAAACAATAAATGAACTGTCAAAATGTTGGATCAGGATTTAGGAATTTACTAGCATAGGAAGATTAAAATTATTCTAGTTCAAATAAGTACCATGTTTCTCTAATTGGTAGCAGATATAGCATAGAAACTGAATGTGTTGCTTTGAAAATGTAGCATGATTTTATTGTACAGTCGGTAGGTTTCTCGGTTAAATGTAGCTGAAAAATTAATGGTCAGATCCTCAGCTAGTGTAAAACTGCCCCATTACATTGATGTAATTGGAAGCTACACCTATTTATACCAGCTGAGGATCAGACCCAGTGAGTGTCTTTTTTAAGACCAGAAGTTCAAGCCTCCTCTCATTTACCCTGGAGTAAACCAGGTAGTAACTGTACTGAAGTCAGGGGAGTTCTACCTAGGGTAAACAAGTATATGTCAGATGAGAATCAGGCCCTTGGCCTTTAAACCACTGAGCTAAATCATTTAGTTAATAATTGGAATGTTCTGTATGCCACCAAAAGCCAAGCATGAAAAACAGAACAGTATTTTAAAATGTAAAGAAATTGGTACAAAGCATCTAGGGCTAAATTCAGAGGTGAGTATTCAAGCTGGTGTATACCTTCTTCCAGCCCCCTCAACCTGCATATTACATGATCTTAGAACACACCGTGTGTGCGTTATATCTTTAGACTCTCAGCCATTTCCCAACAAATAACTTACTCCTTTCTATATATCATCTCTGAGCTTAGGCTTGGCTAGGCTCAGCGGGCCAAGGGAGCCTAACATGAGGTAACCCACAGGCCAAGGGGCTAAGATAAAAGTTTATGTAGAAAAAGCAAGTTACTCACAGTATATTTAAATTGAAGTAGGCCACTTCCTACTTTAATATTTGCTTTTGTACAGCTCATTAATATGTAAAATCAACTTAGACTTACCTTTGGACTCTGATCCCTTAGACTCAGACACCCTTACAACTACTTACTGAAGTGTAACATGCATCCTCGGAATCTGGCCTAAAACATCAAGCAAAAAGCCAAACCTTGTTTATGTGGGCAAGATATACCAGTATAAACTACGGTGTGAATTTAAACCAATAAGTTGTACCAGTATAACCTCTGGGAGGGCATTCTTGTCTTGGTATAACAAAGCCTTTTTCAGTTTAGCTTATGTCACCTGGGAATGGACTCAAACTAACCTGAAAAAGGCACCCTTATACCAGGATAAGAGTGTCCACATGGTGAGTTATACCAATATCACTATACACCAGTATAACTAGTAAAACCTTCCCCTGCAGACAAGGCCTCAGTTCAACCACTTTTCCTCCCACAAACCCACCTCACAGAATCTTTTGCATTAGATCCCACAACATTTGAAGAAAAGTGGCAATTTCCTTAGCATTTCAAAGGATTCCTGGCTGTGTGGTGGTGGTGAGGGCGGGCGGGATGGGGGGAGATCTCATGTCGTCAGATCTCACTCTCTGTCCAGTCTAGCTGCCTAGACTAGGCTGAGAACCACTGTCTCTTGTTCCTCTTGAATCCAGGCTAGCTAGCGTATGATGGGGAGCATTCCTACCTCTGTTCCTAGACAACACTCTCTTCCTCCTGGTTGCTAGAAAAGTGGTGTTCTCTTTCTCTTCCTCTCTACAGGTTCCTGGGAAACAGAAACCATGCTACACTTTCTTCCATCTGTCACAGCTGATAGGAAAGGAAGCTCATTTGCAGTGAGTTTCTCTTCTCCCACTTCAAGGGGTCTTCTCCCACTTCAAGGTGGGTGGTTACTGGGCTCTGGGAAGATAGGAACTCCAGGTCTGTCTACAAACACATTAGAGCAGCATTCCACTTTCTCTGGCTAAGATCAGGCAGAGAGCAGATCAGCAGGTCTAGGAGTGACCTTGCGACTCCAAGAAAACTTGTTAGTGATTCAACTTCTGGTCACCAGGTTCAGAACCTCTGCGTATAAAAGATCTGCATGTTACATTTGTGTGTGTGTATAGGAGCTGTCAATGTATGGTCATAAACAGGTGTCAGAAGGACAACCATCCTGCCCTTCCCATATTGCTGAATGGAAAGGGTGTCCCAGCTATATTCCAAGTAGATGGGAGAGGGGTCCTAGTATGGAAGAGAGCCCTAGTATGGAAAAGGTTAGAAAGTACTGCTGTATCCATAAGACATACTGTCTTATGTCTGTCCTTCTATTCTAAGAGACAGTTTGGATTGACACAAATTATGGGGTTTAGGGCCAGATTGTGACTCTTGTACTTTCATTGGTGAGCTGTCACTTACAAGAATAGTTCCATTGACTTCAGGGGGACCACATGTGAAAATAATTGCTCATCAATGGGACAAAGGGGTGCTGGCTCTCACACAGACAGCAAAAGGCAACAGGAGAATCTTGGCTCTTCATTCCAGCTGAGTCACAGACCCAACATATAACCTTATGTCACTCGGTCTCCTTATGTCTCAATCAGCTCAGCTAAGTTAAAAATTAGCAATGCACTGAAAACCAGATGCTGTATGTGAGCCAAGCTTTCCTGGGTAAATATACTGTAAATAATACAAATCATATTATTTCAAACTTTCCAAGAATGTGTATATATTAAAATATATACAACATTCCCCCTATATTTCCTGACAATTGGTTCATGGTCCAGAAGAAAAGAAATCCAGCAGACAGAAATTAATAATGCATTAGAACAAACACAAGTGCATTGTTTTCCATGCAAGACACCGACCCGATATAAAAAACCTCTTGCTCAGACTCTGTGATTTAAAGAAGAATCATTCTTAACTGGGATAATGAATGATACTTTCAGAAAAAGAGCAAATACAAAGTTGCCTTCAAAGGGAAACCTCAAGAATTAGTCATAAATTCTGATGCACATAGTAATTAGTACTGAAGCTGCCAATTTATGAAAAGCATATTAAATATGCTTTTTGCATACATGCAAACGACCACATGTGCCAGAAAGAGAGAGAATTTGTGCAGACAAATATCTCTCTCTTTCAGCGACACAAGGTGGGTGAGGTAATATCTTTTATTGGACCAAGTTCTGTTGATGACAGAGACAAGCTTCTGAGCCACACAGGGTATGTGTGCACAGCAAAAGAAAAACCCACAACTGGCCTGTCCTGGAGCCAAGCTCTGGGACCCTCCCACCCCACAGCCTGCACCTGGAAATCTACACAGCAATGAAACAACCCCTCAGCCCGAGCCCTGTGAGCTTGAGTTAACTAGTTTGGGCCAGCTGTGGGTTTTTCTTTGCTGTGTAGACATACCCACAGAGCTCTTCTTCCGATTGGGGAAAGCTACTCCAGCATCACAGCAAAATACAAAGTGGAACAGATTGTTTAGCATAAGTAGTTAGCACATATTGGAAGGGACTGGGACATTATCCAGGGTACAATCTGGACTGTTGGACAGCTGTGTCCCCTCAATTCTCCAGCCTGGAGTACCTTTTACACTGCTTCGCTGTGAGAGTAACCACACCTGGCCTGTTCACACCCAGCCTCCAGCAAGTAAATTAGCTATACCGTATATGTGCTATGGCCAGTCACTCTTGAATTACACTTCAGAGCAATGCCAGCAAATTCCCAATCCCAGTCTTTCCCTCTGAAATATGCATCTTGTTATGCCCAGCCCTCTCCTGGACAACACAAGCTCATATAATGTCCGTCATTTTATTAATAGAAAATGATATGCACAAATCTTGTTATTTCAAATGGAGTTTCCCAAACACTTCAGTCCAAGCACACTGGTTTAGATAAAAGAATAAAACAAAAAGAAAAGGAGTACTTGTGGCACCTTAGAGACTAACCATTTTATTTGAGCATAAGCTTTATTTGAGCATAAGCTTTCGTGAGCTACAGCTCACTTCATCGGATGAAGTGAGCTGTAGCTCACGAAAGCTTATGCTCAAATAAATTGGTTAGTCTCTAAGGTGCCACAAGTACTCCTTTTCTTTTTGCAAATACAGACTAACACGGCTGTTACTTTGAAACCTGTCAGAATAAACAAGTTTATTAGCCACAGAAAGCAAGAATTTAAGTGACTACAAGTAATGAGACATAAAAGTCATAACTGGTTACCAAGAAATAAAAGGTAAAATGCAACTCATATCTAACTTAACAAGCTAAGTGAATTCAAAGCAAAAGTCTCTCTCTCCACATGTTCTAGCAGTTTTACTGATTGAATCTTTCAGTCAGGATCCGTCCCTCAGTCCAAAGCTGTTTCTTTGTTCCTCAGGTGTTGTGGCTGCCACAGGTAGAGAGAAAGGGAGGAATATTTTGGGGCATCAGTTCCCCATTCTTATACTTTTTCCTCTTCTTTGAGAATCATCTCCAGCTGGGACTCAGGAGATAGAAAATCCGTGGGGGCGGGAACCTCCAGCTGTTTCTTTGCCAAGCTGTGAATTTCTTCCTCACAACCTTTTCCCTGCCACAGAATGGCCACTTAACCAAGGGATGGGTCCATATGATTTCATTGACACCTGTCTGAGGAGTCAATTTGCCTTTTGTCTTTGACGAACTGGTTTGTGGCTGCTTCCCCAGATTTGGAATATGTCTTAACAACATCATAAAGTAGAATCTTATAACTTTACATACGATGTTACCACACATATTTTACCAGGACAGTAATGATCAGCAAGTCATGAATTTTCAGATGATACTGTACAAGGCATACTTTATACAAAATTTATCATAATCATGAAAAAGGGATGGACATACGGATATGGACAGTCACAGGGACCATTCAAGGCAGAGTGGCCCATTAACACCTCTGCAGTCATCGGTCAAATCCAGTGTCTGTGTTCAGTCCATGATTTTTAGTGTCCAGCAGAGTAATGAATTTATGCTCCCAGGCTCATCTTTTGAAAGCATTGTGCAGATTTCCTTTGAGGATGATGACTGATAGGTCAGCTATAGAGCAATCGCAGGTGATGTGGTGTTTGTGTCTTTTATCATTTTCCGATGTGAGTTTATTCGAGAGCGTAGTGATTGTGTAGTTTCACCCACATAGATGTTATTGGGGCATTTAGTGCACTGGATGAGGTTTATCATTATGATAGGCATGTGCAGGATCCTTGGATCTTGAAAGGTGTACTGTGGAGTTTTACATCTGTTTTTCTGGCAAGGTCTGGTGCCGCTGGGAGTTGGTATGTCCTGGTCAGTGAGAAGCTTGCTTTTGATGATGAGCCTGGAGAGGCTGGGGGGCTGTTTGAAGGCCAGAAGTGTGGGTTCAGGAAAGATTTATTTCAGGATGGGGATCCCATCGAGTATGGGTTGTAGTTGTGTGATGATACCCAGCATGGGTTCCAGTGTGGGGTGGTAGGTTGACAACAAGGGGTGTACACTCAGAGTGGGGTTTATTTCTGTATTGAAGCAGGTTCTCTTGTGGTATTCGGGTGGCCTCTTCCCTTATGCAATCTACTTCTCTGGTGGAACATCCTTGTTTGGTGAAGGCAGTTTTGAGTGTGTTAAATTGTACATCCCAGCCTTCCTCCTTGAAGCATATTCTGTGGTATCTGAGTTTCTGGCTGTAGAGAACAGATTTCTCCTTGTGTTAGGGGTGGTTACTGGATCTATGAAGGTAGGTGTGGTGATCTGTGGGTTTCTTGAATATGCTTGTCTGTAGGGTTCCATTCTTGAAGCTGGTTGTGGTCTCTCTCTTTCACACACACACACACACACACACACACACACACACACACTCACTCACATTGGCTTTTACAGGATGCAGATGAGTGTGTGAAACTATTAGTGAAAATTCTGAGGCTGTTATTAAAAGTTTGGCTCAAAGAGTCAACAAGTATCTAAAAAGGTGAAAAATTAGAGATAGAGCCCATGCCTTAGAGTTTGGATCTAGGTCCAAACCTTTCCCACATTTGGACCTAGGGATTTGGCTTTTAAGTTTGAATTTTTACCCAAACTCCCCCTAAATTTACAGACTTTGGGTCACATACTTGCAGAATGCTGAATCAGGGTCTAGGAGCCCAGGCCAATACCCAGTTATGTTTGTTCCTTAAGGATTTGGCTAGATATTTGCAAAGTGCTTATCACTATAGCTGTGAGAATAACTATATTTGTTTTTTTCTTTGTTTGCTGGCAGTTAAAAAAAAAGGGTCAAATGAAACATTTTATTTGATCTGAAATGAAACATTTTGTTTCAATTTCAAGCTTTTTTTAATTTTTGAAAATAAAAATAAAGGAAAATTTGAAACTAAAAGTTTTAAATTGAACCTTTTCGTTAAGAAAACATTGAAACACAACATTTTGATTGCCTCAGAACTTTAAAAAAAATAATTTTTTTAAACCAAAACAATGTGGTGAAGTTGACATGAATTTGGGAAATGTTTCGGTCAACTTCAATCTGCATCTGGAAATTCCCCCCCTTCCTCCACTATACTGTGTACTGAGCTCTCAAAAATCTGACCGCAACAGTACACACTGAATACCTTTGAAATCTGGCCTTCTATGCCTGCCTCAGGCATAGTATTTCTGAGATACGCTAGGATTTGGGCCTCCGTAGATGCCCCGTTTCATGCAGGGGCTCATACATCACAATCTAACCCTCAGAAAGATTCATTCAGTATATAAAAATGTGAGGATAATCACCTGGCATCACAGTGAATCTATACACAGTATAGCTCAGTGAAAAACTGCCGGATTATTTGCCCAAGAATGAAATGCTGCTTTAGAATTTATCAGTCTGCAACCCAACATTGAATTACTGATAAATACCATTAAGGTGGTGAATCATCTTTGTTCTAAGCCACTAGCACACCCCTATGGAATCAGCACAGTTCCTGAATGTTTAGATTCACCAATCAATGTGTAACAATTACTGCAGCTTCTCACATTTCCTAGAATAACTCAGAGAAACATTGGAGGGAAAAACTGTGCAAAGTATTTTAAAATGTTAAAATCTGAAAGTTAAACAGACTGCTTTAATTACTATGTGTACAGCCCTGCAAGTGTTTGTGATGCTTTACTGTCTAATATAAAGACAAGGTCCTTGTCTCCCAGGGTTTATAATCCCATGAAGAGCAAGAGGAAAAAGCTGGTAGATTTCTAGTTTGATTTTATTTTAAATTATGACATTTATAAGCCAGACCACTTTATGACAAAGTTAACTGTAGCACACGTAGCATTTGGAATGAATGAGAAAAAGAACAGATCATAAAATATTTTCCTTTGCTTATATTCATGGTTCATGAACACAACTGTTTCATGAATAAATTATTCTAAGCAGAAGACATTTTATTAGCGCAGAGTACAGAAAACTGCTGTTATGTCCAACTTTGCTACACTTAAACAATTTATTTCCTTTTTATGTGTGAGAAAAACTATAAAATGATGCAATCACCCTCTGGTATTTTAGCTAGTATAAATGCTGATGCTTTACAAAAGTCATTTATCTTTCATAGGAACTTTCTGTTAGGCAGCAAGTCAGGTTTAAAAGTGTTTAAAGGGTCTTAGCTAATTGATCCTTTTAGAGATGATTTAAACACAGGTGAAACACCGACAAAGACTTTTAAAGTAAGCTTTCTTAATGGACGAAAAACTATCCATCATACTGCTTACTACTTGCCCTCCGTTCCTCATCATCCTGTTAAATCTAATAAGCTCTATTAAAACGGTTAACATATGATGTCCGTTAATGGAAAGTGTATAATACACAAAGAATGAAGGGGACCTGAAGCCCCACAGAAGTACAGGTTTAGCAAAGAAATATGAACTCTAGTCATTTAGGAGGTCAATACAACAACAAGGCCAAGGTTGCAGCTCTTACTTGGGCCAAATTCTCATTTAAAGTTTTGGTTGTGTAAGGAGAGATGGGTTAGGTTCTGCCAATGTACTAAGTTAGGGCTCATATATTTCAAAACAAAAGTTAGAGGCTGAAGAAAAAGACATTTACTCCTGGCTTGGGAAGAGAATGTGACGTATGACAAGTCTGGATCTCTTTTTGATGGTTCTAAATTATCGAGATTAAGTTTAATGATTCATGAAGAAACAGCACTCCTGAAACCTGTATGGCAAAGGCTGTAATACGGTGCTTGGAATGTCTGCTGGTAGCTGATTACAGACATCTTGAAAGAATTGCTCAAGCAGGCCTTCTTGCAAGTCTGAAGTTAGCCTTCTGTCATTTGGGTGCTGCTTCAGAACTAATGCATTCATGCTAGAAAGTGGTTGATTGGAAGCCTTAAGGACCCGGAGGGAATCAAAAGCTTTGAACTTTTTGTAGCTTGTGGAACTGCTTCACTTGTTGCTATGGGGACTATCAGAACATATTATAATGACCAAAACCAGTCTACGTAGTAACAGCTGTGAGTGTAATCCATAAATTAGCTCATTAATTCAAAAGAAAATATTTTCTGCTTGTCTTTCAGATTGTCATTACAGATAATGTGTCTACTAGTTAATGAAATCTATAACTTTTATTGGAATACTATGCAAGTTAATGTTTTTAAATAATGTATGTGGGGGGGGGGTTGTGCCTTAGTGGGACTCCTGTTAAATTTATTCTCTAAAATCTATTTATCAGAAGAAATTAAGAAATGATTATGCTGAACATAAATGGAACACTTGGAGTAAGACTTCAAGCTACCAGTCCACTCCCTGATCCAGAGGGTAATTTGAACCTGAAATCAGTTTTGTTGATAACTTTTTTTCTGCCCTACTTGACTTTTCTAATTCTTGGCAAAACATTCATAAATTAGAAAGACCTCTTGATGTTATCTGTTAGTAATCATCTACTATACTCAGAATCCTAAATTTGAACTAAAGCTGAAACAGCCAGAGAGTTGAAGAGCTGTTATGGAGCTGTGAGCATAGTAGAACCGTGAAACTTATCCTGGCCCTACTGTGATAACAGACACAACTTTATTTATTATTACTGTATTATTATTATTATTATTTGTATTGTGGCAGTGCCTAGTAGTCATGAACAATGGCCCCATTGTGGTAGGCACTGTACAAACACAACAAAAACATGGTCCCTGCCCTAAAGTGTTTGCAATCTAAGTCGATTATCAAATATATTACAGGGACATTGTCCATTAGCTTGGGCTGACAAGAGCCAGTCTTTAGAGTTCTGGGTGGCCCAGAGGAATGCATTCTGTGCCCTAGCCCAAAACAAGAACGCTTTATGGTCTCCACAAATTAAAATTCCCTTTTAAAATAAAAATAGAAGGTGGGAGGGTGGAATGTTGGGGCCACAGACAACTTCCTCTCCTGCAGTGGAAGCGGACCCAGCTGTTTGTGCTGGGGTCCAGGCAATGTCCTCAGGGTTTTAAAATAGCCTTCAAAGAACAGGTTTCAGAGGAACAGCCGTGTTAGTCTGTATTCGCAAAAAGAAAAGGAGTACTTGTGGCACCTTAGAGACTAACCAATTTATTTGAGCATGAGCTTTCGTAAGTGAGCTGTAGCTCACGAAAGCTCATGCTCAAATAAATTGGTTAGTCTCTAAGGTGCCACAAGTACTCCTTTTCTTCAAAGAACAGTTCACTAAATAAGGCAGAGGGGTCTGGGGGGTCACTAGGCACCCATGGCCCCAGAGGGTACTGTTTGAATAAAGATAAGTCAGGGTCCCACTCCCACCTGCTCCCTCATTCACTGAGGGCCATCGCTCTACACCTCAACCTGCCTCTCAGTCCCGCCATTTCCTTGTCACAGGTTAGGGTACTTCTGCAGCCCCCAATCCATCCCTTAGTTCCTGCTCCTGGGGGAAGCATAGTCCCAACCTACCTCTCACTCCTGTGGCAACCCCTTCACCCCACAAATGCTAAAATAACCTTTTAAGAGTCTCCCAGAGAGGGTTTGGAGTCCACCGAGCTCCACAAGCCCTCCTGAGCTCAGAACTGCTGGTCTGCCTGGGAAGCCTGCACGGGAAGGAGCTTGAGGGCTAGCCACGACAGTAGGAACTAGAATGGAACTACTTTGCACATCGTTACCTCTGTTTTATAACAGACTCATTAGCATGCTCTTTGTTCATACACAACACAGTTTTGCACATGATACAGTTCTGAAAACTAACAGTGGAGCTGTTAGACTCTTCAGTGCTTTCTGCTTACCCTTTAGCTACAGTCTGCTCACTACGAGATTCATCTCAGATATGACAATGTTGCTGCTATGATGAACATGCTGAGCAACACTGATGACTATGACAAGACTGATCTTCGAGACAATGGCCCCAATTCAACAAAGCACTTATGCATGTGTTCAACTTTAAGCACTATTGAGCTTCCCACTGAAGTTAAAGCTCATGTGCTTTAAATATTTTGCTGAATTGATACCTGCAGTTATACAAAGAAACCAAGTAAGGCAACAAAGAGTTAAACAAAACTAAAGTTGTTTCAAGCACTTGGGTCCTGATATTCTGCTCCGTTACACTAGCCTAAATAAGGGGTATCTTCACTGAAAACAGTGGAGTTAATCTAATATCAGGAAGTGATGAATCAAGCCCTATATTTCTGTTTGGGTTGCATCTAATGCAATCGTATCAGATGATAGATTTACAAGGAACACATATCTGCTATTTTAATTTTAAAACATGTTACTACATATTTATCTCCAATAAAAGAAGCCAGATTAGTATTGCATAAACATAGTGAAATAGAAGCCAATAAATATTTGCAAACCAAAATAACGGGAATAATTGGCTTTAAGAAACACACGGTCAATATTTTCTTTGTTTTACAATTTAACATAAAAATACATTAAAGGCACAGCAGGTATATTTTGGAAAAACAACAAACTGAGAACAAATGCATTTAGATGATGAATTGCCAGCCTCCTGCAGAAGAGAGTTAGATTGTCACTGAAATAGAGTGTTTAGTATCATTAGAACAAATGGCACAACTGAGAAATGACTCTGCAAGGTAAATGTTTACATATTAGATACAACCCCCTCTCCCCCCATGGAAATTACCTCAGAAAATATTTTTTAAAAATTTGTATAAATTAAGTTCTATAAGATGTAAACTTTTTCATAACATGCCAAATGATACTCTTTTCTCCCAAAAGGAGAAACTCATGAACCCCAATAATCACAGTAAGAAATACAAATAGCAGTAAGATGTAGGGCTGTTGATTAATTGCAGTTAACTCATGCGATTAATTCAAAAAATTGTGATTTAAAAAATTAATCATGATTAATCGCACTGTTAAACAATAGAATACCAATTGAAATGTATTACATATTTGTGGATGTTTTTCTACATTTTCAAATATATCAATTTCAATTACAACACAGAATACAAAGTGTACAGTGCTCACTTTATATTATTTTTGATTACAAATATTTGCACTGTAAAAATGATAAACAAAAGAAATAGTATTTTTCAATTCACCTCATACAAGTACTGTAGTGCAATCTTTATTATGAAAGTGCAGCTTGTGAATGTAGGTTTTTTTGTTACATAATTGCACTCAAAAACAAAACAATGTGAAACATTAGAGCCTACAAGTCCACTCAGTCCTACTTCTTGTTCAGCTAGTCTCTAAGAGAAACAAGTTTGTTTACATTTATTAGAGATAATGCTGCGCACGTCTTAATTACAATGTCACCTGAAAGTGAGAACAGGCGTTTGCATGGCACTGTTGTAGCTGGTGTCGCGAGATATTTATGTGCCAGATGCACTAAAGATTCATATGCCTCTTCATGCTTCGGCCATCGTTCCAGAGGACATGCTTCCATGCTGATGATGTTCGTTAAAAAAATAATGCATTAATTAAATTTGTGACTGAACTCCTTGGGGGGAGAATTGTATGTTTCCTGTTCTGTTTTAACTGCATTCTGCCATATATTTCATGTTATAGCAGTCTCGGATGATGACCCAGCACATGCTCGTTTTAAGAACACTTTCACTGCAGATTTGACAAAACGCAAAGAAGATACCGATGTGAGATTTCTAAAAATAGTGACAGCACTCCACCCACGATTTAAGAATCTGAAGTGCCTTCCAAAATCTGAGAGGGATGGGGTGTGGAGCATGCTTTCAGAAGTCTTAAAAGAGCAACACTCTGATGCAGAAACTACAGAACCCAAATCACCAAAAAAGAAAATCAACCTTCTGCTGGTGGCACCTGACTCATGTTGAAAATGAACATGCATCAGTCCACATTGCTTCGGATCATTATTGAGCAGAACCTGTCATCAGCATGGACGAATTCATGGTGGTTGAAGCATGAAGAGACATATGAATCGTTAGCAGATCTGGCATGTAAATATCTTGCAACGCTGGCTACAACAGTGCAGTGCAAATGCTTGCTCTCACTTTCAGGTGACATTATAAACCAGAAGCAGGCAGCATTTTCTCCTGCAAATGTAAACAAACTTGTTTGCCTGAGTGACTGGCTGAAGTAGGACTGAGTGGACTTGTAGGTTCTAAAGTTTTACATTGTTTTATTTTTGAATGCAGGTTTTTTTTGTACATAATACTACATTTTTAAATTCAACTTTTATGCTAAAGAGATTGCATTACATTATTTGTATTAGATGAATTGAAAAATACTATTTCTTTTGTTTTTTACAGTGCAAATATTTGTAATCCAAAATAAATATAAAGTGAGCACTGCACACTTTGTATTCTGTGTTGTAACTGAAATCAATATATTTGAAAATGTAGAAAACATACAAAAATATTTAAATAAATGGTATTCTATTATTGTTTAACAGCGCGATTAATTGCGATTAATTTTTTTAATCATGCGATTAATCGTGATTAATTTTTTTAATTGCTTTCCAGCCCTAGTAAGATGCAGTCTGGTTGCCCTGTTCTGGCACCGGTGTGGCTGACAATATAGGAAACAAGTCACAGGTGTACCTAGTCATTTTAGTTTATACTCAGTAAAGGGGGTTTTATGCTTAGGGTTGTAGCCCCACCCCTCTTCAACACCATCCAGGGGCTTATGTTGGGGTCTAGCCGTGTGTCATCAGTATGTACAGAAAAGTAAAAGGAATACATTTAAGCTTGTAATCCACATGAAAGTGCAAGTGGGCCAGACTCCTTTAACCTGCCCCTGAATAATCACACATGTATTCATAAAAAGAACAGGAGTACTTGTGGCACCTTAGAGACTAACACATTTATTTGAGCATAAGCTTTCGTGGGCTACAGCCCACTTCATCAGATGCATGGAGTGGAAAATACAGTAGGACGATTTTATATACACATGCTGTATAAGCTTATGCTCAAATAAATGTGTTAGTCTCTAAGGTGCCACAAGTCCTCCTGTTCTTTTTGTGGATACAGACTAACATGGCTGCTACTCTGAAACCTGACATGTATTCATGCAACCATCCTGTTTCCATTGTAAACCCTCCCATTTAACACAGTGGGAGATTTAGGTGAGTGAGGAATGCAGGATCAGGCCCTCCAAAATCAGCGTAATGCTTAGTTCTGGTCCACAAAAATATACTCTTGAGCTTCAGCTGTTAAGGCTATACCAGCCACAGAATACAAAGCTGTTGATATCAATTAGCTGCATGGAAAGGTCTTTTCCCCTCGCTCTCCTACTGGTAATAGCTCACCTTAAGTGACTGGTTTCAGAGTAGCAGCCGTGTTAGTCTGTATTTGCAAAAACAAAAGGAGTACTTGTGGCACCTTAGAGTTACTCTCTAAGGTGCCACAGGTACTCCTTTTCCTTTCACCTTAAGTGATCACTCTTGTTACAGTGTGTATGGTAACACCCATTGTTTCATGTTCTCTATGTATATAAATCTCCCCACTGTATTTTCCACTGAATGCATCCGATGAAGTGAGCTGTAGCTCACGAAAGCTTATGCTCAAATACATTTGTTAGTCTCTAAGGTGCACAAGTACTCCTTTTCTTTATCCCTTAAGTGCCATGGTTCTAGCACAGCATGCTCAGGACCACATATTCATTAGGCATTACAGACTTTTAACTAATGGAATGGCATGATGGATAACAACATGTCTCTGGGTCCACAAGCTGCATGCTGCTGTAGATGTTATAAAATGATTTATAGGGGTGTGTGGGGGGAGGAAAGAAGTTTGTTAACATTAACATTAGAGTTGCATAGTTAAAAGGGAAATTGTCAGCTTGAAATTAGTTGATTAAAAAATGATTTAGCCAATGGGTCTGCAACTATGCCAACCCACTGACTGAAACACCCTAAGCATGGGAGGCCCACAGTGGGTACTTTTACAGCCATGAATTTCAGTAGTAGTCACATCCCCCCATGGAAGTCCCCTGTGAAAAGCCCACTTATTCAGGCTTTCTGTGGGTGAGGACGCTGGGACCAACATATGAGAGCACATCACATTACTCCCATGTTACATTTCTGCTCTATGAACCTTTCATGGATAGACCAGGAATGGACAACAAACATCGTAGGCCATTACTAATACTACACTTGACAGAGAAAGTTGGCCCTGAAGAATGAAATGATAGTAAATAACTAGCATTTATATTGTATGTTTTAATCAGAGATATCAAGGAGCTCTAGAAACTTTACAAACCGATTAGGAAGAGCTCATTCTGCCCAGGACCGAAACAAAAACGTTGTATACCTCTCTAGACAGGGTAATGTCCATTACATATTCCACAGCAATACTGCAGAACATAGAGCAGAAGGCAAGAGATACGTTACACTACCCCAGGAAGCATGACATTGTCCATTTGGAATTTGGCAGAGTTTGATGGAAGAACAAGGTATGCATGAGGAGTAGGCGTGCCGGGGTTCAGAAGAAGATGATTTGACAACGGCAAAGGGTTTGCAAGTTCCATGGAGAGAACCAAAGGAGCAGCATATATCCCAGGGGAAGAGTAGTTGTAGCTAAAGAAACAAAGGGTAGGGGACAGACCAGTTCGGTCAACACAGAGTAGACAGGGAGCCCATTAGTGGATTAATGGAGTGGCTCAGTAGGAGGCCAGGGTAGCATTGGAGCTGCTTCCATATACACAAGAGGTGAAATCCTGCCTATATTAAAGTCATTGGGAAGAAACTCATTGACTTCAATGGGACCAGGATTTCACCGTAGGTATAAAGCTATGGAGAAAATATGGCTGGCAGGGCAAATCAATTAATATTTAGTTAAAAAACAACCTGAAAGCTAAATGTGGAGGAAAGAGGTGGAAAAAAGACTACTTATAAATAATAAAGAAGCTGTAAGGACCAATGCTGATTTTCCCCGTAATCCAGTTATCAGAATAGGAAGATATAAGCATAAAAATGGGATTATCATGTTTCGACAAAACTATTGCCCTGCACTTAGTGGTAGCACTTCTAATTGTTAATACTACACACTGGGTTGTTCTTTTATTTCCTACAGTGGTCTGCAGGAAAAGTTGCCATTGGAAAGTGTTAAAGTCTAAGTGGACTCTACTTCCACTCAGGCATTCTGCACAAGGGAAAGTGTAGACATGGTTATTCTGCCTCTTCAACCCCATTAGCTCAGTCCAGCTGCTTGGAACACCATCTCCCCCAAAAGAAAAGCACTTGTAGGAGCAGTGCTTTGTTTGCAATACATGTTGAGCCAACACTTGTGGGATTTTACTGCAACTTCTCATGATGAACAGGACAGTAATACTTATTGTTCAGCTTGGTTACACCAGCAGTGTTGCAGAAGCTGCACGCTATACACTGCAATTAGGAAAAAGACTATATATTCATTAAAATGCTGTACGCTTACGGCAGAGTAAGCACTTCATCACCAGCTGAGCACTCTGGCCCTGATCCAGGAAAACACTTAGGCACATGCCTAACTTTAAGCATGTGAGTGGTCCTATTGACTCCTGCCCTAAGGGGTTGAACATGAAAACACTCACTACAGAGTAGTAAACACTTTACTCACTACTAAGTAGTTAGAGGACTGGGCAGTATGGCCCTGATCCAGGAGACTGAGTAGCCAGAAAAATTTATAATTATTATTTAGTAGGAAAAAAATTGTTATTCACTGCTTGCTTCTGGATTCTTCACAGCAATTTGACTTCCATCTTGTAAAGCACGCAACATTAAAACTTGGGGACTATAGATGCTATTGCAATTTGATTCCCTTCTGCAAACTTCAGTTTCATCTTCTTAAGAAGCTGAGTCAATGGGAGCTTTTGGGAGTGAAGCTCTTTTGAAAAATATTGGATAAATTGTCCTAGCTCCACTGACTTCCAACTGAGGATCTGTTCCATGGTGCTTAGTCTCTGCTTATTCATTTTAGAAAGTAAGCAAAAGCTTGACTCCAGTAACAAAATTTAATTCAAAGATAAAATGTAATACTGCAGGCCAACAATATTTACGTTTAACAGATTGTAGCACTTTGGTTTTCAAAAGACTCAGTCCAAGGTAATTAAAACTTTGGTGGCCTTTCAATTTTAAAATTGCAAATAAAGGATAACAAAACCTAGAGAATTGGGGTCTTTCTCCAGCACATGTGGCATGAAAAGTCCATGCTGTCATGGTTTGACAGGTGTGTGCTGCTAGAACTGCTGTTGCAGAGAGTTACTCATGAAATCTGAGAGTGTTTGTAAACAGTCTGTACTTTCTCAAAAGTACCCCAGAGATTTGTTACAGGAAGTCAAATTGCTCAAATCTACATAATTTGGCACGATACGTTGAAAGCATGCTTGAGTGATCATAATTGCACTGGGACTGACTTCATTTAGCAATCTCTGGGCATACCTTTCCAACAACAACTGCAGGCGATATAAATTCAATCTCTTGTTTGTTTCTGAAAGTGATTAGCCTAAAAAATTTGGAATTTAAACACTCATAATTGCAAAGTGTTATTTATATTCAATTTTGATTTATTTAAAAAAAACTTGTGCCCCCTTTCTCTTCGGGATTCATTCAAGTTGCTTTGGAGAGTGAAAATATCAAACAGAACCATGATGAAGGGAGAAAGATAATTCTCACAGGTGGTGAACACTGTCCTTACAAAAGCACTCTCCCCTGAAAGGGTACACTGTAAGATGGCAGTTTGCAAAAACAGCATAAAAGTGGCTAATGTTGATCAAACATAGACATTATGCTATTAAATGTAAGAACTTCTGGTATACTGAACTAACATTAAGGGCTGCTTTAAACTGCCCAGAAACAAAGGCTAAGGCTGAGCTAGAACTCCAGTCTTAATTCATGGTGCAGTGTAACAAAAAGTACACACAGCATGGGCTAATGGAGTGTTACTTTAGTTCTGAACACAGTGACTACTGTTGCTTAACATCATGAATAGAGCTAGATGAATGCTGTTAAAAATTTTACATGGATATTAAAATTTTTAAACCAAACCACTTCATTTACGGTTGTCTCCTTTTTGAATTCACTTTCTTCAGATACTTTAGGGGTAAACATACTGAGTGGCAGGAATGTTCAGGGAAGCAGTGAATTTAAACTGAGTATTTGAAAATATTTGACTAAAGGGAATTTTTAATTCATAAACGCAAGCATATGCATAGGAAGTCTACTCTAAAAAAGAGTCATGCTCATCCAATCAAATAATAGAAATAATATCATGTGACTTCTGTATCAATAAAAACTGCTCGAATCTCAAATATAGAATACTCCCCATGAAAATAAATAAGTACATTCAAGGCATTTGTAGAGTGCTCACACAAAATCACAAAGACCGAGGCAAAATTCAATAAAAATGGTGTTTGCTAGAAATTCTTTGCCTAGTTCTAATCACGAACTATTGCATATTTAATTCCCTTGTTTGTTTTCATTAAAAGAGGAATTATATTGTAGGGTTTATTTTTCAAAGGCTATGAAATGTGTAATTATTTACAGAGCCAGACAAACCAGGGGTGCCTTTGAGATTGCAAAATCATATCAGTCAGGTATCTGGTTTGGGAAACAAGAACCAAGGATGTAAAGATGAACAGTTTTGGACAAAGTTCAATTTTTTGTTCAAAACCACACAGCTGTATCTGAGATGTTCCAGCCTTCGACTAAATCTATAGCCAAGGATTGATTCTGACCTTCTTGAAAAAGAACTTGAGAGTTGGAAGACTTAGGGGGCATCTCTCTTCACTGTAAGGACAGCTTACAGTAAACAGTGCTCTCTTTGTTTTGTACAGTCTGTGGATTCATATACAGCATTCCAGGGGCAATTCAGACCAGTGAGGGGCTGTGTCACCCCGGCAACCTTGGGTGCCTCACAATGCTTCACTGTTGTAGCTTCCACCTGGGCTGCTCACAAACAGCCTGCCAGTATGCAGGTCACACCGTGAGTGTCTGTGCATAGCTACAGCCTGCCAGCACACTCCAGTCACACTCTGGCTTCCACCAGCCTTGGTTACCACTTGCAGAGTGACCCTAACACATTTTCAGTCCTTGATTTTCCCCAAAATATGTGTTCTGCACTGTCCAGCCCTCTAAGGGGTCAGTATATAACAATTTGCCACTTTTAATGGAATTACCCACACAGTTCACAACACTGGATTAGTTTTGATTAAAGAATAAAACAAGTTTATTTAACTACTGTGAAAGTAGAATGAATTATATTGAAATTATAATTCATTAAAGAAATGCTGCTTGAAGGGTTTGTTGAAATATAGTTGTCAGGAAGAGAAACATTAAGGAGTGTGAGACAATGGGTCCTCAAACTAATTAACTTAGAGCTCCTACTGAGCTAGGAGATTGGTAAACGTTAGTATGCAAATACGATATGTATGTATATTTGTCAGTTTCTGCTTCCTTTTGTCTCTTATGTTAAATTGGCTTTCCCTTATCTGTTTAAATAAGTTAGCTTGAGGTTTTGCAGGAGGCTCACATATCTGGGTGCATTGGCAAAGTGCTTTGCTAATAAAAGCGTGGTCTGACAAATTTTGTGAGTCTTGAATCTGACTTTGACACTACAAAGAGATAGGTTTTAAGTGTGTACAAGTATTAAAGCATTAAAGTCAGAAATGGATACAAGAAAAATAACGATGCTTCCTAGTACTAATTTAACAAAGTAGACTTGGTTCAAGGTGAAATTCTTTCCACGTTTCCAGTGCATTGCTGACCAAACTCTCAGGATCTGCTCCCAAGATCCAATGGCTATTTCTTTTGTCTTCTTAAGTGAAAAGAGAGAGATGGATAGGAAGAGATACCTTGGGGGTGTTTTTTCCCCTCGCTTTTCTGATGACGTGAGCTGTAGCTCACGAAAGCTCATGCTCAAATAAATTGGTTAGTCTCTAAGGTGCCACAAGTACTCCTTTTCTTTTTGCGAATACAGACTAACACGGCTGTTACTCTGAAACTTTTCTAGTTCAGTCACCCTTTGAAATGCATTTTCCTGAGAGTGACCCCTACATAAAGTTCTTTCCAGCTGAGAGCAAGAAGGCATGGAGTCTGGTGGGGAAGAGGTGTTATTCTGTTGCTTTTCACAGCTGTTTGCTAAGATGCAGATCTGTTTGTCTCTTGCCTTTCCCCTCCTTCCATGCCAAAAATGGCCACTTGATAGGTGATGGCTCAGCAGCTTTGATGACACCTGGCTTTGGACATCAGCTTATCCTTTGTCTTTGAAAAACAGGCTTATACACTTCCAAGACTTGTCTGGTAAACACACTTCAGTCATAATTTCAGCTTATGTCCATAACTTTGCATATAATGTTGCTCCATACATGTCACCATGACATTATTGACCAGCCAGTTATTAGTTTTCATAGGATATCTTTCAGGGCATATTTTGTCCCAAAATTATTCCAATAGTGCATAGGGTGCAAATACAAGGGGTGCATTCAGTCACAGTATGTCAGACTGTGTATAAGGTTTCCATAGCTGTGCTTCTCATATACTGGATGAGCACTGTCCATATTTGTATCATCAATATGTGGGTTTTCACTCTGTAATGGGTGTCTCTCTCCAGCTGCCCAATCCTACATAATTTGGACTACCGTATTAGGCCTCTCCCCACTCTGGTAAAATATGTTATTGCTTGACTTGTGATATCTTTAACTGTACAGCACTTGAAAGGGTTTGTGCAGCTTCAGGTTGCATCATCTTACTTACTATAAAAACAACCCTTCCAGCTGTTCTTATAGATCAGGAAAGGGGCAGAAAACACTGCAGGTTACCTCAATTACCCCAGCATTGGTCTGTCGGCAAGGGCTAAGTTTCCCCCCAAAGAACAGGCTGAGGGGCCATTTCCCAAACACTATGGGTCCTGGGGGATCTGTAGGTGGTCAATACAGAATGTCTATGCTGCCTCACAGGCCCTGGGGCCCTGGCAGAAACAATCTGTCCTTAACCAAGCTAAGCCACCACTATAGTTAGTGAGCGCTTTGCCCAAGGCTGGAGCAGAGCATGTGGCTCAACCTCATTGTAGTGGGGTGGCTGCCCCACTCCTGAAGAACAGGGATTGAAAGCAGCCAAGCTAGGCTGATTGGGGAAGCAGCCACAGCTGTGGCCAGCTCAATCAGGGCCCAGCTGGCCCTTATAAGAGGGCCGGGGGCCAAGAGCTGGAGAAGTTTCACTCTAGCTCTGGAATGGGAAGGGTTAGCTGCCTGGGAGCAAGGTACGCTGGGCTGGGGAGCTCCAGCCTGGTAAACCCCAGGCTGCAGACCTTGTTGAAGGCCAAAAGGTACTGGGGCTGCAGAGAGGCCGCCTGGGGATAGACAAAGGCAGCAGGTCCTAACCCCTTGCCAATGATGAGTGGCCATTACAGACTGCAGTGTGCCCCAGTGAGTGGGGGCTAGGTGAGGACTGGCAGTAGCCACTGAGGCAAGCTGGGGATAGAGGGTTGGGGTTCCCCTGGGAGGGGAGACCCAGAGTGCGGGGGTACTGCTGGGGGCAGAACTCTGAGGTAAAGAGACACCAGGGTCCGGGACGGACACGGGGGCAGCAGCAGGTGAGACACAGGCCTGCAGAGGGCGCTCCGTATGCTGGAAAAGAGCTAATTTCCAGATGACCAGCAGGAGGTGCTGCACCAGTGAGTCATCGCCTCGCAACACTCATCTCAGTGGTAATATGATTAGCATCATGTGATGAATACACATATCTTGAGTTGAACCCACAGAGGCCTGTCAGTACAGTCAGCATGTGGATGAGCAGGAAATACAGCATGCACATATATTAAATCTGTAGTTACTGTTCAAATCCCAGGTTACCTGTAGCCAATAATACTATGTACCTGGCCAGCAATGTGCAGTCAAGGTTGTGGCATTTCATTGTATATGGCCAGGCTCTCTGTAAAGCTGGAGGCATTTTACCTGACAACTGGCTTTCTTTCAGTGACATTCCACAGCTTACAGGTGACATGGCTCAGTAGAAACAATCCACCCCCACCCCCAAAGAGTATGTCACTTGCCCTTTACTACCTTGAGAGCACAGCACATGGTATTCCCATATCTTCTCATAGGCTGGATACACAATTTCCATTCAGCTGGGCTCTCTCAAAGAGGTGATTCTGGAACACTCAGATACGAGCAGGTCACAGGACCTGAGGACTCTTTGAGTCATCCTTTACTCAGATAGTAGAATATTGAATTCAAATGCACAACACTCTCTGCTAGCTCATGCTTGCAGGTGGACCTTGTTACCGCCAACCAGGATAAAAGAGGGTTGTAGAATTTCTACAGGGTTAAGGGTGGAGGAGTCCTAGGAACAGCCAATCCTGAGGAGAAAATTGAAGGTGCAGTTCATTTTGTAGTTATTTAAATTACCAATAAAATCAAAACCCCAGGAAAAGGGTATGTTTGGACTACAAATGGTGTGTGAGATTCTGTTTAGAACAGGGTGGAAAGTTCACCTTCAGCTACCCAAATGAATACTTTGCTGCTATAATTATCCATGTTTCCTTCCCAGCAATGCCACCTTTTACCTGCAACGTGAGTTAGAGAGCTTCATTTATTTTTAAAATCACCAAACATCTTTTATTCTTGGACTCGTGGCCAATGGCAGGAGTGAGGAGCCGTCCTGAATGTTCATCGTGGTTGTTTATAGTACATGAAGAACACTGCTGGATTACTGTTATAAACATTCTACATTTGGCTAAATATTGTTGGTATAAACAAGATTTTTTTACTTGTTATAATATGGTGCAGTGTAAGAAAATACTGATTTATCAAGAAGTAAATAAAGGCAGATACTATTTATAGCTATTTGTATCGTTTAGATGCTATAGTGTAAACCAGAGGTCTCCAAAGTGGGGTGCACAAAGCAATCCATTGGGGGGGTCGCGGCAGGAGGAGTGTCGCCGCGGGGAGGAGGGGGGAGAAAAAAAGAGCAGCGTGACAGGAGGAGCACCGCCAGGGGGTGGGGGGGAAGGGCAGCATGACAGGAGCAGCGTCGCTGGAGGGGGTGGGGAGAAAAAAAAGGACAGCCGCCCTAAGGTTGGCTGGAATGTCGCCCCTTACAGTGTGCCGCCCCAGTCACGTGCTTCCTACGCTGGTGCCTGGAGCCGGCCCTGCGAGGTATCCTGAGGGAAGAGTGGGAGTTCCACAACACAGAGGGGTTGACAGTGGCTCCCTCACTCGTTTGTTTGCTGTCAGCGTATTGCAGTTTACGTGTGCCCGGGTAAGTTACGGATTATATTATCTAGTTTTAAGTAAACTAACCCTCACAAAATGGACAAGTGGCTTAAAAAGATTCCTGCTAAGAAACCGCGGATTGAAGATAATACTAATAATGCGAGCACAAGCGAACAACAAGAAAAGGGCAGAGCTAACAGTTTTCCTACTCCTAATACGAGCTCTTCGTCAGCCACATTACGAAGTAAAAACAATGACGATCTAATCAGATCTGACAAGAAGTCGGCCAAAAAAATTAGAAATGATCAAGAAGACTATTTGAAATATGGATTTACATCCACTATTGTTAACTATGAACCTCGCCCTAAGTGTATATTGTGCCTTGAGATATTAGTTAATGATAGTATGAAGCCACCACGATTAGCAAGACATTTAAAAACTAAGCATCCAGAACATGAAGACAAATCTCTACAATTTTTTCAGCGATGTTTAAAGTCATACCATACTCAATCCAGTACTTTACAAAATTTCACTAAACTTAATGATAAATGTTTAGAAGCCTCTTTTGAGGTTTCTTACTTAATAGTGAAAGACAAAAAGCCACATACCATTGGGGAAACACTTGTTCTTCTTGCCGCGGTAAAAATGAATGAAATAATACACGGAAAACAATATGGCGACAAACTAAAATGCATTCCTTTGTCAGCAAATACTATTGGAAGATGCATAGGAGACATTGCTGAAGATTTGAAGAAACAAGTATTAGAACAAATTACACAATATGGGAGGTTTGCTATACAGTTGGATGAAAGTACAGATGTATCTAATGTGTCAGCTTATGGTATTTGCTAGATTCTGTTTCAATAATGAAATACACGAAGAACTACTTTTTTGTGAGCCACTAAACGAAAGATGTACCGGAGAATATATATTCTCAACGGTAAATGACTTCTTTAATAAAAACAATGTTTTATGGAAAAACTGTGTAAGTGTAACCACTGATGGAGTGGCTGCTTTGACTGGAATAAAGAAAGGATTCTGGGGTAAGGTTACAGAGAGAGCACCACACGTGAAATTCATTCACTGTACCATGCATAGGCAAGCTATTGCAGCAAAGAAGTTGGAGCCAGGAGTGCACAAAGTGCTACAGGATGTCATCGATGTGGTTAATTTTATAAAAACAAGACCTTTAAATCGTAAAATCTTTACAATACTTTGTAATGAGATGGGGAGTGACCATGAAAATCTTCTGTACCACACAGAGGTTCGCTGGTTATCTCATGGCAAAGTGCTTAAAAGAGTTGTTGAACTTTAAGATGAGTTACACATTTTTCTTTTACAAAAAGACAAGTGTTCTAAATTTGCTGACCTTTTCTGTGACGACAAGTGGCTGTCAGTAGTATTCTACCTAGCAGATATTTTTAAAAAAATAAACACACTTAATCTGTCCCTTCAAGATAAAGGTGATATTTTAACAATGAGTGAGAAAGTAAATGCTTTTCGAAAGAAACTCAAGCTATGGAGAGAGCATTTTGAAAACGGATGTTTGGAAATATTTCCTTCGTAATGTGATTTTGTTCCTGAAAACGATGTAAGTGTGTCACCTATAAAAACTCTCATATCTGCACACTTAAAAAACTTGGAAACAGAATTTTCTGTTTAAAAATCTTCCCAATGAAGAGTTTCAGTGGGTTTTGAATCTATTTGTTAAAAATATAAAAATGCAACACCTTCCGATTAGTTTGCAAGAACAACTGATTGACATCAGGGAAGATGGAACTATAGTAGCCGAATTTCAACAAAAACCTTTGCATAATTGGTGGATGGGATTGAAAAATGACTGTCGTGATTTAGTAAGCGCAGCCAACGATGCACTTCTTCCATTTGGATCTACTTATCTTTGTGAGGCATCTTTTTCAGCTATGACAGCCATTAAAACTAAGGTGCGAAATAAGCTGAACTTAGAACCAGACCTTCGAATCGCTGTCTTACAAAGTGTTAAACCAAGATTTTCAAAAATAATGAAACATATTCAATCACACTGCTCTCACTAAAAATATTATTATTAATAATAATTTTTAGTGAGAGCAAAAAGGTTTTTTTGTACCATTAATAAAATAAAATAAAAAATTATTTAAAAATATTGTTTCATCTTTATCTCATCCTTTTTTAATTTCTATTTTTGTTTTATAATGTACATAATATATTAGTACAGTAGTACATGTATATAATTTATATGTAAATATACATATATTGGGGGTGCACGCTCAAAAATTTTTTACTGATAGGGGTGCATGATCCAAAAAGATTGGAGACCACTGGTGTAAACAATCCTTTCAGTTAATATTAAATTACCACTAATCTTGTTGATCCCTATTATAATAATTATTAAATATACACCACATATGCAGCCATGATGTCCATATTCTATTGGAGTCAAGTTGCCAAGGAATCCAGAGCTAACAACTGCCCTGGGACTTCAGGTGAAAGGGAATCTTCACAGAAATTATCTCAGGTTTGTTTAGAGTACTTTCATTTACATTGGAGTCCTTACTTGGATGTGAGTTGTTTTTTTGTGGGGGAGGGGGTTTAGAGGGGGCAGGAGTGAAAGATTCACATTCCTCCTAGCCTTCCCCACTACCCTCCAGCCCATCCCTTGCTCCTCCGAGATAAAAGTTTCCATGTGAGAAAAAGATTAATGAGAGGGGTTGGTCTGGGTGAGTCAGAGAACAGGCTTCACAGAAAAGCATTTTTTAACATTGTCTCTGGGCCTGGACTTTGCATAACCTTTCTGCTTAGGGTGGGACATGGACTCAAATCAAATATATTCCAGATATAGAAAAGTCCAGATTCAGAAATCTCTCTCCTTCTAAATAATTCTTGGTTTCCAATCCATGTTTCCCAAATTCATATGTACTGGCTCAAATTCCAGGGTCTCACATAGGAACCTCAACACAGGAGCGTTTTCTAACCCTGCTGCCTAGATAGTATGCTTTGATTAGAAAAGGTGATGAGTTCTAGTCTTGGCTTAGATGAAGATAAGGCTAGAGGAAGAGTGGAGAGCAATTTAGATCCTGTGAGAGAATATACAGATCCTGTGAGTGAGTATACAGAGTATACAGTAGTGATGTAATAACCAGTTCAACAGCTACCAGCATCTCAGATTTAACTACTATTTATTAAAAATGTACAGGAAAAATTGCCCGCCTTTCCTTTAATTAAACTAAAACCAATATCCCTTTACTTAGGAGTAGAACCCACATTTTCTCTCCCCTGTTTTAGGGAATCAATCCTGTGAGAAGCTGCCTCTCTTCAAATCATTGATGTGAGGAGGAGTTAGGGGGCGCCCTGCAGTTCACACTTTCAACCCCAGAGCTAGCTCGATTACTCATTCACAATGAGAGCCTTTGGGAATTCTACTTTACTGCAGAACTTTAAAGCAGGGAGAGATAAGGAAACCTAGAGGACTCTTCCTGTCCCTTAGCAGACAAATAGATTAGTGGTTAAGGCTCCAGCACTGGTTAAAGCGAAAGACTAATGCATTGATGAAATATGTCTTAAATCATTTTGATATATTTAAGAGTCACTCTAAAGAAGATCTAGAGAAAATGAAGTATCACTTAAGATATTGCAAGTAAAGGATTTAATTGGTAGCTTTAATTTCTTTCCCCCTCTCCATTTGGTCACTGTACTTTTCTTAGTGGTTGGAGATTCTTCCTTTTTTTTTTTCTTTTTTTTTTTTACAAGAGCTTACACAGTTTCCTTAAGTGAACTAATTTTCATTTAACCAAATTAAATATTTTGTCCAATTTTAATACTCAATCTCCTTCTTCACCAGAATCTAGAAAAAATAGGTTTCATTTCTGACAGGGTGCATAGCAACTAAGAGGCTTCATCAATAGGTGCCCTATGTAATGTATAGAATTTCAGAGAAAATCTATACAGTAGTGAAATGAAACAGTGTCTCAGCCTCCAGGGAGAGGTGTGCATGCACTCTGAATTAGGGGGGAAGAAAACATTTCTACACACAACCCAGCTTCCCATATAGCCTAAATGCCAAATAAAACATCACTCAGCAAAACACTGAAACTGTCCTGTTTGTCACTAAGCCTGAATAGCTTTGCAAATAAGGGCCATAGAACCATAGAAATATAGGGTTGGAAAGGACCTCAAGAGGTCATCTAGTCCATCCCCACACTAAGGCAGGATTAAGTATGCCTGTCATCTGGGGACTTGGGTCACAGAACTTAAAGAGGTTACAAAGCCTTTTTAAACAGTATGTATTTAGTAAAGGCTGAGGTGTAGTAGCTGTAGCCATTAAAAGGTGGGCAGTACTGACTGGTCGTCCTCTGTTTTAATTTCTCAGTGAACAGTGGGCACCATTTAAAATGTGGGCATTTACTGCATCATGGGATTTGCAGTGTTCTTAGTAATTAGAATGGGGAAATGGTTGTAAATGTATCTGCGGTGAATGTTACATAACAAGATTTTAATGGTGCCTATCGTACTTCTTTAGGGTGATATTTGACCTGCAGTACATGCATAGTTCTCACTGACTTCATATCTAAAGCCAGAGTAGGGCTGCTGATCTTTAGAATAGTTATATTTTTACTCTGATGATAATATTATTAGGAGAAGTAGCATTCAAGTAACACCTAGAGGCCCCAACCAAGATTGTGATAGACACTGTATATACACATAGTAAGAAAATTCCGTGTCTGAGGAGCTTACAACTTAAACAGACGATTGACATTCCAAAGGGTAGGAAAACATGTATATTTATCCTTACTTTACAGATGAGCAACTGAGAAAAGCAGAGATTAAGTGTCTACAGGGACACTGAGTCACCCTAACTACACCGCAATAAGCCCTCCGCCTCTTCTGGAGGTGGAGTTATGTCGGTGTAGTAAAGCATTTACATCAGCAGGAGCAAGGCTATAGTATGTACACTGACATAATTAGGTCGACATAAGCTGCCTTATGTCAACCTAACTCTGTAGTCAGGTTTCAGAGCAGCAGCCGTGTTAGTCTGTATCCGCAAAAAGAACAGGAGTACTTGTGGCACCTTAGAGACTAACACATTTATTTGAGCATAAGTTTATACAGTGCAAATTAATTCCAATTCAGCGGTCTCTCGTTGGAATCTGTTTTTGAAGTTTTTTTTGTTGTAATATTGCGACTTTTAGGTCTGTAATTGAGTGACCAGAAAGATTGAAGTGTTCTCTGACTGGTTTTTGAATGTTATAATTCTTGACGTCTGATTTGTATCCATTTATTCTTTTACGTAGAGACCAGTTTGGTCCGGTTTGAAGATGATGGCTAGTAGTGTTCTGTTACTTTCTTTGTTGGGTCTGTCCTGTAGTAGGTGACTTCTGGGTACCCTTCTGGCTCTGTCAATCTGTTTCTTCACTTCAGTAGGTGGATATTGTAGTTGTAAGAATGCTTGATAGAGATCTTGTAGGAGTTTGTCTCTGTCTGAGGGGTTGGAGCAAATGCGGTTGTATCGTAGAGCTTGGCTGTAGACAGTGGATCGTGTGGTGTGGTCTGGATGAAAGCTGGAGGCATGTAGGTAAGTATAGCGGTCAGTAGGTTTCGGGTATAGGGTGGTGTTTGTGACCATCGCTTATTAGCACCGTAGTGTCCAGGAAATGGCTCTCTTCGGTGGACTGGTCCAGGCTGAGGTTGATGGTGGGATGGAAATTGTTGAAATCATGGTGGAATTCCTCAAGGGCTTCTTTTTCATGGGTCCAGATGATGAAGATGTCATCCCCTAATGCCCCTACTTTACTTGTGCTACATTGATGACATCTTCATCATCTGGACCCACCTTCAGCCCCCAACTAAAACCTCTCCAGCGCATTATCAAGGATCTACAACCTATCCTGAAGGATGACCCATCACTCTCACAGATCTTGGGAGACAGGCCAGTCCTTGCTTACAGACAGCCCCCCAAGTTGAAGCAAATACTCACTAGCAACCACACACACCACACAACAAAAACACTAACCCAGGAACCTATCCTTGCAACAAAGCCCGTTGCCAACTGTGCCCACGTATATATTCAGAGGACACAATCATAGGGCCTAATCACATCAGCCACACTATCAGAGGCTCGTTCACCTACACATCTACCAATGTGATATATGCCATCATGTGCCAGCAATGTCCCTCTGCCATGTACATTGGCCAAACCGGACAGTCTCTATGTAAAAGAATAAATGGACACAAATCAGACTTCAAGAATTATAACATTCTTAAACCAGTTGGAGAACATTTCAATCTCTCTGGTCACTTGATTACAGACCTAAAGGTTGCAATTCTTCAACAAAAAAACCTTCAAAACCAGACTCCAACGAGAGACTGCTGAATTGGAATTAATTTGCAAACTGGACACCATTAAATTAGGCTTGGGAGTGGATTGTCATTACAAAAAGTAAAACTATTTCCCCATGTTTATTTTCCCCTCTACTATTCCTCACATGTTCTTGTCAACTGCTGGAAATGGTCCATCTTGATTATCACTACAAAAGGTGTTTTTTTTCTCTCCTGCTAGTAATAGCTCACCTTACCTGATCACTCTTGTTACAGTGTGTATGGTAATACCCATTCTTTCATGTTCTCTGTGTATATAAAATCTTCCTACTGTATTTTCCATTGCATGCATCAGATGAAGTGGGCTGTAGCTCACGAAAGCTTATGCTCAAATAAATTTTAGTCTCTAAGGTGCCACAAGTACTCCTGTTCTTCTAACTCTGTAGTGTAGACCAAGCCTAGGTGACTTTCCCCATAACACAGAAGAAGTCTGTGGCAGAACTGGGAATGGAACCCTGATCTTCTGGGTCCCAGCCTAATGCCTTAACCACAGATCATCATTCCTCTTCTACAGCCATTTTGGAGAGTCCCCATCCCTAACCATCATCTTCTTATAGGTAATGTATGTAATAAATGCCATCTAAGGTTTGCTTCTCACAGATGCAGAAATAAATCACAGATGGCACAACAGCTAAGGGACTAGAAGATGATGGAAAATTTCTTTTAGGAAACATCCATGAAAAGTGATATCTAACTCCTCAGGATGTGTTTCAAGTTCACACACATAGCTCAAGTGTTTGCTGCTCACGGTTATTCATTGCACTTCTGATAGGAAACCAAGCTTTGCACATTGTGGAAAATTTTCCACATTCATTCAAATAAAAGATGATTTGTCCTGTAGAAAATGAGTAGATCCAGAGGCCCCATTGTTCCCACTCCATTCATAGTACTCATCTGTCAACAGCCCCATTTAGGTGGGCTGCACCCATTAAGGTGACTGCAGCTGTCATCAAAGTGAGTTAGGGGCTTATTTGACCATAGCTACCTTTCACATTCTGTCTGCAGTTCGGTGTCAGCCTAGCTCATTAGTGAACGGCATGATGGGAAAAGTGTGCACCAGCAGCTCAGCAACACACTTACTTTTACACTGAATACAGCTTGTGGGTTTGTTTTGTTTTTTTTAAATCAGAAATGAAGTATTTTAACTGTTCATGGTCATTGTAAAGAAGAAAGAGACAATATCATGCACACCCTAAATCAATATCATGCACACCCTAAATTGCCAAAATAAAATTGCCAGTACTGGAGGACAGGATGGCCACTTGCCTACACTCTCAATTAAATGTGGGCCCAAACCTGAAGGTAAAATTAATAGCTATGAATTAACTATAATCTCACAAGCAGACGGCTAAACTGATTTAACAGCAACTGCAAATAAATGTGCCTCCAATTTTGTACCTACGTTTAAAAAAAAAAAGTCAGTAAGTGAGCACATAAAAACTCCCGTGCAGGGTGATTATAAAATACAAATGTTTACTATGGAGCTGATTCTTCTCTCAGTGCATACTGGGAGGAAGGGAGGGAGGAGAAAAATTAGGAGTCATGTGAAAGAAGCCAGTGGAGTTTCCAGTGTTGTGGTTCTCTGCTCCTGTGAGCTGGTTAATATTAACCTCTGCCCCAGCATGAGTTAAAGCAGTCTAGGGACTAGAGGAACATACGCCACCACCAGGAGATGATTGGCAAAGCAGAGCCACTCTGCTTACAACATGCCCCCTTTGACGGGGTGAGGGTGGGACAGCTGGCACACAGGACTTCTTCTCTGCTAGGGAATTCTCTACTGGCAAGTTCTGGGCAGAATCTGGCCACTTGGAGGGATTTCAGTGGTGCAAAAAGGCTGGTCATAAACACAAATCTGGCCAACAGCGTCACACTGTAAATAGTTCTTTAGAACTTTAAATAAGCTTCTTAGAATCTGTTACTGCTCTGAGGGTTTGGAGGAAGTTTTGTGGGTGGTCGCTCTTTGTGTGTGCATTATCTGGCAACCTGGAATTGGCAACGGGTAGAGTATCTACTAAGAAATTGCCTGCAAGTGTGGGGTGATGAGAGAAAGAAGTGCCCAAAGAGCAAAGCTGTTCTTCTCTTTATGGTGGTCTGAGGATGCTGAGCTTCTCTGACCGTGTCCAAGTTTAACATCCTAGCGCCCAGCACAACCAGGATTATAAAGTACTGCCTGCATTCTGTCTGCACACTGCGTGGACAAGTATTTACCATGGCATCAATCACTTGCGCTTTGCTGCAGTGGAGTGATTCCACAGAGTCAATACATTTCCTTCCTTTAAAGGTGTGAGGCCATTCATCATTTTCAGGAGAGTACAAAACAGCACATATACTCCCCTGCCCTTCCCCCACCAAAAGGAGCCAAAAAGGAGGCTATCATGGAAGAAAGGTCTGGTCGCCCTTTTTTGTGCTGAAAATCCATACTGCACTCCCCCATCCTGAAAGGGAGAAATGTTCCTTTTAAAAACCATTGACTGTAGCACAAATGTTTTGACCCACTGTGCACAGAGCTGAAATTTCACTGAAATACTAGCTGTAACTGCGGTACTTCACATGCTGTATAATCAAAGCTTTACAGGATTCCTCGATTCCAAGGAAGAATTTCAATTTTTCAGAGTATTTTGTCTTTTCCATCTCTTGAAGTCTCATCTAGCCCAGCTTTCTACAAATTAGTGGCCGAGCTCCATAGCAATCTCATATGGGAAGAAAAGAAAGGACAAACTTAGCTTCTATGGACCACGGAACCCAGGTTCTAGCCCATCAACCAGCCCTGAATTACCCATGCATGGTACCACTGTATACTTCTGCTGTTGTATCCAGTTCCACTGGACTTTTTGGGGGGAGCTGTAGTACAGTTAAGGAATACAGGCTAACCACTGTTCAGCCCCATCTATGCTACAAGCCTCAGCAGCATTGTAACTGTCTCCAGGGGCTCCAAGGTTGTAACCAGTTCCCGTAATATGGTAAGATTTACACTGTAAATGGGACCTAACAGGCAACACTTTTTAAATGGTAGTTTAACCAAACACTCATAGAAGAGGGAGGTCATGCAACGGACAGAATAGCTCCATTGGCACAAAGGTGACGTGTAACTGTTGATAGTGTGTGTGTGTGTGTGTGTGTGGGGGGGGAGCACTATTTTGAACCCACTCCCTGAAAAAAAAAAATATATATATATAAACCCCCTGGCAGAAATCTGCATTGGAGTCTATGTAAACCACATAAATACATGCATTATATTCTCTATTGTATAAATCCACAGCTACCTGTGTAATAAAGATGAATTTTCCGCAACAGGGTCTTCTTCAGAATCTCACTATTGCCAAGTTTCAGGGCTTGTGTTCACGTACAATGCTGCAGCTTGCTAGTGAAGATACTCTGACGCCAACGGGAGAGCTAATCTAGCGCTGTCAACACGGGGGGTTAGGTTGGTGTAACTACATTGTGCCTAGGTGTGGGTTTCTCACACCTCTGAATGACATAGTTCTACCAATATAGGTCTGTACAGTAGACCTGGCCTCCACATAAACGATCATGCAGTTTTAGGTTATCAGAGCATGAAAAGCACTATAACTAGTAATTTCCCACCCCCAGCCTTAATTCAAAACCCCCACCAAAATCATTATCCTCTGGCAGGGAGGGCTCATTTAAACAAACAGCAGCCAACCTTAGTAAGAGAGAGCATGTTGCCTGACGTTAATAAGGTGTTCTAGGCCTGAAAGACCATAAAGGGAAAATGTTAACTAGGTGTTATAACAAGGGAATATGAGGTGGCACAAGTTGTGTAAATGTCAGGTGCTCTCCAAGAGGTCTCTGCATTAAAAGTCTCTCTCATGCTCCCCTCTCTGTATGAAGCATCCCCCCCCACCCTTCCTTCATTTTAAAATATGTTGATATCAAGAGTGAAGTTGATCATTCTAACATTGCATACAATGGTGGTATGGTATGGTGACAGCTCAGACAGTACCAGTGAGAATGAGCCAATGACAAAAGCCAACAATTATTATAATAAAAGTTAATTTAGAGTGCCACAAATATATGCTTTGCAAACACAATATGAGACATTCCCTTCCATGAGCATTTACAATCTAAGGGCCCAATTCTACACAAGCATATGAATGTATTTAACGTTATCTACATAAGCAGTTCAATGGAGCTAAATTTGTGGATAAGCATCTGCAGAACTTGGGTCTATGGGCCCAATCCTGAAACACCTTCCACTCGTTGTTACTCCCTGTGGCTGATCACAGAACTAAGCATGACCCTCAGTAGCGATTGCAGAATGAAGCCCTAGGGCAGACCAGGTGAACACAAGAGATGGGACAAAGGTTCACGGGAGGAACATGATTGCTTAGTAAGTATTCCTGACCAAGGCGGTCTGATGGAGAAGAAATGGGTTTAAATAGTTTGGGACTCAGAAAGGGATCTGGCAGATGAGCTAATTCCAAATTTAAAATATGGGCCTAAGAAGTTGACTTCAGTCTTATTGTGAGTAGGGGCAGACTTTAAACCTTATTTTCAGACTGGATTTTTGGTAGTAGTTTATTATATACTATTTTAGTTGCTATTCCATGGCATTTCTTTCATGATGAGAAAGTTTTATTTTAAAGATTTTTAAAATGGAAAGAAGAAAAACAATGGAAGGAAGAAAAATGGAAAGAAGAAAAAGCATTTCAATGAACCTCACAAACCATTACCTCCATATGCCCTGATCCTGCAAGCACTACTGTGCATGACTCCTCTGATGTGATGTCACATGCAGAATTGGGGCCATGGTTTTTATCTCAAAGACTAAAATATAACTGATGCCAGGACAGGGAGCTCAGTAACTAGCCAGTGTACATTTATATTAAGACTGCAAGCAACAAAGGTTTATGTCCATGTTTTACATCCAGTCTGCTATCTCTGCCTTGGACAGCCGTATGAATTGCTTCAAATAATGTTTTTTTCTTAATGAAAAGAGTGCACAGCTAAAGTGCTGTGCAGAGTATCCCCCAGGCTTTGACACTGTCATTATAGCTTGTGATAAATTAGGGCTGTGCTTGAACTCAGAGACCGGCAAATTAACAGTTAATTAGGAGTTGATAAATAGCAGACTCACACAGGCCCTCTGATTTAGCTTGTTTTCAGCTGCTGCCCTTCTCTCATATCTTGAAACAGCAAGTGTTTATGTGCTTGTAACAAGTGCCTGAGTGGACTGTTATGTCTGCAGTTTGTCAAGAATTTGGATTGCTCTCATATGTTCCCCTCCCACTCCAGTTCTTTAGTACACTTACAGATCTCTAGTTGCCAGAGTAGTTTTATCAATATTTATCCTCAAGGTAGAGAGATGCAGTTGTGTTTTAAGGGAGGAATTATATTGCTGTGTCTGTAGGGAGGGGGATATTTTCTACTCAGCATCTTAGCAAAATTTCTACTGACTTCCGTTGAGGCAGGGTTGGCTCCAAGTTTCCTCTTCTTTGAGTTCAGGGACAATATCTTCATCAAAATACATCAGGTGAAATCCTGGCCTGATTACATTCAATGAGAGATTTGCCACAGAATTCAAAGGGACCAGAATTCCATCCACCCCCTGGATAAGGTCACTTTCTTGGTACCAATCCTGCTCCTACTGAAGTCAGAGGAAAACGCTGAATGGGAGCAGAATCCAGCTCTTCTCCCCAGTACAGCAAAGCACTCAGGGCCAGATTTTTAAGGGTACTAGGGGAGGATGAAGCCGACATAAATGTCATACAGATTCAGTTGAAAGCATTCTCCATATGCGTTCAGGGATCCCTTCTCCACAGTGAAGTAGCCTTGCAGTGAAAGACGGCATTCCCTGATTGGTTTCAGAGTAGCAGCCGTGTTAGTCTGTATTCGCAAAAAGAAAAGGAGTACTTGTGGCACCTTAGGGTATGTCTACACTATGAAATTAGGTCAAATTTATAGAAGTCGGTTTTGTAGAAAGCGTTTTTATACAGTTGATTGTGTGTGTCCCCACACAAATGCTCTAAGTGCATGTAGTCGGTGAAGTGTGTCCACAGGACCGAGGCAACCATCGACTTCCGGAGTGTTGAACTGTGGGTGGCTATCCCACAGTTCCCACAGTCTCCGCCGCCCATTTGAATTCTGGGTAGAAATCCCAGTGCCTGATGGGGCTAAAACATTGTCGCGGGTGGTTCTGGGTACATATTGTCAGGCCCCCGTTCCCTCCCTCCCTCCATGAAAGCAAGGGCAGACAATCGTTTTGCGCCTTTTTTCTGGAGTTACCTGTGCAGATGCCATACCACGGCAAGCATGGAGCCCGCTCAGCTAACCATCACCGCATGTCTCCTGGGTGCTGGCAGACGCGGTACTGCATTGCTACACAGCAGCAGTTTATTGCCTTTTGGCAGCAGACAGTGCAGTATGACTGGTAGCCGTCATCGATGTAGTCCTGGGTGCTCTTTTAACCGGGCGCCTGGGCAAACATGGGAGTGACTCAGCCAGGTCATTTCCTTTGTTTCGTCTCGTGGCGATTGAGTCCTACTTGCAGTGCACTGTCTTTTAATCTGCAGCTAGCAGAAGATGATGGCTAGTCGTCATACTGCACCGTCTTCTGCCAAGCACCCAGGCGTTGATGATGGCTAGCGGTCATACTGCACAGTCTGCTGCCAGCAAGATGTATAAAGATAGATGAAGTGGCTCAAAACAAGAAATAGACCAGATTTGTTTTGTATTCATTTTCTCCTCCCTCCCTCCCTCTGTGAAATCAACAGCCTGCTAAACCCAGTTTTGAGTTCTATCCTTGAGGGGGCCATTCAGTTTCTCACAAAGCCACCCCCTTCGTTAATTTTAATTCCCTGTAAGCCAACCCTGTAAGCCATGTCATCAGTCGCCCCTCCCTCCGTCAGGGCAATGGCAGACAATCGTTCTGCACCTTTTTTCTGTGCAGACGCCATACCACGGCAAGCACAGAGCCCGCTCAGATCACTTTGGCAATTAGGAGCACATTAAACACCACACGCATTATCCAGCAGTATATGCAGCACCAGAACCTGGCAAAGCGATACCGGGCGATAGGCGACGTCAGCACGGTGACGTGAGTGATGAGGACATGGACACAGACTTCTCTCAAAGCACAGGCCCTGGCAATGTGGGCATCATGGTGCTAATGGGGCAGGTTCCTGCGGTGGAATGCTGATTCTGGGCTCGAGAAACAAGCACAGACTGGTGGGACCGCATAGTGTTGCAGGTCTGGGATGATTCCCAGTGGTTGCGAAACTTTCGCATGCGTAAGGGCACTTTCATGGAACTTTGTGACTTGCTTTCCCCTGCCCTGAGGCGCAAGAATACCAAGATGAGAGCAGGCCTCACAGTTGAGAAGCAAGTGGCAATAGCCCTGTGGAAGCTTGCAACGCCAGGCAGCTACCGGTCAGTTGGGAATCAATTTGGAGTGGGCAAATCTACTGTGGGGGCTGCTGTGATACAAGTAGCCAACGCAATCAAAGATCTGCTGATATCAAGGGTAGTGACCCTGGGAAATGTGCAGGTCATAGTGGATGGCTTTGCTGCAATGGGATTCCCTAACTGTGGTGGGGCCACAGACGGAACCCATATCCCTATCTTGGCACTGGAGCACCAAGACGGCGAGTACATAAACCGCAAGGGGTACTTTTCAATAGTTCTGCAAGCACTGGTGGATCACAAGGGACATTTCACCAACATCAACGTGGGATGGCCGGGAAAGGTACATGACGCTCGCATCTTCAGGAACTCTGGACTGTTTCAAAAGCTGCAGGAAGGGACTTTATTCCCAGATCAGAAAATAACCGTTGGGGATGTTGAAATGCCTATAGTTATCCTTGGGGACCCAGCCTACCCCTTAATGCCACGGTTCATGAAGCCATACACAGGCAGCCTGGACAGTAGTCAGGAGCTGTTCAACTACAGGCTGAGCAAGTGCAGAATGATGGTAGAATGTGCATTTGGACATTTAAAAGCACGTTGGCGCAGTTTACTCACTCGGTTAGACCTCAGCGAAACCAATATTCCCACTGTTATTACGCTTGCTGTGCGCTCCACAATATCTGTGAGAATAAGTGGGAGATGTTTATGGTGGGGTGGGAGGTTGAGGCAAATTGCCTGGCTGCTAGTTATGCACAGCCAGACACCAGGGCAGTTAGAAGAGCACAGGAGGGCGCGGTGCACATCAGAGAAGCTTTGAAAACCAGTTTCATGACTGGACAGGCTACAGTGTGAAAGTTCTGTTTGTTTCTCCTTGATGAAACCCCCCACCCCTTGGTTCACTCTACTTCCCTGTAAGCTAACCACCCTCCCCTCCTCCCTCGATCACCACTTGCAGAGGCAATAAAGTCATTGTTGCTTCACATTCTTTATTCATTCATCACACAAATAGGGGGATAACTACCAAGGTAGCCCAGGAAGGGTGGTGGAGGAGAGAAGCACCAGGAGGGGTGCTGGAGGAGGGAAGGACAAGGCCGCACAGCACTTTAAAAGTTTAAAACTTTAAAACTTATTGAATGCCAGCCTTCTGTTGCTTGGGCAATCCTTTGGGGTGGAGTGGCCACGTTCTTGGGCGTCTGGGTGAGGAGACTATGGAACTTGGGGAGGAGGGCGGTTGATTACACAGGGGCTGTAGTGGCGGTCTGTGCTTCTGCTGCCTTTTCTGCAGCTCAACCATGTGCTGGAGCATATTGGTTTGATCTTCCAGCAGCCTCAGCATTGAATCTTGCCTCCTCTCATCACGCTGCTGCCACCTTTCAGCTTCAGCCCTCTCTTCAGCCCGCCACTTACTGTCTTCAGCCCACCACCTCTCCTCCCGGTCATTTTGTGCTTTCCTGCACTCTGACATTGTCTGCCTCCACGCATTCATCTGTGCTCTGTCAGTGTGGGAGGACAGCTTGAGCTCAGAGAACATTTCATCACGAGTGCGTTTTTTTTGCCTTCTAATCTTCACTAGCCTCTGGGAAGGAGAAGATCCTGTGATCCTTGAAACACATGAAGCTGGTGGAGAGAAAAAAAGGGACAGTGGTATTTAAAAAGACACATTTTCTAGAACAATGAGTACACTCTTTCATGGTAAACCTTGCTGTTAACATTACATACATAGCACATGTGCTTTCATTACAAGGTCGCATTTTGCCTCCCCCCAGCATGTGGCTAGCCCCTCCCCCCCTCTTCCCTCCCCATGGCTAACAGCGGGGAACATTTCTGTTCAGCCACAGGCAAACAGCCCAGCAGGAACGGGCACTTCTGAGTGTCCCCTTAAGAAAAGCACCCTATTTCAACCAGGTGACCATGAATGATATCACTCTCCTGAGGATAACACAGAGAGATAAAGAACGGATGTTGTTTGAATGCCAGCAAACATACACTGCAATGCTTTGTTCTACAATGATTCCCGAGTATGTGCTACTGGCCTGGAGTGGTAAAGTGTCCTACCATAGTGGATGGAATAAGGCTGCCCTCCCCAGAAACCTTTTGCAAAGGCTTTGGGAGTATATCCAGGAGACCCACGAATGCTAGGGCAAATTAATCATTAAACATGCTTGCTTTTAAACCATGTATAGTATTTTAAAAGGTATACTCACCAGAGGTCCCTTCTCTGCCTGGCGGGTCTGGGAGGCAGCCTTGGGTGGGTTCAGGGGGTACTGGCTCCAGGTCCAGGGTGAGAAACAGTTCCTGGCTGTTGGGAAAAATGGTTTCTCCGCTTGCTTGCAATGAGCTATCTACAACCTCATCATCATCATCTTCCTTGTCCCCAAAACCTGATTCCGTGTTGCCACCATTTCCATTGAAGGAGTCAAACAACATGGCTGGGGTAGTGGTGGCTGAACCCCCTAAAATGGCATGCAGCTCATCATAGAAGCGGCATGTTTGGGGCTCGGATCTGGAGCGGCCATTCGCCTCTCTGGTTTTCTGGTAGGCTTGCTTCAGCTCCTTAAGTTTCACGCGGCACTGCTTCGGGTCCCTGTTATGGCCTCTGTCCTTCATGCCCTGGGAAATTTTGACAAATGTTTTGGCATTTTGAAAACTGGAACGGAGTTCTGATAGCATGGATTCCTCTCCCCATATAGCGATCAGATCCCGTACCTCCCGTTCAGTCCATGCTGGAGCTCTTTTGTGATTCTGGGACTCCATCATGGTCACCTCTGCTGATGAGCTCTGCATGGTCACCTGCAGCTTGCCACGCTGGCCAAACAGGAAATTGAAATTCAAAAGTTCGCGGGCCTTTTCCTGTCTACCTGGCCAGTGCATCTGTGTTGAGAGGCCTGTCCAGAGCGGTCACAATGGAGCACTGTGGGTTAGCTCCCGGAGGCCAATACCGTCTAATTGCGTCCACAGTACCCCAAATTCGACCCAGCAAGGCCGATTTCAGCGCTAATCCCCTTCTCGGGGGTGGAGTTAGGAAATAGATTTTAAGAGCCCTTTAAGTCGAAAAAAAGGGCTTCGTCATGTGGATGGGTGCAGGGTTAAATCGATTTAACGCTGCTAAATTCGACCTCAACTCCTAGTGTAGACCAGGGCTCAGAGACTAACCAATTTATCTGAGCATAAGCTTTCATGAGCTACAGCTCACTTCATTGGATACATTCAGTGGAAAATACAGTGAGGAGATTTATACACACACAGAACATGAAAAAATGGGTGTTATCATACTCACTGTAAGGAGAGTGATCACTTAAGATGAGCTATTACCAGCAGGAGAGCGGGGAGGGAGGGAGGAAGGCGAAAGAAAACCTTTTGTAGTGATAATCAAGGTGGGCCATTTCCAGCAGTTAACAGGAACGTCTGAGGAAGAGTGGGGGGGGGGAGGGAACATGGGGAAATAGTTTTACTTTGTGTAATGACCCATCCACTCCCAGTCTCCATTCAAGCCTAAATTAATTGTATCCAGTTTGCAAATTAATTCCAATTCAGCAGTCTCTTGTTGGAGTCTGTTTTTGAAGTGTTTTTGTTGTAATATTGCGACTTTTAGGTCTGTAATCGAGTGACCAGAGAGATTGAAGTGTTTTCCGACTGGTTTATGAATGTTATAATTCTTGACATCTGATTTGTGTCCATTTATTCTTTTACGTAGAGACTGTCCAGTTTGACCAATGTACATGGCAAAGGGGCATTGCTGGCACATGATGGCATATATCACATTGGTAGATGTGCAGGTGAACGAGCCTCTGATAATGTGGCTGATGTGATTACGCCCTATGATGGTGTCCTCTGAATAGATATGTGGACACAGTTGGCAACGGGCTTTTGTTGCAAGGATAGGTTCCTGGGTTAGTGGTTTTTTTTGTGTGGTGTGTAGTTGCTGGTGAGTATTTGCTTCAGGTTGGGGGGCTGTCTGTAGGCAAGGACTGGCCTGTCTCCCAAGATTTGTGAGAGTGATGGGTCATCCTTCAGGATAGGTTGTAGATCCTTGATGATGCACTGGAGAGGTTTTAGTTTGGGGCTAAAGGTGATGGCTAGTGGCGTTCTGTTATTTTCTTTGTTGGGCCTATCCTGTAGTAGGTTACTTCTGGGTACTCTTCTGGCTCTGTCAATTTGTTTCTTCACTTCAGCAGGTGGGTATTGTAGTTGTAAGAATGCTTGATAGAGATCTTGTAGGAGTTTATCTCTATCTGAGAGGTTGGAGCAAATGCGGTTGTATCGCAGAGCTTGGCTGTAGACAATGGATCGTGTGATGTGGTCTGGATGAAAGCTGGAGGCATGTAGGTAGAAATAGCAGTCAGTAGATTTCCGGTATAGGGTGGTGTGACCATCGTTTATTAGCACCTTAGTGTCCAGGAAGTGGATCTCTTGTGTGGACTGGTCCAGGCTGAGGTTGATGGTGGGATGGAAATTGTTGAAATCATGGTGGAATTCCTCAAGGGCTTCTTTTCCATGGGTCCAGATGATGAAGATGTCATCAATATAGCGCAAGTGCAGTAGGGACATTAGGGGACGAGAGCTGAGGAAGCGTTGTTCTAAGTCAGCCATAAAAATGTTGGCTTATTGTGGGGCCATGCGGGTACCCATAGCAGTGCCGCTGATTTGAAGGTATACCTTATCCCCAAATGTGAAATAGTTATGGGTGAGGACAAAGTCACAAAGTTCAGCCACCAGGTTTGCTGTGACATTATTGGGGATACTGTTCCTGACGGCTTGTAGTCCATCTTTGTGTGGAATGTTGGTGTAGAGGGCTTCTACATCCATAGTGACAGTTCAAAAACACAACTCAGTCAGAGGGATATGACAGTAGTCCCATGAAGGAAGAGAGATGAATCAGGATAGGGGGATAGCTGTGCGGGCAGCAGGGAACTTATTTACATGAACTGCCCATCTCTGAATGACTCTGGTCCAGCACTCTGCATAGCCAGTGCATTCCCCTTCTCTTCCCGGCCCAAACCTACCTTCCTTATGGGTGTGTGTGTTCAGTATGCAGCCAAGTTATGAGACCTTCTGGAGTGTACATACCCCATATTGCCACTTCTACAGATTTCTGGATTCAGCCCGTGGAGAGGGGGATAGACCCAAAAGATTTGCCCTTAATTTGAAGAATTTTTTTCAATTCATGGAATAGAATTCAATGGTCAGAGTTGGTGATTTAATATTTTGTCCATAAAGAACCCCTCTGTTTAAAAACAAAACAAAACACAAAATCCCTTAAGAGCCTTAAAAACTATTAAATATACCTTTGGTTGCAAGTACTCAGATTAAATTAGAATCACTGTGGCTTTTACACATATGTTTAAATGAATTTAATAGATTTGTTTTCCCTTGGAAAAACTAGTGTCACATTCATATGAAAACATTACTTCTCTCATTAAAGGCCCATTCAGTTAAATACAGAAACTTACATTTAAATAACTTACAGCTCCAGCTTAAACCAACAAAAGCCAGAAAAATTCAAAGGGAGGGAGCAACACTATGTTCTTAGATAGCCCTGTTTTGTAAAGAAAAAATGGCACTGCTGTAAAACAAAAACAGAATATCACCTTTAACTTGTGATTCAGTCTGGGGCTTTTGACAGCTTGTACTGGGCTCTTGTTGCTATTTAAGCTGTTTATTGTATCAGACTTCCTTGCTTGGATGTGAGAAACTGGAAGGAAAAACAAACTATTTCAGAAAACTTATTAAAAACAGTTATCAACCTTTAAAATAAATACAGATTTGTTGTTGTTATTATATGCCAAGTAATCAGCATACTGATTATTGGGTATTTGGTGATTAACAAACACTTTCTCTTTCAGAGCCATCACCATTTATCTGGCAAATCCAATTTTTTTGTACACATGTGATTTCATGACAGGCTAATGTTTTACCCACTAAACTATAGTAGCTATGTGTGTAGTCTCTCATACAAGTACAGTTTAGGTCATTTTTTATATATAACAAAGTCTACAGGACAGTCCGGTCCACCAAGTCCATCTCGTTGCTGCATCCAGTGTGGAAGGAGCGAAGTCTGGGGGCATATTAGGGGTGGGATGGGCTCAGAGAGGGCTAAGGACATGGTCAGTGGGTCGCGAGTACACAGAGCAACCCACTCCAGGTAGTGGGAATGTGGGTGCTACTGCAGCCCTCAGGAGATTTTCAGGCCCCTGAATATAGCTCATTTATTCAGGTGTTGCCCAGTGGTAGAGGATGTGTCTTGCAGTGAATGTGTATCTTGACTCACGTCCTAAAATAACAATCCAGTATTGGGACTTGGAGGATCACAATTTGTTCAATTGGGACAGAGGAATGCATCCTCTGAAAACAGTAAAGCTAGATCTGTATTGCTCATGCAACAGTTGCTTAGACTCAAGTAATTTGCATGGTTGTACTTTTGAGAACATTTTGAGGTGTTTATTTTATGAAGAAATATAAATCAGCGGCTTGGAAAACATAATGCTGATAACTAGGGCACCGATCCTACAACTGGGTTCACCTGCATCCACAAAGAACCCAACTGAAGTCAAGGGGGCTCCCTGTGGACCCACACAGCCAGTTGTGGGACTGTTGTCTAGATGTGAAATCCACGCACCTCATGGGAGCAAGACAAACAAGAAAAATTGTATGAGATAAATGTTCTACTTGAAAGCACAAACTGTACTGGAGAATAACATGAGAAAAAACCCTCTCACATACTGGACAGTGAACTGAAGAGTTGGGAGAAAGTCTATCAGAGAGGAACTGCATCACAAAAGTGGAAAATTGCTAAATGGATTTCTGGTGTCTTTGAATCAGGCCCTAAATTAGTCCCTTATTTCAAAGGAATATTTTGAGCCAGTGATCTGGGATCCACCTATGGTAGACTCTCAGAAAAATAAGAATTAAGGCCCTGACCCCAAACTCATTGAAATCAAAGGGGCTTTCAATCAGGCCCTTTAAGAACTGAACAAATAATGCATAGATATTTTTTTTTCACTGCTCACATATTATGATTTTCTGTTTTGTTCATTATTCACTAAATATTTCTATGAATAATTGTGTGTCTGTAGATTCCCTGAAAGCAGTTTTTTGGGAACATGTGATAGTTAAACTGTGTGCCCAATAAAAACTAACCAAGTAGCATGATATTGTTTCTGCTATGCAATTGGTCTCTCTTAGAATCATATTTCCAGTGTGAATTTATGAGTTCAAGATTCAATTTCCAGGAATACTCACAATAAGGTCCCAATCTTAAAAACATAAGAAAGGCCATACTGGATTGGAGCATTGGTCCATCTAGCTCAGTATCCTGTCTTCTGACAGTGGCCAGTGCAAGATACTTCAGAGAGAATGAACAGAACCAGGCAATTTTGGGTGATCCATCCCTGTTGCCGAGCCCCAGCTTCTGGTAGCCAGAGGTGTAGGTTGTGTCCCTGATCGTCTTGGTTAATAGCCATTGATGGCTCCATCTCCCTGGAACTTATTTAATTCTTTATGGAACCCAGTTGTACTTTTGGCCTTCACAGCCTCCCATGAAAATGAGTTCCACAGACACAGTGTGCATTGTGTGAAGAAGTTCTTCCTTTTGTTTGTTTTAAACCAGCTGTCTGCTAATTTCATGGGATGACCCCTAGTTCTTCTCTTATGTGAAAAGGTAAATAACACTTCCCTATTCATTTTCTCCATACCCTACATCATTTCATAGACTTCTATTTTATCCCCCCTTAGTTGTCCCTTTTCTAAACTGAACAATCCTAAATTTAAAAAAAAAATCTCTCCTCACTTGGAAGCTGTTCCATCCCCCTAATTGTATGGAAGCTGTTCCGTATCGTTGATCATTGTTGTTGTCCTTTTCTGAACCTTTTCCAATTCTAATATATCTTTTTGACTGCTGCTGCTCAGTGAGTGGATGTTTTCAGAGAACTATCCACGAAGTCTCCAAGATCCCTTTTTTGAGTGGTAACAGCAAATCCCATCACTGTGTATGTATAGTTGGGAGTACTTTTTCCAATGTGCACTTCTTTGCATTTATTAACGCTGAATTTCATCTGCCCGTTTGTTGCCTAGTCCCACAGTTTTGTGAGATCCCTTTGTCATTCTTCATACTCAGCTCTGGACTTAACCATCTTGAGTAATTTTGTATTGTCTGCAGATTTTGCCACCTCACCGTTCACCCTCTTTTCCAGATTGTTTATGAATATGTTTACCAGAACAGGTCCCTGTACAGATCCTTGGAGGAACTGCTGTTTACCTCTCTTCATAGTGAAAACTGACAGTTTATTCCTACCCTTTGTTTCCTATCTTTTAATTGCTGATCTATAAGAGGACCTTCCCTCTTGTCCCATGACTGCTTAGTTTGCTTAAAAGCTTTGTGAAGGACCTTGCCAAAGGTTTTCTGAAAGTCCAAGTCCACTATATCCACTGGATCACCCTTTGTTGACACCCTCGAAGAATTCTACTAGATTGGTGAGGCATGTTTTCCCTTCACAAAAGCTGTGTTGACTCTTCCCAATCATATCATGTTTATCTATGTGTCTGATAATATTGTTCTTTACTATAGTTGCAATCAATTTGCCCGGTACTGAAATTAGGTTTACCAGCCTGTAATTGCCAGGACTGCCTCTTCAGCCTTTTAAAGAAATCAGTGTTACATTGGCTGCCATCCAGTCATCTGGGACAGAAGCTGATTTAAGCGATAGGTTACATACCCCAGTTAGTAGTTCTACAATTTCACATCTGAGTTCCTTCAGAACTTTGTGGTAAATAGCGTCTGCTCCTGGTGACTTATTACTGTTTAATTATTCAATTTGTTCCAAAACCTCCTCTATGGACACCTTAGTCTGGGAGAGTTCTTCACATTTGTCACCTAAGAAGAATGGCTTGGGTGGGGGGGATGTCCCCCACATCCTCTGCAGTGATGATTGATGCAAAGAATTCATTTAGTTTCTCTGCAATGACCTTGTCTTCCTTGAGAGCTCCTTTAGCACCTCAGTCCTCCAGTGTCCCCACGGACTGTTTGCCAGGATTCCTGCTTCTGATGCACTTAATTTTTTTTTGTGCTGTTAGTTTTGTGCCTTTAGCTAGCTGCTCTTCAAATTCTTTCTTGGCCTACCTTATTATATGTTAACACTTGACTTGCCAGAGTTTATGTTCCTTTCTGTTTTCCTCACTAGGGTTTGTCTTCCAATTTTTAAAGGATGCCTTTTTGTCTCTAACTTCTGCTTTTACTCTGCTATTTAGCCAGGGTGGCTTTTATTTGGTCCTCTTACTGTTGTTGTTTTTTTAATTTGGGGGGATATATTTAAATTGAGCCTCTATTATGGTGTTTTTAAAAAGTCTCCATGCAGTTTGCAGGCATTTCACCATTGTGACTGTTCCTTTTAATTTTAATAACAATTTACAATGTGTGGGAGGACCCCCTGCATCTCTGTGGAGCCCCTCCCCCCAGACTTTACTGGAGCTCCATGTGAGCACATGATACCCACTTGTAAATTGCAGCATCAGGGCTAATTCTGCTGTTTCCATAAACTTTCTTTCTTGTGAACTCATTCATTACTAGAATATTCATGGAAGGGGAACACACTCACAGGAAACTTCTTTTTTTCAAATTCAAACAAATATTTGTAGATTATTTTTTGAGATATTCACATAGCTGTTGTAACTAATCCACAGCCGGTTGAGAAGAGTGACCAGGGGCAGCCTGTCCAAATAGGTGAACTAGGCGGTCACCTAGGGTGCCAAGTTAATTGGGGTACCAAATTCGAGGAAAAAAATCAAATAAAGAATAATAAAATGAAAAAAAATGAAAAATGAAAAAAATACAAATAAAATAACGAAGATGTCATTATTTCAATTCCCGTGCATGTACGGAGGGAATAGGAATTATAATTCATTTCTCTTCATTTCTGAGAATTTATTAATATGTCAAATCTTTTATTTACTGCAAAAATAAATAATATTGTAGTGAATTTTTTTTCAATTTGTGACGTAGGGTCAAGATGACCCACTCTGCAATTTTGATAAGCAATAACTCAGCCACAATGAAACACATCCACCAGTGGCAAGAGCTGCAATGCTAGTGACACCTAACTCGAATATACATCAAGGTTGCATAGCCGGAAATTCATGTAGAGCGGAGATATCACGAGTTGATACATGTCAAACGATCATTTTAACACACTTCACAGGTAGATGGTTAAGAATCAAGTGAATACTGTGGAAAATTGTGTTTCTTGGTGCCAAAGAATAATGTCTTTCAGCATTATAAATCCAAAATGCGAATATCTTTAAGCATTATTAAACCTTAGTGTTATAATCATGCTGTATAATGATTAACTTTTCTTTGTTATAACTGGTTCACATGTAATAAATAAGGTCCATAAAAGAAAAGTAATAGCATTTTAACGCTTAATAGACTACGGAAGTGAAGATGTCACACTCCAAGCGGGTAACCATGAGGAAGGGGATTACTTTCCAAACACCCAGTGTCAGGTTATAATGTCGAAAAAGGTCATTTTGTTTCCATGTAAATGTTGTAACTAACTGTTTTAATAGGTAAGTGAGTGTATGTTACTAATCATTGAACATTTAAGCAGTGAAAAGACAGGTTGGGATGGCTGCAATGTGGTTTAAATCGCCAGCCATGTGGTGGGTGTGTCAGCCATCCTTAACGCTATCATGCTTCCAGTCGGGAGCACAGTATATAACAATATTCAAATGCCCCGTGGCAGAAAGAGGAAAAAGAAAACCCTCAGGAGCTGAGTATCATAAATGAAAGGCTGAGAAGGAAAAGGACCAAGCAAAACAGCAGGGATCCTTCCTTAAATATCTTCTCTTTAATCCAAATAAAGATGGAAACAGTTCACACCATCCAGATGAAGGAATTTTACTTCAAGATGAGGGTAGCTCACATCCACAAAAAAGCAGTTTGGAAATTCAAGATGATGGAAACTTACTTCTAGATGAAGCCAGCTCACAGCATCAGACTGATATGGAAGTGGAGAAAATTTATTCACCTTCAGAGAGAGATGCAGAAATTGAAGTAAATGAAGTAGAAGGAAGAAAGGATGATGAAGTTACAAACAAGTTGCAGAATGGGGTCCCAGCTTCATGGCCCAGATGTGATGACAGTGTGCGGCAAATTCTCATGGAACATGGACCCAAACAAGTTCATGAATTTCCCCTCCCTAAGGATGGAAATAAAAGAAAATTCTCTGCTCAGCATTACAAGAGAAAACTCATTAATGGGGAAGAAATTAATCGAAACTGGTTACAGTATTCAGTGTTGAAAGACTCTGTGTTTGCTGCAAGTTGTTTAGAAATCAAGCAATTGGTACATCACTTACTGAAAATGGTTCAAAGGACTGGAAAAACATATCTTCAATTCTCTCTTCACATGAAAGAAGTACAGAACATTTGGAATGTTTTCAAAATTGGAAAGGACTTGAAATTACGATTGAAAAAAGGAAAAACTATTGATGAAGAAAATTTACATGTGATCAAGGAAAAAGAAGAATATTGGCAACAAATATTAGAGGGTCTGATTGCTTTAGTGAGAGTGGGCAAAATTTAGCATTCCGCGGTAGAAATGAAAAATTATATACTCCAGGTAATGGAAACTTTTTAAAATTTGTTGAATACCTAGCTTTGTTTGATCCAGTCATGAAGGAGCATCTACGTAAAATAACAGATCATGAAACACAGGTTCATTACTTAGGAAAAAATATGCAGAATGAACTGATTCAAATCCTAGCAAATGCCATTAAAAAGAAAATTGTAGAAGCTGCCCATTCTGAAAAATACTTTTCAATAATACTGGACTGTACACCAGATGTGAGTCATGTTGAACAAATGACGATAATCATTCATTTTGTGGATATGGAAAAGTCTGCAGACAAAGATAATGCTGAAGTGCTCATAAAGGAACATTTTTTGGGTTTTGTACCACTGAAGGAGATGACTGGAACATTTATGACTGAAACTATTCTACAAGAGCTTGAAACAATGTCATTATATGTTGAAAACGTATGTGGCCAAGGCTATGATAATGGGAGTAATATGAAGGGTAAAGACAATGGTGTGCAAAGGAGAATGATGGAAATCAATCCTAGGGCCTTTTTCGTCCCTTGCAGTGCGCATTCTCTGAATTTGGTTGTCAATGATGCTGCTAGATGCGGTTTGGAGGCAAGCAGTTTCTTTGATCTGGTGCAACGTGTTTATGTGTTTTTCTCAGGTTCAACATGCCATTGGGAGAGTCTGACTTGCAATGTGAATTCTCTAACTGTGAAACCACTTAGTCAGACAAGATGGGAGAGTTGCATTGATGCTTTGAAGCCTCTTCACTGTGAACTTGGAAACATTTATGATGCCCTAATTGAAATTTCTGATGATACTACCTTTACTGGATCATCTGGCAATATGGCACATTCAGATGCAGAAGCTCTTGCAAATGGCCTTTCCAAGTTCAAATTTGTGACTTCACTCCTTTTGTGATATAATATCCTTTTCGAGATTAACCTCACTAGTAAGCAGCTTCAGGAAAAGAACTTGACCATACATTCTGCAATTCAAAAACTGCAGCAAAACTAAAAATATTCTGGAGGAATTCAGAAGTGATGAAGGGTTTGAAAGAACAGTGGTAGATTCTCTCGAGCTTGCTGAAGAAATAGACTTTCCGACAGAATTTGAATCACAGCCAGTTCACATTCGGCAAAAGAAACAGCAGTTTTTGTATGAAGGACGAGACACACCCATTCAGAACCCAAAACAAAGGTTCAAAGTGAATTTCTTCAAAGTGAAGTCCTTGATACTGCTATTCACTAGGTTGATGAAAGATTTCACCAGATCCAGTAGCTAGAGTCAGTATTTGGCTTTCTATATGATATCCAGAGCTTGCAAAAGAAAACAGCAAAACAGCTAAGATAATTTTGTATAAAACTGGAGTCAGCATTGACTCATGAAAATTCAAGACATTGATGCTACAGATTTGTGTAGTGAGCTTCAGGCTTTTTCAAGACGACTTAAGAAACATTCCACTACTGAAGTTTGTTTGTTTTCCAAACATGTTTATAGTTCTATACATTCTTTTAACTTTGCCAGTTTCCGTGGCTAGTGGGAATGTAGCTTCTCAAAGTTAAAATTGATAAAAACATATCTGCGTTCAACAATGGTGCAAGAGAGACTTGTTGGACTTACCACAATGTCAGTAGAGCATGAAATAGCTGGAAAACTGGATCTAAAAGAACTAGTGACTGAATTTTCAAAATTTAAAGCAAGAAAAGTCATGTTTTAAGAGTACAGAATGTTTTTTATTCAGATTGTTTTGTAAATACAAGTTAAAGTTCACTGAAGAGTTTTCTTATTTCTTTCTATATTGGATGTGGTGGTAATGGTAGTTAAAGCAGGATAGCATCATGGGTGATTTTGAATTTGTAATAATAAAAATTATAATTAACATTTTAATACATTTTTGTTTTAAATCGGACTGAAATATCATCTAGCTGTCGTGTACAAATCAATTCTGAAAATTTTGTGTCTCTATTTTATCTGATCTCAGAAACATTGGTTGAACAGATGGATGGATGGAGAAACCGAATAATTAAGCCTCTATTTTAAAAAAAAAACACACTTAAAAAACATTAAAAGGAAAAAAGGGACAAAATGTTTCCCAGTTTCCCAAAAACCTCAGCCTAGATCTGCCTTTGGGGTTTGGGAGTGGAGGGTGCCGATTGCATGGTTCGCCTAGGGCGCCAGTTGCTGGCAGCTAGTCTAGAGCCGCCCCTGAGAGTGACAAACTCATGCAGACTGTGAGACTGCATGCTGCAGGGTATGCAATCTGTGAGGCTCCCACAGAATCCCGCAATCCACTCCACATAGGGATCCAATGTGTGTCATCCAGTGTGAGATTATTGCACACTGTCCACCCTGCTTTTCACCTCTTCCTTCTCTTTGTGGAGCAGCAAAGGACTTCGGGCTCCACGAGAACTCCAACAGGTACCAGTCGCAATCACTACGACACGGGCCTGATCTAAAGCCCCTTTAAATCAATTAGGAGTCTTTCCATTAATTTCAATTAGCTTTGGATAAAGCCTTTAAGAAACCTAACTGCAAACAAACAAAACCAAACCAAACTCCTTAGTTGAAGGGTATTTCATTGGACCTAGTGAAGAGTCAGTTCTAATAAATATCTGCAGCAAAAAAATAAAAATAAAAATCCTGTTGCCAAATATCTGTTTTGCTTTGAATTTAGCTAATCCAGTTTGTGGAAATGGGGACATTTTTGAATTTTCAGGCAACCTCTTCAGTAATTTCAAGCTTATATTTATTCTTCAGATCGCAGGTCATTTCCTTGACCCCTCTGTGAGATTTGCCTTAATTGTATGCCTGCAGTAGGGTGTGATCCTTTAAGGCTCAAACTGTCTGTCAGCAGCAAACTTAATCTGCAGTCAGTGTATTAATTGTGTATTCCCATGGGTTTAAGACTCTTCTGCAGTGCAGGCCTTAAGTGTGTGGGGAGCAACTGGTGGTTACATTTAACCATGTAATTTGGACTCCCAATTTAAGTAAAGGAAACAATAATGGTGGCCTTAATTGCAGAAATTACCACAGTTACTTTGAGTTTGACATGTGCTTAATGACTAGGCGGATGGAAACACTAAATCTAATGCCACTTGGCAGACAATTGGAACTGATAATCACCTCTATAAAGCAATTGATGGTAATCTGTTATGAACAGATTCAGCTAATTCCAAGCAGAAGTGGTTTATTATGCAGTCTTAAGATGTAGCCTGCAGCAGTAAAATAGTAACGGAGATGGTATTCACACACTGTTTTTCTTGAAAAATAAGTCCCAGAAGGGAAAACACTAATAGATACAATGTTGCTCCCATCACTATTATTTTTACAGGAACTGCATATTTTCAAGCAATGACACGCCACACCATATATAACTGTTTTCCCCCACTGATCCTGGATACCATATATCACTACTATTGGTGCTGCACATCTGCCTAATGATATGTCAGCCTAGCACTCTTAACACAAGTGTGATGTTTTTAAACATAATACACTCAAGTATAAAAATCTGATTTTTCCCCCCCTCCTGAGGGTGAGTATTACACGGCAGGGCCAATTTACTCCATGGCTGTAATGATGCCATTGGTGGGTGTAGAGAGGTAGAACGTGGACTATAATTGTGAAGTTGAAATTAAATGTATAAACGTTGATACAAGTCTCATAGTAACTTCAGATATGAAAGTACCCATGTGTGTCTGATTCTTCAGCTTTCTTTTCTTCCAAACAGGTCAATCAACCTTTTTTTTTTGAGTTTCTTTCTGAATAGTCAGCTCTGTTTGCTACAGATCTTGGATTCCCCTGATGTACAAAAAATTTTGGATACACAACTTCCCCACCCCACAAAAAAACCCAACAACTATGCTAACTGGGTACTCTGCAGGGGAGCGGCCCAACTGTGACATAATAAAGGAGAGGTGTGGTAATTGGCATTTCCCCCCCTCTTCATTAAAACGGTGAGCTCCAATTTTACTGGGAAAACTAGAATTGCCAGGATTGTAACATATTTCACCAGGCTAGAATTGGATCACACTCTGGATCAAAGGGGAAATAGCAGGGGAAGTGCTTGTTATTTGTGCAGAGGATGTGGGGTGGGGCTGGGTGAATTTGATCCATCCACTTGAAGTAGGTCAACCCACGTACACTCATTGAATTACCCTGTCATGTACAAGATGCAGACAGGCGGGAAAGAGCAGTAATTTGTGGTTAGTATAGGAGAGATAGCACTTGCTGTGTTCTGCCCTGAAAGGGCATCTGGGTTTCCCTTTCCTAGCAAAGGGATGTCCGTTCACTATTGGCTTTCCAGAAGTGCTGAGCACTGACAAAGCTCATTCAGGGTATGTCTACACTGCAACCCCACCTCCCTGCAGCAGCAAGTCTCAGAGCCCAGATCAACTAACTTGGTGCTAAAAATAGCAGTGTAGACATACTTAGGCTGAAGCCCAGGCTCTGAAACCCGGTGAGGGTGGAGTGTCTCAAAGCCCAGGCTCCTGCCAGAGAGGGAAGTCTACACTGCTGTTTTTAGCCCCATAGTGCAAGCCCAAGTCAGTTGACCTGGGCTCTGAGACTTGTTGCTGTGAGGATTTTTTTGCAGTGTGGATGTATCCTCAGACAAGTGCCGAGCACCTTTACACACTCAGGGCAGATGGAATCAGCTATGTAGATAAAGCACTGACCAACGGCTTAATTGCATTTCTGGGCCCTTCCTTAAACTTTTGAAACATTTTGATAAATACTGTCTCAGGTCCATGTGTTTGTATCACCAGGGACTTGTTCCGGTTTTCTTTGCCATTTTATGTTGCCATGAGTGGTATATTAGGCACATGAAATGTCATGCAAAAAGCTAGTATTGACCTTATACTTCACAGTGGAAAACACCAGCACCTAGCTCTTGTATAGTGCTTTTCACCCATCAATGTCAAAGTGCTTTACAAAGGACATCAGTATCATTATCCCATTTCACAGATGGGGAAACTGAGGCAAGAGAGAGAGAGGCTGAAGTGACGTGCCCAAGGTCACCCACTGTGTGAGTGGCAGAGCCAGGAACTGAATGTAGGTCTCCTGAGTCCTAGCCCACTAGGGAACACTGTCTCCCCCTGTAGTAGGTAGTAAATCAGTATTAGCTACCTGGACGTACTAGTAGAAAGTAAACCACCATTTCTAACTGCTATGCTTGATCTGCTGGACCACCTTCTGGTAATTTAAATTACTTTGGTGGAAGCAGGAGCAGCCTTTTAGGGAGAGACAAACAGCTAATGTCTCTGGGTAATATTTCCAAAAATGCCTACATGACTGAGGTCCCATTCAAGTCAATGGCATTTGGGCATTTAAGTCATTTAGGTGCCTTTGAGGATTTTATCCCTCTCTAAATTTGTAAAGTCTAGATGGCATGATTGGATTGGGGGCAGGGAAAGAGCCACATGGTAAATGTTAAAGTGTTCTTTGGGATGAAAGAATCAGTACAAAGCAACACTGCTGTGGTTTTAAATGTCCGGCAGGACTGAGCACCTTATATTAAAACCAGCTAAAATTCCATCAAACCTTAAACTGTAAATAGTCAAACCAGTGGGGCCTCACAAAGCATGCTGTGATGCAGAACGTGCTGTAAAAGTGTAAACAGATGCTCTGACTTTTAAGGAATATGCTTACTACATTAGGCAACCCCTGGAGTTCCCCTCATTATAGCAGAGAAACAGCATTGAATTCTTCCCCCAAGACACTGCAATCATGTGTTGTGCGTCTCCTTCAGAATCTGAATGCACAGTACCCGGCTGGAGGAGGTTACTGTACCCAGATCAAGTAACAAAGGGGTGACAGCTCTAAGTACAAACATTAGGTGGGGAGCTGAACCCTCTACAGCAGCATATGTACACAATTAAGGCCACCTTTCAAGCATCTCTCAGTTCTTTTCTGTGATGTGCAGGTGCCCTCAATTTAAGTCCTTCTGCAGTTACTGTAAAATTCTCTGTTGGAATGTGCACTACATAAGTTGGGCTTGGGAACAGCTGTCTACAAGTTGATCCTTTGTCTCAAAGGCTAGGACACCATGGGGCTGATTTTCAAAGACATTGAAGTCAGTGGGAGTTGTGGGAGCTCAAAACCTGTGAAAATGGGGTTTGAAGCTCTCAAATCACAGCTATTTTGGGCACACAGAACTGGAATGAAAGTATACTTAGTTCTGATTTTATTCTCTCATTTTTCCGGATGGGGTCACTGCCCTAGGGGGTCACAAAAATGCAAGAACATCCCAGCTGCAAAATAAACATCATGCTGAAGAGAAAAAGTTACAGTGAAAGTGGAGTTAAACAATAAAGCACCGTCCTAAATACAAATGTGTATACCTCCATGCAATCCAAGTTTTAATTATAGGAGAAGAAAAGGAGTTTTCCTGTCCCGAAAGCACTCACTGTTCAGCTGAAATCAGTACTGGAAAGGACAACAAGAAAATGCACTGAGGATAAAAAGAAAGTCCACTTTTTGATGGTTCTGGAAACCTGATAGTAAACATTCTGGCTGAAGTCCTTGCCTTGGTGTGGCTTGAAAAATACTAGGGCTGATTTAAAAAAAGAAAGGGATTTGGGGTTGCTTTTCTGTCTAGCCCCTTATACCAATTCTGTTCCAATTAAGCTTCATTAGTATTAACGTGCAGGGAAAAGTAAGAGTAAGCACAATTTTCACTAGGAGGCCTGGAGGAAAGATACAAACAAGTAACTGATGAAGTAAAAAGGATCTGTTAGAAATTTTTATGGATTGTGCATTCATCTAATAATGAAACGATGACATTAAAAAGTAGTTTTAAAGACCAATAAGTGCAGCCATAAACGATGTTGAACTATTTCGATATGGAAATAGTTTTTAAGAGAAGTAGAAAAAAGTAATTAATGAAAATGGTTATGGCAGGAGAAATACCTACAAACTTTGGGTCTTATTTTGTAAGCAAACCTTCCCCCTCCGACTCCTTCCAAAAATATTCTGAGCTGAAACCAAGCATGGACATTTTCTTCCCAAAAGAATAATATTTGAGAAAGTTACGACCATGAGAAAACAGGGGACATTAGTGGAAATTCAAACTTACCTTACCTGAACCTTTACAATATTCCAAATTACAATAATGTAAATTGAAATTTGAGATAATTTTAGTGAACTGAAATAAGAAGCTAAACAGCAAAAAAGGAGCCTCGTTTTCAAGAAAATATGCTTGTTTACAGACTGGCCAAAATATTTTCCATTTGGGGACAACTAAAGTGCTCTAGCTTTTAGTAACGTTTCTCAAAAGATGGAGGGTTCATTGAGTTCATAACTGATGTGTTGGTGAAACCTCTTCTAGACACACCCTTACATTTCCCTCACCAGCTCATGAGTATGTTTTACCTGTTGGCAAAGCACCGGATTACAGAGTGAGAGATTACCAGCAGGTGGAGTTTTCCAAAGAATTCCTCAGAGAACTGAGCCTTTGCATTTCATATTTCTAAAACAACAAAACAAAACACCCACTTAGATCAAAATGAAAGTTTGGTGTGTTGTTGTGTGTGTGCACATGCACACTTGCTTTTCTGGCACATGGATTTTACTTCAAGAGACTTAAATCAAAAGCAGTTTTCTAAAGTGAAAAAAACCCTTTTCCCCTGCAAAACACCAGCACTCTTCACAACTATCTCCATTAGAAATCCAAGTGTTGGCAGGTGCAGACCAGCACATGGTCCAAATAAAGTTGGCTGGCATCCTACCCCTCTCTGCAAGAAGCCAGCTGGTTGTCTTCAAAAACTGATGAGCAGAGACAGTTCAAGCAGCTTTTGAACCCTTTGCAAAACCTGGAGACCTGGCTGCAAATTTCAGAATTCATTGCACAAACCTTGGCCTGCCTCAAACTGCTCTGCTATGTTGCCTGTGGGGAAGTCAATCCCATAGAGGAGGTCAGAATTGTGCGGGCTGGGAGAATGGGTAGGGAAGAACTGATAAAAATCTGTCCTCCCAGCTTTACCACTCACCTAATAGTCAGAATCAGTAAGCATTTGTCGTCTTCAGCCGCCCCTCCCCACAAGAGTCAATTTCCCTTCATTACTTTACCCCATTCTATTGTGTCTAAATTTTAACCTCATCAATAGCAAGAATGTTTACACTGAGACGTTGGACAAAGTAGTCTGTAACTCCAGTATCAGAATAGGTTCTGCATGTGAATGTATATATTGTTTTAGAATGTATTACTTACACATTCAGAGGACACAGACATTGACAAAAACACAGGACCTGTATTTGAGCTTAATTTAGATATAATTTCATTTGCCAATATGTTGTAGTGCTTATGGTGTACTTATTTAGAAGGTTTTTATTTGTTTCACCTATGAATAAGCATTATTTTATACATGTTTATATTTTATAAGGAACATTTTGTTTGTTATTTATTACAAAAGTTTTGTTTAAACAGAGTAAAAGTTTCCTATTAAGTTGGAAGAGTTGGGGACTTGTTGAGACAAAGTGGGAGACAGGTTGATTATTAGAGAATTTACACTATTGTACTACCATACAACTCCCAGTCTATACACAACTCCTGCCTTCTCCATATCATGTGGCACTAAAGTACATTATTATATTATTTATGATTTGTTTTGCAGTAGCACCTAGAAGCCCCGATCACATACTCCTGTATCCAGCTGTTGTCTCTTGACTTATACTTAGATTGCAAGCTCCTTGGGGCAGGGGCCATCTTTTGGTTCTGTGTTTGTACAGTGCCTAGCACAATGGAGTCCTGGTCCCTGGCTGGGGCTCCTAGGTGTTACCACAATAAACATAAACAATAAATAATAATAAGACAATAACCAAAGAAGACAATATCCAAAGAAGACCGATGGGGGAACATAATTAAACTATCTGTTTATACACAGCCAAAAAAACCCACAAAACATTAGCACTGAAACCTATTCCCTGCTAAGGCGAGGGCTACCTCACCCTACCCTGAGCCCCTGCTGTCACAGATGTGGCAGCCTGTCTGAATCAGCAACATGAATACCTTGTGGCAATCACTTTTTCTGGTTTCTTCTAGAGCAAAAACAGTTTTCACTGGCAAAATTACTTTTCCCCTTTGTCAGGAATGGAAGTTATGCATGTTATGCATTACTGAGGGAGTAGCAGGTTACAGATCAAACTCAGAGTGCTGCATCACACTCAATCTGAATCTTATCTGCAAGCACTCAAACCACACCTGGTGATGCTCATATCCCAGAAAGAATACTTGAACAGTGGAATCATGGGAGATGAGGATTTCACAGGCTCTTTTGGCTACCAGTAAGACAAGTCGGAATTGCAAACAAGTGTTTAGGCCACCAAGAAAAATCATCCTAATATAGAAACACAAATATCAGAAAAAAGTCAGCAAGCAGCAATGGATACATTGAAGGAGAAAGCAACCGCAAATGCAACAGAGCCCAAGATCTAGGTTGGATTTGGCCAGTTTCTGAGGTTCACCTGCCTTAGGTCTAGATGGACCTTTAGACACCCTCCAGCTATACAAAGTAGTAAAAAGACCAAAAAAAATCCCAAACCCTATATTAAATAAAATGTAAGATTGCTTATAAATACACATAGTGCTCTAAAATAGAAGCCCTCATTTTATATGCTCCCATATAGCCTTTTCCACAAACAATATGGGCTTTGGGTAAAATTGCTTCTTGAGCAGAGGACCAGTCCAGGCCTATGCATCTCTTAAATCCCAGTTAAACCCTAATTTGAAGGCTAATGTGGGACTAAAATGATGCATAGGCTTTGTGCTGTCCCTCTGAACCATGGGTCAATTTCAGCTTTACTGCACAAAGAATGATGCATCAATTCTCATGCCCAGCCTAAATGACAATCCCAGGTAATAATGGTTTGTAAATATTAGGTAATAACAAATGACCACTTTGGTTTTGTGATACTGCAGCCATGTATGTTTTGTATAATGCAATATATCACCTAAGTGGAAATCAGGAGATGTACATAAATGTTAATTATACATATTATTTGTATGTGGGCATTTCTCGTTGAATTCAGTGGGATATGTGTATGTGAAACTGAGCTGGACTTGGCTCTAGATAGCTAGTAACAATGAGTTTATAAACGGATATAGAGGGACCCAGTATATTACTCTTGATTATTTTACATATACCTGACATACTAATGAAGACATAGGTACCTGAGGCAGCTTCCAGGACATGATGGTGCTTCCAATCAATGACAGCTCGTTAAGTACAAAACTGTGAACGATAGGGTTTGTGGCTAGTACTTCCTGTGGTGCAGTGACATCCTAGAATGAAGGACTGCTGTTTGGAGGAAATAAGTGATATAGTCAAATATATAAATTTCCCAGAGATGATTTTGGAGGGGTACCTGGAGTTTCCTGATCCATTTAGCTTTCACTAGTTTCAGAAGAATTTGTGAAAGCCTGTAAATGCTATATCAGCAAGATATTTGTCTGTTTGCCTTTAAAGACAACCACATACCCAATTTCTGAATGTCAATTTGTATCTCTTTGATTCCTCTAAGTTTTACTATGGCATCAATACTGTATTGCTAACCTCAAAGTGTTCAGAAATGATAAGTCAGGCCCCCCAAATCATGAGATCAAAAATCATGAGATTTTTAAAAATAGGTCAGAAGAGGAGATTCTTTTTATTTGCCTTCTGGTTCTGAGCATTTAGGGTTCACTGTTTTAGGCTTCTCTCTACAACCATAAGGACTAGCAACTTGCTCTTTTTAAAAAAGTAAGCTGAGATTCTCACATAACTACTTGCCTCCAGGAGCTGGGCTTTAAGATAAGGTGCCACAAGTACTCCTTTTCTTTTTGCGAATACAGACTAACACGGCTGTTCCTCTGAAACCTGTCAACAACAATAACACTATGAGAGCTGGTAATGCTGTCAGCTTAAAAATGTGGGTATGAAAGGGAGGTCTGACTTTTTGTTCTGTCCCTGTACATTGGATTCACAGCAAATCATCCTTAAATGTCACGGAGGTTCTTTGGCTAGAACTTCTTTGGCTAGGATTCCAGCCACATAGTGAACAGAGCCAGTGGGATTACATTCTTTACCTTTTTATTATACACAGAATGCTAGACTCTATAATGTTTTAAAGTACTTATATACACCATAGTCTAATATGATTTATTTGATTATAGCAATAACATTTTAGTGCCATTTTATCTGGGAGTTCATGGAATGTTTTAAAACCCAAGCCTAATGGAAGCCAATCAATCACCACATTTTCAAAGCACAAATTATTTAAGTTTTTGTTCTACATGGGGCTAATCACTGCACAGAGATATGTGTATCCTCTTGTTTTGACTGATGTCATTCATTTTTCTTTAGGCTGCCCTGATTGATAGTCTAAGGGCTGAAGTTAACCAGACAAATGGATGTGCACTTGTGGGGTATTTCCAGCCCAGCTGCCATTTTAGCACTAAAAACTTCTTACGCCTGATAGCAGCATGCAGCTGCTCCTGCTCATACAATTGAAATTACAGTTTGGAATGGAAAGTGACAGCCTACACTTTTTCTCTTACATTAAGGATTTGGTTTGTCACGTCTCTCTAGGCAACTGGCAATTATAAATGAGCTGTATTAAACATACATCTATATTCGAATGTGGTGGTTTGGTTTCCAAGGTCCCTATTAAAACACATATTACTAGCATTGCTGAAAAACCAACGTGCTATCATGTCCATTTGTTTCCTGTCCTATACAAAATGGAAGCCAAAGATTGTGCTGGATTAAGTCTGTTGCTTTTAATCGCGGGAAAAATCCTCAATGTGCCAAATCTTGCTTGATTTAGTTAAGGGAGTCAACCAATCAAAGTAAATGGGCTGACCCTCATGTTTTAAACAAGCAAAACTTGACTCGTGCAAAAATTTTGGTAGAATGTCGGCGTCTCCTCCCAGTTCCCCCAAAGCATTTAAAACCTAACTCAGACAGTTCCAGCCTAACCCATTGTCTAGATCTCTTTGCTCAAATTCTTGACATTAGTTCGTCATTGGTTGACAAGCACCATGAGGTTCTAAGTAAATTTCACATGAAGAATGAAAGGGAAAGTTTTCATATCCAAAACTTTTCATCCATATATTTTGCAAAAGGGCACCTGTAAATACATTTGGGAGAAGTAAAAATATTCTTTTTGAAATCTCTTTTTAGGAACAGTATTTGCTTGATTCTTTGTTACTCAGGAAACAACAGAATCCTGTAATAATAGCAGTTACCTAAGAAACCTATTTTACTGAGTAGGTAATGAAGGAGCTTTGTTTAATCTGTACAAAGCATATCATTCTGTGTAATGATTTTTTAAAAGAGTTGCTTTTTCCTTTAATGATGCTCATTTCTGCTATACAGTTGGGAAGCTGGAAATTAACACATGGTTTTTACATTGACATCTTTTTTGTAAGCATTGTTAGCAAAACTAAAGTCCAGGAAAAACTTGGATGCTTTAATTCACATTTACGTGAAGTAACAAGGGTGCATTACATTCAGTCAATCTCTCATTGCCTATAAGCAATATGTTTATAATCTGAGGAGCCATCAATACTAAATAATATGGCTTTTGCTAATGGAATTCACCAAGTATCTCCAGCAAAGTCCCTTTCTAGCTGCCATCTCACAGAACTATTTCAATTTGGCTTGAATGCTAACTGTGATATTATTGTAAGAGATCCGCCCTGTCAGCTGGGATTGCTGATATTTTATACACATAAAATAATAGCACATGAGAAGACAAGCACACAAGACTGATCCCAGTAAAAATAACATATCCATCATAAACAATGATGCGGCGGAGTCGTATTTAACTGTCCCAGTTTTATTTTACCATGTCTGACCGTTAAAAAAAATTAAACACAATAAACCAGAGCTAATGCTGTCTAATGCTCTGCTGTATCGCTGTTTTATCACAAGGCAATTTTTGACCTCGGATTTCATTAAATTTCTCACAGACCAGAAAGAAATTTAAATCCTGCTCACCTTCCTGACATTACTGATTCCCTGGGCCTTGGGGTGGTGGTGGTGGGGTGGGGGGCTATTCATGTGAGCAACAAGAGCAGGACACGGCCCAAAATGCATTTGTTGTTCAGTCATTCTAAAGGCCAATCCTGATCCTCTTGGAGTCTGTAGGAGTTTTGTCCAGAATTCCAATGGGAGTAGGAGCAAGTCCTAGTCATAACTTTGACTCATTTAAACATTGTTCCTATAATCTAAAAGTTATTTTGTCATGTTGCAGTTTATTAATTCACTTTTTGCTAAAGCTCAATTGTTTATCTGCTTTCTGAAACAGAAATACAAAAATGACAATGAATTACCATTAAATTGGAATTACCAATAGATTGGAAAGGCAATTTCCATCACAAATTGAGCTTGACTCTAAACCTTTGCATCAACATCCAGCTGAGAATGGACATCTAGCTACTGCAGATACCAATATGTGTACCAACACCTCAGGCTTTTCAACAGGGATACAGGCAAAATATTTTTATTCATGAATTCAAGGGGAAAAGCCCATTTTCCTTTTAGAAACAATGGAGAGAACAATGGATTGGCATCTTCCACAATAATTTTTTTTTAACATAACCACCTTATATGAGAATCAACTTTAGAAATTGAAGTTCACTTTCTAGCAAAACACAATATGTAGGGGGAAAAAGTGGGCCCTAACAAGTTTTTGAGCTGAGGGGAATGAAGATCTTGTCATTTTAACTGCTGTGTAGAGATACTGTTCTCAGTTTTGTTTTATTCTTTCCTGTTTTTCTGGTTCACAAACAATGTCACCTACTGATGGTGAAGAGGCTCTTAGAATAGGCACCCTTCTGACAGCACACTCAGAGGCGAGCAATAGCTACTCCATTATCCATCTTAGTGCAAAGGAAATTCAGAGAGTCATTTCAAATTGCTCAGTTTGTAGCATTTTCTGCCTTCATTCCTACCCATGTCACACCAGTGAAGTCAATAGGTTGCATGGGATCAAATAAGGATAGAATTCAGGCCATATGAAATAATGGTCTAATAAATAAAGTTTCTATTGCAGCTTCTGAAAATGAGATAGCACTACATATATGAATGCTACATACATCAACATTTAAGTACATTTGCCAAGGGTCTAGACATTACACAGAGATTTTGATTAAGGTAGATCAAAATAATTAAATAAGTCTGAATAAGCTGGTAAACTGCAGTTCTGTTACAACCAGTGAGCTGGTTAGGCTAGAATGCCAAACTAAAAATATTAGAGCAAACCAACAGACAATTAGCATGTCAAACAGCAGCTGGTTTGATATACTTTAGCTTAACCTTCCACCTTGGTATGTGTGCAATGGAAATTAAGGGCTTGATTCACTCCTACATGACTCCAGTTTTACACGGGTGCAAGGAGTGAGGTAGACGGCTCATAACAAGCCTAACTCCTTTATATTGTAACTGCACAAAAACCATGTAGCAAGGGCTGCTTATGCTACACTGGGATGAGAGGTTGTGTGAAAAGCATATTCCAATGACAGTTTCTAAAGCACAGTACACAGGGCTGAAAGTAACTTTCAGTCGAGCCCATAACTATTGAAGTACCCACTTTATAACTGATCTTAAAAAATTCCATTTAAATGATCCAGGCTTTTGCTACACATTCCAACCCTAAGTAGAATCAAACGCTCTGCAGGGCACAGATAGCTCAGCTCTTACCATTCTTCAATGGAAATGCCTATTTAAGGCAGATCTCCCCATTTCGTTGGGGAGCAAAGAATTTTTTGATTAGCAGAGCCAGATTGTGGGCTGGCCTGCACAGTGGACAGTAGAACTGGGGAGAGTGTAACAGCTTCCCCTTCTGCATGGCCTCACATCTACACTGCAGGTAGGGGAGAGGTGCCTTCCCTCTGATTTCCACCCTTAGCTAGCCAGCAAAGGTGAGCTGACACAAGGGGGTGCTAATGAGCTGTACTGTTCAGAGCAATATGTGATAAACCCAAGGGAACACCTCAAACAAAGGAACAGGTGGTTGGCTTGCAGATTTACAGTTTACATCTCCTGAAGCTAAGGGACAATATTTCCTACCACAAGATGAGAAGACTAACCATACTTGCGGTAGGCTCTTACCTCTTCTGAAGGCTTTGGAGGCTTAAGAAGTCCCCAGCATTGATACAACAGCAGCACAACCAGGAGTCTGTTGTGTCTGGTGGCCATCTCTAGACTCTCTGATCTCTAACAGCACTTCCTGTTTCTTTCCCACTCGGTGGAGTGGCAGAAGCAGTTCAGGATTTTTGCAGGCTTATTAGGAGATGTATTTATTTCTCAGATGTCAATCACCATAAGACCCTGGGACCATGGAAGAAGTTTAAAAGTACATTGAATCCCCCATAATCAAGATGCTGACTCATGTGGGAACAATCCAAGTGCACTGTTGACGAAGGCAGCACACTCCACTTCTCATAGCAAGGAGGCTCTCTCATTTTTCAGACCTGTATGTCTTTTCTCTCTCCCTCTTTATGGGGACGACTCCTCTTTCTGCTCCCAGGCCCTCTTGCTTTCAGGTGCTGCCAGTCTCTACCCTTTACAATCCTGACATCCAGTGTTTTCCCCAGGAATTGAAATTACGGGCGGGTGTGTTCGAATTTATGGGGGAGGGATGTGGGGGTGGTCAGGGCCAATGAGAAGTGAGACCGTGAGGGTGAAGGTGGGCTGTATGGCACCATAGTAAAAACTGAAAAATGTTTCATGACCATTTTATTACATTTAACTCAAGTTTTAAAATCATCACACAAATTAAAGTTGGCTACTCAAGCCTTCTGTGAAGCACTACATCTACATCCTTCTTGGTTTCTTGATATAATTTTGCACAACTCTGTTAATGAACTGCTTGAATGCAGTGAGTTCATCTTTGATGGCTTCTCCTGTGTCCGGTACTTCCATTCCTTCAATTGATATGCTCATTAGTTCATTCACATGATCAGGCAGAAGGTGACTTCTTTCAAAACACAAAATTCTATTCAATGATGAAAAAGAATGCTCAGCTGTAGCTGTTGTGACTGGGAGTAGCAAGAGATGAATTCCTACTTCTTTCATCCAAGGAAACATAGTATAAAGATTGGGTCTGAACTACTAGTGATGATGAAGGTGAAGTCAAATCTTCATTCGTCATATGATATTCCACTCTGTGTTCAAATTCTCTATTCTGTCCTGAGCACATGGAAGCTCCATTGCTGGGAGTGCCTCACTCCACTGAACTGTCGGTGTTTTATAGGACAGGGATCTGTAAAAGCTACCTAGAGGTTGAGTAGAATCTAGAAGTCACTGTTGTAGATTTTTAAGAATCAAGTCTGTGTACTTTTTCAGTTGTCTTAACAAACACTTCTTGTCCTCTTCACTTAAGAATTTAATAAAAATGCCTTCATTAGTCAACTTCTGGACTGAAGTATTTGCTTCTTCCAGTACTTTTTCAATGGACAGCTCTCTGATTGATCCAAATGTAGCTTCTATTGCTGGACAAAGATTTACTACTGTTGTAGCAAATGCCTGGACGGCATTGTTTAATGACCCAAGTGGTTTCAACAGTAGACTTACAAGAGAGAGAATGGCAATAGTCTTCTCTGAACGTAGTAGCAAAAATAATCCACCAGCCTCACTACTTAGATCCATCCCATCTTGGTAGACACTTTCCAAAGTCAGTAATAATGGCTGGAGTAATTTTAAAATAACAGCCAAGGATTGCTCATGAGAAAGCCAGAGGTTTTTCCCAAGTTGGACTAATTTGAACTTCAGTCCCAGTGTATCTTCTATATTTTCCAAGATATTCAGTCTTTTTGGACTCTTGCTGAAAAAAGAATATAATGAAGACATTAAATTTATAGCTTTTTAATGTCTTTTGAAGAGTTTGCAGCTCGTACTAAAGCTAGTTGGAGTAGATGGCCTTTGCAGTGTGTATAGGAGAGATTAGGGTTACACTTTTCTCTGAGCAAAGCTTGTACTCCACCATGTCTTGCAGAGAAGTTTGAAGCTCCATCAAATGTACAAGCAGCCATCTGTCTGGGGTCCAACTGACAAGCATTTAACTCTTCTAAGATGTGGGTTGTCACAGATGCAGCCGATGTGTCTTCTATAACTTGAACATCTAGAAATGCATCTACTGGCCTACCACTGACATCAAGATAACGTCCACAATGACTTAATACTTGATGCCCATTTGCATCGGTGCATTCATCAGCCATGTATGCAAATGTTTTGAATGTGGAGAGAGAGTTCTTCACTTTTTCAACTGTTGAGTCTTTCACTGTTGCACCGCATGCTTCTAGCCAGTCAGCTGAGTTTCTTGCAGAAAGATAGTGAGCATTTGCTGGTCTTCAGAACCAGTGTTCAACTTCAGGATGAACAAGTGACAATGCACTTAACATTGGCCTCCAGTTTGTAGTATGTGGTGTCTCTTGCTTAAATAGGAAGTCTGATGCCAGAGCCATGTTTGTTTGCATGAACTGTGTTGTGTTTCCAGCATTCTTAACAGCCTCATTAACACTCACCGGTGTTGTCCTTGGTCAGTGGAGACTCAGAGTTCAGACGTGCTTTCACATGAGTTCACCTCCCAGGTCGGGGCAAGAAGGCACCTTGCTTGTTCCTCCAGCTGCTCACTGTTCACTCTGGCCACTGTTGTTCATTGTGCCACCGTTCACTCCATCCCTCTGTTGCCAATGGCCCTGCGCCATCACCTTCTGCTGCCACCTGCCACGGTGACCTCTGCAAGTTGGTCTCTTGAGGTTTCACCGAGCTCTGAGTGATTTAAGCTGATGTCTCAGTGGGGGAACCCCGCTGCTAGTACAGGCTGGGCCATCTCTTCCACAGAAACACTGTCCCCACAACAGGTCTAAGCACTTAGACCTGATTATCAGTGATTTCAGCTGTTGTGGTCACTTAACAAAACAAAAGACTATCTATGGAGCCTAATCAGCTCTGCCTTTAAACAGTGGAGAGGGGCAGGTCAAATAGTACTTGTGACTCAGGCAGACCATCAAGCAAAACACCTGTCCCCACCCTCTCTTTTTATGCCCTCAATCAGCAAAGGCTAAATACAGTTCTACTGCCCTTTACTCATACAATAAAAATAAGAACATTTCATTACACCCACCCGACCCCCTGCATTCAAGTGATTTGTGACACAACTCCAGAGAAAATATATAATTTGGCAACACAACTTTGTTTGCTGGATACCTAGGTAGATTAGGTGTGAATGTAAATACAATCTGGTCCTGAAGCCTTTCCCCCCAGTTCCCAGCTCATCACTATCTGTCAGGGAGAGCTCATTTAGACTTTGCTTACAAATCATCATTTGAAATGATTAGGTTGGTCAACATCACCGAAATTAATGCACTGACATTGTCATAAAAACAAAAGCTGTATAAGGAAGCTAGTCTATGTTCATACTTTTCAAATCTATTATACTTTTTCAGAGACACGTATTTTATCATACACTTTATAGGCTTTCAAAGTGCGCATTAATGTTTCAGTTTCAATTCAAATGTCCAAACAATCACTAAACTGGCAACACTGCATGTAACTAGTTCACAAAACTGGTGGGGGAGGGGGGTACTGGGGAAATTCAGTGGGGGTGTACACCCTTCCTAGGGGGGGTTTAGGGAAATCCCCGCTGACATCACTGCTGATCCACATGCTTCCCTGATACTGAGGCCCTTCCCAGTCTTTCACCAACAGCCATTCATTTGTGAGAAGCTGAGTGTTATCGCGAGAGAAAATGAGGTTTGACAGTCTTAGCCGAGTTCCTACCATATAATTTTCAGCCTCACAGAGGGCTAGATTCTGCAGGCCTGGCTCAGGAGTATTCCCTTTTCCTGTGGCTAGCCCCACCAAAGCAGACTGGAATACTCACGGTGTGAGGTACTAATTAACATAAAGGTGGCAGAACTGGGAGGACTAGTGTTAATTTCTCAGCTTTGCAGATCAGTGACAAGAGCTTTGAAGGTCAGAACTGAGGCACATTGGTCAAGCTCTGTGGGGATGTTTCTCAGCACCAGCTCCCATTTTAGCCAGCATAATTATAACCTTAACTCCCATGAGTGTTAAAATGTAAACTAAAATGACAGAAATACTCTAGTTTAAACTTTATGGGCCAGATTCTGAGAGCTTTATTAAGGCTGAGTAGTACCTTATTCCCTGAGAAATCCTACTGGTCTCTCATGGCTGAGATTGTATAGAGAATTATTAATCAATCTTCTCCAAGGGAAACATACTGCTGGTTGAAGAATCAAATATCTAAAACAGAGCTTTATTCTCAGCTTCTGTATCAGTAAACATACTACCTGAATTATTACTTCGTTCAGTGCCTACTTGAGGATGTAATACTTAGAAACATGAGAAAATATTTCAATTCCTATTCATTAGGTGAAATATGGTATTTAGACTGCAAGCTCTTTAGGGCAATGACTGTTTCTTTGTATACTGCCCAACTCAGTAAGACTCCACTCCTGATATGGGACTCCTGGACACTAACATTGGAGAAGCAAGTGCACTGGTCTAAATGTCTTTGAACTTAAGACATAGCTCTCATGTTCTGCTTGGCAAAAACTGTTAAAGAGGAACATGAAAAATAATCTTACGAAAAGGATAGGTGAAAAATGAAGTAGAGAAGGTCAGAAAAAAGGTTTTGTGGCAGAGGGTGTCATAAAGTGCATTTGTTTGTGCTAGTTTAAGGGGTGAGGAGTAGGCTCTTCTGTCCTTGTTACATAGCACAGGCCCCCCTCTCCTTCAGCTAGAAAAACAGATTTTGTTTTTTAAAAATTTGAAGCGCTCTTGGGAAAAACAGGTATAAATGACAGGGAATTAAAGTTCACAAGCTCAGACTCATTCTGTGAGCTCCCAAACTATTTTGAGAGCTTTGCTCACCTCTAGTAATATGCTAGATTTGCCACTTGGAGAAGAATGGCCCAGTGGTTAGGGCAGGAGCAGGTTCAAGTCTCTGCTCTGGAACAGTCTTTGGGCTCGATTCACAGGAGGACTTAGGAACCAAAATTCCAGAATCAGGCCCCACTGGGATTCACAAAACCCCCACTTAGTGGCTGCTGAACCCCGTTGGCCCCTATGCACATGCACACGGCAGACCCTTGCCAGGTATCTAGGTGCCTAAGCCCCAGAATGGTGCATGATCTGGGGAATGATAGGCATTCCTCCACCTAATTCACCTGAAGAGCCCGATCTGGTAAGCATGCTCAGAGCTCTCTTATTGGATCAGGCCCCAATAGGCAAGCTTAGACAGAACATCTGCGGGAGGGTGGGGTAGGGAGGGGAGGAGAGGGGAAGGAGGACCTCCCTCAACTTTTAGCCCAGTGATTTGGGCTCTCACCTGGGAGGTGAGGGACCCAGGGTCCAGTCCCCCTGCTCCAATCATTCTTTCATTATTTATCCATAGTGGAACAGCATCAACAGAAGAGATGGAGGGAGCCCCAACAGAATATCCCCTAGCCCAGTGGCTAGGGCCCTCACCTGAGAGGTGGCAGATCTGTGTTCAAATCCCTTCTGCCCCCCAGGTCTCCTTTATCCCCTAACAATTGGACTAAAATTTATGAGCAAGGTTATCCCTTCCCCCAGCTTGCAAAAACTGGGCAGGTGCCTAACTCCAAGAAAGGGTTTGCAGCTGACAATCCCAAGCAGAGGGAAGGACCTCCCTGCAGCCTGGATTTAGGTGCTGCAACTTGCCTTGTTATCTGCTATTGGCTAGCATGCTGGCTTTTGAGAGTCCCATTCTCAGGCACCTTTCTCTCTCCTTACCCTCTCCATGCCTACATTTCTTTGTGAACACAGCCCTTCCTGCATGTCACCTTGAGCAAGTCACTTAGCGCCTCTGTGCTTCAGTTCCTCATCAGCAAAATGGGGATGTCTCTCTACCTCAGAGGGTTGTTGGGAGGATAAATCCATTACAGATTGTGAGATGTTAGATACCTAAGATAGATAAATAGCTCTGAGTTGGATAGAGAAGGGGTTGACTAACTGTGCCTGACTGAAGAGTGGCTGTGTCTCCTCCTTTCACAAGGAGCATCGGTAGATCTCAGGGGAGGTCTAAGCAGATAGGGCCAGATTCTTAGACAGATCGAACAGTACGTTACTTAAAAAACAGGCCTACTGAAGTCAATTTGAGATCATTTGTGGAGTATGGTGAGTAAGGGGATCACAGTCTGGCTCATAGAACATAAGGGCTGAAACCCTGGCTTCCCTGAAATCAATGGCAAAACTCCCCTTGATTTCAATGCAACCAGGATTTCACCCAATTGATTTAAAAGACTGATAGTTAAAAAAATGGGACCAAATCTTGCCATCTATAACATCCGAGCATTAACTTCAGTAAGACAGCCTGAATGACATGGAAGGGGAAATGTGGAAATGCAACACTGTGATTGATATACTGTTTAACAGGGAACTAGTATAAATCTTTCATCACCAAGGAAATATGCTTTGAATGTTTACTTTGAGTGATACAGCTTACTGATACCTTCTGAACCTGCTTGGCCCTATAAAGAACCTTGCCAAGAAAGCCAAAGAGCATCAATGTAATGAACAGTCAAAAAAGACCTGGACTACCATTTCTGTTTGCAGTGATATAGGGCACAGCAGGGCAAAGTGGTAAATGGAAGATTTAATGGGTAGTGACCGAGTAGCTAGAAAAATTATATTTAAAGCAACTATGGGCCAGATACTCAGCTGGTTTAATGCAGTGTAGTACCACTGATTTTGCAGGAGATATGCCGACTTAGACAGCTGACGATCTGGTCCAAAACTATTTGAAAGTTACAGAAGTATTAAAATGAAACTTAAAGTAATACACTTGATCAAGTTTGCACTTTTTTTTATTATAAAGATAAGTTTGCAGTAATTAAATGTAGCCATTAATCCTAATGGACCATGATTGTCAGTAAGAACTAATTTGTTATAACAACTCTAGAGATGGCTGAAGCATTTTATTACTATTCTGTACTGAAGGAAATGCTGGAAAGTTAAAAAATGTTTCCAGATTCCAGTGTAACTGGCAGAAATTATTCCACCTTCCACATCACATTGATGAATGGCCACCCACTTGGAATATGGAGGCGATTGCCACTGATTTAACTTCCCTTTATTGCAGCATCTGAAAAGTTTTGGTTTCATTTATGTATCATGGAAATTAAACAAGTGGTCATCTGTCAGTTACACCAACACACGTCCAGAATAACTCAGCTGAGATCAGTGCAATTGCTCTGAATTGCCATCAGTGCAAGGGGCAGAATTTGGCCCTATGTCCACACAAACCATAACTTCAAAAGAAATGTTTATAACTACTCTATAACTTGGGGGGTTATTTCATCATCAATTATAAGGGCTAGATTGTGGAGTTACCAAGAGCCTGTAGTAAGGCACAGACCTAGGAAAGTACTGTGACTCCAGTCCCCCTGCTTTCCTCTTGCTCCATATGGAAGCAAGCAGTGCTAGCCCTTTACCAGGCACTGCTTTTCCCCCCTTGGCATCGGCTCAGCTGTGCTTGCTGTCATGTGGTGAGTGGAAAGGCAGGCTCTGTTCACACCCCAGTCCTGCCCTCTGACTCCCCATGCCCAGCTACCCAGGAGGATAAAAGGTGTTTCCATGTAGTTACATGACTGTGAGCAGACTTCATGGAAATATAAGATATTCAAACTTTGTTCATTCAAGTCATGAACAACTAAGTGTTCTGACACCTGGGTTCAATAGCTAGTGAAAAATATCACAGCCCTGCAACAAGGTCTCTATCCTTTGTAAAGAAAGGAACTTACAGAACTGTAGCAACAGAACACATGTGAGGTTGCTGATTTCTTTGGTTGGATTCTACCGGCAGAAACAAGGAATGGGACACTGCACCACTAGATGGCATTGCCTGGTGAAAATGCAACGATTTGTTTGGTTTTACTGCTGCTGTGCTGTGTTGCCTTGTAAATAAATTTGTTAGTCTCTAAGGTGCCACAAGTACTCCTTTTCTTTTTACGGATACAGACTAACATGGCTGCTACTCTGAAACTTGTAATCTGTTACATGTGCCCAACAACAGCCTCAAAAACAATGATGTTTTCTTCTATTACATCATGTAGACTTTTTTTGGGGGAAAAAAGTCTAAAACAATGTCTCATGATAGAAGAAGGATTTACTTGTAATTTGGGAACCAGTTATGTCCTTTAATATAAATAAACAGAGAAGCACTAAAGCAGTACAGTAACTACTGTAATAATAAACAACACTTATATAAGGCTTTTCCTCTTGAAAGAGCTTAAAAACATTAATTAATTCACTCCCATGACATCCTTATGCAACTGTATTATTAGTAGAAATAGACGAACAAATGGGGAAAAAGAGGCAGATTGCTAAGTGACAGGGTCCCAGATCCCCAAAAGTATTTAGGCGCCTTATTGATTTGAATGGAACTGAGATTCCTAAAAACCTTTGGGATCTGGGCCCCAGGGAGGCAAATTCAGAAACTCCCAATCTTGTGCTCACACCACTAAACCATAGAATATACGAGCAACAATCAATCAATCATTCTTGTACATATAAACTTGCAAGCAGACAAGTGTGAAGGAGAGACCAGTATATTGGCTATTATCTCCTGTACACAAGCCTTTTAGATTTTTCTCTCCTTGGAAATAAAATTAATGCTCTGAATTATTATTATTTTGTTGGTATAAACCAACATTTCTAAAGCCATTAATGGCTGGGGGAGGGGGGAAGGGATGTTGAAACCACAAACTGTTCCATAGAAGTGATTTTTATAAATCATATTTATATGAAAAATCTATTTACTAGCAATCATTTCTGCAAATAATATCAGAAATCTCTTCCAGAGTGACTTCTTTTGATCTACATTGTTGTCTTTACTTTGCAATGTAAATATATTCCATCAGAGGCTGGTTCAGGCTGGTGACACCTACCTTTAAGCTACAATATAGTCTTGACAGCTTTAGTGTCTTTCTATAAACAACTTTGGGACTGTTCCATAAGTGATTATAATGTTGCTTTATTTGTCAAATACACAACTTCATAGCGAACTAAGGATCAGATCCAAAGCTCATTGAAGTCAATGAAAATACTCCTGTTGATTTCAATAGGCTTTGGATCAGACCCTCGGTAATATTAACTCATGCCACCAGAAAAGTAGGAGTCATTTTAAAAAAACGCTATCTATATCATGTGGCTGAGTTAATGTTGCGTTAACTTAACTTTTGTTCCCATATACCATGAACACATCAAACTGGTCCTCCACTCTACACTAGCTTCCCATAGAATACCTTTCAAATTCAAGGTCTCAGGCCCAGATTTTCAAAGTTATTTAGGCAACTAAAGATGCAGACAGGCGCCTAGAGGAACTTTCAAAAGTGCCTAAGAAGATTACGCTCCTAAGTCAAATAGTTAGACACACAGCTTTAGTAAGGCTTTTGACACAGTCCCACATGACATTCTTATAAGAAAACTAGGGAAATGTGGTCCAGATAATACTACTATAAGATGGGTGCATCACTGGCTGAAAGACTGTACTCAAAGAGCAGTTGCCAATGGTTTACTGTCAAACTGGGAAGATGTATTTAGTGGAATCCGGTAGGGGTCTCTTCTGAGTCCAATACGATTCGACTTTTCATTAATGACTTGGATAATGGAGTGGAAAATATGCTTATACAAATTGTGGATGACACCAGTTGGGATGGGTTGCAAGCTTTGGAGGACAGGTTCAACATTCGAAATAGCCTTGACAGATTGGTCTGAATTCAACAAGATAAAATTCAAAATAAATAAGTACAAAGTCCTGCACTTTGGAAGGGAAAATCAAATTCACAACTACAAAATGGGGAATAAGTGGTAGTACTGGTGAAAAGTAGCTGGGGTTATAGTGGATCACAAATTAATATGAATCAACAATGTGATGCAGCTGCAAAAAAAGGCTACTGTCATTCTGGAGTATATTAAGAGGATTGTCGAGTGTAAGACATCGGAGGTAATTGTCCCATTCTATTCAGCACTGGTGAGACCTCAGCTGGAGTATTGTGTCTAGTTCTGGGCACCACACTTTAAGAAAGATATGGACCATTTGGAGGGAGTCCAGAGGAGAACAACAAAAATGATATAAGGTTTAGAAAACCCGACCTATGAGGAAAGGTTAAAAAACAGCATGGTTAGTCTTGAGAAAAGAAGATGGAGTGGGGACCTGACAACAGCCTTCGAATATATTAAGGGTTGTATAAAGAGGATGATCAGTTGGCCTCCATGTCCAGTGAAGGCAGAATAAAAAGTAATTGCCTTAATCTGTAGCAAGGGAGATTTAGGTTAGATATTAGGAAAAACTTTAACTATAAGGGCAGTTATATTCTGTAATAAAGTTTCCAAGGGAGATTGTGGAAACGCCCATTATTGGAGGTTTTTAAGAACAGGTTAGGCCAGTGGTTCTCAACCAGGGATATGTGTACCCCTGAGGATACACAGAGGTCTTCCGGGGGTACATCAACTCATCTAGATATTTGCCTAGTTTTACAACAGACTACATAAAAAGGATTAGCAAAGTCAATACACACTAAAAATTCATACAACTTGTTTATACTGCTCTATATACTATACTCTGAAATGCAAGTACAATATTTATATTCCAATTGATTTATTTTATAATTATATGGTAAAAATGACAAAGTCAGCAATTTTTCAGCACTAGTGTGCTGTGACACGTTTGTATTTTATGTCTGATTTTTAAGGAAGTAGTTTTTAAGTGAGTTGTAACTTGGGGGGTACACCAGGCAAAGACTCCTGAAAGGGATACAATAGTCTGGAAAGGTTGACAGCCACTGGGTTAGGTAAATGCCTGCCAGGGATGGTCTAGGAGGTATACTTGGTCCAGTCTCTGTGCAAGGGGTTGGACTAGCTGACCTCTCAAGGTCCCTTCCAGCCCTATATCTCTATGATTTTGCAGTCGGTTGTGTGGTTGTAGTTACTAAGCGTTCTTCACTTGATAGCACAGAGGGTATATTTTCAAAGTCTGTATGGGGATTTAGATACATGATTCTCATTAATATTAATAGGTTTCAGAGTAGCAGCCATGTTAGTATTAATATTAATTGCACTCACATTATGAAATCGCCACATACTACTTTGAAAACTTATTCCTAGGTGTCTGATAAAGAAATCTAATAAGGGGCATAGTTTCCCCTTTCTTCTCCGCACAGAGCTCCCATTGACATTAACAGCAGCTCTTCCCATGAATCCAGGGAAGGATAATATAAAACCTCTTTAGTCCTCCATCAAAGCTGAGAACTTTAAGAACCTTCTAAGTAATTAGTTCCCCTATTTATTATTTTTATTTGTTACTAGTATAGCACCAGAAGTCAATTCTAGAAGCTTTTCCAATGAATTCAAAGTAATAAAAAGTGGTTTGGCCTTTTAAGAGAACCATCAGTTCAAAGTGCTTTCAGCATAATCCAACTAAATCACTCATTAAAACAGGACTATCTTTATTTTCTGGTATATAGGCTTGCTGCTCCTGTTTTATATTTCTAATCACAATGTATATTTGTTTGTTCAATGCCATTATTTTTAATAATTCTTTGGACATTGTATTTTTTAAGGGAATTCATGTCCTGACTTCTCTCTGAGCCCTTCACTCTTCCCCATTCTCCACAGCCCCCAGCAGTTAAAAATCCCCACAGCTGGAAGAGCTGTCTTGCCACTAGTTATGCACAACATAGCCCTCTCTCCCACACCAGATGTTTGAAGACCCCTGTGACCATGGACTCTCTGCCTACAGGCAGTGATTCAAGGACAGGAGTACAAGTTCTACTCTTTCTACAGCCAATGCTCTGGGAATAGGAGCAAAGGAAATTTCTGTCCAGCCACTTTCCTATGACCTCCTGCTTCTTATATTAAAGTAATAGTATCAGAGTGCAGGTTCTCCCTGTTGTCCTAAACCAAAAAGCCAGCTTCCAGTGTGCAGGGCCTGGGATCCCAGAGTGCATATGATTCTGTGGAAACCACTGAAGGAATTCACTGGCCTTCTTCTGAAGCCGGTGTTCTAATGGTGACTTCCTGCAGCCTAATACCCTCCATCTATTTTCCAGAGACTAGGCCTCTTTTAGGTGCCAGTTTGGCAGCTACAGGCTCCCAGAATACTGCTCAGAGCCTTATCAACAGCATCCTTGCTCAGTTCTAAGATGGAAAACCATTAAGGACTTAGTAAAGGAACAGAAGAGTGTTGTGGCTCAGTTAAGTGATGTAATATTATTTTACATATTAAGCAAAGATTATTTCTTAGCCCATAATAGGAAACATGGTTATTTCTTGCTTAGCAATACTCTTTCTCTATCATCCTCCTAGCCACTACTTTTCTTTTTTCCTTCCCAAATTATCACAGTATTACCATATATGTACTTAAAAGGAAGAATATGTGGCTAACAGATTCATGTGAACACCTAATATTACTCTCTTTCCTGCTCTGGCCCGTAATATTTTTGTGGCTTGAATGACACAACAAAGATTGGGGAGGCAATTATCTGTCAAGAGAAACCCTAGTACATAGATTGTTCTACTTTTATTTCTTCACTGCTGTGTGCTGTTAAAGGAGCCTTGCATGCTGCTTGCACTATCTTTTATCTACCTTGAGTATTGCTAAATTAAATGTATTTGTACACCCATGAACTAATCTTGAGAAAATGTATAATCATTTATTGCATTGCATTTCTGAAATTATGGTGAAACTGAATCATAAAAAAGTGCATAAGGACAGAGCTTATGAATTTTATTTTATGCACAGGATTATCCATGTGCGCTGAACGATGAAAGAGTTGCAATGATCAGTACACCTTTTCACTGAAGAAATTAGTAAGCAAGAAAGTATGCATTACTTTTCAGCCTTTAAGTTAAGCTGCCCGGGGGCAGCCTTCACTTGTGCACCTTCCTTTATGGCAGATTTTCATTTTTAACACACATATTTGAAGCACTGAAGCATAGCATACTTGTAAAATGGAAAAAGAAAAGGAGTACTTGTGGCACCTTAGAGACTAACCAATTTATTTGAGCATGAGCTTTCGTGAGCTACAGCTCACTTCATCGGATGCATACCGTGGAAACTGCAGCAGACTTTATATATACACAGAGAATATGAAACAATACCTCCTCCCACCCCACTGTCCTGCTGGTAATAGCTTATCTAAAGTGATCATCAGGTGGGCCATTTCCAGCACAAATCCAGGTTTTCTCACCCTCCACCCCCCCACACAAATTCACTCTCCCTGGATGGGCTAGCACCAGCAGGAGAGTGAATTTGTGTGGGGGGGTGGAGGGTGAGAAAACCTGGATTTGTGCTGGAAATGGCCCACCTGATGATCACTTTAGATAAGCTAGTGAATTTGTGTGGGGGGTGGAGGGTGAGAAAACCTGGATTTGTGCTGGAAATGGCCCACCTGATGATCACTTTAGATAAGCTATTACCAGCAGGACAGTGGGGTGGGAGGAGGTATTGTTTCATATTCTCTGTGTATATATAAAGTCTGCTGCAGTTTCCACGGTATGCATCCGATGAAGTGAGCTGTAGCTCACGAAAGCTCATGCTCAAATAAATTGGTTAGTCTCTAAGGTGCCACAAGTACTCCTTTTCTTTTTGCGAATACAGACTAACACGGCTGTTACTCTGAAACTTGTAAAATGGAAAGTATCTTTACTTAGTGGACATTAGTTTGCTGTTTCAAGTCCAGTTCCTTGTCCCATATTCACGAAAGCACTTTGGGCACATGCTTAATTTTATGCATTAACTTGAAGTCAGTGTGACTTAAGCATGTACTTAAAACTAAGCATGTGCTTAAGTGCTTTAGTGAATCAGATCACACATGACAAAATGTGGGATTTGATTCAGTACGGGTAGATATGGGGTCCACCTAACCAAGCAGGGGAAGACCATCTTTGTGCACTGATTCACCAATCAAGTAAGGAGGATTTTAAACTAGGTTCAAAGGGGACAGAGGGCAAAAACCCAGAGGTAAGCATAAAAAGGCAACCTTAGTAGACCACTAGATGTTTGGGCAGGGAGAGGAGAGGCAGACAAGGAAAATTACAATAGAATCATTGCAGCAACAAGAGAAATCAGTGAGTGAATCTGCTCAATATCGTACCTGTCCATACACAAATGCAAGGAATATGGGGAATAAATAAGAAGAACTGGAACTATTACCCATAAGCCAAATTATGAATCAATTGGCATCACAGAGACTTGACGGGATAAGTTTCATGACTGGAATATTGGTATAAAGGGGTATGGCTAGTTCAGGAAATACAGGCAGGATAACAAGGGAGGAGGTGTTGCATTAAATATCAAGAATGTATACCCTTGTTCTGAGGACAAGGAAAAGGGAGAAACAGACTATTTGACAGTCTTTGGGTAAAGGTAAAGGGGTAAAAAATAGGGGTGATGTCATGGTAGTGGGTCTACTACAGATAGTAGCTATATAGACAGACAAAATTCATAGTCCATTTTGGTCAATTTTACAGTCATAGGATTTTAAGAAGAGTCAGTTTCACAGTTTCAGATGTTTAGCGCTGAGATTGCACAGTGTTGTAACGGTGGGGGTCTTGACTCAAAAGGAGGCAGGGGGATGTCACAAAGCTATTGTAAAGGGGTCACGGGATTGCCACCCTTACTTCTGTGTGGCTGTTGGTAGGGGTGCTGCTTTCAGAGTTGGGCAGCGCCCAGCTCTAAAGCCAGCACTGCCACCAACAGCAGCACAGAAGTGAAGGTTGCAGAGTATGGGGGGGGGGGTCATCACTTTGGGGGCGGGGGAGCTGGCCTTCTGGGAGGCAACTGCCCATGGCCCCAAGGTTAGGGGGGCAATGTGGTCTCTCCAAGACCCCTTTAACCCCTGAGTACTGGGTCTGGAACCAGGGAGGGGCAGGGCTGGGGGCACCCCACCCGGGAACCTCTACCGTGGTGCTGGGCTCTAGTTCAGAGGTGGGCAAACTACAGCCCGCGGGCCACATCCAGCCTGCGGGACCCTCCTGCCCAGCCCCTGAGCTCCTGCCCTGGAAGGCTCGCCTCCGGCCCCTCCCCTGCTGTCCCCCCTCCCCTGCAGCCTCAGCTCGCTCCGCTGCCGGCGCAGTGCTCTGGGGGGTGGGGCTGTGAGCCCCTGGGGCAGCGCAGCTGCAGAGCCCGGCCTGACCCGGTGCTCTGTGCTGCATGGTGGTGGCGGCGGCATGGCCCGGCTCCAGCCAGGTGACACGGCTGTAGTGCTGCCAGCTACCGATGCTCCAGGCAGCGCGGTAAGGCGGTAAGGCGGCAGGGATTGGGGGGGGGGGGTTGGATAGAGGGCAGGGGAGTTCGGGGTGGTCAGAGGGCAGGGGTGTGGGTAGGGGTTGGGACAGGAACAGGGGGTTGAATGGGGGCAGGGGTCCCGGGGGGGCAGTCAGGAAGGAGAGGGTGGTTGGATGGGGTGGCAGGGGGCAGTTGGGGCAGGGGTCCAGGGGCAGTCAGGGGACAGGGAGCAGGGGTGTGTGAATGGGGCAGGGGTACCCGGGGGGATGTCAGGGAATGGGGGGGTTGGATGGGGCAGGAGTCATGGGAAGTGGGGGGGGGTGGATAGGAGGTGGGGGCTGGGCCATGACCCCCTTCCCTAACCAGCCCTCCATACAATTTCTGAAACCCGATGGCCCTCAGGACAAAAAGTTTGCCCGCCCCTGCTCTAGCTGCTAGTATTGGTGGGCTGGGGAGGGACGGGACTTCCTCTTCTCCTGCACAGGCTGCTCCCAGGGCCTGGTCTGACCCACATCCGGGAGCCTCCCCCAGTTGCAGGAAGCTCTGTAGTTTCACTGCCTTCAGAGCCCAAGGAGGTGGATGAGGCATTTCAAGAACAAACAATAGAAGTATCCAAACACAAGATCTGGTAGTAATGTGGGACATAAACTACCCAGATATCTGTTGGAAAAGTAATATGGCAAAACACACAATTTCCAGTAAGTTCTTGGGATGTACTGGGGACAATTTGTCTCCCCCCCCAAAAATAGAGGAAGTAACCAGGGGAACAGCCCTTTCAGACTTGATTTTGACAAACTGGGAGGAATTGGTTGTGGATCTGAAGGTGGAAGGCAATTTGGGTGAGAGTGACCATGAAATGATAAGACATCATGATTCTAAGGAAAGGGAGGAGTGAGAGCAGCAGAGAAAGGACAACAGATTTCAGAAAAGCAGACTTTAACCAACTCAGTGAACTGGTAGGTAAGCTCCCACAGGAAGAATTTTAAAGGTATTTTAAAGAATCCTTATTGAGGTTGCAGGAATAAACCATCCCGATGTGTAGAAAGAATAGTAAATATAGCAAGTGACCAGCTTGGCTTAACAGTGAAATCCTTGCTGATCTTAAACACAAAAAAGAAGCTTACAAGAAGTGGAAGATTGGACAAATGACCAGGGAGGAGTATAAAAATATTGCTCAGGCATGCAGGAGTGAAATCAGGAAGGCCAAATCACACTTGGAGTTGCAGCTAGCAAGAGATGTTAAGAGTAACAAGAAGGGTTTCTTCAGGTATGTTAGTGTAAGGGGACTGTTTCCCCCTTACTAACATTCAGTGTGGGTGTTTTAGTTTCTAGCTCCCAGTACTAAAATGGGGAAAGGGTTGATGGGGAATTAGGACCCTGAGACTGACAGCCCCCAGGAACAATGGGGAGATGCCAATGCTCCAGGTCAGCCTGAATGACAGGGCGGGCAGGCTAATCAGGGAGTCAGGAGGCCAGGGAGGTCCCGTGTTCTGTGTGAACTGGACTTGTCTGGGTCAGACAGAGTGGGGCCGAGCTAAGGAGAAAGCAGAGGCCCAAGCTCAGCTAGGGAACAGAGCTGGGCCAGATCCACAGAGAGCAGACCCTGTCCTGGGAGCAGAGCTGCAGCCCCAAAGCCAGAGGCACAGCCCAGAGACAGCAGACTTGCCCTGAGAAGAAAGCTGCAGCAACCAGAGCCAGAGAGGCCAGAAAAGCAGCCCAGGGAGCTGGAGGCAGACCAACAGTGCTGAGACAGAGTGGTGGAGCTGGGGCTGGAGCAGTCCGGAGCTGGGTGCAGTGAGCAGCTGGGGATAGTGAAGGGGACCCTGGGTACTGGGCCCAGCAAAGGGAGACACCTCAGCCAAGAGGCTCTGCAGGCCAGGCTTGGATCGTAACCCCGACAGGGCGGGGGTGACACTGGGAAGGAGGGTCCTACCACTTAGAGCCTGAGAGCGTGTGGCCACCACCAGAGCAAGTATCCAACCCACAGCATCCCTGAAGCACAGCCAGGGCCTGAGAAGAAGGCCTGGGACTTACAAGGAACAGTCTGTGAACTGCCTTGACATTCCAGAGACACTGTTTGTGATGTTCCCTGCCACAGAGCAGGTTGATGTGTTTCCTTTAACCTTTCTCATTTTTCCTTATTCTTTTTAAAATTAATTGTTGATTAAATAACTTGCATTTGCTTTAAATTGTATGTAATGGTCAGTGGGTCAGAGAAGTGCCCAGTGCAGAGAGAGTACCCCGGAGTGGGGACACCCTAGCCTCTGTCCTAGGTGACCACAGCAGGGTTGGGGGTTGAGCCCCACCAGGAATCCTGGGCCCAGCCCCGCTGGGGTTACGAAGACTCTGCCAGACAGGAGATTGGAAGGGGACTCCTCAAGGGCAGAGAGACCACTGGGTAAAGGAATTGGGAGCGAGGACTCAGATCCTTTCGCTAGCCCACTTCACCGGGGTAGTGCAGAAGCCAGGAAAGTTCCCCACAATAGCAGGACTATTCCCCCGCTTACATTAGCAACAAGAAGAAAGTCAAGGAAAGTGTGGGCCCCTTACTAAATGAGGGAGGCAACCTAGCGACAGAGGATGTGGAAAAAGCTAATGTACTCAAAGCTTTTTTTGCCTCTGTCTTCACGAACAAGGTCAGTTCCCAGACTACTGCACTGGGCAGCACATCATAGGGAGGAGGTGACCAGCCCTCTGTGGAGAAAGAAGTGGTTCGGGACTATTTAGAAAAGCTGGATGAGCACAAGTCCATGGGGCCGGAAGCACTGCATCCGAGAGTGCTAAAGGAGTTGGCGGATGTGATTGCAGAGCCATTGGCCATTATCTTTGAAAACTCATGGTGATCGGGGGAGGTCCCAGAAGACTGGAAAAAGACTAATGTAGTGCCCATCTTTAAAAAAGGGAAGGAGGAGGATCCGGGGAACTATAGGCCAGTCAGCCTCACATCAGTCCCTGGAAAAATCATGGAGCAGGTCCTCAAGGAATCAATTCTGAAGCACTTAGAGGAAAGGAAAGTGATCAGGAACAGTCAGCATGGATTCACCAAGGGCAAGTCATGCCTGACTAATCTAATTGCCTTCTATGATAAGATAACTGGCTCTGTGGATGAGGGGAAAGTAGTGGATGTGTTATTCCTTGATTTTAGCAAAGCTTTTGATACGGTCTCCCACAGTATCTTGCCATCAAGTTAAAGAAGTATGGGCTGGATGAATGGACTATAAGGTGGAAAGCTGGCTAGACTGTTGGGCTCAATGGGTAGTGATCATTGGCTTCATGTCTAGTTGGCAGCCGGTATCAAGCGGAGTGCCCCAAGGGTCGGTCCTTGGGCCGGTTTTGTTCAATATCTTCATAAATGATCTGGAGGATGGTGTGGATTGTACCCTCAGCAAGTTTGCAGATGACACTAAACTGGGAGGAGTGGTAGATACGCTGGAGGGTAGGGATAGGATACAGAGGGCCCTAGACAAATTAGAGGATGGGGCCAAAAGAAATCTGATGAGGTTCAACAAGGACAAGTGCAGAGTCCTGCACTTAGGATGGAAGAATCCCATGCACCGCTACAGACTAGGGACCGAATGGCTAGGCAGCAGTTCTGCAGAAAAGGACTTAGGAGTTACAGTGGACAAGAAGCTGGATATGAGTCAACAGTGTGCCCTTGTTGCCAAGAAGGTTAACGGCATTTTGGGCTGTATAAGTAGAAGCATTGCCAGTAGATTGAGGGACGTGATCGTTCCCCTCTATTTGACATTGGTGAGGCCTCATCTGGAGTACTGTGTCCAGTTTTGGGCCCCACACTACAAGAAGGATGTGGAAAAATTGGAAAGCGTCAAGCGGAGGGCAACAAAAATGATTAGGGGACTGGAACACATGACTTACGAGGAGAGGCTGAGGGAACTGGGATTGTGTAATCTGCAGAAGAGAAGAATGAGGGGGGATTTGATAGCTGCTTTCAACTACCTGAAAGGGGGTTCCAAAGAGGATGGCTCTAGACTGTTCTCAGTGGTAGCAGATGACAGAACAAGGAGTAATGGTCTCAAGTTGCAGTGGGGGAGGTTTAGGTTGGATATTAGGAAAAACTTTTTCACTAGCAGGGTGGTGAAGCACTGGAATGTGTTACCTAGAGAGGTGGTGGAATCTCCTTCCTTAGAGGTTTTTAAGGTCAGGCTTGACAAAGCCCTGGCTGGGATGATTTAGTTGGGGATTGGTCCTGCTTTGAGCAGGGGGTTGGATTAGATGACCTCCTGAGGTCCCTTCCAACCCTGATATTCTATGAAGACGAGCAAGGGGGAAAAAAGAGTTCTGGAGAGCAGGCATGTTTTCAAGAAGACAATATTAATGGCACAACTGCAAACTGTCCTGATGCGAAGGAAAGACAGGAAGAATAGTTAGAGGCCAATATGGCTCCATCAGGAGCTCTTTACTTACCTGAAAATAAAAAAGGAATCCTACCAAAAGTGGAAACAGGGACAACTTATTAAGGAGGAGCACACAAGAATAGCATAAGAATGCAGGGACAAAATCAGAAAGGCTAAGGCATAAAATGAGTTACACCTAGCAAGGGACATAGTAGGCAATGAGGTTCTTTAATATATTAGGAGCAAGAGAAAAATGAAGGAAAGTATAGGTCCCTCTATTTCATGGTCAAGGAGAGCTAATAATTGAGGACATCAAGAAGGCTGAGGTGTTTAATGCCTATTTTGCATCAGTCTTCACTCAAAAGATGAATAGCAACCAGATACTCAACTCAATGAATATTAGCAAGGGGAAGGAATGCAAGCCAAAATAAGGAAGAACAGGTTAAAGAATATTTAGACAAGTTATATGTATTCAAGTCAGCAGGGCCTGCTGAAATTCATTCTAGGAAATTTAAGGAACTGACTGAAGCTATCTTGGAACCGTTAATAATTATCTTTGAAAACTCATGGAGGACGGTTGAGGTTCCAAAGAACTGGAAAACATAAGAACATAAGAATGGCCATACTGGGTCAGACCAAAGGTCCATATAGCCCAGTATCCTGTCTTCCGACAGTGCCCAATGCCAGGTGCCCCAGAGGGAATGAACAGGTGATCATCAAGTGATCCATCCCCTGTCACCCATTCCCAGCTTCTGACAAACAGACACTAGGGACACCATCTCTTCCCATCCTGTCTAATAGCCACTGATGGACCTATCCTCCATGAATTTATCTAGGTCTTTTTTGAACACTGCTGTAGTCTTGCCCTTCACAACATCCTCTGGCAAAGAGTTCCACAGACTGACTGTGCGTTGTGTGAAGAAATACTTCCTTTTGTTTGTTTTAAACCTGCTGCCTATTAATTTTATTTGGTGACCCCTAGTTCTTGTGCTATGTGATGGAGTAAATAACACTTCCTTATTTACTTTCTCCACACCAATAATGATTTTATAGACTTCAATCATATCCCCCCTTAGTCGTCTCTTTTCCAAGCTGAAAAGCCCCAGTCTTATTAATCTCTCCTCATACGGAAGATGTTCCATACTCCTAGTAATTTTTGTTGCCCTTTTTTGAACCTTTTCCAATTCCAATATATCTTTTTTGAGATGGGGTGATGACAGCTGCACACAGTATTCAAGATGTGGGCATACCATGATTTATATAGACTCGGGCAATATGATATTTTCTGTCTTATTATCTATCCCTTTCTTAATGATTCCCATTAAGATGTTCACTTTTTTGACTGTCGCTGCACACTGGGTGCAAACTAGTACCTGTCTTTAACAAGGGGAACAAAGAGGTCCCTGGGACTTATTAGACCTAACTTGAATAGGTGGAAAAATATTGGAACAAATGATTAAACAATCAATTTGTAGGCCTAGAGGATAATGGGGTTATAAGAAATACCTAGCATGCCTTTTTCAAGAATAACTCATGCCACATCAACTTAATTTCCTTTTTTTACAGTGTTACTGCCCTACTGGATAGGGGGGAAAGATGTGATCCATCTTGATTTTAGTAAGGCTTTTGAGATTCTGATAAGCAAACTATCAAAATGTGGTCTAGATGAATTTACTATAAAGTGGATGCACAACTGGTTGAAAGACCGTACTCAAAGAATAGTTATCAGTGGCTCACTGTCAAACTGGGAGGGTATATCTAGTGACATCCTGCAGGGGTCAGTCATGGGTCTGGTACTATTCAATATTTTCATTAATGATTTGGATAATGGAGTGGAATGTACACTTACACTATTTGGAGATGACACCAAGCTGGGAGGGGTTGCAAGCACTTTGGAGGACAGGATTAGAATTCAAAACAACCTTGACAAATCTGAGAACTGGTCTGAATTCAACAAGATGAAATCCAGTATGGGCAAGTGCAAAGTTCTGCACTTAGGAAGGAAAAAATCAAATGTACAACTCCAAAACAGGGTATAACTGGCTAGGTGGCAGTACTGGTGAAAAGGATCTTGGGTTATAGTGGCTCACAAATTGAATATGAGTCTACAATGTGATGCAGGTGCAAAAAAGACTAATAGTCTGGGGTGTGTTAACAGGAGCATCATATGTAAGATAAAGGAGGTAATTGTCCTGCTTTACTTGGCACTGGCATGGCCTCAGCTGAAGTACAGTGTCCATTTCTGGGCACCACATTTTTGGAAAGATATAAGATGTGGTATATTGGAGAGAGTCCAGAGAAAAAAGTTTTAGAAAACCTGACCTGCATGGAAAGGCTAAAAAACTGGGCATGTTTAGTCTTGAGTAAAGATGGAGGAACCTGATAACTATTTTGAAATATGTTAAGGGCTGTTACAAAGAGGATGGGGATCGATTGTTCTCCATGTCCACTGAAGGAAGGACAAGTAGTAATGCGCTTAATCAGCAGCGAGGGAGATTTAGGGTAGATATTAGGAAAAACTTTCCACCTATAAGGACAGTTATGCTCTTGAATAGGCTTCCAAGGGATGTTGTAGAATCCCAATCTCTGGAAGCTTTTAATAACAGGTTGGACAAACACCTGTCAGGGCTGGTCTAGGTTTCCTTGCTCCTGCCTCAACGTAGGAGGCTGGACTTGGCCACCTGTCAAGGTCCCTTCCAGCCTGACATCTTCTCCACATTTAGTATTAATTGGGACCTTGTTGACGGGTTCAGAAAAAGAAAAAAAGCCAAGGACTGAGCAAGCATGAAGACGGAACTACCCTCCCACTCTTAGTGGTGGGTCTACTGGGAGGTGGCACAGGCACACAAGCCGAGTTGTATGGGGAAAGCTGCCCTGCTACTGTTCATGCAGTGTTCGGTGGATAAAAGCATGGAGTTCTCTTTGGCTGGGTACGTGGTTGGTACAATGTGACATCTTTAAGGGTGATGGTGAATTGAAAGGTGAGGAAAAGAGGCAGACCCCAGACCTCTCTTCTCCAAAAACCCGATAATCATTTTAGGACTATAGTAGCTATATAAGGAAACTCTGACTTCCTATATGGAAACATTTAAATGGATGCTAAACACCAAGGATGCAGTGGATATTGTGTCTTGTTAAAGGTCAAATTTCAGTGTTCATCACAGGCTTTTCTCCCATTTCCACAATCTCTAATTCCATTGCATAACGGAAGAGGACAGAATCCCAACAGGATGATTCTGACAATGGAGGCCGGGAATTGGACTGTAGCATATAAAGGCACTTCTGTACAAATGCTGTTTTCATGTCTGATTGAAGACTTGCTTTTAATAGCTTATATCACGTGCAAAGTCTGGTCAGCAGCAGACTTACCTGACTGAGCAGATTGAGCCTGTATAACAAGAGACATTAGTCAAAAACAGAAACACAATGCAAAATGAGGTGTTCTGGATTTATAAATAGGTATTTCAGTGCTGTGATATGACATGTTATAAGAACGAAGAATGGCATACTTTACTTTCCAAATGCCATGATGTCAATTATTTTTGCTTTATGGAATTATTTAAATATCGTAAATGGTCTCCGGTAGGAATTAAACTCCAGAACCTTCACTACAGTCTCAGCCTCAGAACAATATGCATCAATATTTCATTATGAATGTTTTCATATGAAAGGGTCTTTTTAGACTTTATAGGCCTGTTTAATCCCTGTTTATGGAAAGGTATGCACACCCTCAGGGGATCTGGAGCATTGCCTAATAAATATTGGAAGCAATTAGGTGAGATTGTTAGCAAGTGTATCCATTCTGAATCACAATTATTTACATTTCATACTCCAAGCGTATGAATAAGCACTGATGAGAGACGACTCAGTTCTGCAAACAGAGGCAGATTACATTTTCTTTGGACTTGTAAACTTGACCTTCTTTGGCCAAGACATCAGGTGAACGAGTAAGGAAAAGCCTTAACACAAAGGACTTGCTTTTCAATCCCTTGATTGCAAAGATGTGTGCCTGGTAGAAGATTCCCTTGCAGCATCCAAAGCTAGTCAGGAAATAGAAAAAAAGCATGGATATTTCAATTTTTCCATCCACATTTCATTAGTCAAAGTTTTTCAACCAACTCTGCCGTCCAAGGTTCAAACATGTTTAGGTAGAATATTGTCTAGAGATTTATCTATGGTTTGAAGGAATGTTTCTTAATGTGTCAAGGATGCTATTTTTTTTTTCTTTTTGCAACGAAGGACCCATTGGAATTTAGGATGTCTTCACTAATTCAAAATTTTAACTACACATTTACTACCCCAAACTCTTGTTTTAATGGACATTTAGATAAAAATGGTTCCACAACACAAAATTAGCAAATAATTACTAATCTTGGATGAATCCTGATACCGGTTATTATCTAAAGCCACACTACTTCAGTCTCCTTCCAACTGCCTCCAAGCCCCTTCTCTCCCCATTCTTTGCTCCCCCATCCTCCTCATCTCCCGCACCCCACTTTTAGCTAACCCCTTACCATTACACAGCAGTTGCTGGGGGGATAATTAACTTTTGTTTAATCTTCTTCCAGTGTTTTCACATTAGATCGTGTTACCAAACTGGAAAATTTGAGTGTGCTTCTGTGTCTTGAGTGTGAATGTATTGGCTGTTGTATTCTGAAGACAGAGTATTTGCACACTAAGTTTGCAGGTTGTTACAGCTGAGGAAATTTACCTGTTTGGGAATGTAAGATACACACAGGGGCCCTGGTTCTGCATTTCCCTAAAGCTCCTGCATGCTGGCTCTGCTGGTGTACAGGTCCATCAGATCTTCCAAACAGGGAATACTCCCATCCTAAGGAGGATATCGTGTATGGCAGCTGAACAGCCCTATGCTGTCTCCTCTCACGGACCCTAAGGTATAGGAGTGTGAGAGGTGTGACGAGGCATGTTGGGGTTGGAGGTGTGAGCTACAGAAATGGCCCATACAGAGCTGGTGCAACACAGCATAAATTAGAGAAGTCTCCAGTCAGCCCCAGAATCCAGGAGGGCCAAAGTGACATAAAGCTACCCTTACTGTCTCCCATTATGTCCTGTCCTGTGCCTAGTATGAGAATAGAGCAGCTGAGAATCAGGGTCTGGATAGCGCAAAAACACATGAACAGAAATAGCAAAAGTCTCTTGATTCCTTCACTAGACAGACTTCTAGGGCTCAGCAGTAAGTACATTACATCATGAATGTCATGTCTCCTAAAGCTTGCAACATCCTTTCTCCAAGCCCCACTCTGTTCATCTCTTAATACTCAGCCGCTGCCTCAGTATGAGGCCACACTACTGCATAGCGTTCAGGAACACTAAAAACCGCTCTTTCAAAAGCCACGTTAGTAGAGCACAGGTATGGCCAACCCTAGCCCAAAGCTGATCTAAAACATCAACACACAAGCAGCACAGACATTTTATTTAATAAAATATCATCTGGGGCAAGAATGTCGCCACTCCTCTATTTTGCCTTTGCCTCCACACTTGGTATCATCCTGGTCCTCCAAGGCTTATTCCCCAAATCCCCTCTCTCCATTGAGAGTAACAATTTCAACTGCTAATTGCATTATGTTGCGTTTCTGCTGAAGCTTAGCGAGGATTTTTCCAGCTTTAACAAAGTGACAGAGATGCCAAGGATTAAAGTTCTTATAGCATATTTTCAATGATGCATTCACCAAGCAAGATGTTAGTAATGATTAAGGTAAAGAAGTGTGATAAGCATGGTATATACAAATATTACGATGTAGCCACTATCTTTAACTTTCCTAGAGGCTATTTGCTATGAGAAAATCAAGCCTACACCAACTACAGCCAGGTATCATGTAGGGAGATGCTGTGCTGGACATGCCCCCCAAAGCTTCAACTTCACTGCTATTCCGGTCTTTGGTCTCTCCTAAGCAAAGGCTGGCCTTTATGTTAAAATTATTTAGTGGTTTTGTAACATGGGTAAGCAGCCTCAAGGGATGAGGTTGAAACCAAATTCATTAATGTTAGATTTAAATCCAGGCCCCTAGAGGTGAAAGGTATGAATATCCACCATGTTCTATGATTCCAAAAGCAATCTGATAGATGCACATCAATGAAGGACTCACTAGCATGTAGCCAAACCCAAACACACCACTAATTGAAGCTTGGCAGAGTATTATGAAAAATACATTCCTCCATTAAATGCAATAGGAGCAAGTAGCTGATATTCCTGTTCCAGCATATTTATGAAGAAAATATATGAGGGAGACCATGGGGAAATCTTATAAGAGACACAAGGTGGGGCAGGTAATATCTTTTATTGGACCAACTTCAGTTGGTGGAAGGTACAAGCTTTCAAGCATCACAGAACTCTTCTTCGGGTCTGGGGAAGGAAAGCAGAACGGCTGAGCTAATTACAAATTGCAACAGATTGCTAAGCAAAAGGGGTTAACATGTTGTGGGAGACCACTGAAAATTAAGTGGGCACCTGAGGGTTAGACTGTTAAGCTTAAGGGCTTACATGCTTTAGGCCCCAGTTCAACAAATGAATGACCCTTGGAAATACATAATTATTTACACTTTTAACTGCATTATAAACACAACACCAACTATTTATATATTACTCAGCATTTTAAAGTGCTGTAAAAACATTCATCAATCTTGACCACAGTCATGAGCTAGGTAAGCAGGGAACACACACTTAAACTGAAGTATCTATATTCTCACATAAAGTCTCTCTAACTTAATTAATTTGAATTGCCAGGAATCCTGGATGTTAACTGAGTCTCTGCATTTCCAAGTTAGAATTCACAACTGGCTGAACTAATTTGCGAGCTCCACCATATATATTTTAGCACAAACATGACTCTTAAAAATAGTGGACTAATGTGGTTTAAAAACAATCCCTCCTCCACGTTATTTAAAAGATACATATCTAAGAAACATCATCATAGCCTGTTTTGCCAGGGAAAGGGTATTTCCCACCCCCCCTACTGCACTTCTGTATTTAGTAACGCTGGGCAGAAAGACCAACATTTGATTTTTTTACTGTAATACATGCAAACTGCTGAAACTTCTTACACTCTTGGCTACTGTCTTACATGGGAGCAAGTAAGAACTCTCCCAAGCCTCACTATATTATGTTTTAGACAAGGAGGAACTAAACTGATACTTCGCTCGAGAACTATTTAGCACCATGAGCAATAAACAGCCAAAGTGTAATTACACCATCTGCAAACGTCTTTTAGCACTGAGCACATTCCGAATTACCATAAGTATCCTATCATTCTATGTTAATGGCACCTGCATGCATGAATAGTTTTATGGATCCAAAATAATTTTATTAGGGGTCACTATTAAAATCTCCTATGAAGTATTTTTCCTGCCATACTTGATGTTATTTTATTACAGTTCTGAAAATAAAACTAACTGTATCAACAGAGCTGTCTTGTTGGGTAATGCAGAGAAAGAGGTGATGTGGGAACATCAAGCAGTGAGGCAGATGCCTGGGACAGCAAAATACATTCACACCTGGTAATTAAAGTATTGGATTTGATATTGTACCACATAAGTTTATAAAGAAACTGGATAAAAACCAAGCAGGTACAAATACCACCATTTGGATTAGAAATTGGTTAAAAACACAGAAACAGAGTAATTATTTATGGAAAGGTCCAAATGGATACCCCTTAGTAAGTGGGGTAATTAACACTGGTTATTCTGTATTCTGGTAAACATCATATAATAAGATTGATTGAATTTACTTTATTTTTTCAGATTCATCAGTGACACCAAACCCGGATGAATAGCAGACACATTTCTAGTGGAAGTTGACCTGGAGGGAGTATAGCAGTGGCTTATACATATTGAGGTGAGTGTGACCTTGAACTCCATATGTTTACAGAAATATGCTTATCAGTGTGAATATAACATAACTGAAATATGCTTTTTGCAAAAGGTCTCTTGTAAGGTATCATTAAATCTTGATGGCTCCCACTGACCAGGACAATTGGTTGTAAATGGTTCTGTTTACTTGTAAGCCTTCCTATATACCTGGGTGCCAGCCAATGAGTAATGAAGTCTCATAGGACATGTGAACATGTCACATGATACTGGAATCCATCTTAAATGTGGTGTTTTTCCATTTCGAAGGAAGGGTGGAAACCCAGAGAGAGACAAAGGATTCCCGCCTTGTGGCAAAGATATAAAAGCGGGTGGAACAGAACAAAGGGGGCTGCAGTCATGAGAAATCCCCTAGTACCACCTGAGCTGGAACTAACAAGAACTGTACCGGGGAAAGGATTGGGCCCAGACTAAGAGTCTAGTCTGTGAAAGAAGCTTATTGGAACATCTCTAAGGGTGAGATTTACCTGTGTTCAGTTTCTTAATGGATGAAGCTTAGACTTGCATGTTTTGTTTTATTTTGCTTGGTAACTTACTCTGTTCTGTCTGTTATTTCTTGAAACCACTTAAATCCTACTTTTTATACTTAATAAAATCACTTTTGTTTATTAATGAACCCAGAGTAAGTGATTAATACCTGGGGGAGCAAACAGCTGTGCATCTTTCTCTATCAGTGTTATAGAGGGCGGACAATGTATGAGTTTACCCTGTATAAGCTTTATACAGAGTAAAATGGATTTATTTGGGGTTTGGATCCCATTGGGAGCTGGGTGTCTGGGTGCTGGAGACAGGAATACCTGCTGAGTGGTTTTTGGTTAACGTCTGCAGCTTTGGCAGCATTGACCAGACCTGGGTTTGTGTTGCAGCAGACTAGCATGTCTGGCTCAACAAGGCAGGGTTCTGGAGGCCCAAGCTGGCAGTGGAAAACGGGTTCAGAGGTAATTTCAGCACATCAGGGGCCAGGCCCTAGGGGGTCTCTGTGTCCAAACTAGTCACAGTGAGATTCATCATTAATAAATGAATATTCACTCAACTAAGCAGAGGAAATAAACAGATACAAAATGCTATTTGGAAAGAAATTAATCTGAAAAAAAAAAACCTGGGCGTGACAGTAGATAGCAAACTAATGTAAATAGAGGCTTTCAATACTTATACTCAGCACTATTGAGAATAAAGCCAATGCAATTCTTGGGTGTGCATATACCAAAGGAGATTCCAATATAGAGCTAGAACTGAGGAGGGCAGCTGTGCCATTCTGTGCTGTGACCACATGCGGAATATGATCTATAGTCTCTAATTCAGGACAGATTTTTTTTTAAAGGGAAAGTAAATACAACATAAAAGCAAAATTTGGCTCAGGGTGATGTGAGAACTCTGAATAGTATTTTGCGCCATGAGCTGGCCTATTGTTTTCAGTCTCAGTGGGATTACTTGTGGAGTCTGGATACCAGAATATGGCCCATTGGAAGGGAATCATGTACTGCCTCAGAAGACACGAGGGCACACAGACAGCAATGGCCTGAAGCTAAGGGAGGAAATGTTTAGGTCTGAGAATAGGAAAGTGTTCTGACCATGTGCACAACTGGTCAGTGGAACAGATTGAGAAGGGAAGGGAATAATATCCTAGTATTGCCAGTATCAAAGGACGGGTGAGAGAAGAAATGAGTGGAAAGGTGTTCCTGACGGTTGGCCCCAAGTCTTTTCTAAAGCAGTTGGCTATGCCATGATTTTTTAAAATGCCTAAAAATGTAAGGTAGGAAGGATCATTTATCTTTGTGGGGCGGTTTTGTATCAGAATTTCACTGAATTTTAAAAGCAAACAGAAAAGTAATGGAAACTATGGAGACCAGAATGAATGAATTATTCTGTAGACTATTCTAATTCAGCTGTGATATTAAGATAGCATACTGGAGTGAGCGTGTAAAACACCTACTGACTGGAGCTGAAGGTTCTAGTAGAAAGTTATTGCCCCTTGGGTTAAAAAGGGGACTGAATTAAGATAATGCTGAAACTGCCTGCCAAGAGAATTATATTGACCACACTTAGGCCCCAATTCAGCAAAGCGCTTAAAGCATGTTCTTAAGTCCATCCTGACTCCAGCAAAGTACGTAAGCATGTTTTTGGCTTAAGCCCCACTGAAGTTAAGCACATGCTTTACTTGAATAGGGTTGAGTTTAAGAATATGCTTAAGGGCTGCGTTGAGACTTAGTAATTTTTTCAACCTAAGGTCAGTAGTTTTAATGATGATAAAGACTTCTCTTAAAAAGATAAACAATTAAAAAGTAGGAAATTCTATGCAAAAAACTCTAGTGTGACTGCAATGATACATTTGAGAAATCAAACAGTCTAAATTTTGGAAATGCAAAGTCAGATTGAAAGTTCAACCTTAACTCTTCTCCTTGTGATCCTATATTACAACTAGGGCTGTCAAGTGATTAAAAAAATTAATCGCAATTAATTGTACCGTTAAACAATAATAGAATACTATTTATTTAAATATTTTTGGATGTTTTCTACATTTTCAAATATATTGATTTCAATTACAATACAGAATACAAAGTGTACAGTGCTCACTTTATATTTATTTTTTATTACAAATATTTGCACTGTAAAAAACAAAAGAAATAGTACATTTCAATTCACCTAATACAAGTACTGAAGTGCAATCTCTTTATCATGAAAGTTGAATTTACAAATGTAGCATTATGTACAAAAAATAATTGCATTCAAAAATAAAACAATGTAAAACTTTAGAACCTACAAGTCCACTCAGTCCTACTTCAGCCAGTCACTCAGACAAACAAGTTTGGTTACAATTTGCAGGAGATAATGCTGCCCACGTCTTGTTTACAACATCACCTGAAAGTGAAAACAGGCGTTCTCATGGCACGCTTGTAGCTGGCATCGCAAGATATTTATGTGCTAGATGCACTAAATATTCATGTGTCCCTTCAGCCACCATTCCAGAAGACATGTGGCAATGATGATGATGGGTTCCGCTTGATAATGATCCAAAGCAGAGCGGACTGACACATGTTCATTTTCATCATCTGAGTCAGCTGCCACCAGCAGAAGGTGATTTTCTTTTTTGGTGGTTCGGGTTCTGTAGTTTCCGCATCAAAGTGTTGCTCTTTTAATACATCTGAAAGTATTCTCCACACCTCGTCCCTCTCAGACTTTGGAAGGCACTTCAGATTCTTAAACCTTGGGTCGAGTGCTGTATCTATCCTTAGAAATCAGAAATCTCACATTGATACCTTCTTTGCGTTTTGTCAAATCTGCAGTGAAAGTGTTCTTAAAACAAGCATGTGCTGGGTTATCATCCAAGACTGCTATAACATGAAATATATGGCAGAATGCAGGTAAAACAGAACAGAAGACATACAATTCCCCCCCAAGGAGTTCAGTCACAAATTTAACTAATGCATTATTTTTTTAAGGAGCATCATCAGCATGGAAGCATGTCTTTTGGAATGGTGGCCGAAGCATGAAGAGGCATATAAATGTTTAGCATATCTGGCATGTAAATAAAAAGCGCCAGCTACAAAAGTGCCATGCAAACACCTGTTCTCACTTTCAGGTGCCATAAATAAGAAGCAGTCAGCAGTATCTCCCATAAATGTAAACAAACTTGTTTGTCTTAGCAATTGGCTTAACAAGAAGTAGGACTGAGTGAACTTGTAGGCTCTAAAGTTTTACATTGTTTTGTTTTTGAGTGCAGTTATGTAACAAAAAAAAATCTACATTTGTGAGTTACACTTTCACAGTAAAGAGATTGCACTACAGTACTTGTATGAGGTGAATTGAAAACTACTATTTCTTTTATCATTTTTACAGTGCAAATATTTATAATAAAAATAATAATATAAAGTGAGCACTGTACACTTTGTATTCTGTGTTGTAATAGAAATCAATATATTTGAAAATGTAGAAAAACATCCAAAATATTTAATAAATTTCAATTGGTATACTATTATATGAGTGTGATTAATTTTTTTTAATCGCAGTTAATTTTTTTGAGTTAATCACGTGAGTTAACTGTGATTAATTGACAACCCTAATTACAACATGATTTCACTTCATCCCAAAATAAATATAATAGAGGGTAAAATGCTAAGCAATTCAAATTAGTTATAAAACCATATCTAAGTTGTTTGATTTGGTCTATGAATCCCTAAGTGGCTTAGGACCCATCTACATAAGAGGCTGCATCTTACCAAGGCTTTTAGGGAGGAAAGTATATCATAGCTGTTCACATGGATGCGGCGGGGAGGGGGTGGCGATATTGTGGATTTAGGTTTTCCTGCTTTGCTGGTATAAGTCTGAAGTAGCTCCTGGTTATACTTTTAATTTGATTGTGTTTTAAATTTTGGTAAAGATGTCTGCAGCCAACAAGAGGTGTTTTAAAAACCCATTATACAAAGAAAACCCTGCCTCCACTGAAGTCCTGGCAAATCTCCCACTGATTTCAATGGAGCCAGGATTTCAGCCCATGAATTTTTAACTTGGGGGTTGCAACCACTCTGTCCTTCCCATGTTGTTAAATGGCCCCTATTGAAAAACCGGTCACGCTATGGCCAAGATTGAGAACCTATATGCTCTAAACTATTTCTTTAATAGTGAATAATATCAGATTTCCTTGCTAAAATAGCTGGTAGGCTTTTCCTAAAGGTTTTCCTCCCATTGTTTCACTGACTGGATTAATACATGTTGCACTCATTGCTATGAAGAAATTTCAAATAGAATATAAAGTTAAATACAAGCTATTTGAAAGTATGTTACAGCAAAGGATAAAAACACATAATTCCATCAACAAAAAGAGTTGCCTGTCAAAAATGTAACATACAGAGTACAAATGAAAGAGCCAATCTGGTTTTTTTCATGTTTGAAAAATTACAATAATCCTTTTAGCGATTTTTAAAAAATGTGTGGAGTACATTAGGCTGGATTAACCGATGGTGTTTATCATACTTTGTATTGTGGTTTCAGGAAATATTCTGGCAATGCTGGGTTTCTACAAATGGACTTAAAATTAATCAACATCTATGTATGAGAAAGTTTAAACCATTATTAATACTCTGTAAATACAGATCTTCTTAGAGCTGACCCCAAGTGTCTACCATCTGCTGAACTGTTGTAATCACATTTTTAAAGAGCATGGTCATACTTAATGATTCTTCTAAGGAAAGAGCATCCCTAACTACATCAGCAAGGTTTAAATTCCACTTGTGCAATGCAATAATTTCCTATTGCCCTTTGTTAAGGAAAAAGCGTATGATGGTGACTAAAAGCCCACGAAGCAATCTAAGTCTTTTTTAAAATGTTGCATGACCTAGGAAGGAGTTGTTCTTTTTACTTACAACACTGACTAAAAGTATTAAAGTTAAAAGTAAACACTTACATTTTCTTTAGTAAAGTATGTTCGATTCTGTATGCATGTATGCGCTATTAACTAACTGCTTCAGTAACTTGGGGATTGTAATGCACATGAATTATACTGCAGTTTTAGCAAAGACAGTCAAATCAAATATAAATGCACCACACATTCAACTGGAGATACTCTGCACAATCCTTTCTAAACCTGACAACACTGAGCCTGGTTAACAAACATGGTAAACGGCACCAGCTTTCAAATACTTTATTGGCCCATACTGTATGAGTGGACACTCAGGGACAATTTTTCCTCTATCCAGTTTATTTACATATAAAGGACAGGTTTCAGAGTAGCAGCCGTATTAGTCTGTATTCGCAAAAAGAAAAGGAGTACTTGTGGCACCTTAGAGACTAACAAAGGACAGGGAATGTTATCAGTTTCCATTTTACAGAATTTCTTTCTACTCCTTTCTTTGGGGATTACTCCCAGACCATGTCTCTGTTAAAATGGCAGGTGTTTGGCACATGGAATTCACCAGTCTGTAGGGCATGCATTAGAGGTGACAGCCATCTGCATGGAGTCCTTTAACAGTTCCTCCGCACTGCCTCCTCAGTCTCCCCTCCCGCCCCCCCGCAACTGCCTCTCCTCACTACCTGCCTCCTTCCTATTCCCATAGAGAAGCTGTGAAGGGGCTTCTAGACGGAAGCATAGGAGGGGGAAAAGAAATTGAGGCGGAAATGCTACGCCCTTTCGGTGCTCCTCCCTCCATATATTCACAAGAGTTGTGTTCCCTCTACCTTTCAAAATAAAAAGGACCTATTGGCCCATAGTCATTATACAAACAAACAAAGAGGTAACTTTTCCAGGTTTTGAAAACTAATTAGCTACATTTTTTCTTTCCTCCTAAGCATTCTTCAGTTGAGCTGTTGTTAGGAAAATCAACAGTCCTTGTAGGCAGAGTTTTACAAATCAACAGTGACTATAAGACACACAAAATATTCTGAAGCATCTCTCAGATATTTTCCCCATGAAATGAGTGGCATGCATATACATGGCACATGGCTGCATGAGGCAGTAGAAGGGTTTTATCTATGTGAGATGCATAACTAACTCCTAGCTTCACGCTCTGGGACAAATCCAGCTGGTGTTAATTGGTGTAATTCCATTGGATTCAGCAGATTTCAATGCTTTACACCAGCTAAGGATCCAGCCCTTTGCGAGTATTACAATCATCCCAAATCAATGCTATTAAAACTTTTATTGCGTACCACACCATCATAGGGCTGCCAATTTGGTAATATTTAAAAACCGGACACTCTAGTAGGAGTGCCGGAACCTCCCCTGCCCTGCCTCTTCTCCCCCTGAGGTGCTGCCCCACCCCGCCTCTTCCCTCAAGGCTCTATCTCCCATCCACTCCTCTTCCTCCCCCCAGTCGCTTGCTGCTTTTCCCCTCTTACCTCCCCCCGGCCCAGGTCAGGGGGGACTCACTTGGGGAGATGCAGATGGGAGCTGCGGCCACCCAACGCAGGTAGAAGGCGGCTCCGGCTGAGTCGGGGCTGGCGCGGGTGATGACCCAGCGCCTGCCCACCTCCCCAACCCACAGTAACTGGACTTTGGGTGTCCAGTCAGTAGACACTGACCGGACACTGTCTCCTTTTCAACCAGACTTTCTGGTCGAAAACCAGGCACCTGGCCACCCTACACTATCTCTCTCTCACAGACACACAGACACGTACGCGCACGTCCAGTCATTGTCTGGGGTTTTTCCCTCCCTAAATGATCTCCTCACTCATCTGCTCTTTGCTCTTGGAGTGTGGAAATGATGTTACACTACTTTAGACTTGGCAGTAGCTCACACAGAGCCTTATTATACAGAATGATTTGAAGCTCTTTTTTTATGCTGCTTACAATCTTCAGAAGCTGACCTCTTCTGCAGAACTTGGCCATATCAGATTGTTCTTTCTGTATTTGATCAGGGAGAACAAAGTCAGCTGTGTATCTTTCTTCCTCCCATCCTCCATTCACTTATTTCATTGTTATTAGGATACCAGATATTGTTTATATTATTATGGGATTTATTCCAGCAGTAATTAGCCCTCCCTAGTAGATTTCTACAGATTTTTTAAAAATCCAGGATGTTCATCGATAGAGCAATTACGATTCCATCTAAAGTTTGCAACTTAAAATAAGCATTTCATTTTTCTAAACTGAAAATATTTTTTTTGGATGTAGATTAGGCATATTCAAAACTGAGGCCCATGCATAGTCCTTATGTTGGGTATGGTACTCCCCCGATATCCATGAGATTTATGCTCATGGAATAAGAAGAGACAGATACTTCTAACTACCATTAAACCAACCCAGCAATTACTCCTGATTTAATATTTGTTTTTATTTCCTCAAATGTTACTACAAACTACTTTTCTCCTCATATTTAAAAAAACCCAAAGAGACTGAATGACTCAGACAACTGGTAATAAGATATGGAGTTTTTCAGCTCTAGGTCATAGGGTCAAATCTATCAACAGCTGGCCCTGACTGAAAATGGTTATCATGTGATGGCTGTATAATGGCCTTATGTGAAATGAATTTGTGCTGTCACAACTCTGCAAAGTTTGCTAAATTTGCCTCACACTCAGTTTGACAAAATAATTTGTGAAGTCTGACTGGCCTGATTTTACGTATTCAAATGGACCTAAAAATTCAAAGCAAAACTACCAAAGTCCAAGTTTCACCTGGTGTTGGCTGAAACCATGAGCTTTGTAGGACTTAGCTGGCTAGTGTGTCACTACAGGGATCCATGGACCATTCATTCCTGAAGACAGGGGACGCATTAGCTGTGTGGCATGGAAATGCAGTCTGAAGACAACAATGGCTTAAAGCGGCTCCATTATAACTCTGCAGCTTGAGAGTTAGGCAGAAAGGGAATTTCCTACAACAGAGACCATATATTCCATGTTTCAGAGGAACAGCCGTGTTAGTCTGTATTCGCAAAAAGAAAAGGAGTACTTGTGGCACCTTAGAGACTAACCAATTTATTTGAGCATGAGCTTTCGTGAGCCACAGCTCACTTCATCAGATGTGTACCGTGGAAACTGCAGCAGACTTTATATACACATAGAGAATATGAAACAATACCTCCTCCCACCCCACTGTCCTGCTGGTAATAGCTTATCTAAAGTGATCAGCAGGTGGGCCATTTCCAGCACAAATCCAGGTTTTCTCACCCTCCACCCCCCACACAAATTCACTCTCCTGCTGGTGCTAGCCCATCCAAAGTGACAACTCTTTACATAATCAAGTCGGGCTATTTCCTGCATAGATCCAGGTTTTCTCACTTCCCCCCCACCCCCATACACACACAAACTCACTCTCCTGCTGGTAATAGCTCATCTAAACTGACCACTCTCCAAGTTTAAATCCAAGTTAAACCAGAATATCTGGGGGGGGGGGTGGGGTAGGAAAAAACAAGAGGAAACAGGCTACCTTGCATAATGACTTAGCCACTCCCAGTCTCTATTTAAGCCTAAATTAATAGTATCCAATTTGCAAATGAATTCCAATTCAGCAGTTTCTCGCTGGAGTCTGGATTTGAAGTTTTTTTGTTTTAAGATAGCGACCTTCATGTCTGTGATTGCGTGACCAGAGAGATTGAAGTGTTCTCCGACTGGTTTATGAATGTTATAATTCTTGACATCTGATTTGTGTCCATTTATTAGTTCCCTATTTGATTCTCCTTGCAAAGAGATTAGAGTGAATCTACAATCTTGTTAACCTAAAGTCTGTTTTCTCTGCAATGAGAGTTTTATTTTTTTAAATAGGAACTCAGTGGAATTCAACCAGTAGGGAAGGAAGATTGAGGAGGACATAACTGTAGCAGAGTCTTTTGAAACACTACCAGCAGGTTGCCATTATGCTATTACTTGTACTGATTACTTCAGTAAATGACTAGAATAGTCTGTACTTCCCAGGTTACTTCCAGAGTGGTAATCAACCTCTTATTTTCAGTCACGAAGGAAATCCAAATGAACTAGTCTTTAATAATGGACATCAACTCATATCCATAGAATCTGCTGAATTTCCATTAGTTACAGACGTTCTTCTACCTATTATCAAGTCAGTGGAGGAAAATAATGTTTTAAAGAAGTTTTGAAACGCTTTTTGCAAACTGCTGACCTAGAAGGAAAGCTGTGACAATAATTTTCCATCCATTTCTAACAAAATTACCAAGGGACCCAAAATGCAACAACCCAGATGTTTCCCACAGAACTGCCGCATGGGGAGAGTATGCACATGAAGTTAAGGTTGTTGTTTAAAAGACTTAGGCTGACAGAAAGGTACAATAATGTACAAGACAGTTTAACAGAAGAAAAAAATTAAATGGTACACAGATGTAATATATGTAATGCTGATTATACAGCATTACATTGCTTTTCTTTTGTTAAAACTGCCTTCATTTTTTAAAAAAAACGTTAAGTTTAGTGCTCCACTTCGTTTTGTGGAACAGAAAGGGCCTTTTTACATATAAGTTAGTAGATGAGAAAATACGGATCGCCTTTCATTCATTCATTGGGAACAGAGGATCTTGATTCCTTAGCTGGACTGGAGAATGATGTCTGTTTATCACCTACACATTTTTTCTAGTGAAATAAAAATATACCAAGTCGCTGTGGCATTGAAGAGCACCTCCATGAGCAGAGATTACATTTTGTGACAAAAATTGTAAATGCATATGACTTTTGGTTGATTTCCTCAGTATTCATGATGTGTTTGCTGCTGAATTATGATGCTTTAGCATGAAGAAATATTCATGTTTCAATACCTGGGATACAAGTTTATACCAGGGGAGACTAACTCACTTTGGGGAGAAAGATGAATTCCATTTTTAAATTATGATCCATAGGCTGGAATACACATTTAGGTTCTACATGCTGCCCCCAATCCACAGCAGAATTCCCTCTTAAGGGTATAAATGTAACTAAACTTTTGGCCGCTATTACTTTTGCAATACTGTACTGTTGCATTAATCCTCAATGGATGAGAAAATATATCCTCTTTTAGGACCAGCCCTATTTCTGCCTTCCATTTCTCAGCCTTCTCTATGCTCCTATGTCTGTTGCTGTTACATTATTCTCATAACAATGTACGGCATAAACTATTTTAAAAAACAGCCTTCAAATTAGATAATGGCTTTTTGCCAAAATACTTTTCTAATCTGATTTCTACAGGCTTCCCTGAGGCAGCAGGCAGTGGTGGCGTGGGGAGCAAGATCCAGGTAGCAGCAGGAGTGTGGAGGAAGCATCTACAGCCAATGAGTGGACAGTCAGCAGAGAGGGAGGCCGAATGGGAGAGTGGAAGAGGGGGCAGGGCTGGGAGAGTGAGAGCATGAGGCCTGCGGGGAGCTGGAGAGTGCACTGGGCCAGGCTGGGGAGGGGAGGAGGGAACAGGGGGATGGAAGGCTGAGCAGGGATGGAAAGGGAGGGTTAGGTGGCTAGAGGTGCCCCCCACTTTAAATGGCACTCCTCAGCCCTGTATGATAGCTCCTAGCAGGCAAAAGTAGTTTGCAGTTAGGGTAGTCAGGTGCCCGGTTTTTGATCGGAAAGTCTGGTCGAAAAGGGGACATGACAGTGTCCAGTCAGACCTACTGACCGGATACCCAAAGTCCAGTTACTCCAGGTAGGGGAGGTGGGGAGGCACCAGGTCATCACCCGCACCAGCCCGGGCTGCCTCCTACCTGCATCAGGCGGCTGCAGCTCCCAGCACCAGCTCCGCAAGTGAGTCCCTCCTGACCTGGGCAGAGGGGTGGGAAAGAGGAGTGAAGGGGTGGGTCTTTGGGGAATGGGCGGGGCCTCAGGGGATTCTCTTGCACTCCTGCTGGAGTGTCCGGTTTTTAAATATTACGAAGTTGGCAACCCTACTTATATAGCTACTATTGTCTACTATATAGAAAATATGTAATGGTGGGGCCCCAGTAAAAAGTTTGAGAACCACTGATCCTGAGTATACCTTATGACCCTAACTAGAGAGGGCCATTTGCAAGATGGCTTCAGGTTTGAAAATTTTGCAATAGAGGATGTTAAAAACATAGTTGCCAATACCTACATCTTTATCCTTGTGGACAGTAGAAAGTAACCAAAGTGCTTTCCTTTACTTGATACTTGTTGGCACATTTAAGACCTTGTCCCTACACAGGATTATGCAACAACTGCAGTGTGTAACGCTTGTAGTAATTTACTTACATACCGCTTCCAGTACGTTGAAGGACTAAGCATCATGGAAGCACTAGGTTACATCCAATCTCTAAGGCCCAGCTCCTCAAAAATATTTAGGCTCCTAACTTCCTCTGATTTTGAAGATCTGGGCCTAAATAAATTTCAAGTCTTGTGTTGGTCTTCTGCACCGGAATAAATTCACACCTGAAGACCTGTATGAGGGGGTGTGTCACTTGCAAAACAAAGGGAGGATTTTTTTTTTTAAACAATTGATCTTTGGGGTGGGGGTGTTTTTGTAAGTTTTGTTTGCAAACGTTCTAGACCTAATTTGCATAAAAGAAAAAAGTTACTTTAACAAATACTTGAGTTGAAACCTTACCAAAATTGCCTAAAAAAAAAAAAAGGTTTGCTAGTTGGTTTATTTTGGGGGAGGAGAGGAAGAGAAGGAAGAGCACCTAGGTTACCAGCCCTCTATCAACCATAGATCTGAGCACACTGATGATGACTGAAACATGCATCCTCTCTCCTTGCCTGCTCAGGCCTCCGCAGCTAGATATCTGGCTTTAAAAAAAAAAAAAAAAAAAAAAGACTACAAGATGTCACATGAAGTTAAGGTCACCATGCATAGTATGTGTTCCTATCAGCAGGAGTAATTCTGAGGTTTTGGCAGAAGGCAGGATCTGGCACTTAACAGGAAAAATATGATGGCTAAGCATTATGTGATAAACTATCAGCAAAAGCCTCCAGAGTGAACTGTTTTAGAATCTCTAATGTTACTGTCATGTGAAAACTTTATTTATCTTTATGACCTACACGTATGGCATCATTATTTAATAAATAAATCAATTATCATGCATATATTGAAAGAAAGGCACACACTTGATTGCAGTTGTTGAGGAATCATAGATCTAAAAATTGGTCTCAACCCTCCATTCTTTTTCGGGACCAGAAAGTAACTGGAATAAAACTCCGTCCCGTAGCAAAATAGGAACTGGTTCTACAGCATCCATTAGCAGAAGTGAGTTGGCTTCTTGCTTTAAGAGGTGTTCTTGAGAAGGGTCCTGGAAGAGGGACAGGGAAGAGAGGGAAGTAAAATGGATAGCATTCCCTGATCATATAATCTCCAGCACTCCTTTCTCCAACATGATTCTCTCCGATACAGAAAGTGGGAGAGAGAATTTCCAAAGGGTGGAGGTGGGTTAAACGGTATATAGCAGGGGTGGCCAAACTTACTGACCCACCGAGCCGCATATGACAATCTTCAGAAGTTGAAGAGCTGGGGTGTGCCAGCCGGGGCTTGGGGTTTCAGCCCACTCTTGCTGAAGCCCCGAGCCTTGGCAGATGTGCCCATGGGGTTGAAGCCCCGAGACCCCGCTCCCTGCTGGACAGAAGCTCCCTGCTACCCCACCACCCTGCTGCAAGGCAGAGGTCCTGAGCTCTTCCCCCCTGCCTCCACAATCTGGTAGGTGGAGAAGGGGGGGCAGTGTGGGGGGCTCTGAGAGCCGCATTTTAACTGTAAAAGAGCCACATGCAGCTTCCAAGCCACGATTTGGCCATCCCTGGTATATAGGCTGCTCAATGTTGAGGGAAAGTTCAACCAGCAGATCAAAACTGATACTTAGATGACTATGATGTTTCAGTAGAGGGCGCACAGGGAGCAGGTGGTCTCTTCCTTTGGAACTTTGACTTTTTCCTGGGTGATTCATACATTTTCTGGAATCCTGAGAATGACACAGGCCAGGATCTTTGAGCACTTTGGGATCTACTAAATTTTCATTTGTTTGTAGGCATGTATATCCCAAGGGATCTCAGTGTGGTGCTGGAACCCTTAAGGGCACACAGTGAATCATCAGTGGACTCAGCGAACAGTTTGAGGGAATTACAGGCCAGTCAGCCTCACCTCAGTCCCTGGAAAAATCATGGAGCAGGTCCTCAAGGAATTAATTCTGAAGCACTTAGAGGAGAGGAAAGTGATCAGAAACAGTCAGCATGGATTCACCAAGGGCAAGTCATGCCTGACTAATCTAATTGCCTTCTATGACGAGATAACTGGCTCTGTGGATGAGGGGAAAGCAGTGGGCGTGTTGTTCCTTGACTTTAGCAAAGCTTTTGACACGGTCTCCCACAGTATTCTTGCCAGCAAGTTAAAAAAGTATGGGCTGGACTATAAGGTGGATAGAAAGTTGGCTAGATTGTTGGGCTCAATGGGTAGTGATCAATGGCTCCATGTCTAGTTGGCAGCCGGTATCAAGTGGAGTGCCCCAAGAGTCGGTCCTGGGGCCGGTTTTGTTCAATATCTTCATAAATGATCTGAAGGATGGTGTGGATTGCACCCTCAGCAAGTTTGCAGATGACACTAAACTGGGAGGAGAGGTAGATACGCTGGAGGGTAGGGATAGGATTCAGAGGGCCCTAGACAAATTAGAGGATTGGGCCAAAAGAAATCTGATGAGGTTCAACAAGGACAAGTGCAGAGTCCTGCACTTAGGACGGAAAAATCCCAAGCACTGCTACAGACTAGGGACCGAATGGCTAGGCAGCAGTTCTGCAGAAAAGGACCTAGGGGTACAGTGGACGAGAAGCTGGATATGAGTCAACAGTGTGCCCTTGTTGCCAAGAAGGCCAATGGCATTTTGGGATATATATACGTAGGGGCATTGCCAGCAGATCAAGGGATGTGATCGTTCCCCTCTATTCGACATTGGTGAGGCCTCATCTGGAGAACTGTGTCCAGTTTTGGGCCCCACACTACAAGAAAAGAAAAGGAGTACTTGTGGCACCTTAGAGACTAACCAATTTATTTGAGCATGAGCTTTCGTGAGCTACAGCTCACTTCATCAGATGCATACCGTGGAAACTGCAGCAGACTTTATATATACACAGAGAATATGAAACAATACCTCCTCCCACCCCACTGTCCTGCTGGTAATAGCTACCAGCAGGACAGTGGGGTGGGAGGAGGTATTGTTTCATATTCTCTGTGTATATATAAAGTCTGCTGCAGTTTCCACGGTATGCATCTGATGAAGTGAGCTGTAGCTCACGAAAGCTCATGCTCAAATAAATTGGTTAGTCTCTAAGGTGCCACAAGTACTCCTTTTCTTTTTGCGAATACAGACTAACACGGCTGTTCCTCTGAAACCTGACACTACAAGAAGGATGTGGAAAAATTGGAAAGAGTCCAGCGGAGGGCAACAAAAATGATTAGGGGACTGGAACACATGACTTATGAGGAGAGGCTGAGGGAACTGGGATTGTTTAGTCTACAGAAGAGAAGAATGAGGGGGGATTTGATAGCTGCTTTCAACTACCTGAAAGGGGGTTCCAGAGAGGATGGATCTAGACTGTTCTTAGTGGTAGCAGATGACAGAACAAGGAGTAATGGTCTCAAGTTGCAGTGGGGGAGGTTTAGGTTGGATATTAGGAAAAACTTTTTCACTAGCAGGGTGGTGAAACACTGGAATGCGTTACCTAGGGAGGTGGTGGAATCTCCTTCCTTAGAAGTTTTTAAGGTCAGGCTTGACAAAGCCCTGGCTGGGATGATTTAGTTGGGGATTGGTCCTGCTTTGAGCAGGGTGTTGGACTAGATGACCTCCTGAGGTCCCTTCCAACCCTGATATTCTATGATTCTATGAGGCCATTGAAGGGAAGGTCCCCAACCAATTTTTTTTTTTGGACCTCTCTTGGGAATCCAAAGAACTGGAACCCAGATGCCTTCTGCATGACTACTGCCATAGAGATAGATCAAGTTGCAGCATCAGCTGCATCCAGTGAGGCCTATAGTGATGTTCTAGCTAATGGCTGACTCTCGTTAATAATAGCCTGAAACTGATCATATTGATTGGCCAGCAGATGTTCCATATAGGTGGTGAATTTGGCATAATCTGAGTGATTGTATTTAGCCAGGACAGCTTAATAGTTCATGACCCTAAATTGAAGAATCATGAATTAGTAGGTCCTTCTGCTGAATAGATCAAGGTATTTTTGGTCCATATCATATGATGTGGCCTTCACATGATGTCTGCCATGTTCATTCACTGCTTCCACAACCAAGGAGTTTGTGAACAGAAATTCAGAATCTTTAGCCAGGATGTAATATTTCTTATCAGCCCATTTATATATTGATGGAATCATTGTAGGGGTCTGCCAGATGGATTTGGCAGGATCCAACAGGGCCTTATTAATAGGCAGGGCAACTTGGCTAGAAGGAGACCATTGGAGGATGTCCAGGAGCGTATGTTGTGACTCTCCGACCTCTTCCAGGGGGATCTGGAGGGAATCTGCAACCTGCTTCATTAACTCTTGGAAGAGTCTGAAGTCATCATTCACAGTTGGTGGGGGAGGCATAACCACCTCATCTAGGGAAGATGAAGAAATGTTTGGGGAATAACTGTTTTATCTGTCCTGGTTTCCTGCTCCTCAAACGATTCTTGTGCATGAGGTGATGGAGAAGGAGGAACAGTTGGTGTAGGGGAATGTCTCCCCCCCGCCCATATTCCCACAAGAGAGACTAGGATCATGGGGAAATTGCTGACAATTTGCAGTCCAACGATCCCAATAGGGCCAGTGTAGTGGTCTGAAAGACATTGGGGTGGCATCCACTGGTGCTTGAACTAGGTTGGAGGAACACAGGCCCGTCCTTAGTGCAGCTCCCCACTCTTGTCAAAACTGTCAGGATGGAAAATATGCCATCAACATTTTGTGATTCTGTGAGATTTCCCTCACACATCTTCTAAACACATTAGCTGGGAAAAATCAACCCCCCCAGGCACGGAAAATACATTGATTTCAAGTATTTGGGGTCTTCATAACTTTTTCTGTCCAGCTTTGAAAATTACAATTAAGAAAATGAAAGAAAGTTCTAAGCCCTTCTTCTTGTCAGTATAAAGGAACAATCTATTGAGCTGAGGATTTTGCATACCTTACAGATGGTAGAAAACACCCCGTGCACATGAAAGTCAGATGTCTGTATGTTTACATGGCCCCATAAGTGTCTAAATGGCCATGTGCATTCACAAATACATTTGCTGTGTGCATGGAAGTGCTTATGTCCAACTTTGAAAAATTGGACCCTATATGACTATATGCAAAGTGAAGTCACACAACAGAACTATTAAAAGTAACCATTCTCCTGTGAGTCCCTTGCTCACATGAATTTAGCCCTTGAAACAGAAGGTCAATTGTCCCAAAAAATCCTTTGGGACCCTTCAGGTAAGTATGAATGGAACCACTGGAAAACAATTTGTGCCCACTCCTACTAGGGTTTCTGAGGATGTCCCAGTCAAACCCAGTTGTCAACGGTACCAAAGGTAGCAGGCAGATTTAATAAAATTAGAACAGATACTTTATCCAACCCATTGCTAGGAGAAGATCATCAACCAGTGCATTCAGTGCAGCATAAAATCCAAGCCCAAAAGTTAAATGAGTTGTGTCTAGAATAGTGAGGTTCAAGCAACTGACAGAGTTGACCTTCTATAATCTTCTCAATAATGTGCCCCCAAAATGAGAGATTTGATTCAGATCCCTAGTCAGCAAGACTACCAGAGTCTAGTGATAGTGACTCAGACCCCCTTGGTCCCCATCAGGAAACATTAGCAGTTTCCATTAATAATGGACCCCCACCAAAAAAGATCTTTAATTCTAACAGCACATAATAAACTTCACAATATTGAAAGGTTTCAGAGTAGCAGCCATGTTAGTCTGTATCCGCAAAAAGAAAAGGAGTACTTGTGGCACCTTAGAGACTAACAAGTTTATTTGAGCATAGCTTAGTGAGCTGTAGCTCATGAAAGCTTATGCTCAAATAAATTTGTTAGTCTCTAAGGTGCCACAAGTCCTCCTTTTCTTTTTTACAATATTGAAAGGATCCATTCCTAGCAGCCTAGACAGAAAGAAACTGTTAAATACTACGGCTTTCATAAGGATTGTTAAACTGTTTACATAATTATGTGGCTAAAAAAAACCCCTATTTAGGAGTTTACACCTGTGTTTGCCCATGAATGTGTATTTGTTGACAGAGCCATGACAAACTGTTATTCATCCTTACATAGGTGTTAATGTCTGTGCAAAAGCAATTAACATAAAATTTGTCAGATCTACAAAACAAGTTAAACCTCAAACCTACTTTGTTCGCAAAGCTTGTCTGCTAGGTATAAAGCAGTATTCAAAGCTGCTCCTGGTGCATTGTCCTTTGGTTCTGCTAGAGTTCACTCTCCTGGGAAAAAATTAACATTCAAGCCATCTTTCAACACTCTATTGTCACTCCTTCCTTTGCATTAGTTCACCTGCATGCCTTTACCATTAGAAGCATCCTTTTCATAAGACCTGTTTTGTTAGCTTTGCAGGTTAGTAGACTACTGGTCTATAACATAGTGTATGACCAAGTACTCAGATGAAGACACCAGGGGACAAACTTTCAAACATGAGAGCCTAATTTCTATAATTTATTGGTTAACTGTTGTTGAAACAAATTGTTAAATTAGCTATGCACAAAAATGGTTTAAGTTATAGAATATGATTTACAACAACATTCAAACTTTCAGATTACCAGTGCCTTCAGGTGGGGAAGTTAACTCTTTTATTCCTAATTTCCCTCATTACATATATATAATAATCATAGATTAGAAAAACAGGATCACAGAGATTTGAATATCAAGTGAACAAAATCAGGGGTTATTTGGCTCTAAAGGTGTGATTTGCTCCATTACACAAGAGAACAGCATGAAATTCAGATCCTAAATGCAGGGATATTTTAATCAGGCCCACCATACATACATAGACACCTACATAGACACACAGATAACGGAGGTGCCTGGTAGCAGCTACGCAGTTAAGGTTTCATTATAAAAAAAAGCTTAACATACGGCATAAATTCCTGTTTTCCTCTAAAAGTAGGTGGCTGATGGTTGCAAAACTTCACTCTGGGTTACTGTTTTATGCCCCTTAAATTCTTTATGTAGTCTTTATTCAGTTTCTCTTCATTTTAGTAGTTATTCACATTATAACAAAGTTAATGTGCTGTGCATACAAATGTGATTGATGGCGATGAGGTGCAAACTAACTTGATTAATGAAGGCTGGGCACACACAAGCCTGATAGATTAGATCCTAGGGCATGCAAACTTGATTGATGGAGCGGAGGGGGGGCGGGGCACATGCAGACTTGATTAATAGGGGTGGGCAGGCACAAAGAAACAACTGAGAGTGACTGTGGAATGACATAGCACCTGCAAGTCTGATTACTTGATATGTGCGTTGGGGAGGGCAGAGACACGTGCAAGGCTGACTGGTTGGTGGGGAGGGCAGAGGCTACACATAAGCCTGACTGATAGGGAAAGGTGCATGGACCTTGACTGATGGGAGCTGGATACATAGATGGAGAGCAGCTTCTGCTAGTTTTATACCATCCAGTGATTCCCCCTTGGCAAAGGCTAATCCCACTTCCCTTACATCCAGCATGGAGCTAATACGCCACAATGACTCAGCAGGAATTTGTCAGCCTCACCTTGCAGGCTTCCAACACAAGATAAGTCAACAGCAGAATCAGCCATCTTGTTTCAGTCCCACTTTTTTTTTTTGTAATATCCTCTTTTGGGGAATATTCCAGCACTGGTGTTGTTAGAAGTGTGTAGTCCTTCTAATACAACTTTGAGAACAAAAGGACATCCTGAATCTGTTAGATTTTTGGAGCAGAGGCTGCAGCTAGCCCCTTCCAACAGAATAGCAATGAAGATGCAAATCCCGGTTCAGACTATGAGCTGTTAAATCTTAAGCTTCCTATATCAATAAAACAAATTCATTTATGTGGGTAACAGAATGATTAACACCACAGACAAGTCTGAGCAGAGGAAAAGAGAACACTGACAACATGGGAAATGAATACTGAAACATGCTTCACAGATAAACAACAATTATTGAGAAATTTACCCACCTAGCAATAGCCTAGGATTTTAGAACCACTCTATACATAAGCTGATAATTCGGTCTTTATCTCAGATAATCGGCATGAGCCATTTAAAAACAGCCATGTGACCAACACATTTTAAACACTAAAATACAGACACAAGTTTCTTAACATTGACTTTCAGCCAGGCTTCCAGGATCAAGGAAATGAATGTGTAAGATCCGGTCCTTTAGAAAGCCCTCTCTCTTAGACCTTGCTTACAGGGGGGATTGTATTTAATGGTCACGGAAGATTGAGTGTCAATGATGCAGAAAATATTTGTTAATTTAGCATGTAAAAATTTTTCTCCTGGGTATTGCTGAAAAGCTATGGGTGGGTATTTGTAAGAAATTAAACTAAACTACTTTATTACATAATTTGATCAAGTTAGGTAAGAAAGGGCATAGAAAAAATAAGGAGCAGAACTTTCAAAAAAGTGCTGTAAGTCAAATGCATCAATTAACAAACAATATTCCTTTCTCCGAAATACTATGATTAATGTAGTATTCCTATATGAGAAATAGCTGTTTTTAATAACGTCTACATTCTACAACAGAGAACAGAGTTCATTGTTTTTGGCAACAACTGCATCATGCAAAGTAAAAATATAAGCAAAAAACTGGACCAAATTCTCCATTGGCCAGCACTATTTATAATCTGTGCAAAGTGAGTGTAAATTACCACAATTCTGAGTTACTAATGTTTTACACTCATTTTGAAATAGTATCAATGACAACACAAGGTGCAGGGCAACATGGAATCTGGACCACTGAATCAATATAGATGATCTTTTATTTTATCTAATTGACTCCCTTATTTCCCAGATGTAACTGGGAAATAAGAGATTCTATTAGATAAAATAAAATTTTGCACAAGCCAAATGAGCTTGTTTATATTTTGAAATTCAAAGTTATGACTTCTGAGTTGCATAATGTGTCTGTAAATGATATTACTTGACATGAAGGCAAAATTGTTTGAAGATTTAAATTGAAAGGTGGCACTTTTGGGAGGAAAAGTGAATGTTAAACTGAAATTTTATTAATTTAAGAACTATTATACTGGGACAGATTTCTACATAATAGATTTTTAAAAAAATCTGAAATGCATTATTGCCAGTGGCATCTATAGACAATATTTTTAAGGTTTCTGACTGACAGAGATAGAGCCTTTGACATTAACAGTAGTGGAAGCTGAGAGAGTTAATATTAGTCCTTCATTTCTGGAGGTGTGGGTTCCAATTTAGTCCAGGTCACAAGCGAAAATGAGTTTGGTGGTCCCAAAGCAAAACACATTTTTTCCACCCACTACAAAATCTCTACATAGGTTAGTACACATCTGCTTGATTAAACGCTTCTGCTCAGAAGGCCAGAACTGAAAAGGCTGTCACATTGTAGGTTAGTTTTGTGGTGCACCAAGAGGAATGTGTGGGAAAACATCACTGCCTGCCTGTGCTATGCCTGGATCTTGCAGTGTTATTAATTTCATGCAGTACTGTACAAATTACTGCAAATCTCTGAATACTAAACAAGCAAGCAGACAAATCATCCCCTTATTGGTGAGACCCTCAAATAAAAACCAGGGGGGATAGTTTCTTGTAAATCTGATTCCTTTTGACTCAATCTGGAATTGTTTTGGCAGCTGAAATACTGAAACATTTAAAAGTTCTTTTTCAAAAAGGAGTAAAAAATATCTGTAAAAACTAGGGGTGAAATCCTGGACACATTGAAATCAATGAGAGTTTTGCTGTTGCCTTCAGTGGGCCCATGATTATATCCTACTTGTTTCATTTGGTCACATTTCACTTGTAGAACCTGAATTATAGACATTATAAGGAGAGAGGGAACACGTCTTTCTTCCTTAAAAGTGTATTAAGAAATAGCTGTATTTTTTTTAAACTAAGACACAACAGAATAAACATTTTAAATTAGATGAATTTACTGCCTGAATATTTGTATGCAGTTAAAGATTTTTTCTTCCATATCATAATACTTACATTTGAAATATTGTCAAAAACTTAGAGCAATTTTTTCATCCAGCATTCTACAATTTATTAAGAATCAGAAGCAAAATGCTGGGGGGGGGGGGGGAATCATCCAAAAAACCAAAATGAGAACAATACTGAATACTTCTGAAATAGTTCATTTTAGAAAATTCTACTCCAAGAAATACCACTTGAGAAGGGGGCAGTACGAGGAGGCATTTGTCCTATTCTCAGAACTACTGCAAATAAATTCTCCCCAAGTCCTCTAGTAAGAGAGAGAAGTGTCCCACAAGGTACATTTGGAGCAAAAATATAAATAAATGGCCCTGGCCAAAAAGGAGACGTTTCTAGTTGTTTTTCCCTCTTTACTCTTCTTCTAAAATATCATCGACACTCCAAACATCTCCAAAATAATGAACCAATCCAAGGTACTTCCATCATAATCCCTTTTTATCCTTTGTATCATTTTTCAACCATCATGTCAGTGACTACAGTTCTATGGAAACTACAGATGCGAGAATACCACAAAATGTTTTCCATGCATATCTGGTTGAGTTTAAAAATTAGCTTGCTTTGGCTATGCTCACCTCCCTTTGGTGTTTGCTTCCTGTGAACGTTTGGCCAATTGTATTTGACTCACACAAATGCTTTCAGGAAAGTGAATTTTTCAGCTGGCATATGGGAACGTTTGCATCATAAATGATCTATTTTATAGAAACTGAGACTTTGTTTGACATACAGTGCATTAATGGTAGCATACAATTATAGATCTAAAGTAATGCTATTGCAACTGAAGGTTCCTATTAATGGAGTATGGACAGACCACAGAACACCTCTTTATTTTAGTTCACAGACATACAGTTCATGCAAAATTACACCAGCAAATAGAGAGAAAATGAAAAAAGGGCCAATTCTGTTCTTTTTAAGGCCCCATCCTGCAAATACTTATAAGTGCTTAATTTTAAGGATGTGAGTAGACCCGCTGAAATCAGTGGACCTTCACACAGGCTCAGCAATCTTCCACATATTGTCATTTACAGGATCAAAGCCTTAGACAATATTTTGCACCAAGATTATGCTTAGTAAAGCCTGCGTTTCCACATATGTAAGTCTTGCAATGTACAGGGACACTAAAATATAATTAGTTGTCAACATGCAAACATCCCCAAACGTTCAGCTCCTATATCAAAAATACACAGAGAAGAATAAACTAATACAAACCCTCACCTTGAATGGGTGGGGTCAGGGCTAAAGAAAGGTATTGGTGGGTCATGGATCCACAGGAAACCAAGTCCCCCTTCTCGTGGGTCTTAGCCAGATCCATAAAAGGCTCTCCCTCAGTGCTCACCCCCCCCCTCGGCCCCCTCCCAATTCTACTCCCCCAGTCTTCTCATACACAACAGCAGCACCACCAGTGTCTGGCCATATTTCACTAGCTAGCAAACTAATTGTAATGGTCTTTTATGCCACTGAAGCAAATCAGACATCATGAAGGATCAGGGTTGGGTTGTTTCTGTAAATTGATGTGAGCAGCATTGACTAATCCTAGGCTTCTGGATGGATTTTAATCCCAAGAGTTTGGGGCACATGCAACTTACATTGCTCTCCTCCCTGCCCTTACTCATTCTATTTTTGGTGAGGTCAGTTGGCCATGTGGATCTGCTGCAGGAAGGTGGGGAACATTCTGTGCATCCTCCTTTCTCCTGCACCTGGTCCCCCCCACTCCCCCCCATGGGAGATTTTTCTGAATTTAGAAGCAGTTTCTAGCCTTTACAAGCTTATTCTGTATTTGACATCAGCACAGGTCTATCTTATTAATTCACCACAATACTGACAAGCTGCCCAGGCATTTAACTCTTACTTGACATTTGTAGCCTCTGATATGGAAAGGCAACCTGTTTTTGCCCTTTAGTGTGCAGTATGCTGTGAGAACACATCTATCCATAACCATGTGCAAAGACACACCACTGCATGTATGTGTTGTAAATGGCAAAATTTCCATGGGCAGCAATAGGGCCAGGATTTCATCTACAGTGACTGCTGAAGGTGGGGGGTGGCTAGAGGAGCAGTTGGTGCTCCAATCTCCAGTAGGTGTAATCAGTGTCCCTAATTCTGAGTATGATATCAGGTCTATACCTTACCCTAGGTTACATTGTGAGCTGTTACTTTTCAGCATGATGCATGACTGATGCGAGGCTTCTGTTCTTGTTCTTTAGGGAATGCTGTAATTGAGGGCAGGTCTACACAATGGAGTTAAGTCGACCTATGTTACGCAACTCCAGCTACGTGAATAACGTAGCTGGAGTCGACTTATTGTGGTGTCTACACCATGCTGGGTCGATGGGAGAAACTCTCCCGTCGACTTACCTTATGCTTCTTGTTATGGGAGACTACCAGAGTTGACGGGAGAGTGATCTGCGGTCAATTTAGTGGGACTTCACTAGACCCGCTATATCAGCCCCTGGTGGATCGATCGCTGCACCGTGGATCCCTGGTAAGTATAGACATACCCTTAAGAGTTGTCTGTATGATCTGCAGATTGGGAAGGGAAGGACTCTCTCTCACTTCCTCTGGGAGGGTGTTACAGAGTTTTGAATCTGCTGCTCCCTTGAGTATCTGAGTATTCTGAGTTCTGCAACTTACACCCGCTGATGATACGACAGATAATGTGTGCACGTGAGAGAGAGAGAGAAATTTATTGATTAATTTTAGAACACATTAACATAGCATGTATAACATGAAATTATATTAAATAAAATGGAAATACTGCCTGTAAAATGCTGCATCACAAACATACATGGATAAGAAAAAACAATACCAAATCACTTTCTACCCCAATACTGCAAAGGTTTACATATATTTTACACACCTGAGTAGTCCCATTAGTTTTCGTATAACTACTCACATATATAAAGCACATGTGTAACTCTTTGCAGGATCGGGCCCTTATTGCTCAGACAGAGCAATCAAAGATAAAGCAATAATAATAATACATTCTTGGATTTCTGAAGCACTTTCTAATCTGAAGCCAACACCAATACTAGAATTTCTGGGAAAGCCAAAATTGGATTTCTTAATGTATTTTAACAATCAACACAGGCTTAAATTGGAATGTGTTGAATTAATATATACAATAATGAGCTGATTATGATCAGTGTAAAGAAAATATGGGGATGTGAATTAAGGCAATAAAAAGATATATAATACTGTATTTTAATCCAGCTTTATTAATTTTAGTATTTGCTATTTAAAATCTGTCTGACAGTTGCTAAAGAAAGTTAAAGTCTAAAAGTTACTTGAGGAAGATGTGAAGGATTTGGATAAAATTACCTTTTTTTAAAGAAATACTGTCTGTCTATTAGCTGCAATTTATAGGACTTTGAAAATAAACTCATCTCAGATATTAAGAAGTAAAGAGCACATGAGGTAACCTTTGAAAGGTAATGACACTTAAAATTAAACTTGGAGTCTATAAAGTACCTAAGAAAATCACTGTAATTTCTCACTGAGAGTCTTGGATGCCGTCTCGTTCCTACATGCTATAATTTTTGGGAAAATATTTTTTTGCAAATGATGGGAAGTCAGTAGTTACAGTCACTGCTTGCTGTTGACATTGGGTGACTGTTCATATGCCCAGAATACCACCTACCTCAGCTAAATGGTATCTTTATTAAATTAACAAAATAAAGTTACAACATGGGTATAAGAAAAAATATTAACTTTGAATTTGGGATTATAATTGGAAAACTGACCTTTGGAAAATATGTAACCACTACAGCCCTGAACTCTACTGTGAAATGACAACTTTAGGATCTAGAAGAATGCCTATATTATGTAGTGTATAAAACAGGGCAAAAATAAAAAATTATGCTCTTTTTTATGCCTCACTTGGATTCAAAATTAAAAAGCCCTGAAACTTTCTATGGCCTTCTTCATATACAGTAATTCATATTATCTGTCTTCCAGCTGTCAAACCCTTTAAAGTACATTCAATAAACTAGAATTTTGGTTCATTATATTGGCAGTCTTCATAGGCATTTATGACAGGTACTGTAAATAATAAAGCTTTTCTTAGACATCTCTCACTGTCATGTTATTTATCAACTACACAGCTCAATCTGTTTTTGCATATTGGAAAATTAGATAGAAAAACTTCAAAAAGTGTACAACTAAAATCCCAAACTACCTTACACTGGTAATTTTTGACAAGTTTCTAAAAGATTCATTTTGAAATGAAAGATTTAGTTTCCTTTAGCTATGTAGCCTACATTAGCCAAAATCACTATTTTATTATTGAATTTCAACCTTGTCATTAAGGCAATGCACATTTTATATTTGTTTTCTCTGTGCTACTTTCATGTACAGGTCAACATTTATTATTGTATGTATTGCATGTATATTTCTCTTTAAGTATTATTATTAGCTGAATATCTAGTGTTACTTGCATTGAGTTTAATGGAGTTTTTCCAAGAATAAATTTGGTTCTCTGTATACACGGCATGATGCATAATACAAAATAATGTTTTTACTCTGTGGACTGATCATGACTATTCCCATTTTGAACTGTACCTCTTAGTAGGGATTGGTCAGATAACTGAGGCACATGGCATTATTTTTGTTTCCTAACCAGCGCTTCCACATGAAAATTTGGCTGTGCAAATTTTAATTAGATTTCCATGAATTCTTGCACTGGCAACTTTGAGGTTTGCTTTCAGGAAACATCAGAGGTGTTAAGTTTCCTGCTGGAATTTGGTGGCTCGGTTGTACACAAACACACATGGATTCATTATGTGTCATCTGAATGTTTAAAGAGAATAAAGTCCACTTGTTGGATGCGGGGCCAACATTTGGGGACAGAATATAAAGGGATGGATACCACAGAATGGGAGACCAGGCAGGTGAAGGGAGAGGTGTAGCCAAGCTAATCACTGATGGCTAATGCACATGGGTGGAGCAAATGGGGAACTAGCTCATGGGATCAACTTGAGAATGAGACTTAGGAGGGAATGGTACCAACTTCGTTTGATTTGGATGATTGGTGGTCTTTGTGTCTCACACAGACTGAGGCACTGTCATGGGCTCCATCATCCCCCTACAAGGGGAGGGTGTATTGGATCCCAGCAAGGACTGAATCCCTAGTTGAGGGCTTGGAGTTTAGGCTGAGTTTCATCTCCCCTCCCTCTTGTTTAAATTTGAGTGTTACTGTAGTGGAGCCAAAGAGCTGCCTCGTAGTTAAAGGTGTGTGTGTGTGCGGGGCAGTTGTTGTGGGCACAGACACATGCCCTGTATTGTTTTGCAATTATTTTAATAGAGTTATGCCTGCCATGTTAAACCTATTCTTGTTGTCTGTGATTTGTGTCCTCCATATCCAGGAGGAGCTGTGAGTGTGTGTGGATAAAACAAGGAGTGTCAAAAACCAAACCTTTAGGAGATTCCTTAAAGTTTGGTAAAATTTTTAAAAGTTAGTTTTTCCTTTTCACAAAGGCTGGTCCCAGAAGTGAAAATGCTGACATATTATGAATGAGGATTTTTCTAACTGAACAGAATACTAAAAATCTCAGGAGAAAGGCTGATCTCAGGAGATTTGACTGCCATATTTGGAGTCACGAAGGAATTTCCTTGCAGATTAGACTGGCAGAGACCCTGGAAGGTTTTCAGCTTCCTCTGCAGCATGGGGCACAGATCACTTGCTGGCTTAAACGAGAGTAAATAGGGGATTCTCTGTAACTTGAAGTCTTTAAATCATTCAGTAACTCAACCAGAGGTTACGGCTGTATTACAGGAGTGGGTGGGTGAGGTTCTGTGGCCTGTGATGTGCAGAAGATCGGACTAGATGATCATGATGGTCCTTTCTGGCCTTAAAATCTATGAGTTCTAGGAGATTTTCAACCCAGTTCTACAGGCAAAGAGTTTGGGTGATTTGTGTTCCATCTAAACTTCTGGATGCTTCTCTGACCTAGAATAAGCTGTGAATCTTTGGATGCTCAACCATCTCTAACTAAAATAACTGCTCTTCTTGTGTATGTGGGCTCCAATTCAGCAAGGTGCATAAGAGCATGCCTAATTGTAAACATGTGCATATTGCCAATGAAGTTGATAGTTACCCTTGTGCTTAAATTTATGCACACACTGAAGTACTTTGTTGAACTGGAGAACAGCACAGAGTAGATATTCCCTTCCTTTTACTCTAGTAGGTGGCAGTAAAGGAAGGTGGAACCCGTACATACAAGCAGGCAAGGAGCAGCTCTGTTGCTGCAAAAAACCCTCCACTAGCATACCTCATGTAAATCATGTGGCTGGGATGTATAGGTTGAGAAAGAGAAGACATGGGGAGTAGCTATTCTATATGCATCACACTGTCTTCAGACTAGCTGGATTTCCAATAGAGAATGCAGCAGCATTAGCTGCCCTTTCTATTCTTATGCACACTTTGGGGAACTATGGCTGTATATTTGCTGCAAAAGCGGTGTTGCAAGGGGGTAGGTCACAGGGAGCTGCACTGAGGGGCTCTCTCTAACATGACTGAGTGGTGATCTGGGGGGGATTCAGCCTGGCAGAGCCCAGGGCTCTCCAAAGTTTCCACTCCATTATATGAAGTCAGGAATCTCTCTCCCTTCAGAAGAAACTCCATGAGGTGAATCAAGCAGAGCATAGTATTTTATTTAAGCCACAGCTGGAAGGGACTACCCAGGTGAAGTATATTTATTCTCAAAAAGAAAAGGAGTACTTGTGGCACCTTAGAGACTAACCAATTTATTTGAGCATAAGCTTTCGTGAGCTACAGCTCACTTCATCGGATGCATATGCTCAAATAAATTGGTTAGTCTCTAAGGTGCCACAAGTACTCCTTTTCTTTTTGTGAATACAGACTAACACGGCTGCTACTCTATATTTATTCTGACAGTTTTCTTGAGGACTTCCACAGTTTTTCATTCCCCCACAAGAACGGCCAAGAACCCAGCCTGAGGGTACCATGTGCTGCCTCTCCCAGTGCTGCACCTTAGAGGCAGCTTGGATGGCTCCGCTAGGGGACAACATTCACCTGCAGTGACACCAAGGACTCAGACTGGCTGATGAGAAAGGACACAACTCATACTTTGGTTGGCCAATTCAAATCTTTGCTAGAAGTATGGGTCATTTCTGATTGGTTTGGTTTGCTGAGAGGAGGGACTGAGCCACCTAGCAGGAAAAGTTGAACAAAACAGGGCATTGTATACATGCCACTTTCTAAAGTTGAAAACATCCAGCTGACAGATGCTGGGAATGGAACCGTTTTCAGATAGCCGTTGAGAGCCCTGGCTGGTAACTACTACAGTCTTGCCACTACAAGCATCCTATTAAGGTGGTCTCTCTTAACCCAAAGATGGAGGAAATTGGGCTGTTGAGAACTTACAAAAGCTTGCAAGGAAAGATTACAGTGTCTGGGCCTTTTTTGTTTGTACCTTTTGCTCTGTGTACTGTTGATGAACAAATAATGCTTCATTTTGACTAATCTGTTTTTGAGTCACTTTTATCAGCCACTGCTCATAGGTTCCCGGAGGAAAAGGGTTTCCAGGTGCCAAAGACAGCTGGTAAACATAGGGGCTGCAACCCAGAGATCTAGTCTAAGAGTGGTTCCACTGTGTGGTTCCACCCACTGAGGGGTGAAAATAACAAAACCTGGTCCCAAAGGGGTGCACAGAGGATGGACTGAAAAGGGTCGAAAGCACAGTTCACACTGTAATTAACTGTTACACATAGCAAAGATACCATACCACAGAGAGACCACGAGTGTTTTTGAGTAAACAGGTTACAAGTGTGGTCACAAGACATGAATGATTTCTTAAATGAGAGACAGCAGCTTGAATTGGCTTGTGCGCTGAAGAGTTTTACCACGGTTGAACTTTTGGCTATAGTAGAATAACAGCTGACAGTACTGGCAAAATTCAAGAGAAATTATAACAGTGTGTGACAAAGCTCTGTCCTTGTTTCCGTGGGTCCCGCACTTCCTGGCAGATTTTACTAGCCTCAGAGGCTCACTGTGACCCTCCACGTAGCCCTTCTCTCTCTAGAGGCAAGGGTCACAGCCTACTAGTGAGCCATTTTCATCATAACCCAGCAAGTGAGGTGAGGAGAGGCTACTCTCCCTTGCACAGTCTCTGTTGTCTCCCAGTCTCACTGATTAATTCAGGGGGAGAAGTGGGGAACCCGGGCCCGCCCTCTACTCCGGGCTCCAGCCCAGGGACCCTAATAGTATCAGTTATGGTAGCTGACCTTTTGGAAACAGGACTCGTACAATTCCCTGGGCCACTTCCCCACAGCAGCCCCCCACTTCCTTAATATCTCCTTCACCCTTACCACAGTCCCCCTTCCTTTTGTCTGTTTTGGTTTGTACTGCTCAGTTTATCCAACAGCACAGCTTCCTCCTACAGCTCCTGACACACACGCCAACCTGACTAACTGGGAGGCTTTTAACTAGTTTCAGACAGCCCCTGATTGGCTTCAGGTGTCCCAATCAACCTAGCTGTCTTCCCTGCCTTCTGGAAAGATCTTAATTGGCCCCAGGTGTCTTAATTGACCTGGAGCAGCTGCCACTTGCTTATCCTGGTAACAGGGATTTGTTTAGCCTGTGGCTAATATATCTGTCTCCCACTACTTTACTGTAGCCATCTGGCCTTGCCCCATCACAAGTGTTAAAATAATTTTCTGCATATTATATTGCTTGTTAATGTATGAAATTTTCTTTGTGTAGGAAAAGCATAGCTAAGAGTATCTTCTGGGAAAGGTAATGTTGAGTTGACTTTTTTGATAATTAAGTAACTTGTCTAAATTCTAACTTTAGAGTTTGATTGAACTGCCAAGGGCAGTCCCATAATTCAACTGGCATATAAAACTGATTGGAAATTGGTAAGGATATGTATATAAGGATCCATAATTCCATATTGGTACCAGTCACCTGCCTGGTATAGTACAGAACTAGGATAAAATATGCTTATTTAACAAGACAGTGATAGACCTTGAATTTAGTTTGATTTATTGTCTCTTGATCAAATTCAACATGGGATGTTAGTTTTTCTTATAACATTCGGTATAGCACTATAATCTAATCAGCTTTGTTTTGCTTTCTGTGATTCCCTATTTGCTTTAAGTTCTATTTCGGTAAATAGAACTTACAAATTTACTCTAATTATCCAGTATGTAGTTTCACTAAGGAACACAAATCTGAAGAACAGTGAGAAACCTGGCAGAGGTAACTGGTTAATTAAAATCCCCTCACCAATGTGTGTGTTTTTAATATATCTTTTTCACACACCGCATTTTTAAAATATGCTCTGTACTGGAAAAATAGCCTCCCCACCTCCCATGAGACTTAAAATAACAATTTTTAGAAATCATTTTAGTATATATAAATGTTTCTAATTTATATAGGCTAAATTTCTAAAAATCAGCAACAGTACTGTGAACAACCATGTAATAAAGGCATTTTAGTTGATTAAATGCATATCTCTTTTCAAACAATATTAGCTCTTTTTGCTAATATAAAGGTAGTATTTAAATTATTACATGCCTTGTGTTTTGCTTTATGGGTCATTCAAAACCTTTTTATTGTCAGAAGGAGAGTAACAGCGATTCAGGTTAAATATGTATACATGCTCAGAAAATGGCAAGAAAATAAGTTACTCGGGGATAACTTGCTTTTTTCCTCCCTTTCTTGCTGCCGTGTCAATATCTATGCACAGGGGGCTAAGGGTAACAACTGAGTGACAACTGCATGGCAACCATTTAAAGGGCCAGCATCCATATCACTTTGCAGCCTTGCTCTATCTTGATTTGTCTACACTGCAAGTAAAGATGTGATTGTGATTGTGATATATGTAGGCAGTCCCATGTTAACTCTGATGTAGCTAGCATGGGTAGGAATAGTAGTGCAGATGTGGAGAGACAGGCTTCAGCACAGCTTAGCAACCAGAGTACCACAGAGCCTGGGGGCACATCTGACTTGCTAGCCCTGGCTGGAGCCTGTGCCACCGCGTCTATGCTACGTTTATTACCCATGCTAACTAGATTAAAGCTAACATGGTTGTGCCTACCACTGCTACCATCACTTGGGATAGGAGAGGTGTAATTCACAGTGTGGGTAGACACGTACACATAGCTCTGCTAGAATTAGCGCCTAAAGACAGCAATGGGGCTGCAGTAGCAGAGACAGCAGCTCAGGCTACCGGTTGGAGCACAACCCAGCCTGTAAGCCCCCTCCCCCTTCCAAGGTGCATACTCAAGCAACTGGCCTGAGCCTCTGCGGCTACACTGCTATTTTTAGGCACTATCTTGAACAGAGCTAGCAGGCGTATGTCTACCCACACTGGAAATTACGCCACCTAGCTGCTGTGTAGACATACCCCATAATAAAAGTAATCCAATGGGGAAGCAGGGTACCCAGTGTTCTTTAAATCATGAGGGGGGAGGGTGATGATCCAAACCCTTACATTTGTTATAAGCCTGCTGTCTAGTTTTCTGTTAAATCATTATTGTACAGTTCAGAACTTGTCCTTGTTTTTATCATCCTAAGCCCTTGGCAGTTATGTACATTAAATGTTAAACTATATCTTCCTTATACAATACAAAACTCCCTTGCTCACCTGCTGAATAATCTCTCTTCACCTTCCATTTAACAGTGCAACTAATTTTCTCCCTGTCCTTTAATTAAAGTCATGTCAGTAGCATATATTAAATCAAGTTGCATTCCATGTTTAACTTTCAAAAGTACCTTTAAGCAGCTCATATTTTGGTGAACCTAATTGCTTTAGTTTTAGGTAATATTAGTTGCAGAAATGCCAGTAATAACCTTTAGCCCTGGCAAATTCTCTCTCTCTCTACAAGACCTCAATCACATAACATAAACAGCTATAAAAGAGGGCTTTTTAAAGCTTTACTCATAATATGTAGCACATGCATTTGGCACTGTGCATCAGGTCATGCAGCACTGAATGAAATATGAGATTGATCCATGATGTAAATTAGGCCAACGTATAGTAAATTAGGACTATTCATCTGAATTAGAGGATAATTTGAAGGAGGGGAAAAAAGAAAGATGATTCTTTATTAACATTTACTTAAAACATTTAAAACAAGAAAGTGCTTTTTGTTATTATTTGTATACATCTGACATCTCTGAATGTAGTAGAATGTAGGATGATGCAACTAATCTTGACAAAGATGTAGCAGGAGGTGTTGGCAAAGGAGAATATCCATGACTGAAATAACCGACTTGCTCTACCTTGGGGAAAGTCCTGAAACCCAACAATAGGGAGGAAATAGGGTTTAAGTTTGCTACTGTACTGACATTATATGAGAAATTGTAAGCAAGGCTGGAAGAAAGGGAACAAAAGAAACTAATTTATAACATGGTTGTCTCTCCCACACGGCAACCAAGGATATTGTCAAATAGCTTGTGTAATTTATGGGATGTATTTCCAAGATGTCTTCAATTTAGCCACTAAATTTGGGCATTCACATTCAAGTTCCCCACAGGCAAGGTACATTCTTCAATATAGTGAATAAGATGATTTAATACTGATGTGATCAGCATAGACTTCTGCATCTAATTTTGGAGCATTTCAAGACAATTTCTCAGAGGAATATACCACACGCAGCAGCTATTTCCTGATCAATGAGAACAAAGAGATGAAGTGGTCTAACCTGGAGGCAAGCACATAGATTCCAGGGGCAAAAACCTCCAATGAGAGTAAGAGGCATAGTCTCCTAGTCGGACAAAGATGGTAAGCTTTTCTCACCATGGATACAATCTATTTGTTGTGGGACAGGGAAGATCCTATCCAGATGCTGCAGCTTTGTACTAGCTACCTCATGACTGGTGGTCAGTAAGTGAGGTAGGTCTTCTCAGAGTTACCCACTATTATATTATACTCCAAAATATGGCACAATACCAGGAGGTAGATATATTTTTCTGATTGCAAACGTTACATTTTTGCTATTTTGCAACTTTGAGAAGTGTCACATATAATGGATTTACTGGAAAAGAGAGCACAGTAATTTGAAATATGTTACTTAATACCAGAAGACAAGACTACCACTTTGGAAGAAGGAAGATAAAGAGGATGTAAAATCACTTGGCCTTTAAAAAGGGGCAAGGGAGACAATTGGACTCATTTCCCACATTGACAACCATTCTACAAGTCCAAAAGTGTCAGAATGAAGCAAAGAATCCAGTGTGTAGACAGAAAAACGTTAGGTCAGAGATTCCTTCTTAATACAAAAAATTCACTACTCAAATTCCACGAAGATTGGCTGGATAGAATGCATACAAGGTGAAAATCTACAATCATGAATGGAAATATGAAAAGGCCAGAAGTCTTAAGTAACAATCTCTTATACTTATTTCACCAAAATATTTGCATTTCCTGAAGCCAAAAGGTAATATAATCCTTCTTCAAAGGAGTAATTGCCAAGTACAATTATTTGGGAGAACTTGAGACGTTCATGAGAACATTATGCATACAAATTTTATTTGAGAAGTTGTAGGAAATTTGAAGTCATTAAGAAAGGCTGATCATAACTGAAAAGCAATTTGTGACTATGTCCAGCCCACTTATAAATGTTTTCCGATCCTTGAAATGAAATGTTTACTTTGGCAGTAATGAAAACTGATCAGTAGCAGATATCTTGTTTGTTCTCTAAATATTGAATAACTGTTTATGTTTCTTTAAAAAAAAATTACACCAGAATCAAGTATAACCTTAAATAACCTAATTATTTACATGACAAAATAGCTAGCCTAACCCTTACTTTCCATGCTTGCTTTTGCTAGCTGGCACAACATATAGCACCTGATTTAGGCCCCAGTCCTTGAAAGATTTACACATATGCTTAACGTTAAGTATATAAGTACTGCCATTGGATTCAATGAGACTAGTCACATGCTTCACATTAAGCAGATGTGTATTTTTTTTTTTTGGAGGATTAGGGCCTTAAACATATAAAATAGATAATTTTCAAACCTTATCTTGTCTGGTTAAAAAGTTTGTGTTTGTCATCCACACCCACTAATTATGCATAATGGGCCAAATCCTGAAGTCCTTAATCTAGTAAAACTTCCAGTTACTTCAACAGGAGTTCTGCTTAAGTGCTAGAGCCTGCAAATTAATCCACCTAGGCACATAACTATGTGCAGAATCTAGCACCATGTAAAGCTCTCCACTCCAACTCAGCCACCCCTCCCCCCTCTGAGTCCCCATAGAATATTAGAATTGTAGGACTGGAAGGGGCCTCAAGAGTCCCCTGAACTCAAGCCAGGACTAAGTATTATCTAGACCATCCCTGACAGGTGTTTGTCTAACCTGCTCTTAAAAATCTCCAATGATGGAGATTTCACAACCTTCCCGGGGAATTTATTCCAGTGCTTAACTACCCTAACAGTTAGGAAGTTTTTCCTAATGTCCAACCTAAACCACACTTGCTGCAATTTAAGCACATTTCTTCTTGTCCTATCCTCAAAGGTTAAGGAGAACAATTTTTTCCCCTCCTTATAATGGCCTGTCATATATTTAAGGACTGTTATGTCCCCTCTCAGTCTTTTCTTCTCCAGACTAAACAAACTCAATTTTTTCAGTCTTCCCTCACAGGTCATGTTTTCTAGAACTTTAATAATGTTTGTTGCTCTTCTCTGGATTTTCTCCAATTTGTTCACACCTTTCCTGAAATGTGGTGCCCAGAACTGGACACAATACTCCAGCTGATGCCTAATCAGTGCGGAGTACAGCAAAATTACTTCAACACCCCTGCTAATACATCCCAGAATGATGTTTGCTTTTTTTTTTTTTCCAAAAGCGTTACACTGTTGACTCATATTTAGCTTGTGATCCATTATGACCCTGAGATCCCTTTCCTCGTTATTCCTTCCTAGACAGTCATTTCCCATGTGTGCAACTGATTGTTCCTTCCTAAGTGGGGTACTTTGTCTTGGCCTTGAACCCACATTCATCTACTCCTTTCTGCCCCCATCCCCATGTGGCCCTGCATCTCCACTATGCCACCCCCTGCTCCCTGTCCCCATGTGTCCCTTCGCTTCCTCCCCTAATCCCCATGTGTCCCTCTGGCTCAATGCTGTCACCCCACTAGCTCCTGTGCTCCCTGCCCAGTATGTCACTCCCAATAGCCCCTTTGAATGCCAGTCTACATGACCCTTCCTGTAGCCCCATGTGCCCCACCTCTGTCCATCTCCCCTGCCTCCTAACCCGCCTCCTCAGGCCAGGCGCTGTGAGGAGAGCAGTCTCTCCCCCTCCCTATCCCCAGCTGGCTGTTCCAGCTGGTGAGCAAGCTGCCCTCTGTTTTGGTGCCACAGCAGACCCTGGTGGGTGAAAGGTGTAATTGCAGCCCCTCTCCAGCAGAATGTATTTTCTGCAAGGAAAAAAATTTGTAGGGGAGATGAATTCTGCATGTGAGCAGTGGCACAGAATTCTCCCAGGAGTATATATTGCTTTAGATTATTGTTCAGTTTGAAATTTTAAAAAAAGTTTGTTTTAAGGCACAAAAAACAATTAGCAAGGATGTACTTGGGCTAATCATTTGAAGGTAAGTTCATTATACTTGTATACAAATGGTTTTGTAGGGGTTAGTTAGTGCTTTCAAAATTTACAGTGTTAGGTTATTACTTTACAGCAGTTTCATTTTAGAAGAAACCAAAAAAACCCCATATCGAACTCCAGGTCTATATTCCTACGTAATAGTTCACAGAAAATATTATTGTTGATTACATTGTAAATGAAACATTTAGTCTAGCATAATATACTTAAACCTGAAGTCCTCTGATCTACTCTAAATAGGAACTTTCATCAGTTTCACCCATTATTTCTATTCATGATTATTTTGTTTTGCTTATGTACTTTTAGAAACCTGCCAACAGCATATCATTTAAAGAGATGTATAAAACTATAAATTAATGTGCCTGAAATAAAGTGGTCTGTCTTCATTTAATATATTTTTTATATTTCATAATTATATTCATTTCCTCAAAGGAAGTTTCCATAGGTTAAAGACTAGGTTTTGCACTGGATAATGGATTCAACAGTGTTCAAAACTATAAAAGAGACAGCTTTATTCAATGTTATTTACATTGCACAACAGCTTAACCTGTAATTACAGAGAAGTTTTCTTTAGCAGATACCACAGCAACTGGAAACCACACTAAGTTTTGCCAAGAAAACTGCTGCCCACTCCAGTTAATTACTAATCATGTTTTTTGGCAGATTTTGTCTTTGCAACCAATTTTCACATTAGCAGCTTGCCCACTTTTCTCCTAATACCTACCTGTGTTCACTATCATCTGGACACAAGACAGCATGACTGATGCACTAAAATAGATTAGAAGATTTATTCAGGGGGCCTACAAGGAAGCTGGATGTTCCGGAACCTCTAATATTTGTACTCAGTGTTATTGATCCATCTAGCCTTGTTTCCTGCCCTGCCTGACAGTATCTCATGAAATCAGCCGGATATGACATCTTGGAGATAGAGCAGGTTATTTCCAGAAGTACTGGATTAGAGGTGGCACTTTTGGAGAATGATAGCAACACTTGGCCACACTGGACAGAGGCATTTCAAAGATATCACAGCTCTCCAGGAATACTGGAAGTCAGATTGTAAACGGGGGTAAATTGGTATAGTTCTGTCCATTGACTTCAAGGTCATAGACAATCCTGCCTATCTCCACACAAGTATAAAACAAGGATCCTTTAATTATCAGGCTAACCCGATATGAAAATTAAGGGACAGATTTTCAAAGGCTCAAATGGAAATTGTGCCCCTTACCACCATCTGTGACTTTGAAAATTTCCCAGTAATATTCAATTTTTATATAACCATACAGAAATAAGCAATCAGTGGACTGGAAAGATGGCACTACCAAGTGGCAAACACCATGCACACCAACAAAGCATAGTTTTTTTTCAAAAACAAACTGGTCTTGATCCTGAGAAGTGCCGAGAACTGAGAACCTACTAAGATCAGTCTTTTATTAATAAGTCCAGCACAGATTTAAACAACATGGGGATGCTTACTTTTTTACTGCTGATACCTTGCATTCATGTCAAATTGCAATATAATAAGGATTTAAAAAAATCTAATATACCCAGACAAGGCTACAAACAATTTCCCTCCCCCTTTCTGCTCTCTACTACAATCTGTTTCTCATATTTTACAGGTTTCCCCTTCTTTTAACTTGATGCCGTGCTGCAATATTGTGCCTGGCAGCCATAAACATATTAACATTTCTGTTCTCATCATATGGCTAGAAACAGACTTTGTACTAAGAAGGGACTGGACCTTGATTATGTAGAGAACCTCTTTTTTGTAGATTTCCTTTCCTGATGATTTGCATAAAAAGAGAATTTACGGTAGTTCTAACCAAAGTGTTGCAAATATTTAGGAAACATGTAAGCCAAGGCAAATTTAGGAATCTTAAAATGTTAACTGGACTGTTTCTTAGATTTTAGATTACACTAACTCAAAGGTCCTATGGACTGATACTAAATCTACATTGTAACTTTGGTAAGTTTAGAAAAATATTAAAATAAAAAAGAATCATTAAAAAAATTGCCCTGCACACCAAAGCGTGACATTGTAACCGAGCATTGTAATCAGGAGCTAGACTGTTTAATCACTTCCATGTATCTGTCATTGTAGTCATTGTAATCTTCCCGTGATCGGCATGTGCTAATAAATCCCAGGCAGGTTACTCTCTCAACAGAATAAAAAAACATGGCTAATGACTAGAACTCTCCTATCAAGGAAATAAAAAAGATTTTTCTCCTAAGATGATATTAGAAAAGTGACTAACAGTCTTATTAGTCATTAGGAATTTACCTGAAAACCAAGATGTCGTCACTGGCTGTTTGCTATACATAGTTTATACATTGCATTCATTGGTACATGGTGAGGAAAAGTTTAACCACTAATACATTCTTTCCTGGAAGAGTAATTCTACATGCTGTCTCCTTAAGTGCTAACCATATCTGAAATTAAACAGAAGTAAACAGGCTAAAGAGCATGCATTAGCACTGGCCGGTAGCCTCCCACTCCAAACTAAATGAGCCCTAAATAAGGTAAAGTAAGGAAAGAATCCAACCTTGCCTTGACTCACAGTATATGTAATTTTCTCTCTCTCTCTCTCTCTCTCTCTTTTTTTTAAAAGGTTTTGCAAATTAAGAAGATGATTTATTGGAAGTCTTACTCAGTGCCATTTCAGCCTTACATAATGAATAGTTGTTGAGAGTTCTTGTTCTTATAAGCCTCACGTATTTTTATTGACAATCGTTACTAGATTATCTATTATGCCAGTCTGTCTGGTAGCCATTTACTCCACTTTGGCACTTAACACTTGGGAAAAAAAATTGTATTGATTGCAAAGGAGGAAAGGTTACTTAGGAATAGAATTTGGCCCTGTGATTTCAAACGACTCCTGAGCGTACCACATCTAAAATCTAGACTCAAATTTTCAAAGTGAAAGACGCAATCCATCTCCCATTGAAATCAGTGAAAAATCTCTATTGACTTCAGTTGGAGTTGAATCAGGCCTCCGATGCTAGATTTTCAAAACTGGATGCTCTGCACTTCTTATTTAGGCTATCTAATTAAGGCTTCGTCTACACTACGAGTTTTTGTCGGATTTAGCAGCATTAAATCTGAATTAACCCTGCACCTGTCCACACAACAAAGCCATTTTTTCAACATAAAAAGGGCTCTTAAAACCGATTTCTGTACTCCTCCAACCAGGGGATTAGCGCTGAAATCGACATTGCCATTTCAAATTAGGGTTAGTGTGGACGCAATTCAAAGGTTTTGGCCTCCAGGAGCTATCCCACACTGCACCATTGTGACTGCTCTGGACAGCACTCTGAACTCGGATGCACTGGCCAGGTGTACAGGAAAAGCCCTGGGAACTTTTGAATCTTATTTCCTATTTGGCCAGGCGAGCTCATCAGCACAGGTGACCATGCAGTCCCAGAATTGAAAAAGAGCTCCAGCATGGACCGAAAGGGAGGTACTGGATCTGATCGCTGTATGGGGAGAGGAATCCGTGCTATCAGAACTACGTTCCAAAAGACAAAATGCCAAAACATTTCAAAAAATCTCAGAGGCCATGAGGGACAGAGGCTACATCAGGGACGCAACACAGTGCCGTGTGAAACTTAAGGAGCTCAGACAAGTGAACCAGAAAACCAAAGAATCAAACGGACGCTCCAGGATAGAGCCCCAGACATGCCGCTTCTACGCTGAGCTGCATGCAATTCTATGGGGGGGCCGCCACCACTACCCCACCCCTGTCCGTGGACTCCGAGGATGGGATACTGTCTGCCATGGCTGAGGATTTTGCAGATGGGGAAGGTGAGGAGGAGGACGAGCTTGGGGAGAGCACACAGCACACTGTTTTCCCCAACAGCCAGGATCTTTTTATCACCCTGACTGAAATACCCTCCCAACCCAACGAAGCTGGAGAAGGGACCTCTGGTGAGCGTACCTTTTAAAATATAATACATGTTATAAAAGCAAGCGTTTTTTAATTATTAAGTAGCCCTGAGGACTTGGGATGCATTCGTGGCCAGTACTGCAACTGGAAAAGTCTGTTAACGTGTCTGGGGATGGAGCGGAAATCTTCCAGGGACATCTCCGTGAAGCTCTCCTGGAGGTACTCTAAAAGCCTTTGCAGAAGGTTTCTGGGGAGAGCAGCCTTATTACGTCCTCCATGGTAGGACACTTTACCACGCCATGCTAGTAACAAGTAATCTGATATCATTGCATGACAAAGCCTGGCAGCGTATGGTCCCGGTGTTTGCTGGCATTCAAGCAACATCCGTTCTTTATCTCTCTGTGTTATCGTCAAGAGAGTGATATCGTTCATGGTAGCCTGGTTGAAATAGGGGAATTTGATTAAGGGGACATTCAGAGGTGGCCATTCCTACTGGGCTGTTTGCCTGTGGCTGAAAATAAATCCTCCCTGCAGTTAGCCATGCGGTGGGAGGGGGGGCCATTGGCGCTGCGCTGTTCGCGTTTGGCTAGCAGGGATCTTCCCTGATACCAGCCAGGCAGTGGGAGGAGGGAAAAATCGATCATCCCAGAGAATTGGATGGGGGGAGGGGGTTAGTTTGGTTTCTGCTGCTGCACGTTAACAGGAAAACTGCAGCAGTAAAAGGCCAACTCAACGGGCTTTGCTTGGTATGGGAAAGGAGGGGGCTGCTGTTAAGAAGGTTGCAGAAGCCAAAAGACTAGGGCTTACCATGGCCGCCTGCAAGCCGAATTCTGTTGCCCGGCCCTGCGTGTGTGATCTCTAACACCAAAGCCACCGGTACTCAATATAAGATGCAAAATGCGACCTTGTACCAAAATCAGATGTGCTATGTAATGTGAATAGTGTTGTTCGCCGTGAAAGAGTATAGCCATTGTTCTGTAAAATGTATCTTTTAAAATACTTCACTCCCTTTTTTTCCTCTAGCAGCTGCAAATGTTTCAAGCCTCCCTCCTCCATCCCAGAGGCTATCTCAGATAAGGTGGCGAAAAAAACGCACACGCGATGACATGTTCTCTGAGCTCATGCAGTCGTCCGGTCCTGACAGAGCTGTGTGGAGGGACACAATAGCAGAGTACAGGATGGTGGCCGATGAACGTGAGGAGAGGTGGTGGGAGGAAGATCAGAGGAGGCATGAGGAAACGCTGGGGATACTACGGTATCAAACGGACATGCTCCGGCGTCTGGTGGAGGTTCATGAACGGCAGCAGGATCACAATCTGCCACTGCAGCCCCTGCTTAACTGCCCTCCCTCCTCCCCAAGTTCCATGCCTCCTCACCCAGACTCCCAAGAACTTGGGGTGGGAGACTCCGGGCACCCAACTACTCCACCCCAGTGGACAGCCCAAGCAACAGAAGGCTGGCATTCAACAAGTTTTAAAGTGGCCTTTTCCTTCCCTCCTACCCTCCTCCCACACCCCACCTGGGCTATCTTGTGAGTTATCTCCCTATTTTTATAATCAATTAATAAAGAATACATGTTTTTTAAACGATAGTGACTTTATTTCCTTTGCAAGCAAGCTGTGATAGAAGGCGGGAGGGTGGGTGGCTTACAGGGAAGTAGAGTCAACCAAGAGGGCGGGTTTTCATCAAGGAGAAACAAACAAGTGTCACACAGTACCCTGGCCAGTCATGAAACTGGTTTTCAAAGCTTCTCTGATGCGCACCGCTTCCTGCTGTGCTCTTCTAACTGCCCCGGTGTCTGGCTGCACGTAATCAGTGGCCAGGCGATTTGCATCAACCTCCCACCCCGCCATAAACGTCTCCCCCTTACTCTCACAGAGATTGTGGAGCACACAACAAGCAGCAATAACAGTGGGAATATTGGTTTTGCTGAGGTCTGAGCGAGTCAGTAAGCTGTGCCAGTGACCCTTTAAATGTCGAAATGCACACTCTACCACCATTCTGCACTTGCTCAGCCTATAGTTGAACAGCTCCTGACTACTGTCCAGGCTGCCTGTGTACGGCTTCATGAGCCAGGGCATTAAGGGGTAGGCTGGGTCCCCAAGGATAACTATTGACATTTCAACATCCCCAACAGTTATTTTCTGGTCTGGGAAGTAAATCCCTTGCTGCAGCCATTTAAACAGACCAGAGTTCCTGAAGACGCGAGCATCATGTACCTTTCCCGGTCATCCCATGTTGATGTTGGTGAAACGTCCCTTGTGATCCATTAGTGCTTGCAGCACCATTGAAAAGTACCCCTTTTGGTTTATGTACTGGCTGCCCTGGTGCTCCGGTGCCAAGATAGGGATATGGGTTCCGTCTATAGCCCCACCCCAGTTAGGCAATCCCATTGCAGCAAAGCCATCCACTATGACCTGCACATTTCCCAGAGTCACTACCTTTGATAGCAGCAGCTCAGTGATTGCGTTGGCTACTTGCATCACAGCAACCCCCACAGTAGATTTACCCACTCCAAACTGATTACCGACTGACCAGTAGCTGTCTGGCGTTGCAAGCTTCCACAGGGCTATTGCCACTCGCTTGTGAACTGTGAGGGCTGCTCTCATCTTGGTATTCTTGCGCTTCAGGGCAGGGGAAAGCAAGTAACAAAGTTCCATGAAAGTGCCCTTACGCATGTGAAAGTTTCGGAGACACTGGGAATCATCCGAGACCTGCAACACTATGTGGTCCCACCAGTCTGTGCTTGTTTCCCGGGCCCAGAATCGGCGTTCCATGGCATGAGCCTGCCCCATTAACAACATGATCTCCAAATTGCGGGGGAACGCGGTTTTAGAGAAAAGTGTGTTCATGTCCTCATCACCGCACTACCGTCGCCTCCTCACCTGGTTTTTCAGGTGCTGGTTCTGCATACACTGCACGATAATGTGCGAGGTGTTTACAATGGTCATAACTGCTGTGGTGAGCTGAACGGGCTCCATGCTTGCTGTGCTATGGCGTCTGCTCCTGCTTGGGCAATCCGGGGAAAAGGGTGCGAAACGATTGTTTGCCGTTGCTCTGGTGGAGGGAGGGGTGACTGACAACCTGGCTTACAGGGTTGGCTTACAGGGAATTAAAATCAACAAAGGGGGTGGCTTTGCGAGAAACTGAATGGCCCCCTCAAGAATAGAACTCAAAACTTCAAGGATAGAACTCAAAACTGGGTTTAGCAGGCCGTTGATTTCACAAAGGGAGGGAGGAGAAAATGAATACAAAACAAATCTGGTCTATTTCTTGTTTTGATCCACTTCATCTATCTTTATACATCTTGCTGGCAGCAGACTGTGCAGGACGACCGCTAGCCATCGTCATCACCTGGATGCTCGGCAGAAGATGGTGCAGTATGACTGCTGGCCATCGTCTTCTGCTAGCTGCAGATTAAAAGACAGTGCACTGCCGGTAGGACTGAATCGCCATGAGACGAAACTTAAAAGGGAAATGACCTGGCTGAGTCACTCCCATGTTTGCCCAGGCGCCCCGACCTCATCAAGGTCAGTTAAAAGAGCACCCTGGACTACGTCAATGATGGCTACCAGTCATACTGCACTGTCTGCTGCCAAAAGGAAATAAACTGTTGCTGTGTAGCAATGCAGCACCCAGAGACATACGGTGACGGTTAGCTGAGCCGTCTCCATGCTTGCCGTGGTATGGCATCTACAAAGGTAACTCAGGAAAAAAGGTGCAAAACGATTGTCTGCCCTTGCTTTCATGGAGGGAGGCAGGGAAGGGGGGGCCTGACGATATGTACCCAGAACTACCCACGGCAATGTTTTAGCCTCATCAGGCACTGGGATTTCTACCCAGAATTCAAATGGGCAGCGGAGACTGCGGAACTGTGGGATAGCTACCCACAGTGCAATGCTCCTGAAGTCGATGGTTGCCTCGGTACTGTGGACACACTCCGCCGACTACATGCACTTAGGGCATTTGTGTGGGGAACACACAAAATCGACTGTATGAAAACGCTTTCTACAAAACCGACTTCTATAAATTCAACCTAATTTCATAGTGTAGACAAGGCCTTAGACACCCAAATTTGAAAGATCTGGCCTAATATTCTGGGGGATGCCAGCAGAACAATAACTGATCAGTACTGAGTGATACTTCAATGGCATTTTTGGAAATTATGGCACTGATATTGAAGTGCATGAAAAAAAGAGGAGAGATTCGAAGAAACCTGGGGCAAGTCTCAAGAAAGAAGAATAGAAGTTGAAACTTTTGGGGAAAGAGAGTCAGACAATAACAAGAAGGTAGTGTGTAAGCAAGACCGGGAAACACACAAAAGGAGGTTATGAGTAGAAATTAAAAATGGCCTGAACCCCAAAAATTGGAATCCAGATCTAGTTTTAGATTTCAAACAGTCCCCAGGTTTGGAGGTGTTCGGATCTGGGCACTGGCTCAGCCCTTCTCCAGCAGATGTTATGTTATATTTTTGAATTTCTTTTCACAGCTCATAATACATCAGAAAAGGGTTGGAATGTTTCTAGAACTATTCAGGATACTCAGGTCCTAACTGAACAAAGCCCTTAAGCATATGCTTAAATCCCATTGACTTCAAGTGGGACTTGAGCACATGCTTAAGTGCTTTGCTGAACCATCGAATGGATTAGGCTTGCATCCTGGAAACAAAAGCTAAAATCTAATGCTGAGATCCAGTTCAGATATGGTTCATGAAAGCAATAGATCTATTGCTATGAGTAAAATCAAGTACCTGCCTAAGTGTAAACTCTTTGGTGTAGGCCTCAGGCCTTTAGCACATCCTAGGCACCACTAGAAAAGAAATGGCAGCAGTAGCAGCCACCACAGGAAAAAACTATTTTGGTGAAAGAAAAATGTTATGTTCCACAGTGAACCCAGAGAGCAGATTTGACTGAAAAAACTAAAATGGTCATATAAGTGGATACCATATGGAAAACAAATTAGAACTCGAAAACATCTGGAATAGATGGAGATAAAGTTCAACAATGCATTTAGAAAGCAAACCAAGACACAGGAGAAATATGGAAACTAAGGACAGGAAACAACATTTTAGTGTACTACATCATTTATGAATGGCCTCCATCTAATTAATATACTGGATTAATTATTTTGTGCAGCTATAGTAGTACTAAATTTGATTTTGATAGACTCCTTTCACCATGAAATATCTATAAACTGTTTTGGTTGTACAAGGTTTGGTCAATTATTTTATTTTCCTTATTGCCTAATTTTACATACACATGCCTCAAATTTTCTGTTAATAGAAAAAACACTCCAAACATAAGTTGCATTTACTCAGAAGGTATTCAATCAAAATTTGAAAAATACTCCACATTTTAAGATCTACAAAATACATGATACCAGATGTTTTAAATATCAGACAAAATAGCCACTTTGAGGATGTTTTGAATGTATCTTGTATTTTATTTCATATTTTACACAATGCATAGTACAATATATGTTCTTCAGAATACCACATACATCTATTTTTCCAATTGGGTCATTACGATTTTCAATTGCATTTCCAATTCTTTTTGCCCAGTACTGCTTTAAATCTCTGGGCTATTTTGAAGGCCCAGAAAAGCCATTACAGCACCTCATCTTCCCACCCTTTATGAAATTTGTCAATAACTCAACTTACTCTGGTGGGTTTTCCCTTCTCCATCTGCCTCACATCCTGTTTTACTTTCTGAAGTGTTAATTCCTTGTCCAGCTCTCTACCTAGCTTGGCTAGGCTTCTCCTCAAGTCTCTTCTCTCCTCACACACACACCCCTCCCCCGTGTTCTAGGGATCTGACAGTCATCAGCTGGTATCTACTAGCTCAGGATCACACTAAGCCTTTCAGATACATACATACATAAAAGACTCCACTTCCCATTTCCTCCCCTCTCCTTGGTATTTTCTGGTTTCAAAGCAATATTTCTTTCACTGAAAAACATGGAGCAGTCTCTTATTGTCAGTTCCCCTCTTTTCACTACTTGTATTTAAACACTGTTTTTATTTCTAATCAGCAGCCAAAGGAGAAAAAGATTGGTAACTACTTTATAACTTAGACCCCAAGCTGCGAAGACTTGAGCACACACTTAACTTCATGTATGTGAGCATTCCCATTGACTTCATTGAGCATAAAGAAAAGCATGTACTTACATTTTTGCAGGATTTGGAACCTTCATTGTAATGATGATGTTGAATTCTTTTTCTTTTCCCCCGTTGATCATTATGTAAGTAAGTAATCTGATTTCCCTGTCTGATCTACATTGTAGATCACTACTGCATATTCCAGCACTACATCTCTATGTGAATTTGACATGGATACCAACCCTAATACTAATGCACCCTAACCCATGGTGTTAGTGGCACTGTACTTTTAGATGTGCTATCTTTAGAATGAGACATCAAGCAGAGATTTTGCTTATGATCATTAAAGACTAAGAGTAAGGGTGTCTTAATTTAAGTAATTACATTCTGTCCATGAAAAAGCTCACTTGCAGTGAATTTGACTGAGTAATCTTCTTCACTTCCTTTACGTAGTGCATTTCAAGTGATGAGTGAAGCAATTCCTATATACGACTGTATCTGCTTCAAGGGTGTTGTGAAGTTTAAAGTAAAGTTCTACTCTGGAAAAGTGACTATGTAAAAATGGAACCTTTTGACTTAACACATCTGCTACTGTTTACAACTTCTAATCAGTTCCACTCATTGACAACAATAGGCTTGCCCAGGTAAGAACATAATCTGAAGCCAGTTGAACAGGTGTAAATGAGGCCCTGATTTAGCCTGCAGAATCTTTATGGCAGGTGATGATGCACAGGAAGGAAAGAACTCATCTTGACTCTCAGATTATAGGTTGAGTTTGCCAGGGGAGAAAAGGTGTCACAGTATATCAAGGGTATATTTATTAATTGTTTACAAAGGTTAATAATTATTAGAAGTTATGTTCAGACACAAGTGATATAGCTTTCTATAACACAAGCACAAGGAGTAGTAGATGTTTGCAAGCATCTTACTACCTGTTGGACTTCAATAGATGTTAATCAATTGTTATAATTAATTAATCCTTTATCAACTATTTATAAAGGTGACCTTAACATAGAGTGTGACCAAAAAAAAAAAAAAGTTTAAACTTGTAAATCAAGCAGATTTTTCACTGGGAACAAATGACACACAAACATACCTCTGCATACTGCCATATTTTTCAGTCCCTTTTCAAACCAGAACTTCCTCACTTATACAGTAGTTAACGTTTGTGAAGCACTAAGGATCTCTGATAAACAGGCACTACAAGAGAGCAATTGATCACTAATAAAGGGCTAAAAAACTTCTCAACTTCTGTCTTGTGCGGTGCATATGAGATTACTATCAATGGGCCTCGGTTGCCCATTGGGTCCTATAAGCTCTGTTTAGGTCTGCGCTTTGTGAAGAAACTCTCTATCCTACAACATCTAAGCAGAGAGTCAAGACATTGAATCGGGAAATAGTGGGTTGGATCCCTTAGACTCCAGAGCGTTCACAATAATTTGCCACCCTTTCAGAACAGTGCAGTGCTTAATTTCTCATGGCTTGACATGGCTTGCAATTTTTCATCAATTTCTTTTCCCAATCATTGCTGAGCTGGTTTCCCAGTTGGAAAATTAACTGTTTGTTTTTCAGAGCATGTCACTATTTTCACAAATTTAAAATCAAATCAGAGGCCAAGGCCACTTTTCAGCTGGTTGAGATAGAACAAAGCATTTGGAATGAAGCACAAATTGCCAAAGCCAAGAAGCCAGAGAACAAGGTAATTCAGTGTTATGGTGCCTTCCGCTGAAGCAAATTCTTTGCCAAGGAGGAAATATGGCCATTATCTTCCTACCTGTGCCTACCACTGCATCAAGCCCTTGTGGATTTAAGTTACTGTTGCTTGGTTGAGAATATTAACTTCTATAGAGGTTTTAGCTAATGCTTTTTTAGCATTTGATATTAAGGAATTGGCTCCAAATGGTCATCATTCTTTGCTTAAACTGCTGTTTACTTTTAAGATTTTTTCTTAGAGCATGATTGTCTCTGGCACAAAAAGTGTTCTGCTAATGTTCCTCAAATACGGGAAGTATATGGACTATGGTGAGTGCTAACCACAAGAGGCTTAGCTTTCATTAAAGCTGTGTTTACTCTAGCTGAGTAATTTTTGGGGAGTACAGAGATGCAAAACAGGGGATAGAAGAAATATTGGTGGAAACAGAATGTTTGCATCTAATTTTCCAATTGTTTACTGCAAAAACACATCAATGGGAGGGATTTCCTGAAGATTATATTCTATATCAAAGACTATATTTGGAGGAGATGAATTATGGCTGAATTAGGATCTTCAGAAATCCAACCCAATAATTGCACTCAGCCTCCCTGAGATTTAGGTGCAAGAGACCAGAGAGCAATCTCTCTACGGAAAATCTTTTACTTCTGTTCCTGCTTTATTTTGGTTTCAAATGACAGACACTACTAATTTGGTGAAGGAGTGACCCCTAGACCCTGTTTTTTCTCCCCAGGGGAGCTTCAATCAGTCAGATTTCTCATTGCCTCCTTTGCTACCAATGTATTTCAACTGGTTTCCCTAAATTTTTCTGCTAATTCCCATTTCCTTCATAATCACAGGCTTTTATGAGACTTGCTGGCCAAGCGATTTTCAGGGGAGCTATAATTGCTGTGGGTCTTAAACATTAACCCTGCCAGGTGTCACTGCATGGACTGTTTATGCATTTGATTAATGATACCAGAAGAAAAAAAATTGTTTTTTAATTGGCTGTTACGTTCTTTTCTTTTATTTTCCTTTCTTTTCTTTTTCTTTTTTAAAACTCAAGTGCTTCTGAAATACTCTGATGGTGTCAAGCACTTGTGTTTGTAGGTCTTTTCTAGGATAAAACCACCTGAAATAGAGTCTTTACAAGTTAAAGACAAAAGCAAGATAATGTGAGCTAACTAAAAAACAATTCAGCAGTGCATGCTACCTCTGAAACAGCCGCCATTTTGATACATTTCAATGTTTGTGTGCCTTCAGTACCGCTCAGCTTTGTCATCTCATGTGAATCAGGCAGGACACAATGGCAATTAATAACTTTCAAGCTGAGATGTCACTAGCTAGCCACTTTAAGACAGACATACACCAACAAATCAGTGGTAATTTTGGCATTATTGACTAACCAGAGCATTATTTTTATTTGGCTGAGATAGTCTTGTGTGTCTCATTCTTATCACTGATAATAATTATAACTTTTTAAAACTAAGATCAATATTTTTGCCCCTACCAAAAATAAATGAAATTATCTCCTGATCTGGCAAAATTGCAGCAAGCTGTATGCCAGGTGCTTAAGAGAGAGACAGACCCCTCAGTTCCTGAAGGAAGTAGGGACCCATGATTTATTATTTATATTACAACAGTACCCAGAGGCACCTACCAAGACCACTGCCTCATTGCGCTAGGTGCTGTTCAAACATGGCACGAGACAGTCCCTGCCCTGAGGAGCTAACAATGGAAATAGAAAAGATCTCCCAATAGACCCAAGTGCCCTCCAGATCACAAATTCACCATGGAGGATGGATGAGGAGGAAAAGCAGTGGAGTATCAAGGTCTAAATGCTGTACTTTCAAGTGAGGGCAGGCAGCTGACTGTCTTCCGTGTGAGTAAATGCTGCAGCCTCTGTACTTCAGGAACCAGACTGAGACCAGGGATATAAAGTTTAAACCATAACTCTATTAGTTACACGACAAGATGGCTCTTACAGACTCTGAGCGCGACTGTCTCATGTGAGAGACCCCATACAATAGGAGGCCCTCTAGTGATGGCTAGTCTTAAAGAAACAGCACCACAGTATACGACATCTCCCTTTCTTCATTGTTAAAATCCCTCCCAATAAATAAATTTACTTCTCAGACAAACAGTGTCCTTGACACCAGGCTTGAGACATGAGTAGAGTATTACAGCGCTGCTGACTACTCGCTGTTAAATCTACATCTGCGGGGGTCAGAGATTATTAGCACTTAACCCTTGGAGCTCAGTCTTTACCATTTGCTCAGGCCTGGTGTCAAGGACATCGGTTTGTCCTCTACCCAAGGTTGCTATTTTGTGAAACATTGATTTTTTTTGTTGTCTGAATAGTTCTCTCAGCCATTCCGTTAGATTGTGGGTATGCAGGACTGGAGTGAGTTTCACTCCAAGATCTCTGCTTGCAAACGGAACACGGTCACTCACTAACTCTTTAGGGGTGCCATGTCTTGTAAATCCACTTTCAATTTAGCAATAGCAGAATGTGCTGACTTGTTTGGCAGATGCAGAACTCCTTGAAATTTGGAAAAGTAGTCCACTAGGAGTAGATATGAATGTCTGACATAGTAAAAAAATATTGGCAGCTATAAGGTAGATCAGGAATCTCATGAGACCATAATGATTCTTTTTGACCAACATTCCTGACATAATCTGCATCCTTCTGTAAGTTGTTCTATGTGTTGAGTCATACCTGGCCAGAACATTATCTGCCTAGCTCTTGTGACTCGTGCAAGTGGTTAAGCATTTCCTGCCCTGTATTGTTAGGAATAATTATCTTGTCGCCAGCCATTAACAACCCTTGTTGCAATGAAATAGTGTCTTCTACAGCCCAATATGGCTGCTCTAGGATTCACTCGTCGTCTTCTGCATGACCAGCCCTCACATACAATGTTGTGAAAAATGACAAGATCTGTGTGTATCTTCCTTCAGTTTGTTTAACAGATCTGTGTAGAGTGTTGCGGTGACCTCAGCTGCATAGATGACCGTTTCATCAGCCATTTCATCATCTGGCTCTGTAGTATGTCCCCTGCAGCTCTTTACGTGTCTGAATTAACTTTTCTTTGTCAGTGGTATGTGTCACTTTAAGATCACATTTCTGTAATTGAAGTAGCATGCATTGTAGCCTCACAGAGAATACTCCCTCCAGTGGTTTATGATCAGACTGTACCTCAACCTGTACTCCATATATGTATTGATCAGATTTCTTTGTGGCAAATGCAATAGGCATAAGTTTGTTCTGCTTCTGTCAGACCTTGAGATCCATATATAACAGGGCCTCTGTCTTGCAGCGGACAAAGCTCCTAAGCAATCTTTGGATGAGTATGCTTGAATGGTGACTGGTTTGTTGGGATCATAGAATTTGAGTGCATTCCAGAGCAGCGTCTTTAGTTGTCCCAATGTCTTGTCATGTTCCCAAGACCATTGCCAAACTATGTTTTCATGGAGCAATTGTCAAAGATGGTTCACCTGGGATATACTGTCCAACTAATCTAATCATCCCCACAGGATCCTCTGTATTGCCTTCTTGTCCTGTTGTTTAATGTTAGCTATAGCTTCAACCCTGCTGTCATCTGGCCTGATTCCTTGCGATGAAAGAATACATCCCACATATCTGACTTTTTTTACCATGAACTGGATTTTATCTGGGTTGAACCTGATATTCTCTGCTTGAGCCATTGCCACCAATTTCTTCAGTATCTGACCATGTTCCGCTTGAGTTGATGCTGTTGTAATCATGTCATTTGCTATTTTTTGGACATCTGCAATATCCCTGAATGTTTCATTATTCTTTTGTTAAACCAACTTCACTAGCTGACCTTATTCCAAAAGATAGGTGGAGAAACTTGTATCTGCCCCAGGGTGTACATAAAATGCAAAGTTCAGATGATTCTTTATCTAATGTGACTTGCCAATATCCATCTTTCTCACCTAAAATAGTGAATATGCTTTTACCAGCTAGCCAACAATGAACCTCTGCTGGTGTGGAGGTAGAGTAATGCTGTCTCAATGTAGCCTTATTAAGGTCTCTGGAACCCACACAAATCCTTAATCTTGCCATTGTTCTTCTCAGTTATGACCATACTGTTAATCCAGGGTGTGGGTTTGGCTATGCTGCTTTCCTTTTCCAACTGCCCAAGTGCATCACTGGCTATGTCTACACTACCGCGGGATTGACGCTACTGAGATTGATGCACTGGGGGTTGATTTAGTGGGTCTAGTGAAGACCTGCTAAATCTACAGCAGAGCGTTCTCCAGTTTACTCCAGCGGGAACGAGAAGAGTAAGGTAAGTCAATGGGAGAGAGACTCCCGTCGACTCAGTGCAGACACTGCAGTTAGTTGACCTAAGCTACATCAACTCCAACTATGTTATTCACGTATCTGGAGTAGTGTAACTTAGGTTGACTTACTGCAGTAGTGTAGACACAGCCTCAATCTGTCTCACTGCAAAAGGTACATTTCTGCAGCAGTATATGACAGGGTGACTGATGGGTCCATATATGTGTGATGCTTCCCATGCAACTCTCCTAGTCTCCTGAAACCTCAGAGTATTATACAATCAAATCGTTCAGCATTAGCTGGGTGCCTTGGTGTGCAGTATATCTATTCTGTGCATCAGGGTAAGGTGGGCATGCTTCTCTGCCTAGCAGTGGTGATGTAGAAGCCTCAGTGATGAAGAACTGAAGACTGATCTTAGCCTTGGCTGTTGCTGCTGTTAGGGTGACTGCTCCTTCTGGTTTCAGAATAGCAGCCGTGTTATTCTGTATCCACAAAAAGAACAGGAGTACTTGTGGCACCTTAGAGACTAACAAATTTATTTGAGCATAAGCTTTCGTGGGCTAAATAAATTTGTTAGTCTCTAAGGTGCCACAAGTACTCCTGTTCTTTTTGCTCCTTCTGGAACTCCCACATGCCATGAGCACAACACCAGAGTGCTTTGTCTGGGTGGGACTCGGTATCCTTTTAAAAAGGTGAATTGTAAAACATTAGCTTCAGCCCCAGGATCAAGCTTAAACTTTAAAGATCTATTCCTTATATACAGTTTCGAATACTAAGGTTTTGCTGAGCGTACTGCACCCATTTTTATTTCCCTTTTTTCTTATATGGTACGTATAAGAAGAGATCATTCACATTCTGATTTGTGGGTAAGTTTGTCGCTCTCCACATTGAAGAATAGTGATTTCATTTTCCACATTTGTGACACATTTCTCCAAAGGCTGAGCAGCCTCTGGGTGGGTGTATCTTACCACAGTGTGTGCACCATTTCTCTGGACATGTCCTTTTCAATATTTCCAAACTCATAATTTCTTGGGTTTTGCCTCTGTTTTGTGACACACTTGTCTATCTGCTCTTCCCCTCGGCCTGCGTGAGATCAGAGCTGGTATTATTCAAACACAACATATTTCTTAGGGTTACAATAGTTCCTAAGCATTATTAAGACCTCATCCAAAGTGGGCGCTGTTTCAGTTGGCTACCTTGCAAATCTGGTTTATTAAACTTCAGGGCCTCCTCTCCCCCGTGTGCAGAAAAATGGCTACTTTTATGTCCACTTCTTTTTTTATCTGCTCCTGAGGCTTTCAGATGGAGGAGATGGAAACAATTCTTCCACACCTAATTCCCAGCAAGATTACCAAGGAAAGAAAGGTTGAGGTGACTTGCAACTTTCCATGTTCAGGGTGTTTGTATTCTTTGTTTGGTCTAATACTGTTTTCTAGTTTAGCTACCTTATTGGTTTCACTTTTGGGTGTTCAGTGTGTCCCGTGTCTTGGTACTTCTGTTCTTCCTCTTTGGTTCCTGCTGGTCTGTAGATTGCAGTTTCTTGTCTGTGTGTAGCAGTTTGTTTGCACTATTTGATAATCCACTGTCGGACGGACCAAAAAAAACCCCATCTTCTTGCTTCAGGCAGAATGTGGTCACTTATGACACACCATGCCGTGCTTTATAGCGTGGTCAGGCAGCTGAGAGTGTCTTTTTTGTGACTATGCTGCATCCTCCCCACTTCAGAAACCAGCGTGAGACTAGAGATATAAAGAGTAAACCCAAACTCATTTTATTCACTAGTTACATGACTAGATGGAACCCTACATGCGGGCATGCAGACCCTGAATGCATTTGCCTGATGTGTGTGACAGACTGCTCACAATGGTGATTACACGACTAATTTTAAAGTGACAATACCACAATATACTACACCAGGGGTCAGCAACCTTTCAGAAGTGGTGTGCTGAGTCTTCATTTATTCACTCTAATTTAAGGTTTTGCATGCCAGGAATACATTTGAACGTTTTTAGAAGGTCTCTCTCTAAAAGTCTATATTATGTAACTAAACTATTGTTGTATGTTAAATAAATAAGGTTTTTAAAATGTTTAAGAAGCTTCATTTAAAATTAAATTAAAATGCAGATCTTATCAGTTTCGTGTGATCCTTGCCTTTGCTTTTCCTTGCTGAGTTTTCCAATGTCTGGCACATATTTGGATACTTTAATCTGCACACAGTGATCAGTTGTTAACCGGCTCCAAGAGGGACAGAGCACAGATTTCATGTGTGAAAATACCGGTTCACATGGGTATGTGGATCCAAACGCTGAAAACACTGCAAACGCAATTTTCTTCAAGCAGTTAAATTTCACTGGCAGGGACGTCCAGCAGGTCAGAATAGAGGCCCCATTATCTCTCTCAGTCATTTCAAATGCATTCTGCAGATCTCCAAACTTTGATGCCCACAATTCTGAGCTTTTTAACTGAATGAGCTGCATTACTTCAACACCCATCCACTGAAATACAGACAAATCCAAGTCAATTTCGTTGAACTTTTCAGGTTTAATTAGAAAAGAAAGCATTGGGCCAAATCTCTGGAAATCTTGAAATCTGTGAGAAAATTCTGATTCCAGTTCTTGCAAGTACATTCTAATCTCAACATCAAATGCAGTGCGCTGTTCCACGTGGCGGGATAGTGATGTAAGCAGCAAATCAGGACTTTAAAATATCCCAGTACAGTGGCACTGGAACAATTTTTAAGGTCGGGGTGGTGAGCTGTGCCCCCCCTTGCCCCTGTCTGCACCCCTCACTGCCCCAAGGCTGGGGCCTGTGGGCCACAGCTAGGGGTGTCTTGCAGAGCCCTGGGCCAGCAGCCAGGACCCCAGGCTGGCAGCAGAGCCCCCCCCCCGGACTGATGGCCGGGATCTGGGGCCAGCAGTGGGCTGAGCGGGGCCGGCAGACGGAACCCCAACTGGCAGGGGGCCGGTACCCCAGGCCAGCAGCGAAGCCCCCAGGACCGGTGGTCAGGACCTGGGCAGTGAGTGCGCCACTGAAAATCAGCTTGCATACATGCGTGCCATAGGTTGTCTACCCTGTACTACATGAAATAAGACAGATAAGCAATTGCAACAGATGACAAGGACATAAGAAGGTGAGGGGAAGCAACAGAATAAAGATAGGCTGTTTTGCAGGGAGCACAAAGATCCCACATTTCTCAGTTTGAAGCCATTGGGACTATTCACATGCTTGAAGTTAAGCACATGTGAGTCTTTGCTGTGTTGAGGCTGTAAATTTGGAACTGTGAGATATCAATGAAAGAGTCATGGGAGTATGGCTCTATTTTCCCATTTTAGGGCTGGAAGACGCATAGTCCAGATGAACAGTTAATGGAAAGTTACTTTCCTATGATACGTTTTTATACAGTTCCTTTCCCTTTTTTGTAACACTACCTAGAAGCAGAAAATTAATTTTAAAAAATCTGAATGCTGATTAAATAAACTTAAAAGCCTAGCAGAAACTACCAAAAGCAAGCCAAATACAGAGTTAAAACAAACATACCATCTTTAATCTGCTGTTGTGGCTACTCATTGAATCATGATACGTTATAGAATTTGAGGGTGGAATTCAAGCTACTACATCAGGCCAGCCTGCAGGAAAACCTAAGAAGTCAATGCTTAAATAAGAACAATATTTGAAGAATGTTAAAGGTTAGAATTCTGTTAAACATATTGTTCCAGTTTAGTTGTTTACCAGTGGCTGTACAAAGTAGTAACTATAGGAATGCTGTACCTTCAGAGAAAAAGAGCCACAGCAATCAAAGCTAAACCAGATCATCATAACCTGTAACACAATGGTTCAGTGGATTAAGCCTTAAATAAAATTGACAGGATGTTTAACTAAAGGCCTGTTAAGTATACTTTTAGGATAATGCAAAAAGAACAGGAGTACTTGTGGCACCTTAGAGACTAATTAATTTTGAACCCCACGTGCAATACTGCCAACCACAAGCATTCAAAAAGCGTGAATAAGGCACCAAAAACAATGAGATTAGCCTAAAAATCATGAGATTTCAAAAACGATATTCTTTGTGTTCTTTTTGTTTGTTTTCTGGGTCTTTAGGATTCATCTTTTCAAACCTTTCTACCTTTTTTAACTTTTTGAATAATTGATTTCTCAAACTTCATTTTGAGAACCTTTTACACCTAACTCCGCCTTTCTTAAAGGGGGTGAGAAATAGAACAGACATCCTTACCAGAAGGATCATTAAAGTCAAGAGTCCTTGAAGCATCTCTGAAGGATGCTCCTCCAGAACTTCAGGCACTCAACAGAGTTAAACTACTTTAAATATTTAAAGCACCTTTGCTGAGTTAAAGCAGTTTAAAAGGTTAAAGTGGATTAACTCAGGCCTGGTCTACACTTAAAAAATTAGATCAACCCAGCTACATAGCTCAGGGCTGTGACAAATTTCACACCCTGAGCATCAGAGTTAGGTTGGCCTAGGGCACCCCATATAGAATTCTTCTGTCAACACAGCTACTGTCTCCTCAGAGAGATGGATTAACTACATCAATGGAAAAACCGCTTCAGTCAACGTAGGAACCGTCTACACTACAGTAGCACCGCGGCAGCACCATAACTGTGCCGCTGGAGCGGCTTGAGTGTAGTTACGATGACAAACTCTTCAGGTGTCTCATCTCAGTTAGCTGCTTTGAGATTTTAAGATGCTTTCACCACCAAATCCTAGACCCATTGACTTCAATGGGTGCTCAATTCTAACATTTTAACACACTAAGCATTTAATCTGCCTTTAGCCTTTACGATGGCACATAATTGTGCATACACAAACCCGACTTGAGTGTATCAATATACTTTGCAATATACTTTTGTGCAGAAACTTTAAATAATTGTGTCATTGGGCCAACAGCACTTCTGGTTCCCTCAAAGCATAGTAAATATTTTAAATCACTTGGAGGATGCGTCAAAACATTTTTCTTCTAATTTTTAATTTGCAGTTTTTCAAAATATTTCTCCTTTGGGTGGAACCAATCCTGGTAAAATCTCACCCTCAAAGGAACTTATTTGAGAATCATTTTGAGCATCTGAAAATAGGGGTTCGAATGGAAGCTGGAACTCAATTTTTTAACTATAGAGATCACTATGGGTGATCATTATTATAAGTGTTTGTTTGAGACACATATATTGCCTAAATATTTACTTACACCAAACCTCTGATCAACTGAAAAAAAAACCTACACATGCTAAAGAGCTAGTGCTCAACTGTGGCAGGGGAATGCAAAGCTGGCATTAGCATTGAAAAAGGGACAGAAGTAGGGCGAGAGACATAAAACCACAAAGAGTGATCTCATGTCTTTAAGCTGTCCAATGAATCATAATAATAAAGTTCTAGATGAGTGCTGAGGGGACATATGTCATTTCAATGAAAAAAGTAATAATTTTAGATGACAGTTTGAAACATTCCATGGAAATGCATTTGAAATGTAATATGGGGACTCCAATAAAGAATATGCTTTTAATACATTGCAGATTACATATGATCATCAGTTTAAGACGTCCCCTCAACAAGCAAGATAATTCAAGTAGACATTTAGTCTGTCTATACAGTTTGCCTTGCCATCCTTTCAAATGCAAAACTCTAATGTTTCTTCATAGCTAAAGAAACAGAGGGGGCATGGTTTTAATTTTTCAAACTCTTCTGCAAATAAGCTTAAACATTTTACAGTTAAAAGGACAGAATTTACATTTGCTGCGTCTGGTCAGTTTTAAAATTGTCTCTGTTATGAATCATGTTCACTTTTAAAGTTCATTTAACTTGGCTTATGGTTTACTTTAAAAAAAAAAAATGTTATGCATCATTTGAAGCTGCACTCCCAACCGCTATTAGTAATAATAAAGGCATGCAGGTTCCAGCTGATGCCCCTCATGTAAACTTAGATTTTCATAGGATGAAGCAAACAAGAACTGCACTGCCTGTACTAAATCCCACAGGCTCATGCCATTATGAAGGCCAGGAGCTTTAATCAAGGTACGGCCATTTATAAAAAACATCTTGCAGCCTCCATGAGATAGCTATGTGGAATTCATTAGAAAAAATATTAAGAAGAAATGTGGTTTTTCGCTTTTTAATGCTAACAGGTAAACATGGCTGCCACTTATCTCCCTGTGTGGTCAGCTGAAGTCATGAAAATAACTGCAATGGGACTGGAGAGCTCTGAGTGCCTTGTGGGATTGGGCCCTTATTGACTACATTTTTCATTCTACGCCTATGGATTAATCAGTTTGGTTACCAACAGTGGGCAGACAAAAAGAGCATTTATTTTAGATCAAAATATGATTGACCTTCAACAGGAATGGAATACCCATGTACTATCAAATGAGAAGTGTAACACAGTGGTTAGATCCTTGGGATATGAGATCTGGGGGAAGGGGGATTTCCAAAAGGCACAAATAGGAGGAGGTTAGGTACACAGCTCCCATGGATTTACATCCTTGAGTGTCTTTGAAAGTCTACCCTTGAGTTCTCTTTCAGGCTCTGCCCCTGGTCTTACTGTGTCAGTTTGGATAAGTCGCTTAAAAGTACAAGGTCTAGAACTGCTCTGTACCTCAATTTCCCTATCTGTAAAATGGGGATAATACTTGCTACCATATTGGGATGCTGTTAAACTTAATTCATCCATGTTTTTAAGCACTCTTAGGTCCTCCAATGGCAGGTGCTGAAGTGCAAAGTATTCTCCAATGCCAGAATGGTATTTAACAACAGAATAAATGCTTATCTCAATGTTGCCTTTAAAACAGAACTACTTAACCACTCTGCATGTGGGTCGGACACACTAAATGCAGTCCATTTGCCATATTTGTTTACCAATATTGAATGAGGAACGTAAAGCTTGCCTGAAATTAACTAGCGGCTACTTAATGATTAGTACTAGGTGAGTAATTCATAATAACCAAATAATTTATTGGATGCACTTAATGTCCCTTCTGAACATACGATGCCTTTGTCAAATAACTTCTGGAGTTGTTTGTTGCAAGCATTCAACATTTAAATGCACTAGTCAGATGAGCATAATTCCTAGAATCAGGTTTCTGGTACCAGCACTTACAGTTAGAAACTCAACATTTAATTTCTGGGTTTATGTTAAAACGCTTGCTTAAAATTTCCTATTTTGGTGAATTTTCCCACAAGTAAACTCATTGGCTAGAATAGTTTCAGAAAGCAAACACAGTCAAAGGGCATTTCCTTACAAAGTCTACTGAGCGTTAGCTGTAAATTGCTTGGAGTGTTCACCCAGCTACACCAATTATTCAGAGACATTCTCAAATCCTTGCTTGGACTGGCCCTGCAGAGACACTGGGTTAGACTAGATAGTGCAAGAGATCTTTCCCAGTCTGGTTTCTGTAATTCCAAGAGAAGAATAGCTCTGGTGGAGGAATTCTCAAGGCAGAAGAGATTAAGTCAGGAATAATAGGGCAGCATTGTATCAGCGCCTAGCCGCTTAGTCCTTTTCCAACTGCAGAATTTGTACCCAGACATACGCTGTGCCTCAATAAGCCGAGAGAAGTGCCACTCCAAACAGCTTCAACACTTGAAGAAGAAAGAGTATTTAGTTTGGAATGAAGGATGATGAGCTCATTAAAAAAATATATGGATATCATCAATATTCATGCCAACTGCTTTGCAGTCACTTAATTGGAGAGGATGGCTTAGTGGTATAAGTACCAGCTTTCCACCATAAGTCTAATCATCCTGTCTCCTCTCCACAGTAGATAAACCGAGTTCCATGCAGCTTAATGCACGTAGCGCTTTCAAATAAGACCTTAAAAAGTGCAGTGCTGTCTGTTCAACGGAGACATTAAAGGTCACACAACACTGTTAATATAAAAGTAGGACAGGTTTCCTGATATCTCTGTCAAAACCTCTGTTTCCAATGCACTTGTGCAGCCTGCTTGTGTTATGTGCTGGATATATAGTTTCAGATGTGTGCTATATACACACACGCAATGCTTAACATTAAATAATATACCTTATATAAGTACTACATCCACAAAGAGGGAATCTTAGTGCTCCAATTCCCCCTATCTTTTTTTTTTAAAAAAACACACATTTTAAAAATTGCAGCTCTCTCATCATTTCTGATTCCCCATTTGTCAATAAACAACCACAAGTAAAAATAAGGATTTGAGTCAAATCAAAATAAACGTTGCAAACGTGGCTTTTTGAGAAACTGGAGATTTACATGAATAAAATATTTAATAATGTAATTCACAAGTGATCCATGGCAGCCATGTTTTCAGACTGGAGAAAAAATATTGACATGTACAGTATGCCAGACAAGCTTCTGTGGTCTGTGATCATAGGACAGGATCCAGGAAACTGAACAATTTAATTGTCCAGTGGACAGAAAAAGCACAGCTATATTGGGATGATCTTCGCATGTGGGACTTTATAAACCAGCCAAACTTTTCCCACCTATTGTATAACAACACTGATCCACTTCATAATCATAGTAAGCTATCTAATAGGATACCTAAATCAAGCTTCTTGGATGTTTCACAATGCACTCAACTTGCACTTTACTAGTTAGTCATTATTCATCATTGTTTTTCATGCAGAGACTGCTGAGAGCATTCAAAATGTATCAAGGTATTTTATACAATGCATCCATAATGTCATGTACACCTTCTTTGAGGTCTGAATCCTGCAGAAGGGCCATGGAAAGACTCGAAGGCAGTAGTTCAATTACTCCTAGACACTGAGAGGCCATTCAGTGGGACTCTGCTCCTTTTGTATTCTGTAAATCAGTGTTAGGTAGCAGCTCTTGCTATGTCACTGTGGAAGGGGCCAGAGGACATGTAGCCACTGGATCCATAACTATATGGCCTGGGGAGATTGATGCTGAATTCCATATCCCACGAGGCCACTGTGCAAATTCAGTGGACTCAGGCTTTAGACAGAGATCACAATCTGGCCCTAAAATTAGTCACAGGACATACATGTTGTGACAAAGTTCTTCCTCTACCTTGGTGGGTCTTGCGCTTATTGGCGGATTTGCTCCCCTTGGAGCTTCACTGCAGCCCTCAGTTAGGCTGTTTTCATGAACCCACAGTCCAGGTCAACTCCTCCGGTGTCTGACCAGGAGTTGGGAGGTTTGGGGGGAACCCAGGCCCGCTCTCTGCTCTTGATTCCAGCCCAGGGCTCTGTGGAATGCAGCTGTCTAGAGTGCCTCCTGGAACAGCTGTGTGACAGCTACAACTCCCTGGGCTACTTCCCCCTGGCCTCCTCCCAACACCTTCTTTATCCTCACCATAGGACCTTCCTCCTGGTGTCTGATAATGCTTGTACTCCTCAGTCCTCCAACAGTATGCGTTCTCACTCTCAGCTCCTAGCGCCTCTTGCTCCCAGATCCTTACACGCGCACCACAAACTGAAGTGAGCTCCTTTTTAAACCCAGGTGCCCTGATTAGCCTCCCTTAATTGATTCTAGCAGCTTCTTGATTGACTGCAGGTGTTCTAATCAGCCTGTCTGTCTTAATTGTCTCCAGAAGGTTCCTGATTGTTCTGGAACCTTCCCTGTTACCTTATCCAGGGAAAAGGGACCTACTTAACCTGGGGCTACTATATCTGCCTTCTATTACTCTCCTGTAGCCATCCGACCCGACCCTGTCACAATGTTCACAGGGGAAGCTTTGTCCATGATTACAGAACAGAACTGAGAGTCGGAATATCTAGGTTCTATCCCTCACTCTGTCACAGACTTGGCTGCATCACATTGGATAGATCATGTAACCCCTATGCCTTAGCTTCCTTACCTGTAAAACCGGGATAATACTTCCCTATCACACACATCTGTCAGGCCCTCACAGTGATGAACACCATAGGAATGCCTATAATAATAAATAGCTATGCAGCTGGCATGTGTGTTTAATTCCATTTGGGGTGTATACACCTCATTGAACCGGAATCTTAATAGGTGAAAACTTTCCCATGTCAATTTAAACCATTCTGATTAACGTATTTGTGTGCAATGACAGTCTGAAATTCCTAACGTCATGTTATTGAAGCATTGGAAGGGATAAGGGTGAATGACTGAAGACAAGGTCTTTTAATTAAGTAATGCACTTCTCACCTTTGCTCTTCTTTCCAAAATAAAGATTTAAAAGGATGCAAGACACCTAACAGATGCCTACAACTTTCCATATTCTGAAAGGCCTCACTCACTCCTGCCCTTGATTAAATCCATCAACTTCACTGGGAGTTTTGCCTGCATTAGGACCAGAAGATCAAACCCGTATTTGGAAGATAAAGTAAATTCCTTAATAGCTCTCAAATTTCATTAGAACAAATGGTTGCATCATTCAAGATCAAAGATTGCTAAGGGGAAACGTTAAGAAAAAGATCTTTCATATTGTGTTATGTGCACACTAAGCATAGTGTCTATTACATGGAATTTGGAACTTGATATAGCCGTCTAAAACAATGTTTTAGGGGTAAACATTGCGCTGACTGCCCCATGCAACCTAAATCAATGAGGCTGCATCACTAACTGGGGATTAAAAGTTTTAAAATAATCCCTGTGATTATAATATTGATCTCAAATGGTTAGTGCTCCCACTCTCTCTCTCTCACCCCACCCCCCACCTTATCTGTACATGAAGATAGTAGTTACTGAACTCTGCATGACCAGTAAATTTCTTCTCAGGAAAAAGTGCTTTTGACATCTTGAAGCCACTGCCACTTGTTATAATACTTGCTTATAATCACAGAGATTTACTGGAACACTGCAAGTACCAACTCCGGCACAAACAGGCAGCACTGAACTTCTGTTTAACGCCCCTCCCGCAGCTACCGTCAGATCAACAACATAAAATATACAAGAGAACAACCTAGCACTAAGATAATGATACAGCACCATCTACTAGTGGAGGTGCTATCTACACTAATCATTACAATACTGAAAACTGTGAAAAAAGTCCAATATAAAGTTTACTTTAGATATCCCTGGAGTTAGTAGTATCCAAGTTTGGTTTTTTTAAGACACCTAATAGAGCCAAAGGTCAAGAATCAGCAGTGCTGCTGCAGGGAGGTGTGGTCACCATGCAGTTTCTGTGGTTTACAGTCTGGGCTCCTTTGAGAGAGGCTGCTGAATCATTGCATCCAGGGCTCCTGGACCATCCCTGTTCTCTGGACAGCACCACCAATTCTGGGATTGCACTTTTCCAAAGTAAGACTGACCTCTTGATGTCTCTGCAACCTATTCCTGGGGTCCTGCACGGGAGTGTATACTGGCATTGCCGCATCCCAAACCCTACACTCAGTCTGACCCAGATTACACATAGTGCATTATCATTTACATTACCATCTATTTTTGGGTCTGGGTGACATGTAAAAACCTCTAAACAAAAATAAAAAACAAACAAACAAACAAAAAGAACAAAACACTATGCTGCACTCATGGTTTATAGAGTTGTCAGAAACCCTCTATAGAAATCAAATCCTATGGCATACAATAGAGAATACTCTATTTTCTCTCTTAACTTGTTTTCCAAACAAGCTGGTGATACCAATAGCCCTGAAAGGAGTGGCTGCTAACGCTATTTCTATTATACCATCAACCTTGCAATAAGCACTTTAGAGACAACAACTAATGAAAATGACGGATGAAAAGCACTATAGAAGATCAAGGTATAGTTATTATTAATGTGGACATTATCTGAACAATATTTCTCCTGGAGTGTATACAACAACGTATGTCAGGGGTGGCCAACCTGCAACTCTGGAGCTACATGCGGCTCTTCAGAAGTGAATATGTGGCTCCTTGTACAGGCACCGACTCTGGGACTGCAGCTATAGGTGCCAACTTTCCAAGGTGCTGGGGGGATGCTCACTGCTCAATCTCTGGGTCTGCCACAGGCCCTGCCCCCACTCCAATCCCTTCCTGCCACACCCTTGCCCCCTCCCCCCGAGTGTCCTGCACGCCACAAAACAGTTGATTGGGAGGTGTGGGGAGGGAGGGGGAGGTGCTGATCGGTGGGGCTGTCAGTGGGCGGGAGAAGCTGGGAGCGGTGGGAGAGCTAATGGGGGGCTGCTGACATATTACTCTGCCTCTTTGGCAATGTACATTGGCAAATTCTGGATCCTTCTTAGGCTCAGGTTGGCCACCCTTGACATATGTCAATACTGCAATGAAGAGGAAACTCTTAAAGGACATCCAAAGGAGGAAGGTTAAGTTTGTTAAAACGGAACTAGTTATAACTGAACTGTGAGTGACTCAAAGATGAATCCCCAAAAAGGACATAGTTAAAAGTTACAAAAATAAAGGAAATTTAGAAAAAACATTTTTAGGTTTTCTTTCCCACATGCATAGTTAAAAATATTTTTCTTTCAAAAAGATATTCTCTGTCTTACATAACATTTTGCCTAGGTATTTAAAGCTTTCGCTGAGAAGGTTCTCTAATGCCCCCAAAAGAAGTTAATGATTTTGCACTAGATCCTCAGCTGGTATAAACTAATGTACCTCCAGCCTAGGATCTGGCCCTTTACGCAGAAATTTGGTATGACTGATAGCTGTTTTCTTATAAACTTTTTATTCATTTAGAACATACTTTCAGAAACATGGATTTCCGTTTAAATAAGAACATCTTATTTTGGAGGAAGGAGGATAAGGTTGAAGAAGAATACCTAGTGTTTACATAGCACTTTTTTTTACATCTTCAAATTGCGTCTTTCATGACGGCAAGTACTTATTACTTAAATCACAGGATAGGTACTTCTCCCCATTTTACCCACTGGAGAGTCAGAGTGCTGTAATATTTATGGAATGGAAATCTATGAATTAGTTGAACAGGTTTATCATGATGACATGGGTGAAAAGATAAAACCAATATCTTGCTTTACCCCCACTGAGGTTTAAAAAACAGCTGTTTACTTCCTTTTATGATTGCGGGTGTGTTGTCACGTATTGCTATGATACCGGCACAACAGTGCTAAACAGAAACATAACATATCGTATTTGTTGAAATATTTTACTTTAGGATTACTTGGCAAGGGAATGTTATATTTTGTGGCTGACAAATCATATCTTTGTTATCCGATTGCTGGCATACCAGATATCAAGCGAGCATTATGAACCAAAAATAAAATCAAGAAAAAACCGGGTCCATGAGATTAAAGGTTAAGGTTTCAATTTTCAAAGGGGCCGACGTTAGCCACTCAACTCCCATTGAAAGTCAGTGGTAGCTGGGCCTCTGACTCAGTTAGGCCCGTTTGAAAATCCCAGCCTAAAGAAATTTAACCAAATTCTATGTGGAGTTACTCCAGATTTACACCAAAGAGCAAAATATAGTCAGAGGGTGCAGGTATCAACTGGATATGGGGAGTACCCAATACTGAACTATGGGCGTAACACCGCTATTTTTATAGTGGATATACAAAAAAGGAGCCATCCCAGGAATACTGTAGAAAAGGACCTGATTCTCCTTTAATTTCCAACAGCTTTATAACGCTATATCTCCAAAGTTGTCCGTGGATTTACTCCTGGATAACACCAGTGTAAGAGAGAAGAATCAGTATTTTGTAATATCAATGTCACCATAATCATGGTCACAAAAAGAAGAATAAATCCCATTGTCTTGCTCCAATCCTCATTTGGATTAGAGTGAACTGTGCTGAAATATGAATCCCTTAAAAACCAATTTCTTAGAACTATGCCATTGTGTTTAGCATATGATAGAAGATAGAAGGTGCCAGGAACACAAATATGTCCCCAGTTCTGCAAAGAGATGCACATAGGTAGATCCTTGCACCCAAATCTAGCCAAGAAGGGATGGAGTCCTGGATAGCCATTGCAAGGACCATATCAGAAAGGAATCTGATCACGTATTTCCAACCCAGCTGTAGCGAATAAGAAGTACTGCAGACCACCACTATCTTAACGTCCAGAAACAATGCCTGGACTAGTAGATCACATGGCATTTTGTCACAAGACAGCTAGGCACCCTAAATAATTGATGCAGATACTATCACAATATATTCATCTATATGGTTCCCCCTACCAACAAGCATCACATCCATCGGAGGGGCACTTGGCAGCCAGTTCACTTCTATGTAGGCCTCTGTCCTTGAAAGGCACTGGGAAAGGAAGGAGGGTTTCAATGAAAAGGAAACTAAATGGTCTGATCCAAAGCCTGCGGAAAGGCTCCCATTGATTGCAGTGGGGTTTGGATCAGGCCCATAGAGCACTATTAAGAGCTGACGTAACTGCATAGAGAAAGCAGTTTTATTTGAATTACACTCAACATTCTTGAGTACCTTCTACCGGTTTAACTATTAACGTGTACAGATGCCACAACAGCTCAGAATACTGCCCAGCCTGCTCCAGCAGTATTACGTATATGTAACCAGGAGGGCTGACAGGAAGGGACCAGGTAGAAAATCCCTGAGGGGGATAAGCAATTGCCACGCTGCCCCCTCTGGAAGGACTGAGCAAACCCACTAACGTGCCATTCCAGCAAAATCTTAGAATGACTCAAAAATATCTCATGTTCAGGGTGCCTAAAAGCGCTGATAGAACAAACTCAATCAGCACGCACACCTTACTTCCTCTCCAGATCATCAGCATTCAATATTCAAAACAGACCACTAAAAATTCACGTGTCTATGGAATTCAGATGTTGCAAGCATACCGCACTACCATGTTCTCAAGAACCTTTCCTAAACCAGGGAGTTTCATGTTGGAACAGTAATTAAATGGTGAATTAGCTCAATTAAATGGTGAACTGTTCTTGGATCTTTAACAAGGCCCTTACTTACCATTGGCTTAAGTCTGACAGCAGCACTGACTTCTCCACACATTAACTATTTTTGTAATTATTGGGTCCTATGAGTCTCCACTGGCTGTAATCACCCATGCAGGACATGGGTCCATCTCAGAGCAAGATGGCTCCATCTTTATAAACACATGCACACAACCCCCCCAGGAAGCAAAACTGGGTGAAAACCTACCACTGTGTGTTTCACACCTCCAACTCAGATACTTTTCCTGTAGGAGGTGTCACACTGTTTTCAAGTTCAATTAATGCCATTTGTGGAATTGACAAGTATTACAGTGAGGAAAATGCTGCTCTGTTACTTAGTCAAGGCAATCAGGATTAATCAAACTGCTTGAATTTGAACCGTTGCACCTGTCTGGATTTCACAAATGTAACAACTGAGGAGAGGAAACTGCCAGGGTCCCTCACCTGCAGGCATGACATAGTAGCATGACAATTCTCCACTGTAGTCAGTCAGTCACTCACCACCTGCACTCCAGCTTTCTCCCCTGCCATTTCACATGCTACCGGCTATCTGTAAGGGTGATGTAACGTAGTCAGCTTCTGATGTTACTGTGTCAGCCGTGGGCAACAGATGGTAACAACATTCCACTTGCAGAGCAGTGCAAGAGAGAAGCGAAGCATTCTGCTCACCCCAGAACATTCTGGTATCTCATTAGCTCCATTAGACCTGCAACCCCTTCAGAGTCTATCACCCAAAAGCATCAAGAAAAGTCCATGATCTCAGCCCTGTTCACATGCTGACTGAATCATGGAAACAGTGCACTTATTTACACCCCATTGCAAAAATCTCATCCAGAGGTGGATGAAGGGATCCCTAGGCCAGATCACAGAACTATGCCCATTTACACCAGCTGAGAATTCAGCTCCTGGAGCATATTTTGTCTATCAAAGCATTTCCACCCAAACCAGCATTTTAAAAATGACAGGTTTCAGAGTAGCAGCCGTGTTAGTCTGTATCCGCAAAAAGAAAAGGAGTACTTGTGGCACCTTAGAGACTCACAAATTTATTTGAGCATAAGCTTTTGAGAGCAACAGCTCACTTCATCAGATGCATGCAGTGGAAAATACATTGGGGAAATTTTATATACACAGAGAACATGAAACAATGGGTGTTACCATACACACTGTAACGAGAGTGATCAGGTAAGGCGAGCTATTACCAGCAGGAGAGAGAGGAAAAAACAAACAAAAACCTTTTGTAGTGATAATCAAGGTGGGCCATGTCCAGCAGTTGACAAGAAAGTGTGAGGAACAGTAGGGGGGAAAATAAACATGGGGAAATAGTTTTACTTTCTGTAATAACACATCCACTCCCAGTCTTTATTCAAGCCTAATTTAATGGTGTCCAGTTTGCAAATTAATTCCAATTCAGCAGTCTCTCATTGGAGTCTGTCTTTGAAGTTTTTTTTGTTGAAGAATTGTGACTTTTAGGTCTGTAATCGAGTGACCAGAGAGATTGAAGTGTTCTCTGACTGGTTTTTGAATGTTATAATTCTTGATGTCTGATTTGTGTCCATTTATTCTTTTACGTAGAGACTGTCCAGTTTGACCAATGTACGTGGCAGAGGGGCATTGCTGGCACATGATGGCATATATCACATTGGTAGATGTGCAGGTGAATGAGCCTCTGATAGTGTGGCAGATGTGATTAGGCCCTATGATGGTATCTCCTGAATAGATATGTGGACACAGTTGGCAATGGGCTTTGTTGCAAGGATAGGTTCCTGGGTTAGTGTTTTTGTTGTGTGGTGTGTGGTTGCTAGTGAGCATTTGCTTCAGGTTGGGGGGCTGTCTGTAAGCAAGGACTGGCCTGTCTCCCAAGATCTGTGAGAGTGATGGGTCGTCCTTCAGGATAGGTTATAGATCCTTGATGATGCGCTGGAGAGGTTTTAGTTGGGGGCTGAAGGTGATGGCTAGTGGCGTTCTGTTATTTTCTTTGTTGGGCCTGTCCTGTAGTAGGTAACTTCTGGGTACTCTTCTGGCTCTATCAATCTGTTTGTTCACTTCAGCAGGTGGGTATTGTAGTTGTAAGAATGCTTGATAGAGATCTTGTAGGTGTTTGTCTTTGTCTGAGGGGTTGGAGCAAATGCGGTTGTATTGTAGAGCTTGGCTACAGACAATGAATCGTGTGGTGTGGTCTGGATGAAAGCTGGAGGCATGTAGGTAAGTATAGCGGTCAGTAGGTTTCCGCTATAGGGTGGTGTTTATGTGACCATCGCTTATTAGCACTGTAGTGTCCAGGAAGTGGATCTCTTGTGTGGATCGGTCCAGGCTGAATTGGAATTAATTTGCAAACTGGACACCATTAAATTAGGCTTGAATAAAGGCTGGGAGTGGATGTGTCATTACACAAAGTAAAACTATTTCCCCATGTTTATTTCCCCGTCTACTGTTCGTCACACGTTCTTGTAAACTGCTGGAAATGGCCCACCTTGATTATCACTACTAAAGGTGTCCCCTCCCCCCTGCTGGTAATAGCTCACCTTACCTGATCACTCTCGTTACAATGTGTATGGTAACACCCATTTTTTCAAGTCTCTGTGTATATAAAATCTCCCCACTGTATTTTCCACTGCATGCATCCGATGAAGTGAGCTGTAGCTCATGAAAGGTTATGCTCAAATAAATTTGTTAGTCTCTAAGTACTCCTTAGAGTACTCCTTTTCATTTTTAAAATGTTCACTAAGCAGAGCCTCCTTATCCTGGGAAGGGAGCGTGACAGGTATTGCAACTGCATGCCGTGTCTCTGGGAGACCGCATTGTATGAAGTTTATGAACAGTTTCTGTATCACTGAGGACTGAGGACTGCATGCAACTCCAGGGGGAGAGAGTTGCCACAGCTCCTCTAGGAACTAAAAACAGGGGGAAAGGGGGTGAGTAAGGTGAATCAGTCAGATTGTAAAGACCTCCACCCTGGGGAGGCTTGCACATACAGGTTCAAACTGGGTTTTCCAGAGACCAACAGAAAAGCAAGGGGTTTTGGTATAAAAAGGCTGGATTTAAACTGACTCAATGCCTTTTTTCTGACCCAGCTAACACACAGAACCTGCTGTCCAAGGGAGGGACCAACACTTACAGAAGGACTAGAAAGACTTTGGCCTGCTAGGACATGTACAACTGATGGGTGATCTCTGATGTGCTGGTAGCCTGCATATGAGAACATCTATTGTTTTTATATGTTTTCTCTGTAACGCCTTTACCTTAAGAATAAATGTGCTTGCTGGGAGGTCACTGTGTAAGGCAGGGAGCTGTGCAGTGTTAAAACCCAGTCAGGAGGGAGAGAGATGTGGGTCTCTGCCCCAGAGAGGCTGAGAGCCTGAAAACTTAAGTGGGTGCCCTCAAGAGACCACAGGAGTGAGTACAGGTGCTATTAACCCTGAAACTGTCAGAGGGAGAAAAGCAAATATGAGTAGAGCGCTCACCATGCAAATTACATCTACCTAGGACCTCAGACAGATCAAGTTGTTATGACGGTAAAGTGCTTTGGGATGAAAGTACCTCTAAAATGTAAAGTCATTTTCAGAGTTAATTTGCCTTAGAAAAGTGGTCTCTCTTGGTCAGATACCCACGTGTAGCTGATGAAATCCCCAATTTAGGAAGGTACTTAAATACCTGCCTAATTTTAAAATCAATGGGGTTATTCATATGCTTAAAGTTAGGGATGCGTTTAAGTATCTTGCTGAACTGGGGGTCTAAGCCAACCTTCTCTTCTCTCAGTTTTAAAGCTGTTGGGTGGATGGGAGCATGGTCTATTTCCTCCTCTTATTTGGCATTTTTAATTACATACTCTAAGCCATGAAATGTGCACGTAGATCACACAATGATAAGTTCCTTATAAAACATGTGTTGCAATAATAAACTAAATCACAAACATCATCAGGTACCTAATCAATTTTATTCAATAGTGGAGCCATTATGTAATTTGGATTCCCGCCACTAGCATAAAACAAAGGAATTTGCTGCTTCAGCTGTCGTTGAAATCTGCAGCTGATCAGACGGTGGATTATACATGAAACCCCCAGCAATTATACATGAGCCAAATGGTTTGTCTGTAATTTGAATCTTGGTGTTTGTGGCCATAAGCTTGGTAGAAGCTGTTCATTTATATAACAATAAAAAGAACATTTAAAGCTAGGGGCACTGTCAGAATTCATTTGGGATGAGCAGCGGGGGGGGAGGGGGGGAAATCTGTTCTGGGATTTTTCTATCTCTGGTAAAAATAACACTGCGAAGGATTGAAGTGTGTGTGTGAGTCAGGTAGATAAAGGGCTCCCTCACCACCTATTAATGTATGAGAAACTACTTTTCATTTGTGACAGTGGCAATTAAATCAAAGTATTTTTGCTCTGCCCGCATCCCAGAAGTGAATTTGGCAATGCCATTTTGCATGCTAAGCACACATTGCAGCACAGTGGAAGCTCAAACACAAACTCAAATATTCTGGCAACATTTGAGATGATCAGGGCCTCTGGGCGCTCCAGTAATATAAATGTTTCATGTTTCTTATAAAATCATCTACTGCTATACCAAGAGGCTTGTGAAAAAATGTGGTTCTCTTTGGGCAAGCATCCAAAAGCTGAGGGATCTGCTGGAAGTTTATCCAAACTTACAGGAACTTCTGTGGGCTGAAAACCTCATAAGACCAATCGCTGACATTTCCAGCAGTTCCTGGTTCAGGCTGGCCCAAAAAATACCATGAGAGATCATCCTTTCGTAGTGTATTGAGTGTTTCTTGCGTTCTGCAGCCAAAGTGTACAGAGGAATTTAAAAATGAAAGAACAAATTTTGGCCAAACTTCTAATGGTTTGAAAATTTGGATCAAAAATTTAGGTTAATTCTAATTTTATTTGTACTATTCCACCCATCTCTGCCTTTTCATCAATTTGCTGTGCCATAGTATTGCAGAGCTACAGGACAGTATGCTGTACATCAAATCACCTAATGTCCAATGAAATGCAAGAGTTTGTAATGGCCCAGTGCTAAGTGTTCTTCTTATAAAAAGTGGGATAGCATGCACCCTATGGTTTTTGCTGTTCTACACAGAGAAATAAATGTCCACCCTTCAGAGCTTGCCATGTTTACATACAAAAGTCACCAAGAGCCATATTGTGGTCAGTCCCTGCAGGGGATCTCGACTAAGGGGAAAGGTGCAAGAAGTGTTCATTCTCTTTTGCTCCAGCATGCAGGCATTAACCAATACATGCCTGGGTGGCACAAGCTCGGCTCCCTCTTAGTCCCCCTTCCCCTCCCCCGAGAGCTAGATGTCTGAAAGGGGAGAGAAAGGAAGCGGTCATGGCCACAGCCCCCTCTGCCCTGGCCAGGCACAAAATGGGCCTGACCAAGAAACTGACCCAAAGCCCACTGAAGTCAGTGGAAAACCTCCCATTAACCTCAATGGGCTTTGGACTAGACTCCTAGTGTGGTGCAGCTGCCATGTTTCTGTATGCTGTCTGGGAACCGGAGAGAACCCTCCTGTGGACTCTGGCTGCAGCATGACCCTTCCAGACCCCTTCTAATGCACCCAAGGCAATCAAGGGGGGCACAATCTAGTTCCACATAGTTTGAAGCTCTTAACCCTGTAGACCAGAATATTTTCACTGTAAAATATTTTCATGTCTGTGTGCTATGCCTTGAACCCCTGAAAATATTTTCCCAGGGAAAATTTAAGACTCCTCTAGCTCCCATGGGGGAAAAAAAAACCATGAATACACAGGCCCCGTGCTAGTACAAAAATGATCACAGGGGACATTAAAGAGCCCTCGAGCATTTTGTTGTACTTAGTGACTGCCTGCTCAAGTTCTAGCAGTGGAGGCTCTGCGTGGGGGGAGGGGGTCCCAGATTTCTGCCTTTCATTTAGCAACAGCTAAATGTTCTAAGGGGACCCATACAGAGCGGCTGCTGCAGACTCTGCAGAACAGGATAGTGGGGGGTGGGCAAGGCCTTGGGTTGCCTCTCGCCAGGATGCCCAGCAGTTCCACCTAGCAGCGGCACTCATCTTGTGTCCATGCAGCACAAGGAGGAAGGAAGCAGCAGGGCGGCTGGCTGCAGGCTAAGTCTTGTTCTCCCTTCCCCAATACACGGAGCTGTTGTTTTTTCCTTGCTGCTGGAGTCCCAGTGCTTCCCAGTGCCGGCTTTGCAGACTGCCCTGGGCCAAACACCCCATGCCCGTTCCCAGGGCAGAGGTCGCTCTCCCACTCCTACAGCAGGAGCTGTGCTCAGGGGAAACTGCTCCCCTCGCACTGCCTTCCATTAAACAGCTTCTAAGGTGAGTAAAGGGTTGATGCAACGCTCCCTCCCCAACCCCCACCATGTGGGGCTGGCCCAAGCTGTCTGGCATCACCAGCCAGAGCTGCCTGGCATCTCCACTTGCCCCCCCATCTGCAAATGTTCTTCCATGCCCTCTGGGTGGCACACCCCACAGTTTGAAAGCATCTGTTCTAGATCCAGAAGTGACATATGGGTAGTCATGTGCCCCCCCACTGTTAACAGTTACATGTCGACTCTGCCTACCAGACCTGTCTGCCTACCATGGAATATGCATGATTTTAGCAAGCTCTCCTCTTGACAGTCCTCTACTTTGGCTAGACTTACTTTCCAAGCATTGCTGGCTAATCTCATAATTAACCTGCCCCTTCTGCTCATAGAGTCAGACTTTAAGGTCAGAAGGGACCATCATGACCATTTAGTCTGACCTCCTGCATGTTGCAGGCCACAGAACCTCACCCACCCACTCCTGTAATAGATACATAACCTTTGACTGAGTTACTGACGTACTCAAATCACGGTTTAAAGACTTCAAGTTACAAAGAATCCACCATTTACATGAGTTGAAACCTGCAAGTGACCCGTGCCGCATGCTGCAGAGGAAGGTGAAAAGCCCCAGGGTCTCTGCCAATCTGACCCCAGGGGGAAATTCCTTCCTGACCCCAAATATAGCAATCAGTTAGACTCTGAGCATGGGGGAGAGGGGCCTCCATCTAGTTCCCACTGAAGTTTTTCCATTGACTTCAGTGGGAGCTGGCGCATGCCTCAGATAATATCTCAGTTTAAAGTTAGGGATATGACAATTCACTACTATGGATGCTACTATGGTTATGGAATAACTTAATCAACCAAGCAACAGGGGCAGCCCAGTAGGAAAGTTAAGAGCTTATATTTACACACAAAAATTTGAATAATTAGCAATGATGGGAAGGAAAATAAGAAAAAGAACATGACAGTTAAATGGGAGTTTGCTAAAATATGATATTTTTAAAAATTGCTTGAGTATGGTAGGAGCTTTTCTAAATTTACTGAAGTGTCACAATTAATTTTAGTTGTGGAATTCATGTATGTTTTTAGTCAATCGCTAAGATGTGCTGTCAAGCTTTAGTCCTTCTCGCTGCCTCTCATACTTTCAAGGACACACAAAGTTTATTGCATTTGCAAAATCTAAACAGTTATACAAAATCTAAGCAAAGAAAAAATGTGATTTCATTTCAGTTCAGGGATCCGAAAGGAGGAAAGCTGGGGATCATTTGTGCTGTTTAGTTACTATTCAGAACTACTTCACACGAGTGCAAGTGAAGGATGTGATGCTGGAGAAAAAGCAAGGAATGCCCCTCTCACACCCCAATTCTTCCTCCATAATGCATAGAAGCACTCAATGCAAATTTTGCTTACCATGAGGACTATTTGGACAGCATGCTCACAGGCCACCTCCCCTGCTAACAAGCAGGGTGCATTCTGTGTAGGGGTGCAGGCTTTGAAGAGGTTGTGCCAGGGGATGCTGCAAAACCCCGAATGCCAAGGAATAGTGGGGATTAGAGGGTAGGGATATAGCTGGTGGTTACGCCACCTAACTTTGAAAGGGAGCACAGGGCAGGGGACGTTACTGCAGCCCTGATGGGTAGATCCAGTCTACTCCTGGGAAACCTCTGTACACAATACTTTCACTCGCACTTTATGCGGAGGTGAAAGTATCCAGCTCTAAACATGGATCTGAGCTTACATGTAATTTACGGCAAAGCTCTACAAACTACTCACACAAGAGAAAGCAGACCGAAAATGTCAGTGTCACAGGGTCTAAGCTGGCACTCCCACTTTTGTGCCTGCACCCTGTGCTTAGGCTGGTATAATAATGAGTCCCACCACCTTCTTCAGGGGTTTCACCTTTGTGTCTTTATTTACAGTGTTCTTGGGCAGTCCCAATTCCCCCAACAACAATCACACCACAGACCCCCCTCCCAGGCTCTTCTGGCCCTTAAGATTCCTTCCAGTGGTTAAGAAGACAGAGAAACAGCCCTTCTATTGCCTCCCAGGCCACCCCCTCACTGAGGTTTTCCCAGGGCTTTTATAGTCCTCCTAATCTTTAGCCCAGCTGTTCCCACTCAGCCCAGCTTGTTGCTCTGAGCTAGCCCTCATTAGGGCTTACAGCTGGGCTCCCTGCTGCATACCCATGTCTCTCTACCTGACCTTTTGACCAGAGAGCCGTCTGCAGCCAGCATTTTGGCAGGGCTTTAAAAGGGGGTTTTTACCCCTACCCTGCCACAGTCAGGAAAAAGAAAGGTACAGTATGGTTTACAAACCACAAGTAAAAGGTTTGTGACGGATCACTTTGCAAAGGATACAATAGCTGATAAAGTTCAGCTCAGGTCTCAGTCAGAGCCAAAAGCAAAGTGGCAAGTATCTTCTTCAGGCCTTAGAAAAACCAAACAAAAGGCAAACCAAGCTACTAAAGCTACAAAATATGGACTTCTGAGACCATGATACTTTCATTTCATTTCATAATGGTAGCAGCTCGGCAAGAACTAAGACATGCATAAACCCCCTATTATGAGGGAGTTCTGTTCATTCATTCCCTACATATCATGTAGAAAACATGCTACTCTAGCTCAGTTTTAAGAATCATTAATGGTCCTAAAGGACATCATCAGGGGATTTCCATCACGTTTGAGATATATTTTTTCTACTTATTGTTCCTTATCACACAAATACTGGCATGTGCTGCAAGTTGCTATTGGATTGGATTGTGTTTTCAGGTGAAAGAGTATTAATGCAAAATGTTTGGTTATTAGTTCTGGACAAAATGGTAGCGCATATTGCAAGGACAAAGAAGGACCTTTGATTTCTTTTTCGTAAGACGATGTTTAGAACTGCTGTACAGCAGTGCACCAGCTATTCTTTCCAGTAAACGCCAGCTCTAAGGTAGTTTGCCATTCCACGGGGTCAGCGATACTGCTGCTTACCAGTATTTACTTAAGGGTTAAGGTCCCAGAAATATCATGGGACAGAAGTGAATACAAGAGGTCTGCAATAAGGCTTTACCACGAGTTCACCAGCTTCCACAGCAATATGTTCTAAATCATTCTCCAACCCTGTTCTTTCTATTCCATCCATCACCAACGGAATATGAACACTAAAAACTTGTCGTTGTCCAGAAACCTGTAAAGAATTTGCAGTCAGGAACAAGGACAGACCTGCAAAATGTATAAGGGATGGAAAAAAAAAAAGAGGTCTGAATTCTATAATTTGTTTCAGACCAGTGCACTTGTCATGGTACTTGACACATTTGGTACATTAACACTTTTTATACATATAATTTTTGGCCTGATAAAAATAAAAATAAAAAAAGAACAGTACAGCTGTGTGCCATCTGCTTGGTGACAATACCACAGCCCAGACTGCCTCACTGACCCTGCAAGCAGTCTCACATGCTCAGTGAACAGGAGGGGTGGCAGCACATAACTGTGTGGTCGTACCTTTATACATAGGCTCTACTGAATCCAGTTTAGAATCCTGTGACAGATTCCTTGTGATGACAGGTGTATTTCCTGTTGGGCTATATATATATATTCTCCTGTGCTATATCATTAAAAAGGCATTACTATTACAGTTGTCTCTCCTAGTGCTGACGACTTAGCTTGACTGCAACATCAAGTTTGTGCTAAATGAATCAGGGTTATGCTGGACCAAGCTCTGAACTATATATATTTAACTGGAAGAAACTTTCAAAAAGCAAGAGTGCCAGATGTCTTGAAAAGCTGAAGACATCTCATTTTGGCAGCTCTTCCATCCTGTAGAGAACAATCACTACTGCTACTGCCTCATCTCAGCACTTAGTTCAATTTTTAGAAGGTCACTATTAGAAATGTCCCAAATTTCCACATATGAAAAGGTGGCAGGGCTAACATGAGGCTGTTAGAACATCAGGAAAACTACAGATGAAAGTAAAATACAGTAGCTCTGTTCTGAATTCAGCATTTGATTTATTCTCTCTTTTAATTGGTACAATACCGTAAAGCTGAACTGTTAAATGTTTGAATTTGCCCTCGTTTGAATGTTTATTTGCATTAGGTTGATTGTACTGCCTCTTTCTTTGAAAGTTTGCTTCTCTTTTAGGAAATAGAGTTGAGTTCTGGAGTTTATGAAAGACTCAGGTCATGTTATCCTTCAAACAGGTAATTAGAAGAAAGGAACATTTTTAGTCTAGTAAAATTCTTTAACTCACGGCTGGGTTGCATTGATCAAATGCAGTACATAATCTACAAGTAAAGGAAGGGAAAAAAACCAACAAAACACAAATAAAAAAAGAGTACAGGCCAAAGTATGTTTCTTGGAATAACCATTCTCTGCATAACGGAGGAACATGAGATCATTCCAGTGTGAATGTTGGGCATTATGGCCTCAATGTCACAGTTTCTGGCGCTCAGCAAATATCATATGCAGTGGTCTAGCAGTTAGAACCCTTGACAACACACATCTGAATAACATCAGAAATGTTCAAAGAATACAAATATAGATCTTTAAGGGTAAAGTATTCCAGACCTTAGTCCTGTCGTTAATCATCCAATCATTGGTGAGTTTTAGGAGGCTGAATGGCAAAATGACACCTCATGGTTGTTTCAAATTCTTTCAGCTAGATTTCTTATCTTGGCTAGTAGCTAAAAATCTATTAATTTTTTCCCCTTATGAGCCCATAAATTTTCCCTTTTTCAAAAAACAACCACCCTCTGCTTAACATCAGGTCTCAAGAAGAGCCTCAAGCCCATTGGACCCTTTTGTCTCCATCAGGAATTTGTCAGTAATACCCGTCCTGCTCAGTTTTATTTTATTTATCACAGAATTCCTCACTACAAGCTTTTTTGGAACACTTAATGGATTAAAATCTAATTCTGTCAGACAATGGCAAAACAAATGCAGAATGACAGCTTTGGAAACACAGTATTGTTCTAAATACTTACAGCGGGTTCACCTTGACTAGGTGCCATAACATAATAGGATGCTCTGTCATACAAGGATCACCTAATGCTGTTCTTACGGAGGATGAGCCTAGGAATGGAAGTAACATGACAAGCTGTGATATGCCCCAATCCTTTCAAACCTGCCAAGGTGGAATGCAGAAAAGAGAGCCAAGAAGGAAGAGATGAAAGTTTAAGGCAACAACACAATCCTTGAAGACAGCATGTGTTTTTTTTAACTGTGGTTGATAGACACAGCATGACTAAATAGCTAAATATGAGGTTAATTAAAAACAAACAGTTCCTTTCTAAAAAAATGTATTATTGACCAAAAATATTATTTTCTCAGGAGCTTGTTACATGAGCATTATTGACTTGATTGAGCATTATTAGCATGTCAATCACTTCCAGGCTATTTTTATAACCTTGTGCATGTTGTTTCATTATAATATACACAGATAGAAAGGTAGATATACATGGTACATAGTGCAGGAATTCATAATCTCTCCTGATTTAATATATTTTTTGTAGTGGCTGGAGCCAGAAAGAGGTTTCAGGATGGCCTTTGTATGGAATGGAGATGGGAAGTCAGCACTGGCCTCCTTCTCTTTTTGTTCCTCCTACTCTTGAGAATATCAGAACCACCTATCTATGAATTCAGAGAGACACTCTCCAGTAGTATTACAGTATTTGTTACTACACTTAGATGGTCCAATGAGAAATATAAGCAGAATCATGCAAATCATAGCAATGTGTGTCTTACCTTTGTACAGATATATTAAATGGAGTGAGAATGGCTACAAGTCAAGAGGGTCAGATTCATGTCTATGAAGTTGACTGAGTGAACAAATTAGTGTTTCCATAAATATATGGATAACATATCAATTGTCTCATTTAATGGTGCTTCACAAACAGCTTGTTGAAAATTTTTAAAACTTTGATCTTAAAAAGGGAGAAAATGTTAGCAAAACAATATTACCTGGTTTTTGACCAGCTCTACTCAGAATATAAACAGAACAAGCCAATGTATTTCCAGGAATGTTATCTGTTGAAGTACTTACATTGTAACTGAATAAACAGATATAATATCCCACTGAAATACATTTTATATTTTATTTACAGATGCATTTATGTGTGATCCACTTGTATAGTCCTTTGTCCCTCTACGACAGCATATTTATTTTATGTCATACACATATATAGTGATTCATATCCCAGTATACTCCTAGATCAACTCAGCTGCCATTGTATACCTCAGAGAAGCCCTTTAATTAATATGTGAAACACAAAATCTGTTTTAGTTTTTGAAGTCAATGGAGCTACACCATTTTGTATAAACTGCGGTTCTGGTCCTTTGTTTTTCTGAAGTTCAGTAAACTGCTTTTTTGTTTTATTTTATCTGAATTATGAACTTTTTTGTATTCAGATTGCCAGTCACACAGTAAAAAACAAATGAGGCAGGTTAACTGGAAGTTTAATACTTCGTTCGCTTTCCTGTTTTAGATTTAGATGCATCAGCATCTGAGTTATAAAGCCCTGTTTTCATAGATTTACAATGTACTTGGGTCATATATTTTCTCCTGGCAACATTCCATCTTCAATCTCAGTTTAGGAGCAATAATTTATTTTTTTTAAGAAGTTTATAAATCAATTTGGCCCTTATGAAACTTGCCAGATTGACAGCCTGGAAGACGATCATTTACCGACACAACAGAAAATACAGGCATTTGCAGTGCAAGATTCCTCATGTCACCATATAACTGTGCAGGAGAGATCATCTCTAGAGTAAGCAAATAGTTCACATTCCCTGCCCATTCAGTCTTTGGTCATTCTGGGTGTGGACTATTTGCTAATTGGGGTAGCAGTTAGCATGATGGGGATACTGACAGCTAAGAACTGGACTAAGACCATAGCCTACATGCAATAAGTTTATCTGATTGGTAAAGATTTATTCTCATTATTAAAATGGATAGCAGTAGCTATTTTTTAAAATCAAAACTGCCTGTTTTGGCATTCACAAAAAGTGTGAAATGCAGAGTGCTGTAATTTTACAACATTTAGATTTTTTTAAATAATGCTTTGTGCCATTAGGATACCTTTAAAAAATTGTGACAAATTTCTGAATCATTTAAGCACATTTCAAGCTAGGTTGGCTGGTTGCGATTGTCCACCTAGTCACATAATATTTATTGGCTTGGGTTTCCAAGATCGGCTGAACCTTCTATGTGGGCCAGGAGGGTGAGCAGGATGCATTTTGCTTCATTTTATCAGAGGAAGTGGCTGCATTTTGAGTGTTTTTCCCGAGACTATTAGGAAAAAGATTGCAGCAGAAGCAGCTCTGTACGGCTCCTGCTGCACAGGTGGAGAGGAAATTGCTTATCACGTCCCTCCGCAAAGACCATTAAAATTAGAGGGAGGCCTGGAATCCCTTTTAAATAGAAGAGAAAAAAGAGCAAAAATAAATTAATATGGTATCTTAGACAGGTCATGGTGGATGCATCAAAATACATGTAATAAACACAAGTGTGTATACAAACACTCACTTATTATACACAAAGCTGTGTGCATGAACTCACACACACACACACACACACATCCGGAACCAGTCTCCCATTGGAGCCAATAGTTCTCAGATTGAAGTCCTATAGTAAATAGACACAAACTACTCCAGACTTTAAAGGTAAATACAAATGCCAGCTGAAAAGCTTTTGTAAAGCTACACCCGACCCGTCCCTGAAAGCGTCTACTGGTTTCATCGAGAGAGAGCAAGAGAGAGAGATGCATTGACATGAGTGATTTTAATTTCAACATTTCTTTTCCTTTTTGTATGCACTGAAATAGAATAAACCACAAGCAAGCAGACAGCTCATTTAAACTCAGCCTCACATGGGATGGCATATAAAGAAATAAGATGAACCATTTCCTTCTACAGAAATATCTAACCAAGAGAGTTTGTCAAGCTACCACCATGGAAGGACAGATCCTGTATCCACTTTGGCGTTGGATGAAGCAGAACTGTACCATGCAACTCTATTATTTACTTACGCGGTGAAGCAAAACTTCAGCATTCCTTTCATTTCACTCTTTTCCAGTGCTTGGTACAAACTAGGTTAGATCTATATTTCAAAACAAAACTCAACTAGAAACGATCAGTGATTCCTGCAAGGAATAGTAAAATGTGCCACCATCTAGCACAAAAAGCCTTGGTAGGTAGCTTGAAACCCTTAGTTCAATCAGCTACTTCCATTGACCCTCTCACATGAATTTAGTTTACACAGGCTCGAGTAGTCAAAATAGAGCTGTAATCCTTTATATTTTTCTATTTGTATTTTTAGGAAACTTGAGGAACTTACTGCCCTTTGGATCCAGGGCCAGTAGACTGCTGGAGTCTACTTACATCATAAACCGGTAAGTCTCATGCTGTAAATGTATCTGATCTACAGGGCTTGGTGACCATTTAAAAAAAAAATCTAAACTGTTTAAAACACTGTGAGAGAAAGGAAGCCAAAGGCTTCAAACATAATTTTTACTGAAATAAACTCAAAAATTGGTTTCTTGTGTTATTCCACAGTTTCCAAATTGTAACATCACCACATATGAGATCATTCCATTATGTCAATTTGTCAGTGAGTACATGGGAAGGCCATAAGACAAAAAAAGAATATGGGAAAAGAAGAGGAGTAATTTCTCGAATTGTAATGAAGAACAGAGATGTGCTTGGATGAAATATAAGAGATCTAGCATGAAATTTACCCCCGTGCAGAGGGCTAGCACAAGATGCAGGGCTTGTCTCCACTATAAAGCCTTGGCCAGTATAGCTATATGGGGGTTTTGTGCCAGCATAGGTATACCACCTTGCCGAATGAGATTAGCTATGTGCTCTTCTATTAACATAGTTGGGTTTTGTCGGCATAGCTGTGTTGGTTAGAGGGGGTGATTTTTTTCCTAGCTGACATAGCTAGATCAGCAAAACTTTGTTGTATAGCCCTCATGTTTTCCAACATGTAAGCCCACTTAAGCCTTCTGCCCAGGTGTGAATTGCAACCCCAATTATGTTAAAAATTGTACTAGTAAGGTTTGGTATAGCTAAAAAGCAGCACCCTACAAGTTCTGAGCACTGGGACATCAGAGTCCTTTTTAGTAGGAAGAACAGAACTACTCATCAAATGAAATGGATTAAAATCTGGTTAGATCACAAACACACGCAGATGGGTTTCATAAGATTGCATGCGGCAGCCAAACGTATTTATGGCATCCCAGTTAAATGACAAAACATTTCACATAACACAAGAGAATGGCAACTTTAGAAAAGATAAATACTGTAATTTCAGAAAGTTTAAGGAAACCGAGTGCAGCATACCAGCCTTCAACAACATATCCAGAGCCAAAACACAAAACTCCCCCCCCCAATTATAAAAGAATGGCACAGATTTGAAATGCACAGTACCATATTTAAAAGGAGAGCTTTTGGGGTATGCATGTGCATAAGGTGAGTTTTTTCTAACCAAGCCTTTTCTGCTTTCCCAATGGGATGGTCCATGTCCCTCCCCATGCTGGAATGTCATTCTGCCGACATGCTCATGCTTAACTTTAAGCATGTGAGTGGTCCCTAGGACTTCAAGGGCAGTACCAATGGGCATAAAGCTACTCACATGCTTTAATGTTCTCTGGTACTAAAGTTTAGCAAACCTAATCAATAAGGCTACTTGAGTATAAGGGTTTGCAGACAAGGCCCTGGAAGGTGCATACTAAACTATGTATAGGTTCTGCAATGCAATGTCAGGAATGCCAGCAAACAACAAGGTACGACATTTAGTTGGGGTTGGTCCAGCTTTGGGCAGGGGGTTGGACTAGACCTCCTGAGGTTTCTTCCAACCAAGCAACTCTAAAATTTAAAAGAGCGTCCCCTCAGCATGTTAGCATCATGCCATGTTAATGCCATTCACAAATGAACACCACTTTAACAACATCAGTTATGTGTATTGTGGTAGCACCTAGTCTAGAGGCACTAGACCCATTGTTATATATTGGAACAGTGCCTAATGCAAAGAGACATTACCTGAATTGAAGAACTAATTAAACAGCCTCAAATGACAGTGCTGAGTGCATTAATAGTCCTACACTTTCTACAGTACTGGGAAAAACTAATTGTCATGAACAATAAATACTATTGTAAACTGAAGGGTGGTCAATCCGATGCAACAGAGAGGTTGTAGTATATACATATCTATCAGTCTGAGCAAGGCATGCATGACTCATTAAACCATTTCCGTTTCATTGTTTTAAATATGAAAATATGAAAATTTATATTTAAATCATTTATACATGGGAGGGATTTTATTGTGTTGGTGCGTGAAAGCTAGATTCAGGGTTGTTTTTTTTCTATATTCTAAGATTCAGTTTCATGAGCACAATTTTGAAGATAATGTAAGACATCAACATTTCACCCGGCCAGACGTGAATCTGACGGCACATTCAGCACAACAGATGGGCAAATACTCCAGAACATTTTTCTACCAGTACTCGCTATGGTCATTCAGAAGGATGGTCCAGTGTTTAGGAGCTATCCTGGGATGCAGGAAACCATGACTCAACTCCCTGCTCCAGTGACAACAGACTTCCATGTTGTTGGGGAATTTTCCCCGAAAAATTCATGTTTGGTTATGCTTACTGTAAGGTTTCATATGATTTATTGAATGTTTTGCTATGTTTGTAGTTAATGTAAGGTTATGGGGATTCAAATAAAAGATGGAGTCTGAACATTCAAATTGGCATTTGCCATGAAGGACAGCAGTGACTCCATATGGTACCCCATCTTCATGGACAGTTTTGCGTGAAAAATAACTGACTGTGGGATGACCATTTCTAACTGGCTATACCACAGAATCTTCACGCCACCAAAGTTATTAATAGATTGCGCAAAATGGACATTCTTGCTGTCCATTCAAGAGGCAGCCAAGTGCCGTATTGTTTGCGTGGGTGACAGACCAAGATTCATCAGATCCTGAGGGCAACATCATCATCTTACCTGCACTTTACCTGTAGTATCCTGGTTCCTGATCCATCCTCCATTTGTGGGTCCAGGTTCCAGCACCGCCGATCCAGGAACTCCTTCCTTGGACTGAGCCTGGCCAGGGACAGTTGAAGGTCCTGGGTTCAACAATCCTAAGCTGCAAGCAAGACACTCACCATCATCAATCTGTCCAGAAGTCACCAGACTACAGTACAGTATTTGGGGTTTTTGTTAGGCTGTTACCAAGGGAGGGGTCATTTGGGGACCTGAGCTTCAGGCTCAATTGTGTAAGTAACCACATCTGTATGTATGTTCCCCCCCGTTATCCCACACTTTGTTATTTAACCCTAATAAACCTGGAATTTGTTTTCAAAGAATATCTTTCTCCCTTGCTTTTCTATTTCACTGCACCACACAGGTGGGAAGTGGGACTGACATTACTGCTCCACAGGTGGTAGACTGAGTCCCAGACAAGAACCTGGGCCCTCTAAGCCAGGAGTAGATTCTTCCGTTTACACTACTGGAGACCATGGCAGGACCGGCTGGGAGTGGCTAATCCTTGCTTAGGATTTTTAGTTGGTTTGGATTTTGATTTGCACTGTGGTTGCTTAATCGTCCAACGACTCGTGGAGAGATTCTCCAAGGTGAGCATAGTACCATGGCCCCACAGACACCAGCCCAGAAGGCTTGGTGGGAACTGTGTGGGTGGACTACGTCCACAGGGTACCTAATGTCGGTCCGGAAGGCTTGGTGGGAAAACTGGTGCCGCCCTTCCCAATCCTTTAGGGTAACTGGGGCTGAGGAAGCCTCAAGGGGTGGGGGAAAACCTACTGCCCATTGTTTGAGAAAAATCTGGTTCTAGGCAGAGGTCTGATCAGCCTGCTGCTGGGGAATTGAGTAGTGGCATGGCCAATGAACCCCCGTTGGTGCCATTAGTGCTCTGGCTGGTAAAGGCTGAGTATGCGGCTGAAGCTACAGGGCCAGGAAGGCCACGCTCCGCCAAGGCTGCAGCCAGGGTCCTCGAAAAGGACTTGGGAGGCTGCATATAGGCCTGATTGAACTGCTGTACTACTGGTTGTGGGTAAACAACCAGAGACCATGGAAAAAGTCTTCAGTCTCAATGGTTGGACAAGGCAGCACAATAACTATTCCATCAAGTATTTTGTCTCACTTTTTGGCAAAGGCCAAATCTTTAACCCTAGGACAATGGGCCTCAGATCTAGAGACCTACAAATTGGGCCAATTGGCACATACAGGAGGTGGCAGTAGCAAAAAGAAGATGGCTGCCTTCAATGCCTCCAAGCCACAGGATGCCAGGGACAACACCCAGAGTTATGCAAGGGCAATCCCAGTTACAAGGGAAAGTGCCCATACAATAAGAATGGGTACCAAGAACCATCAAAATCCAGAGACAACAACCTGGACAATGCAATGTTCCAAGGTACCCCTGATGAAATGCGGGTCCTTCGGAAAATGTTGTTTAAAAGGTTGTGTAAATATGAGCCTTTTGACAAGATTGACGATTTATCAACCGACCAACTATTTGCCAGACTTGCAAGACATGAAAAGGGTGATGTGCAGCCAGGGAGTGGGGGCCAATGTCATTACCAAGTGTCGTCCGCTCCCCAGAACTCCTTCTGAGGAGGCCAGGCTCTCAACCCCCCAGGATTTGTTGCCCCACTAGTGAATGACAAATCGGGGAGGCCAACTACCACCATCTGGTTGGCGGGAGAGTTTGGAGCCTTCCAACACTAGGTACTCATGGACACCGGGGTATCCATGAGCCTTATATGCACTAGGGCTGCGCCTAAAGCAAAAGACAGCCCCATCAGGGAAATTAAAACACTTGAGAGTTACAACAGAAAAGAAAGTGTGGTGCCTTTCACTAGACTGATCATTTGTACTGTGGGACCACTCTCTGTCGAGGCCTCGTTAGGTTTACAGGCCCTTGACGGGCATGGCATCCAGGGTATTAACCTGTTGAAAGACCTTCCGGTTATAGTGGACATCCCCAAACAGATATGCCAGAGCCACAGTGAAGACCATGGCATTACCATATCGGGGGTGCACAGAATCAGTGCCCTTAAAACCCCAGAGATCTGGATGTACCAAACTGGGACAAGGATATAACGGAGAAGCAAACAAACATCTAGGTGTCTTTGCAAGGGACAAATTGATCTGTGGAAAAATCAAGGTAGCTATCAGGGTAGTGGGACCTGACCCTAAGCCCCAAAGTCAGTATAAGTTTTCATTGGAGGCAAAGGAAGGAATCAAGCCTACTATTAATGCCCTGTTGGAGCAAGAGGTATTGGTGCCATGTGAAAGCACTTGCAATGTACCTATATGTCCTGTTTTGAAATCTGACAGGAAAACCTGGACACTTACTGTGGACTATACTGCATTAAACCAGGCTACCCCTCACCTTGCACCGTGGTTGCTAAGTTTCCCAAGGTTATGTCACTAACAACATCTGGTGCATGTTGGTTTTCAGTTATAGACATCTCTAGCACATTCTTTTCAATCTTCCTCCACCCAGATTCTTATAATAAGTTTGCGTCTATTTACAATGACCAACAGCTAACCTTCACACGGGTCGCCCAAGGATTCCATAATACGCCTTCAATTTGTCACCGCATAGTTGCCAGCATGTGGAAAGACCTTCCACATTGCTAGAACACCGTGAGTTATGTGGATGACATGCTTGTGACAATGAGGACCCATGAGGAAAATCTGGAAGCACTGGATGAGGTGCTAGGAAAGCTGAAGGACACTGGCTTCCTAGTAAATCCTAGCAAAGCCCAACTGGTCTTGCAAAAGGTAACCAATTTGGGAGTCGAGCTAGGCTCCCAGAGTAGGAAGATTGATGCAGTACAAATAGACTTAATTGATAAATTACTTGTGCCTATGGATGTCAGCATACTGCGGTCGTTCTTGGGGTTGGTTGGATTTTCGAGAGACTTTATTCACCGGTACTCCGAGATCGCCAAGCCGCTATACATGCTCCTCTGGAAAAAACAACACTAGAGGTGGCGAAAACAAGAACAGCAGTCCGTGTTTAAATTGATGCAAGCCCTGATGACAGCACCTGCTTTGGCATACCCCCAAGTGGATAAGCCTTTCCACCTACAGCTTGCCAAGACGGACACAGCCATCCGTACTGTATTGCTTCAGCAGGCAGGTACTTCAATCAAACCAAAAGGAGTACTTGTGGCACCTTAGAGACTAATAAATGTATTTGAGCATAAGCTTCCGTGAGCTACAGCTCACTTCATCGGATGCATTCAGTGGAAAATAGAGTGGGGAGATTTATATACATAGAGAACATGAAACAATGGGTGTTACCATACACACTGTAACGAGAGTGATCTGGTAAGGTGAGCTATTACCAGCAGGAGAGTGGGGCGGTGAAAAAACCTTTTGTAGTGATAATCAAGGTGGGCCATTTCCAGCAGTTGACAAGAATATCTGAGGAACAGTTGGGGGGGGGGATTCCTTGAGGAATTCCACCATGATTCCAACAATTTCCATCCCACCATCAACCTCAGACTGGACCAGTCCACACAAGAAAGCCACTTCCTGGACACTATGGTGCTAATAAACGATGGTCACATAAACACCACCCTATACCAGAAACCTACCGACCGCTATGCCTACCTACATGCCTCCAGCTTTCATCCAGACCACACCACATGATCCATTGTCTACAGCCAAGCTCTTCGATACAACCACATTTGCTTCAACCCCTCAGACAGAGACAAACACTTACAAGATCTCTATCAAGCATTCTTACAACTACAATACCCACCTGCTGAAGTGAAGAAACAGATTGACAGAGCCAGAAGAGTACCCAGAAGTTACCTACTACAGGACAGGACCAACAAAGAAAATAACAGAACACCACTAGCCATCACCTTCAGCCCCCAACTAAAACTCTCCAACACATCATCAAAGATCTACAACCTATCCTGAAGGAGGACCCATCACTCTCACAGATCTTGGGAGACAGGCCAGTCCTTGCTTACAGACAGCCCCCCAACCTGAAGTAAATACTCACCAGCAACCACACACCACACAACAGAACCACTAACCCAGGAACCTATCCTTGCAACAAAGCCCGTTGTCAACTGTGTCCACATATCTATTCAGGAGATACCATCATAGGGCCTAATCACATCAGCCACACTATCAGAGGCTCATTCACCTGCACATCTACCAATGTGATATATGCCATCATGTGCCAGCAATGCCCCTCTGCCATGTACATTGGTCAAACTGGACAGTCTCTACGTAAAAGAATAAATGGACACAAATCAGATGTCAAGAATTATAACATTCAAAAAACAGTTGGAGAACACTTCAGTCTCTTTGGTCACTCGATTACAGGCCTAAAGGTGACTATTCTTCAACAAAAAAAACTTCAAAAACAGACTCCAACGAGAAACTGCTGAATTGGAATTAATTTGCAAACTGGATACAATTAACTTAGGCTTGAATAAAGACTGGGAGTGGATGGATCATTACACAAAGTAAAACTATTTCCCCATGTTTATTCTGCCCCCCCCCTCCCCCAGTTCCTCAGATGTTCTTTTGAACTGCTGGAAATGGCCCACCTTGATTATCACTACAAAAGGTTTTTTCACCGCCCCACTCTCCTGCTGGTAATAGCTCACCTTACCTGATCACTCTCGTTACAGTGTGTATGGTAACACCCATTGTTTCATGTTCTCTATGTATATAAATCTCCCCACTCTATTTTCCACTGAATGCATCCGATGAAGTGAGCTGTAGCTCACGAAAGCTTATGCTCAAATAAATTTGTGAGTCTCTAAGGTGCCACAAGTACTCCTTTTCTTTTTGTGGATACAGACTAACATGGCTGCTACTCTGAAATCAATCAGACCAGTTGCTTAGAGGTCGAAAGTACTGACTGAGATGGAGAAGCAGTTCTCCAAGTGCAAAAAAAAAAAAAAAAAAAAAAATTCTCGCACTGGTGTGGGCCCTCCAACATTGGGAGTTTTTAATTGGGATGGCACTTGTCATATTAAAGACCACACATACTTCCGTGCAGTATGTCCTTTCGGGTCGGGCTAATTCTGGAAGGGTGAGCAACCCACAGCTCGCCAGTTGGACTTTGTTGTTGCTAAACAGAGAAGTGGAGGTGGAGAAGACATCCACACATGCTTCTGCATCTTTTTCACTTTGTGTCACTGGTCAAGATCACAAATGCCCATTGCCGGACATTACTATCCCTACAATTATGTCTCCTTTCCAGCCTGAAACCTGCTACGAGACTGCCAAGCAGTACCACCGTGACATCTGGGTGGTAGATAGGAGCAGGTGGTGATTCAGGGTACAGTGAGCTATCATTCAGCACAGGTCACAGAGGCGGTGGCTGTGATCGTGGCTCTTAAGTCAGCTGAGCCAGCCACCACCATAACAATCTGCACTGACTCAGACTGGGTACTGCATGCCCTAATAGACTGGATGATCGTTTAGAAAGAGCAAGGGATGCGGTCAGCAGACAACAAGCCTGTTGCATACTCTGGCTACCTTCTGCATGCCTGGCACCTGGCGGAGTGACGCACCGGTGATACTTACCTTTTCAAGGTCCGCGCTCATCGGCAGAACCAGGCGGAAGTTTGGGTGCTAAATAGCAGGGTTGATAAGCTGGCAAAGCAGGCAGCGCTTCTGGGACCAGAAACCTTATGGGACCAGGTGAGCCACATCCTCAGTGAAGTCCATCCCAAAGAGGTCCATGATCATTTGGACATCAGACAACTACAACAAAAAGACACAGAGATTAGGGAGCTCCTACAGAAAGGTCAACATAGAGCTTAACAAATCTCTCAACACAAGTCGGGCCTCATCATGGCCACTAACAGGACAGTGATCAGGTACCACTGCTGGTGATTCAGGCATGCGTAAGGCTGGAAATGGTAAAGCTGGCCCATCAGCAGGGACATTTTGGCCCTGAAAAGACTACGCAAAGATTGCTGATGGTTGGTGGCCTAGTGCACAGAAGGACATGGAGAGCACATCAACAAATTGCCTTAGATGTGCATAGAGCAACCCAGACCACTGGGTGCAAAAAGGTCTGGTGCTACATCAGCCGGTCAATGGACCATGGCACAGGGTGAAAATAAACTTTATTGGTCCACCACCACGGAGAAGTAGTGGTAACATCTACTGCCTGGTCCTGGTAGACCCATTTACCAAGTGGGTAGAGGCTTACCCCACCAAAAATAGCACCACCAGCACCACCGCTCATGTCCTTCTGGAGCAAGCATTGAGCAGGTTTGGTCCGCCACATGTAATAGACTGTGACCAGAGGCCCCATTTTACCAGGGAGCTTATGAAGAAGGTGTGTGCAGCTTTGGGAGTTTGCCAGGGGTTTCATGTTGCCAGGCACCCCTAGTCTTTGGGGCTCGTAGAATGCACTAACCTCACTTTAAAGACCGCATTAAGAAAATTGATTGAGACCACAGGAAAGAACTGGGATGCGAAGCTTCCGCTAATCCTGATGGCTCTTCGATCAACTGTGGGCACCCATGGAACACGCTCCATGAGGTCCTCACTGGTAGGCCAATGTGGACTCCTGAGTATTGGTGGGTGCAAGGAGGGGTGCCAGCAGAAGAGTATCAGCCCTGAGTTAACATGGACAACTATATACGAAATCCCCTGAACACTATCAGCTCTGTCCAAAGAGCCATGGCAGCTAACATTAAGAGCACCTCTCAAAAGGTCGACCAAAGACTAAATGCTAATTTGCGCTATACAGAATGGGACACTGGGGACAAGGTGCTGTTCCGCTACTACTCTGAGAAGCACCATCCCCTCAGCCCATGGTGGGTAGGACCAGTGCTCATCATGAACAAGGCAAGCCCGACCACCTACCTGGTCGAGATCAAGTATGGACGGAAGAAACTGCAGAAATGGTTTCATTCCACTCAGCTCAAGAGCTGGAGGGGCAGGAATGAAAACCAAGATTCACCAAAAGATGACGGTAGAGCCCCATAAAGAGAACTTTGTTTCTCACTTCTGTTTTGTCTTCCTCTTTTGCAGGAGGAAGATGTCCATTCACCGGTACATAGTTTTTATGGAATTGTGGTTTGTTAGCAGCAGCACTGGCAATATCGTCATGAAGGAGAATGAACATTAGTTTTGTTTAGTTAATGAATCTGTTCTATATAAATGGCAACAGCCTGTGTTTCAATATAAGGAGTATATTTATACTGACAGAATTTATGATTTAAAAAATAAGGACTCCTCTGGGTACAGTGAACTTACTCCTCAGGGAGAAGTGAAGGGCCAGGTAAAAGCGAACGAATGGGAGTTAATTCTGGACTCTGTGCTTAAAGAGGTAGTATCAATCTACACCTATGTTCTCGCGGGCTATTGCTACTTCACCTGGAAGGAAGAAAGGAGGAATGTGTCGTTAATTGCTTTTACAGAAAATGACCATAATAGAGTACATTACCCCATGGTAGAACAAAAGGGGCAAATCCAATACATCCACAAGCTACAGGGCCAGTGTGCGTGGATGTTTGATAACCAGTCTTTTGTTGGATATTCCCAGGATATCCGGGACTGGGACTCCTCAGAAAAGTATCTTTTTGCATGTAAAGGCACCCTCTGTCATGGTTCCAGGCAAGATAAATGTCACTTTAGCCCAGCACTTTAATGCATCCAAAAAATCAATGTATGAGTTCACACTCCCAGCTGATACTACCTCGCCAATTTAAACTGCCAACCTTGCACAAAACATTGTTCTGCTCCTTCTGCTGCTATTAAATTAAAGTTCTGTAGATTAGAATCGGACATTAAGGTTTTTAACTTTATATGTTTTGGTTTTATTATAGTGCTTGTTCACAGTAACGATTCTGGGGTACAGCATGCAGAGGGACCCTTTGATATCACTAGACTTTCAAGGTTCTTATTGCCCCCAGACCATAGAACAGATCATGAGCAAAGTGGGGCCACTTGTGATCAAAAAGGACACTTCCTGCAGCATCATGATAGATCCTCAATTCTCTCTGAAAAGGGTAATGATGAGTGTGCAACTGTCTGTGGCCCCCATACACTGGCAGTGTATGAGTTTCATAACATTATTGCTTATGGGTTGGGAAGCCTGGGCCCTGTAAGCCAGGAGTAGATTCTTCTATGTACAATATGAACTTGGGCCAGTCTCCTCATCTTCTTTTGCCTCAGTTCCCCAGCTGTAAATTAGGGATAACAATAACAGCGCTTTCGTACCGCACAGGAATGTTGTGAAGATAAAAGATTATGAGTACAGTAATGGGGGTCATAAGAGTACCCAGAATAGACAGATTAGAAGGAATAAGATAGTAAAGATGACCAAAAAAACCCAACACCACTTATTGAATTTAATCAACTGCTACAGCTCCAGGTGAGTAAGTTAGTCCATCCTCTGCTTTCAAGGACCTCTTCAGGCCTTATTAGAAGTGTAAAGCCGCCTTCCACAGCAATTACAACAACTTGAATAAAATTATGCTCTCGTTTACAACTCCACAGGGTGCTGGAGTCAGAAAAGGTGCAACTGAGATCAGAATTTGGCCCATTAACTAACATCAGAACCATTCTATTCACACTGAAATCTGTAGCTGCCCTGGCAATGTCTGACTTGTGGAACCAGCAAGGGAACATTACTCACCTCAAATTCTTACATTTTTGTCTTTCAGACAAATTTAGCTTTGAGCCTTTTAAGCTGATTGATCCCTGCTAAGATTGTGTCAGCAGAATGGCATTTAGACGTTTTAAATGTAATGGGGCATAACACTTTTAGATTAATCAGACAGCAGCACCTAATGAATTCAACCAACCTATTGAAAAATTAGAATGTTGACAAATTGATTTCTGAGATCAATATTTTCACTGGATTTCTGCATCCACTGCCAAATACACAGAAAGCAGAGTCATACTTGAGGGAGGGGAATGCATTAGTACCTAGATTTGCAGAGACAGCCACCACAACTGTATGTGCAAATGAGGGGAAACAGCATAAAGACAGGTATCTACCTACCTGTCAGGAACTCGGCTGCCTCTGGGGCTTGATTGCCTAGCAATCGAATGAGCTCAGCTGGACCAGATAAACCCTCATTGAGTCATTACTCCCTGACTGGTCAGAAAAGCCAACAGATTGCTATTTAAGCCCTGTAGCAGCAGCACAGCGATGCATTCCATGCCCGCAGCTGTGCCAGACCTCCATCCTGTCCTGCCCTTGCTCCATTCCCTTGCCTGCTCAGTTCGAGCCCTAGTCCTGATTCCTAACTCCTGGGTCTAACCATTGGCATGTCTCCTGACCACTGATCCAGTCTGCACTCTCATTCCACTCTGAACACTAGGTCACATCGCCTACCCCTTGGTGTGTGACACCACCTCTGTGTGCTCAGATTTTCTTGTGAGTAGACACACAATTCTTGTAATGGGATGAATACAAGGATCGAAACAATTTATTTATTTTTTTGCAAAGACTTCACACTTTACAGTCATTTCAAGGGTGCAATATGATATTTATAATGAAACTTGTCAGCTATGCCTCTTAAGTGGAAAATACTTAGCTTCTACTTCATTGCAACTGACAGAGGATTTATGATGTTTCTGTATCTCTTTATAAAATAACTGCTTTCCCAGGAGAGTAGTTCAACATGTTTGGGTTAGTGGAGAAGACTTATAAAAAAAATAAATAGGGAGACTATTGGGACTGTCAATTAATCACAGTTAACTCACGCAATTAACTCAAAAAAATTAATTGCAATTAAAAAAATCAATCATGATTAATTGCACTGTTAAACAATAAAATACCAATTGAAATTTATTGAATATTTTGGATGTTTTTCTACATTTTCAAATATATTGATTTCAATTACAGCACAGAATACAAAGTGTACAGTGCTCACTTTATATTTTTTATTACAAATATTTGAACTGTAAAAAATGGTAAACAGAAGAAATAGTATTTTTCAGTTCACCTCATACAGGTACTGTCGTGCAGTCTCTTTATTTTGAAGTGAAATTTACAAATGTAGATTTTTTTTTTGGTACATAACTGCACTCAAAACCAAGTCCACTCAGTCCTACTTCTTGTTCAGCCAGTCGCTAAGACAAACAAGTTTGTTTACATTTTTGGGAGATAATGCTGCCCCCTTATTTACAATGTCACAAGAAAGTGAGAACAGGCATTCACATGGCACTTTTGAAGCCAGCAATGCAAGGTATTTACGTGCCAGATATGCTAAACATTCATATGCCCCTTCATGCTTTGGCTACCATTCCAGAGGACATGCTTCCATGCTGATGATGCTTGTTAAAAAAATAATGCATTAATTTGATTTGTGACTGAACTCCTTGGGGGAGAATTGTATGTCTTCTGCTCTGTGGTTTTACCTGCAGTCTGCCATATATTTCATGTTATAGCAGTCTCGGATGATGACCCAGCACATGTTGTTCCTTTTAAGAACAGTTTCACTGCAGATTTGACAAAAGGCAAAGAAGGTACCAATGTGAGATTTCTAAAGATAGCTACAGCACTCAACCCAAGGTTTAAGAATCTGAAGTGCCTTCCAAAATCTGAGAAGGATAAGGTGTGGAGCATGCTTTCAGAAGCTTAAAAGAGCAACACTCATGTGCAGAAACTACAGAACCCAAACCACCATCACCAAAAAGAAAATCAACCTTCTGCTGGCAGCATCTGACTCAGATGATGAAAATGAACATGCATCGGTCTGCACTGGTTTAGATTGTTATTGAGCAGAACCTGTCATCAGCATGGACGCATGTTCTCTGGAATGGTGGCTGAAGCATGAAGGAACATATGAATCTTTAGCGCATCTGGCATGTAAATATCTTGTGACACCGACTACAAGCGTGCCATGTGAACGCCTGTTCTCACTTACAGGTGACATTGTAAACAAGAAGCAAGCAGCATTTTCTCCTGCAAATGTAAACAAACTTCTTTGTCTGAGCGATTGGCTGAACAAGAAGTAGGACTGAGTGAACTTGTAAATTCTAAAGTTTTACATTGCTTTATTTTTGAACGCAGTTTTCTTGTACATAATTCTACATTTGTAAATTCAGTTTTCATGATAAAGAGATTGCACTACAGTACTTGTATTAGGTGAATTGAAAAATACTATTTATTTTGGTTTTTACAGTGCAAATATTTGTAATCAAAAATAAAGTTATCACTGTACACTTTGTATTCTGTGTTGTAATTGAAATCTGTATATTTGAAAAGGTAGAAAACATGCAAAAATATTTAAATAAATGGTATTCTATTATTGTTTAACAGCACGATTAATCACTTGATTAATTTTTAATCGCTTGACAGCCCTCAATACTATATAAAAAGGAATGAAATGTTGCAATAACCCACCTAACCAAAGGTTTAAGATTAACTACCATGAAAAAGCAAACCCACCTAAATAGTCTTTTTATTATTGTACAAAATAAGGAATTTTGAATGGTGTACTGCTATAATTCCCTCCTGGACAAAATCCTTGATTCAGATAGTGGAGGGGCGTGAGTGTTCTTTCTAGCTATTTTTCTCATGTTGAGCTACAAGTTCCTGGTTTAAGGTGTATGTATGCTTCTAGATGACTAAAATTAGCTTTGATACGTACTCTGGTAAGTTGAAGAGGGTTTCCTAGTGTTGTATTTGCTAAGGGGAACACAACTGACACACCATACAAAAATACACCCTAGCTGCTCAATGTCCACATGGAACCGCTTGGCCCTCACGCTATGATCTCATTACAGGGAGTATTGCTCCAGGTATGCTGCTCTCAAACCCACTGATGTGTCACTTCTGAACCCACCTTATAATTCCAGCCTTTATGGCAAGGAAGATTCAGCAAGGGAACAATGAAGAAATAGCCTTTCATAGGCAGTACTGCATATCTAGACATGTGGACTGAGAGGCAGGCCTATTGAACTGCCTTAAATTAACATTCTCTCTTCTTCAGTTCAGGTAACTGAACAGACAATGATGTAGATTATGGATACTAAATGTGTCTTCAAAGAGAAAGGAAATCATTTCCCCTGCCCTCTTCCCAAAGTGGAATGGTGGAAAATTCAAAATACAGGAACTTGTTGTATGTGGAGAAGTTTTGACGCTAAAGTACAAATGATTAGTCAAAGCGATAGTCCAGATTTCCTAAAAGCGACACAAAGCAGCCCCTCTAACAGTTTTCATCCCAGGTTCCCTAGATCATTTCAGGTTATTGCTGCCATCACCACTGCGTGATGCAACTATACCTGCTGTGCTTACAGACAAGATTCATATTTCTTTGACAGGAAAACAGAGAAAATGTTACCCAAGTCTCACATGGGAGTCTCACATCATCATCTGTATATTTGTAAGGCATGAGTCACCAAAGACACACTTCAGAGAGCTCAAAACAGAACCTAGGAACCTATGAAACATATGCTGTCACGCCCCTTCTGCAACTGACATGACAATTCTGAAAGGATCACAGACGTAAACAAAACACCCCAGTAGATTAAATGCCAAGAGATCCAAATCCCACAGGTTTTTATGTCTATTTTTTGCACTAACCATTGGATTTCCTGTCTCTTTCATTTTATCATGCAGCTGTTTCAGAAACATATTCCTTGCCCCTCCGCCCCCAAAAGTGCAACTAATCCCTGAACTAGTTGATAAGTTAAACTTTTTCCATCCTTGTCTCCAGCAATATGAAGCTGTTAACTTGGGCCATCTACAGCGATCACTTCACTATATTATAAACAAGTGCTAAATGTAATGTGTATTTCACAGGCAAATGACTATGTGGGAGTAAGAAAATAAAAATTATTTTATATTTTGAATAATTTGCTGTAGTTGAACCATGCACAGGAAAATGATGTGTCACATGATGTCATACAAAATTTAAAACTGAATTCTTTGAGGCATTTAAAAGCTGGCTTGAGACACCTGCAACGTACATGGTTTTGAGAGTCCCCAGACTTCAGGGGAGCTAGAGATTGCCTACAATGGAGAAATCTTTGTTTTGCTGCATAATGTTCAAAATGTGGTGCAACTTCTCCTCCCCACCCCCAAAATGGAGGGTATTTAAAGAGATACCACTCATTTGTCAGCTTCAGAAATAGGTTCACTGAATTTTCAGATATTACACCTGCCTGTTAACCCTCCAGCTAATGTTTTGGTTTTAAAATCACGTTGTTATTATTTGTGAAAGAAAGACCCACACAAAACAGAAAAAGTGACTAACTATATGAAGGGAAACAATGAAACTGACTATACATGCTACCAGTAATCCCTTTCTCTTGGCTTGCCAACAGAGAAGTTTCTCTCTTTCCTTTACTTAACTATACTCATATTTGGCTTCTTTCACTAAAACTAGTTTTGCTTAAACCCTGTAGTGCATAGAGATATTCTCTTACATGGAGGTGTTATTGTTTTACAGAAATAACTAGACTATCCATGCTGACACACAGGGAAGGCGCTACATTCAAAGGATGATACTGGATGGGAGTTAAATCAGCATTGGAGGAGGCAGATTTTGTGGTTTATTTTTTTGTACAGAATTTAGTCTTGTCTGGTGTGAGGAAGCTGCTGTTTATTTTTGTTTTTGTAACTTGTGTCAAGGGTGCCTTCAGCCCTGGATAAATGCCCCCATTTTTTTTATGATTATGGAAAGTCAAATAAATAATTGTCGTATTCAACTTCAGAGATCTTTATTCCAAGGAATGTCCTGATACTGCCAGGAGGTAGCACAGCCTGCCCTGAGCACAGGAACAACAGGATTAAGACTCATGCTGGCCTATAGAAGGATACAAAGTGGAAAGAAAAAAAAAAAAGATGAGTTTGGATTTCAAATACACTGTAAACCCAGATAACCCACTTGTCCTAACCAAGGGGAGGAAGTGCTGTGTGTCCTTCCAGCCTATACCTTGCCCACTGTTAACCCACACAAAGCCAGTCACAATCTGCTCCTGAATTTTAACCACGACAGTATTTGTGTTATTCCTTATATTATGAAGGGGAAGGTACCTCAAATACCATGGTACGTACAGAGAGTGACAGGTGTCCATTCTTTAATGGCCCTTCCTTGATGGTATCCTGTCTGTATTTTTCCATACAGAATTTCTCACCCAGCATTGTTTTTCTGTTTTATATAGTCTCACCTAACCAGAATTGGAATTAATGACATTTGCATTTGAGTCAAACCTTCAAAAAATGGATAGCAATTAGCCACAAGCTTGGGCCAGATCCTCAGCTGGTGCCAACTGTCACAGTTCTATTGACTTCAATTGAGCTCTAGCAGCTTGTGTAAGTTGAGGATCTTCCTCACAGAGTTCACCCATTCCATCTACCAGTCCATCCTTTCTTTTTGGCTGGCCAGTACAGCAGATTTTCCTCCCTCAGCAAGGTTCGTGCTGGGAGGGATGCACTCCCAGAGACCATGAAGGGGAGCTTTAGAAGGTGAAGCTGGCCACAGAACAGTGAGGGAAGTTTGCCCAAGAGGAGAAGCTGCTCCTGGGCTGTGAGGAGCCCAGGAGTCCAGCCCCAGGTAGTCACTAGCCTTCTCTTCTCCTCCCTCCCCTTGTTTAAGCAGACACACACTGCAGCCCTGAGCAGGGCTCCAGACATCTGCTCTCTGTCAGTGCCCTGTAGCTGGACCCCAGGAGCAGCACCAGGGACTGGAGGTAATTAGAAAGGATCCTGGGAGTGAGGCCAACTCCCACAGGGCACAATTGAGGGTCCCCAGGAGTGTCAGTTCTGGAGGGAACCCAAGAGCAAGAGATATAAAAGATGACAGCTGAGCCCAGGCTGAGAACCAGCTGACTACAAGGGGGAGGCAGTGTAGTCTAGTGGAGTAGGCACAGGGCTGGGACTCAGGAGACCTGGACTCTAATCCTCTCTCTGCCATTGTGGAACCTTAGGCAAGTCATTTCACCTCTGTGTGCTTCTCTTTCCCCCACCCACTTATTGCCTGTCTTATTTATTTAGATTGTAAGTTCTCTGGGGCAAAGACTGTCTCTCACTGTGTTTGAACAGCGCCTACACAACTGGGCCCTGATCTCAGTTGGCCTCTAGGTGTTACAGTAATGCAAATAATAAAAAATGTTACAGGAGGAGGAGTCCATTTAGTTTTCTTTTGTTTTGATAGCAGAGGAAGGTGGTAGAAGAATTTGAGAGACAGCCTTATCAACAGAGAGAATGGAAAGGGAGATGACAGCCTCAAGAAAAGGACAGCTGGCAGGATAAGCAAGAGATGAAATGAATGGATTGCTCCTACTTCCAAACGCTTCCTCTGTAAAAGAGGAAAAAAGATACACGAGAGAGAGGCAAGAGCAGAAACAAAGGCAGCCAGGGGTCCCAGAAACATTTCCTTGTCCCAGTCTGCATTCATCTTATTCTCTAGAGGACCGTCTTTCATTTCTATGGAGATAGTGACAAAGAGAGAGAGAGAGAGAGAGAATGTGTGTAACCGCTGTGCTCAGTAATGGCACATGGCTAAGCAGAGGGGCAGGAAAAAGCAGTTGTTATGCTGTGGAATCTGAAAGCAGAGACTCTGCTAGTATGTCTCTTCCATTCAGAACGTGTTTATATATGAAGAGCACATAGAAAACTCATGACCATCCCCAGAGCATTACACTTTGCTCTCTATATTTATAGTTTGTATCCCTTTTCTGATCAGATTTTTACTTTTAAACAGCACATTTTATGGACTAGAACATGAGTTACAAACAAGTATTACTCTCTTTGGCCTTAAAATCTCAGTTTTGTTCCTGGAGAGATTGTAATTAGCATGACATGGGGGCCTTTAGCAGATGTGAAACCGGATAGATCAAGCTCTCACATGACTAGCCTGAAACAAGGTCTGCCTTGCATGGCCTGTAGTAATGGAGAGGAAATTGAGCATTAAATACAAATCAACAATCATTCATTTCACTGCAGCAGTGGAGCGACAGAGCCAGGGAAGTCACTCTTTTCAGCACCTTGCATCCTGCTGGACCTTATTTACGGCACTGAACTTCCTATCTTAGAAGAAGGCCACCTACAGGGTAACTCAAACAAAGGATGATTAAGGGAGAAAGCAATTTAAGGCCCAATTTTTATACACAAACATCAGAGAAGTGACTTTTCTCGGCTGATAATTTATGGCGGGCCTTTAGATACATTCATTAAACTAGCACTCTGTCAGCTTCAGCACAGGTTAGAGTGGTAGAGTTTCACAAGCCAGGATAATAGTCAATGCTAGCTAGAAGCCTATACAATAGGTCAGAGGATTTATGATTTTTCTAATCCACAGACTGACCTGACTCTCCATTTAAAAGCTGAAAAGGAAGATGAAAATCCCCTCTAATGTTTTTGGGAGGTGCCAGAAGATGTGGAAAGCACCTGCAACTCATCACTCTGTTTAGATTGAAACATGAATTGTTGGTGGTTTAGGCTGCATTGGTCTCCTTAGCAGACAACCGTATTCAGATGGCTCACTGTTCATTACGTCTTATCAGAAAATGGAGCTCCATCCACTGAAATACCAGAATGGTTCTCTAGATCAATAGCTCTAATAGGCTTATGTGAAAAGATCTGCTTTGAGCTTTGAAGGAGGTCATGGTGGTAACTAAATGTTCTCAGCCTTCGCTGGCAACCACTAGCTATTTAAGAAAGGCAGTTTTATTAAAGGGGGAACAGAAATTGCACTCAAGACATTGAGTACACTTTGGGGTTTTCTCTTAAAAGAGATTTCCAAAATTAGGCTGGCTTTCTTCAGCAGCTTTCATTCTATTTGCCAAAAGCATCGCCACACGGCTGAGGTTAAATCATATATAGTAGTATCACTATTTAATGTAACATCAATTGCAGTCTTATGTTGTCAGCTGCCCTATAGGGCCTGCATATTCTCTTACAAGATATAATGCAATACGATAACTACTTTTCCCCTGTCATCTTATTCCCATTTGTTTGCACTGCCACTATTACAGCCTGTTCCCTCTATGCATCGTTATACACAAGACGACTGACATTCAAAAGCTTCACCTATCTCTGAAATACTCCAGTACTGGTACTCCAAGTCACAAGAAGTAAGTAGCACTGCAGAAAGCATATGAAAAGGCATGGGTGTGTCATTTAGAAAGGCTGAGTCAAGAAAGAGGACTATCCAATTTACTTTCTAGTTAATTGGAAGAGTCAAGCAGCGGATGGGGGGGAAAATCACAATCCACTGTTTTGTCAACTTGATTACAAATCAACACAGAGTTGATGTTGACGCAGTTAAATGCAGACCAGTGCCATAAAACCTAAACCATGCAGTCTGTAGCTATGTAAATGATTAATGTCAGGTATGCAGTGCATATCAGGAAACTAGAGTAGAGGAACTGGAGGGAAACTTCTTGTTTAAACAGCACTATTTTAGAAAACAAAATACTAAATAAATATAAATGGCTCTAATGAAAGTGGAAATATGCATTTAATAACTATAGTCAAAAGACTTAACTTGAAAAAGCTATGTAAATCTAAACACTATCATTAGAGGTAATAATATCTTCTGCCTTAAAACAACATCCACATTTACTGTAGAGTTTGTAGATTTGGTCTATGAATCATGGCACATGAAATTTATTCCAAATTTTTGTGCTTTATTCTGCACAGCATTTGTTTTTTTTACAGAAACTTTATTTTATGAATATGCCAGTCACACGATTTCCAACGTTGCTTTACATACAAACCAACAGGCTATAAACAATTTAAATGTAATTATAAGGCAACAGTTAAACAGCTGGCTTAAAGGCATCAGTCTTCAAATGGCTTTGAGATGGTGACATGGTCTCAGAATTTCTGATGTGGTTTATGAGCATAGGCCCATCACTCGAAGGTATACCAACCTCCCAGCAACTCAGTTTGAGCAGAGGGCTCTTTAGCAGTCTAAACTTCATATTTAAAATGTATATTTATATAATCATCAAATCTGGTCAATGAGATCTGTAATTTCCATCATGACTTATTTTACTTCTCATTTTATATTTAATTTTACAAAATTACAGATTCATCTGAAAAAAATATTCAAATGATCTAGGCATTCAACATTAATAAGGTAAATGAAAAAAAAACAGTCATTCAATAATGGAAGTTGGAAACCCTTTATTTTAAGCATTCCAGCTCAAATTCAACAAAGCACATGCTAAACTTTCCATTGACTTCAGTGGGATTTAAGTACTTCCTTAAGTGTATTGCTGAACTGGAATGTAAGAGGGAAACAAGTCTGCAAAAGCTTAAAATTAAATAAAACTATTAAATAAAAGTCACGAAAAGAAAATCATATTCCTTGTATTTTTCATATCTTTAACTGAACTGTGTTCATTTAAAGATGTAAATAGTGTAATTAAAATTATGTGTAAAATTCATTTGCACATACTAGCGACTCATTTGTGGTTTCTGAGAGTAACACTTTTTATTGTGCCATTTGTCCATCTTAATCAATCTTTGGAAGTCATAGGGTTAAAAAAAGAATTCTCTCTCTATTCCATTGGTGAAAAACAACAGTAACTCCTCTAAAGTCAGCTGAGTTTCCTCAGCATAAAATTGGCACTATAAGAGAACCAGATCCAAAATATTAATAAGCCCCTTTTTATTAAATGCAAATGTATTTTAATTTACACCCTCTGGTAACCACTGATACTTAGAACATTTTCAAGCAACCAAACAAACATTTTTCCTCCACACAGAATCTATGCCAGAGAATTTGGAGTCATGCCGCTCAATGGAAGCAGAGATTGTAACGCAATGACATGAACAGCCCCAACTTTCAGGTCAAGAACAGCACCTTGCCTCAATATTGGGAACTATGTGATCCCAGCTAATAGTAGATTTTAACTATGATCTCCTTTGTAAGTGAGGAACCCTACCTGTTTTATGACCTGAAAGTCTAATCCAAAATCATTTGTTCATTTTTGGTTTGCCCAGTACTCATCTTATAGAATCAAAGAAATGTAGGGCTGGAAGGGACCTGGAAAAGCCCTGCCCCCTGTGCTGAGGCAAGACCAAGTAAACCTAAGCCATCCCTGACAGGTGTTTTTTGAACCTGTATTTAAAAGTCTCCAGTGATGAGGATTCCACAATCTCCCTTGGAAGCCTATTCTGGAGCTTAACTACCGTTATAGTTAGAAAGCTTTTCCTAATATCTAACCTAAATCTCCCCTGCTGCAGATTAAGCCCATTACTTCTTATCCTGCCTTCAGTGGACGTGGAGAACAATTGATCACAGTCCTCTTTATAACAATCCTTAACATATTTGAAGACTTATCAGGTCACCCCCTCAGTCTTCTTTTCTCAAGACTCACTATGCCTAGAGCCTCTGTGCAGATACAAAATTTGTGTTCACATCCAATCCTCAATCCACAAACATGGTCTCCGGGTATAAAGTAGATATCTGCAGATTTGCAGGGCTCTAACCATGCCCCATTTTTTAACCTTTCCTCATCGGTCAGATTTTCTAAACCTTTATCATTTTTGTTGGTCTCCTCTGGGCTTCTCCAACTTGTCCACATCTTTCCTAAAGCGTGGCACCCAGAGTTGGACACAGTACTCCAGCTGAGGCCTCACCAGTGCCAAGTAGAGCAGGACAATTACCTTCCATGTCTTATGTACTACACTCCTGTCAATATACCCCAGAATGATATTCGCCTTTTTCTCAGCTGCATCCCATTGTTGACTCATATTCAATTTGTGGGGCAGCACTACCACCTAGCCAGTTATTCCCCATTTTGTAAATGGACATTTAATTTTACCTTCCTATGTGAAATATTTTGCCCTAGTCTTTACTGAATTTCATCTTGTTGAATTCAGACCAATTCTCCCATTTGTCAAGGTTGTTTAGAATTTTCCAAAGGGCTTGCAATGCCTCCCACCTTGGAGTCATCTGCAAATTTTATAAGCATGTTCTCCACTCCATTATCCAAGTCATTAATGAAAATATTGAGTAGTACCAGACCCAGGACTGACCCTTGCAGGACCCCACTAGATATGCTTTCCCAGTTTGACAGCCAACCATTGATAGAAGTTCTGAGTATGGTCTGAGTTGTGAACCCACCTACAGTAATTTCATCTAGACCACCTTCCCCTAGTTTGCTTATGAGACTAATCATGTGGGATTGTGTCTAAAGCCTAACTAAAATAAAGACATCACATCCAATAAGCCAGTTATCTTGTCAAAGAAGGAAATTAGGTTGATTTGATGTGATTTTTTCTTGACAAATCCATGCTGGCTATTCCTTATAACCCTATTATCCTCTAGGTGCTTACAAATTGATTGTTTAATAATTTGTTTCAGTATCTTTCCAAATTAGGCTGATTGGTTGATAATTCCCCATGTCCTCTCTGTTCCCCCTTTTAGCAGGTACTATGTCTGCCCCTTTCTAATCTTCTGGGACCTCTCCCCTAGGAATCCTCAAAAATGATTACCAATGGTTCCAATATTGCTTCAGCTAGTTCCTTAAGTACCATAGGATGAATTTCATCAGACTCTGTTGTCGTGACATTTAACTTATCTAAATATTTTTTAGCTTGAACTTTTCCTGTTTTGGCTTGCATTGCTTCCCCCTTGTTAATATTAATTGTGTTGAGTATCTGATCACCATTAACCTTTTTAGCGAAGACTGAAGGAAAATAGGCATTAAACACCTGACCTTTCTTGATGTCATCAATTAGTTCTTCTTCCCTGCTAAGTAGAGGACCTATGCATGGGCAGCAGGTGGAGCCCCCCTTTGGGGAAGCTAGACCCCAGCTCCGCCCCTTCCACCCATGCACCCCCTCCCCACATGGCAAGGCCTCCCTTCCATGGCCAGAGCCACAAGCCCAAGTGTCCCCTACCGTGGAGAAGTCCTGAGTCCCCCTGCCTCTGCTGGAGGAGCCCTGGGTTGGCTGAAGCCCCGAGCCTCCCCACCCACCTGGAGAAGCCCCTGGGCCAGCCACAGCCGTGCCTCTCCTTTCCTCCCCAGACCCAAGCCACCCCAGGGGAAAGCATCTCTTTGAAGACGATTTTGATATGCCCCATTGCAGGGTCTGGGGTGGCTGAGGAGGCGGTATTTGCTACTCAGCTTCCTGGGTTCATCAATAATCTCTCTAGACTCCAGAGAGATTACTGATGAACCCAGGAAGCTGAATCGCACATACCACCTCCTCAGCTGCCCCAGAACCTGCATGGGGCATAATAAAGCAAAAACTTTGTCACCAAATCCCACAACTGGGAGTCCGGCAGCCAATGCAGAGCTTCCCCTGGCCTATTATACCCACTGCTCATGAACCCATGCTTTCCTTTGTCTCTCTTTTGCCCCTAATGTAACGAACCTCTTCTTATTGCCTTTATGCCCCATGCTAGGAGCCACTTTGGCCTCTTACTAACTATTCTTCCTATCTTTATTTGCATTGGGATAGTGTGCAGTTGTGCCTTTAATACTGACTTCTTGAGAAAATGCCAGCTCTCCTGAACTCCTTTTTCTCTTCAAATTTTCTTCCGTGGGACCTCACCTCCCAGTTTTCTGAGTGTGTTAAAATCTGCTTTTTTTGAAGTTCACTGTCCTTCTTTTACTCATTTCATGCCTTCCTTTCCTCAAAAATCATGAAACACAAGATCTGATAGTAATGGGGGGACTTTAATTGCCCAGACATCTGTTGGAAAAGTAATATGGCAAAACACAAAATTTCCAATAAGTTCTTGCAATCTATTGGGGGCAACTTTTTGTTCCAGAAAGTGGAGGAAGTAACCGGAGGGACAGCCATTTTAGATTTAATTATTACCAACAAAGAGGAATTGGTAGTGAATCTGAAGGTGGAAAGGCAGCATGGGTGAAAGTGATCATGAGATGATAGATTTCATGATTTTTGAGGAAAGGAAGGCGTGAAATGAGTAAAATGATTTGGTGGTTTATAGTAGACCCTTGACATGAAGTCACTCCTGTGTTTTACCCCCTGTTACCTTTACCCAAAGACTCTCAACCTGGTCTGCCCCCTACCTCCTTCTGGGCCTCAGAACATATGTATATATTCTTGATGCATAATGCAAGATCTCCTCCCTTTTTACTTTGCCTGACCTGCCTGAACAAGTTATACCACTATAAACCAATATTCCAGCCATGAGACTTATCCCACCAAGTCTCTGTGATGCCAGTTAAGTAATAATTTAGCCTATGCTAAATAAATAATTTAGCCCAGTTCTTCCTGTTTATTTCCCCTACTCCTTGCATTTGTGGTAGATTCACCCACTGATTTCCCTCTTGTTGCTCCTATGACCCTATTGTAATTTTCCATAGTGCCCCCCTCCCCTCAAAATCTAACCCGCTGTTAAGGTCACTTTTTTATATGTAGGTGTGGGCTTTTGTCGCCTGCCCTTCTTGAACTGTTTTTAAAGGCTCCTCACTAGGTTGGCTAGTTAATGTGTAAAAATGCTCTTCCCCTTCTTAGTCAGATGGAGCCCATCTCCTCCAAGCAGACCTTCTTCCCAGAACAGCACCCTGCAGTCAAGGAATCCAAAGCTCTCCCATTGATACCATCTGCTCCACTATGCATTCATCTCCAAGATGTTTGCCCTTCCCCCCTCCCCACCTACCTTTTGGGACCTTACCCTTAACCAGAGGATGGGTGAGAACTCAACCTGCTCTCAGAGCCCTGTAATCACTGCTGATCTGCTCAGGGTCAGGCCTGGCAGTATCATTAGTACCTACATGGATTAGCAACATGGTCAGAGTGATGGAGGAGTCTCAGACCCAGGCTCCAGGCAGGAAGCACACCTCCCAGGACATCATCATGCCAGGTCAGCAGATGGATGCCTCCATTTCCCTCAGAAGGAAGTCCCTGTCCACCAGCACTCTGCATCTTCTGCTCTCAGCTGCAGTGGTCATAAGCCTCCTAGCCTTGGAGGCAAATCCTGCCTCCACCTCAACCATTGGGGTCTGTTCCCTCACCTCCTCTTGTCAGTAAATCATACCAGTTCTTCACCTCGATGGATGGGAGACCTGGATGGGGATGGAGCACGGTCTACTTCCAGCGGTGGCCAGCAGCCAGTCTGCTCCTCACCAAGCAGCCAATTCTCTGTAGTGGGCTAGCATTCTCCATCCCAGTTGTCTCCATGTGCATGGTCATTCTACTGATGAAGTCCTCACACTCCCGGATGCTATGCAGATGAGCCCTCTCCTCCTGCAGTGTACAGTAACACTCAGAATAGCACCGGGACCAGCAACCAAAATACTGTGGTTTCCTCCACTTAGAATGGAGCTTTTTGTTGCTACTCCATCCTTTTCTGGCCAAAGAGCTAAAATACAAGGTGCACTCCTCAGCAGGTCTTTCACCAAATACAAGATCTTCACTTAAGCAATTAGATAGCATGTAAAAAATGAACGCCTTGGAAATTCTCATATTATGACTATGACAAAAGCAATTGTTGAGGAAAAAGTGACACTTCCAGAGCTGTGCTCAATTGAATCTACCATAGTGCTTGGTGCTATACAACACCACAGAAAACATAAGAATGGCCATACTGGGTCAGACCAATGGTCCATCTAGTCCAGTATTCTGTCTTCTGACAGTGGCCAATGCCAGATGATTCAGAGGGAATGAACAGAACAGGGCAATTATCAAGTGATCCATCCCCTGTGGTCCACTCCCAGCTTCTGGCAGTTAGAGGCTTAGGATTCCCAGAGAATGAGGTTGCATCTCTGATCATCTTGGCTGATAGCCATTGATGGACCTATCCTCCATGAACTGGTTTGTTTTTAGAACCCAGTTATAGCTTTGGCCTTAAACATGCACGCACAATTTGATTTCCACATATGTAGTATTAAGGAAACATTTGGAAACTGCTCCATGACACATATTAGCCCCATCTCCGTCTAAATTGATTGAAATAGGTGATCCAATATGGAGGAAAGATACTGCAGACACTGAACAAATATCATTGGTAGTGAGGTTTGTAAAAGTGAAACTTGGAAATGCCTGCATTGGAGAGGAATTCTTGGGTGTTGTCCCAGCATTTGTGCAGCCATAGCCCTAAAACCTTGATCTCCCCAAAACAGTCTAGGATACGTAGCATAGATTACTCTGGGATAGCAGGGAAAGAAATCAGGGTGCAGTTCAGCAGAAATACTGAAAGCAATATTTATGTACTTCATGGCATACAGTAAACCTGGCTGCCAACAAATTGAGCGAGTGTAAGTAAATTCAAAACCACGATCAGAAGAGTCAAAACAATTATCGAGCTTTTCCACAATAGTAACCTAAAGAGATGCCTCTTCATTGACATACTGATGTTATGCGAGATACCCGGGACGGAAAGACACAAGAGGTTTTTCACTGCAAAATTCACATCCATTCTTATGCAACTGGAAAACTTTACCCATGAAGGCAACAGGTAGACACAGCAGCTTGTACTTTAACTCTTCCCAGGAGGTACTGTGCCTTTCATTGTCAGCTTGATCATAATAAAGTTCCCTGCAATGCCAGACATCAGTGGCTCAAACACTATAGGCCATACAGTTAGAGCTAGTAGGAATGCAGAATCTTATGACAAAAACTAACAGGGACTGGTCAAGAAGCATAGAAAATCTTCATCAAAAGGATGGAAGATCCTCAAACTGGCAGCTGAAATGGGCTTGGAAGTTGAATCACAACAGACAAATGGAGTTAGTCACCAGAGTGAATCCGAATCTGAGTTTTACTGCTATTCCCTGTATGTACCTTCCCACTTGGTGTCTCTGCTTGCTGCTTTGTATCACCTGTCCTCTAAAGAAAACAAAATCTGGAGCTGGCTTTCTAAAGCTCCATTGCTCCCAAATGACTCCGATGGAAATAAGTGACTTCCAAGCATCTCTGAACGATATGCAGGTCAGGTAGACTTCTGAAGAAGCAAAAACAGCCTCATGAAGGCACAAGTATGAAGCACACAGGTAATACTGATGTTCTGAGCACACCAACATTTCCCTGGCCATTATAACTGATTGGACAGACCTTGCTTTTCTAGTCACAACTTGCATTGTTGAATGTTCCCTCAAAACTGTGCAGAGTTAATGTATGGCTATGATTAATGATGAGCAGCTGAATGGATTGCGTAAACCTTCACACACAGAGGATAAAACTGAAGGACAAACTTGTACATAGAGTGGCAAACTGACACAGGCTTAAAGCCAGAGTGATTTTAGCCCTTCTTAAGGAATAAACTTGTACTACATTTTCATATACCCTTGAGTTAATATTCTGTGTAACTATGGTTATCGGTCATTTCTTGATTAGAATCTTTGTGCCTGGCAACAAAAATGTGAGAAGCCAGGGCATTAATGCATGACTCGAGAAAGATGAAGACATTCTATTCCGTGGGAAAAACAAAGAATAAGAAGGCTAACTGGGCTAACAGATTACTGACCACAAAAAAACAAACAAACAAACAAAAAAAAACACTGAATTAAACTAGTTTTTCATTTAACCAAGGAATTCTTGTAAAAGGAAAATTTGGAATAAATTTAAATGCAGACTAAACTCTATCAAAGTATACAATAAAGAACAAATGAGGAAAAAAAGCATCACAGAACAGACAGGTCCTGCTCCTGCGCCGGTTAATATCAATGTCAAAAGTGTCCCTGAGAATAGGATTAGACCCAAATTTGCAGTACATAACTAAATGCAGCATTGTTACAAAAAAAATTCCTATATTTTTATTTTTGTTTGGTGCTATATAGATACAAAGTAGCAGAATTATTATTCTACACTGGAATAACGCAGCTAGGGCTACTGGGAGAGAAAGGAGCTTGAAATGGGTGATCCAACAGTTGCAATCTAAAGTGCTACAAAGAAGAAAAAAAGAACGCAACCAATGTAAGAAGTGTAGTTTCCACATCCAGGCCTGGAAATGGAAAATGTGCAGTACTGTACACACGTAGGTCTGTATCCAGACTGACAAAACTCATGGAAATCTAAGGCAACTGGGAGTGGAAGTGGGAGTTGTCTTGCCACAACCTTCTTGACAAGAAAACTTGAAATATTAATATTTGACCAGACTGTAGGCATCAAGTGATGATTTGTTGGGCAGAGGCCACACTAGTTTTTCCTTAAAGACAACTGAAACCTGCTCTCCTTCAAGGGTGCATTGAAAATCATCAGTAAGAGCAGAGCCAATATTTTCCCACTAACTTTCAACATCAAGGAAGAATACGGACTCGTATCAAACCACATATGATGAGACAAACGTCTCTCAACATCTCTACAACAACAGTGAATAACTCAGGTGGAAAGGTAAGACTGGGTATTTGTCCCTGCAGCATAAAGTTTCAATACTATCGTTCTGTCTTAAAGATATTTTACTCACAAAAACAAAGTGATTCCTTACAAAGGAGGAAATTAAAGTAAGTCAACAAGAGGAAACATCACAGATTACTCAGGATGTCCACCACCCACATCAGTTTTATTGACTGAGACTGCACAGATGTGATGGTGCTACTAAAAGTTCCCTATCATCAAAGAAATGACAGTGATCCTGATCTGCAAAATTATTGTTGAGGAGCCAAGTATCCCTTTGTACTCCCCCAGTCCTTGGTCTGCTTTTGTTTCTGGTGTAAATTAGAGCAGTCTCTGGGGTGCTGTAATTTACGCCTGATGCCAGTGGCCCCCAGGAACCATTGTCACAACAGCTGGAGATTGCAGGGGCACATGGCAGGCCCTGGCCATTTGCCCTTTTTCTCAACAAAGCCCTTCCACAGGCTGCAGTGTGTTCGTGTTGCAGGGGGAATAATGGAACAGTAGGGGTGCAGGTAGAGGTTAATAGAAGGACCCAGTACAGTAGCTACATACTAATCATCCTTCTGCATAGGGAAAGTCTTGTATGGCCAGATGAACCAGCCCTAGGGCAGCTTTGTGTTGGTAGAGTGGCATAACCACAGCTGAAGATCTAGCCCAAGATACCTGCAAGATATAATCACAGGCCACCTTTTTGTAAACAAACACACACGTTCCCAGTACTGCTTTATTATGCAGTGTATGCTGCACAAAACATGTCATAGAAAGTGCTAGAGAGCTTCAAAGGAGAGCTTAAATTTGTACTGCTAAATGATTGCCAAAACAAGGGGAAATAATTGCTTAAAGAAGAGGGTAGGATAAGCCAAACACCATTAGTAAAGACACTCTCTGAATCTGACAACCACATGGATTTCTCATTATTGGAGAATGTGCCCCCACCCCCATCCCACCCAACAAAATACTGAAAAAAGCAGCCAAATCCCACCTTAGATCACATCCTTGTAGACCCACTGAAGTCAGAGTTGCAGGAATGTACCCTAAAACAGAATTTGGCCTATTATTAGGTTATCAGATACCATGATGGTGAACATGCCACAACAGACCTGATAATTAGATATCCTGAAGATAAGAACTGACAGAATGAAGTTGTATGCTAGCCAGTAAAATTTAACATCTGTATTCTGTTGATGTCAGACTGCAAAGGTACTTAAACCTTTGTCACTCTCTCCTTTCTCTCCTATTCTGTATCTACCGGAAAAGCAGTTTCTTGGTGTTCGGACTTTCATGCCTTTTAGCAGGTAAGAAAAGGGAAAGGTAGTTGTTTCCCCTGTTATTGCAAAGTTACCAAGAATTTACAATTTCCTACAATTGTCTGTGAAAATTAATAGGTCAGAACCTCAACTGGTGTAAACGTTTGTCCGTTTACACCAGCCAATGGTCTGGCTCAATAATATGAAAATAGGCAGGGTATTAAATGGCAGTCAGCTAGCTTTTCAAAACCCACAGAAGTCAATACAAACTGTGTTTGCTTATGCTGGGGTTTAATTTGGTCCATTAAGTGTGTGATGGCTTGCCCCAGCCCCTTCCGGGGTGTCATCTGATGTACTGGGGTACCACTGAGCCCGCCTGTTCCACCAGCCTTGACTCCCTCACCCTGTCCTGCTAAGCCAGACCCTAAGCCTCCTCTAGCACACACACAGGTAGGGACACGCCCAGCTGCAGAAAGACACAGACACTGAAATCAGTACTGCATGGGAAGGCTTTCAGCTAAGGAATTGCCCAGCACGCAAGTGCACTACCCCTCTGGAGAGTAGACCCAAAATTGTATTGTCTTGCGCTGCACATAGAACTGTACAACGTAAGCGAATTGAAATTCACCCTCTCCCTCAATGTGGAGAGAGATATGCATAGCTTTTTGCGCCCCCCCCCCCCAGTTATGAATTACACAAACTGGGTTTAAAACAAAACTAGTTTATTAAGTACAAGAGGTAGATCTTGATTATAAGGGATAGCCAACATATCAAAACAGATTACGTTAGTAAATAAACAAAAACCACAAACTGAGCTTAACACACTAGAAAGGTAGGATATAAATTAGCAAATTCTCACCCTGAATGATAAACAGGCTGGCAGACTCTTAAGGCATAAGTTGCCTTGGCTTTCCCAGGTTTTCATACACAGGTTAAAGATCCTTCTAGCCTGGGACCATCACATCCCACTGTTCAGTCCTTGCCCCTTACATGTTTCCATATGTGTTGCAGGGATAGTGAGGTCCCCCCATGATGTCATAGTTCCACTTTTATATCTTCTTCCCACTTGCTGGAAAGCTCTTTTGCTGTGACCTGGGTCAAACAGTTCTCAATCGGGTAGTGCTATCTCTGAGAGGTTTCTATTGTACACAGTTCCTGGGGTAATCCTTGTGTGCATTTCCTCAAGGAGCTATTAACATTGTTTGACCTTTTTACTGTTGTACCTGAAAGGCTGTTTTTGGGTGCTTTCAACCTCACAACATGTTTTAGTAACACATACACAGCCAAGCTTCATAACTTCACATACAATCCAACGAGATATTAATGTTGAGCAGCTCAAGACTTTTAGGAGGATACCTCACAAGACATACTTTGTATAAAGCATATCTTAATTACATGAGAAGGTATCACAGCGTTCCACCAATACCAAATAAAAACCCTACAAATACTCTATGAGTTGTCTTTGGAATATGGAAAACAAATATAATACTGTGATGGGTTGGGTCACAGAAACCCCCTTGGGACTGCTACCTGATGTGCTAGGACTACCTCTGAGCCCATTTTCCCTGGCAGCTTGTGACTTCAGTGCCCTGTCTTGTTGAGCCAGACACACTTGCCTGCTGCAAACACAGATCCAAGTCTGAACCACGTCCCCCACAAGCTGCAGGCTTAACTGAAAACAGCTTAAGTCCTCCTGTCTCCGGCACCCAGATACCCAGGACCCAATGGGGTCTAAAACCCAAATAAATCTGTTTTACTCTGTATAAAGCTTATACAAGGTAAACTCATAAATTGTTCCCCTCTATAACACTGATAGAGAGATATGCACAGCAGTTTGCTCCCCCAGGTGTTAATACTTATTCTGGGTTAATTAATAAGCAAAAAGTGATTTTATTGAATATAAAAAGTAGGATTTATGTGGTTCCAAGTAATAAAACAGAACAAAGTAAGTTACCAAGCAAAATAAAATAAAACACTCAAGTCTAACCCTAATACAGGAGGAAACTAAATGCAGGTAAATCTCACCCTCAGAGATATTCCAATAAGCTTCTTTTACAGACTAGACTTCCTCCTAGTCTGGGTCCAGCAATCACCCACACCCCCATAGTTATTGTCCTTTGTTCCAGTTTCTTTCAGGAATCTCTTTGGGGTGGAGAGGCTATCTTCCGAGCCAGCTGAAGACAAAATGGAGGGGTTTCCCAGGGCCTTTTATATTCTCTCTTGGGCAACATCCCAGGCACAAGATGGGGTCTCTAGCCACCTGGAAAAGTCACATGTTTATGAATGATTCAGCTTTTTGCAGGCCGATGCCATTGTTTACATGTTAGTTTGAATGTTCACGGGAAAGCTCAAATGTGGATTGGCATCTCCCAAAGTCCATTGTGACTTAAATACTCTCAATTACTTGAATAACCCCTTCACACTATGTTGACCAAATCTGTCTTATATGCTTCCTACAGCAAACACTTTAAATACAAGCATAGAGCCAACGCTCATACCTTCAGATATAAAAATGATACATGCATACAAATAGGATGAATATATTCAGTAGATCATAACCTTTGCAAAGATATGTTACATGGCATATCTAGCATAAAATATATTCCAGTTATGTCATATTTACACTCATACACATTTCTATAAAGCATTATGTGGTGCAAAGTCACAATTGCAAAAGTCATGGCAAAGTCAGACAGTAGCTAGTAAATACATGGAGATCCATGATGTGTTGTTTGGAAGCATTTAACTATTGTGGACACACCATATAAAAGCAGACCATATGCTGTCTCTATAAGCTGTGATGTTTTTGTGTGTTGTAAACATACATATACTTTATTCGTTAAAAAGTGATTTTTCTCCTTTCCAGGTTGTGATTTACCCCCCAAAATGCAGCGCTCATTTTGGAAACTTAGCAATAAAGATCATTATACTTGGTACTGACATCTTGTATAATTTGAAAAATGATGTGACTTTTGAGCAAACATGAACATGTCATAAAGAAGGTGTTCTCACATTAATTAAAAAAAAATCAAGTCTACAGGCTGGGTAATGAGCCAGAAAAAGAGCTGGATTTTTAAACCATGCATCACAGGGCATGAATTATGTCCTTAGCTATTTGAAAGTATGTATTGCCTTTATTTAAAAATAAAATAAAAGAGAATTAAAGGCTACCAGAAAGTCAAGAAAATGTAGGACAAATATTTTTTAAAATAGAGTTTATAAATTGAAAGGTCAATTTTGGCATCAACTTATTTTAAAAAGTCATATTTATACATATCTATTATTTGTGGTTAGGGGCGTATTGAAATTAATGGGAAGTTTACCATGGACTTTAATGAGCTTTGGATCAGGCCACAAACCCTTAGCAAAACTCTCACTGGTTATGTTCAAATAAGGACTAAGTAAAAATCTCAGATCCTGAAAACCCTTACACAGGTGCATAGTCCTATTAAGTAACAGTTTGCAAGATTGAGCCTCAGGATTTGTCCCTGACAAGTGGAAGTAACATCACTTTAGAAAATGTATTGGAAATAACGATGAAGTAGGATACCACAAGTTACTGTATTTGTAAGGTTTACAGTATATCTATTTGTTTAATTTCGATGAGTTTTCAAATAACTTAGGACTAAAGTAATGCTAATACACGTTGGGCACAAATGGCATGAAGGAAATACCGAAGCTAATGTGTCATATTCCCTCCCATTGTCACTATGAAAACAATTCATAAGGGTCTTTGCCACACTGGTATAACACTGAGGTGTATTTTCTTTAGACATGGTCCTTAGGGTTGCCAACTTTCTAATCACACAAAACCGAACACCCTTGCCTTGCCCCGCCCCACCCCCTGCTCACTCCATCCCCCCTCCCTCCATCGTTCACTCTCCCCAACCCTCACTCACTTTCACCAGGCTGGGGCAGGGGGTGAGGGCTCTCACTGCGGGTGCGGGGATGAGGGGTTTGGTTTGCAGGAGGGGTCTCTGGGCCGGGGCAGGGAGTTGCTGTGTAGGAGGGGGTGAGGGCTCCAGCAGGGAGGTTTGGTGGGGTGGGGCCAGGGATGAGCGGTTTGGTGTGCAGGCTCAGGGCTGGGGCAGGGGGTTGGGATGCGGGCTTAGGCTCAGGGCTGGGGCAGGGGGTTGGGGTGCAGGAGGGGGTGCAGAATGCAGGCTTCAGGAGGGAGTTGGGTGCAGGAGGGGGTTCTGACCTGGGGCAGGGGGCATGGGCTCTGGCCAAGCGACTCGTATCTCAGGTGGCTCCCAGAAGCCTCCAGTACGTCCAGCTTCTAGGTGGAGGGATCAGGGGCTCTGCATGCTGCCCACACCCACAGGCACTGCCTCTGCAGCTCCCATTGGCCGTGGTTCCTGGCCAATGAAAGCTGAGGAACAGACACTCTGGGCAGGGGCAGTGCGCCGGAGCCAGACATGGTGGCCACTTCCAGGAGCCGCATGGAGCCAGGGCAGGCAGGGAACCTGCCTTAGCCCTGCTGCACTGCCAAATAACTTTTAGTGGCCCGGTCAGCAATGGTGACCAGAGCCACCAGGGTCCCTTTTCAACTGGGTGTCCCAGTTGAAAACCAGATGCCTGGCAACCCTAATGGTCCATTCATAGCATGTGTAAATAAATAGTACTACTAATAATAATCCTAATAAACTAAATTGAAAGGACATTGTTAAAATTTGTTTAAACCCAAAATGAAGTTTCTGTAAAATAAAATGAAAGAAGGCGTAATAAAAATAAAATGTTATAGCTTTACAAGTTCAGTATAAAACAGCAGATTTTTTGTAAGTTAAGCATTTATAATACACAATGACAGAGTCTGAGTTCAAGTGCAGGAGACCCAGACAGTGGAAATGACGAGTCTAGTTTCATTTTCCAAGTGAAATGCAACCACCACCAGAACTCCAACATCCCAATCCCACATTACTAAGTAACTAAATTATAATCTTAACCTCTCCATATACCAAACACTAGACCAAGACAGCCATATCCTCAGCTGGTGTACACAGGCTTCACACCATTGATGCCAACAGAGCTACACTAACTTACATCATTTGAGGATCTGGCCCAGTGATAATGTAAAGCTGAAGTACACTGAAAATGTCTCTGCTATTGAAAACACAAATTGGTGCTGCGTATCTATGCAACAACTTTCGAAACAGAGTAACTGTACAATACACAGAGCTAAAACAAAAATGACAGGTATTATGGAAATATATGTACACACTATCATATGTATGCAATAGGACAAAAGCAACAAATGAACATGTTGAAGTGAAGGTTTTTCACTGCAATATGATTTCTAATTTTTGAAGCATGCGTCTGAAGATGCAATGAAAGATGTGCACATTAAAATTATCATATATAAAATGTATAAGAGTAGTTTTCTCTTTGTAAGTTACAAGAAAATAAAACAGGTCAGTGGGAATAGAGAGAGCAGCAATGTGTAGGGAAAAAGATTCTGAGGAGCCCAGTAGTGGGCAAAGGGTTTTTCCAAGGTCTACCAGAGAGTCAAAGTGGGAATTCCCTTCCTGTACAGGACAGAAGGGCTTCTCCCGTAGACCTTCGGAAATCCACAGAAGAACAATGCCCTCCTGAAGACTTCCCAATGTGCAGGAGCTCATGAAAGCCATTCAGTCAGGAGACCCATTTCTCATCATATGCATTTTATAATGATCAGGACATAAACAAACGGCTGTGGAGTAATAGGCCGCATACATCAAAACTTATATACGAATAAACCTTCACCAGTGGCCCATATCAAAGATCTTGGAATCATTTACAAGCAAGGTAATTTTGAAATTTCCAAATTCATAAATTTGTTTGTAGGAGCAGAAAGAAGTCCACAAAACTTTTCCATGGCATGGCCCAAATGTTAACACAGAATACTTTTTAACCCCACTCTCCTACCTTTCACAATTGCACAAAACATCTCTTTTCCCCATTTGCAATCGCTTAACATTCCTGTAGCATCCATCACAACTGCTTATACAAAAGTCATTTTATAAACATGTCTGTATCTTTAGCTGTCTGACTCAGTAAGTATTTTGTGCTTTTCCAAAAAAGTTATTGACACTATCTCCCTCTCCCATCTGTTCAATTTTTCTCATCTGGAAATAGAGAGGTACCCAATATGGTGCTATCAGACCTCCACGGGGCCATGGATGACACTCTGGGTATCTCTATGCTAGAAAGAGAGGGAAAAGGTTAGATTCACCCAAACAATTTCCAAAAGGGGTCATTTCTAAAATACTAATAAGTCCAAAAAATCACTCAGATTTACTTCTTCATTCTAAGGTAGATTTGGTACTCAGTGAGAAAGTGCTGTATATTTTGGGAGGATTCTTATATATGGATAATATAGTGTAATCGATTTAATATCCAAAGTGCAAACCTTGGGACAGCCTGAGCTCTGGAACCAGTATGGTGACTCCATAACATATGCTGCCACAGAGACTCAGTGTAAAGAGAACTTTAGATGATAAAGGGATCATTGATTTGATTACATGGTATTTTACAAGCCTTAGCCTACGTTACTAACTGGTACAATATACAACTTTGAGGATATAGATAAATTAGCCAGAAAATACCTGTCATCTGGCAGTGCATAAGAGTAAGCCCAACGTTTGTGCAGACCTCTCAGCATAACAAACACTGTACCTTTATCCGATTCCCTGAAGTAGGTGCTCTGGCTGGAATGGAATACCACCAGAGTCAAACTCAAACGGCATGTTCTGTACTGTCATTTCTTTCTTCGACATGTTTCAGAGGAAATAGTTCTACAACAGGCATGGCATAAAACACATGGCAGTGCCTGCTGCAGCTAGGTCAGGCTGTAGGAAACAAAAATACTTGCCTTGACCTGCAAATTACTTCTCTGTCTACATTTCTCAAGAAGCGTAATTTTTGCCTAGACCAGGTCATCTCACCATCCCTTTCAGGTATATATATATATATATTTAAAGATGGCTTTTGTAAGAACCACCAACCTACCCTATTCTTTAAGCAAGAGGCTCATTTAAAACGTATAATCTGCAAAGTTTTCCATTTCATCAAGTCGAGCTAATAGAATTCTACAATCTAGTAGTTTGAGCTGCAAGAGTCAGGGAAACATTTGCTTTGGCACCAGTGGGTACTCAGATTTTTCCAGTTGGAACAATGATAAATGACTTAACCCTGATCGTTTTTCTGAAACCGGATTTTTTTTTGTTTGACATTTATTTACAGTTTCTATAAACACTAACACCTATAAAACATGGTTTACTGTTTGATTGCTTGGCAGACAAGCAACCCTTAAATACATAAATTATGAGCACCTAGTTAATGAGTGACATGACGGACATGAAGTTTTATTTACCATTGGCATGAGCCTTCATATAAAATTAGTGGCATAAGAAAGCCAGGTTTTGTGAATGCACATAGTCATACCTATTCATGGCCTTTTTTTTTTTTTTAAAAAAGACTTGACATAAGACTGTGGCCTATGTGTAATTTCATTGCCTGGAGCAAGGTTAGGGGAAAGCCGCTCCATCTGGCAATTTCCCTTTGACTGGCACATAGTTAAACAATGATGCAGTTTGACAAATTTCAAACCCAGCTTATGAAAAAATAACATAAACACAATAGTCACTCTGAGTAGATTGTCCACCTGTGCAAGCGGGCATGAAGTGTTAAGTAAAGGCTGCTGGTAATGAATAAAGATGCAGTGCATAGCTGGATTAAGTTGTTCTAAATGTAAATCACTGTCAGATAAAGCACTTGTGTTTACATATAGCATTAATATTTTGATCAGTATGTTTAAAAGAATTAGCTTCTTAATGCAGATGTTCTCATTTGGACCTTCACACCCATAGCTTCAGCCAACTCCTTTACCATCAGTTATGTCAACATGTCATAAATCTTCAGCAGCTTTAAACTTCTATTTTAAACAAAGCTTTGTTGTAAAATGTGGAGGCGTTTCCTCTGAGTTTTATTTTTGGCAAATTTTTTGTTATTTTGTTGAAAATCTGACACATTAATGTCCAATTAACCATCTTTGAGTATCTTACTGACAAGGATCCCAGCAAAAGCCAAATGCCTTTTTATTGTGAAAACCCCCTACTCACATCCAACCAGCTGTATCCATTATGTGAACAAGCCATCTTTATCATTGCAATGCACATTGGGAGACAGTAACAATAAAGGCTTTACATTCAGTGGACACAGGGCATATGTCTCAACAGCTATCCACTGCCTAGTCAGGCTGAATAGTGTAAAGGTAAATACACACACACACACACACACACAATGGGAAATAATGAAATACCAGCCACAGTGAAACATGAGGATTCACAGGAAAGTACACTATGTTTGAAGAGGAAAAATGGTTTAACATATATAAGCTGCTTTAATGTCCCTTTATTCAGGAAAAAAGAAATATTGTAACAAATGTCAGACTTTTGCAGAGTACTGATTTCACGACAGATGTGTTTGCCATAAGATTGCATGGTGATGTGACTTCACAATATCTGTGTCACAGAATTTCCCATAATTGTTTTGTGGTTGGTTTTTTTTTTTTTTTTTTTTTTTTTTTTGCAGTTCTGCATTCCCTCAAATTTCACTTTATTGGCTAAAAAAAATGGGGACAATTTTTGCTTGAAAATATTTTTCACGGGTACAGGAGCATGATTTTGCACAAGAACAGCCACACCTTAATGAAGTTTTCTGTAGAGCTGGGCTCATTCAAGCTCAAAATTAAATTAGAAAAAAACCCTTGTATTTTGGGTGGTTTTATGTTTCATCAAAAATATTTTCCACAGCTGTATGTAATAATATAACAATGAAGTGTTCTGACAACATAGTTTGCTAACTGCACTTAAAAACACACATTGATAGTTCTCTGTCATGGGTTACCATTCACCAGAATGATTGGAATACAGGAATTCATGCATACTCATACATACAGGGTCCTGGTTGGGAAGGGTGTCGTCAGATACCCTAAAGCCTCCACGTGACAGCTCTGGCTAATGGTCTGAAGGAACATTTCAACATGTGTGTCTTTCTGTTTTGTTAATCAATCATTGATTTATTTGTAACTGTCTCGCTGGCTTTCAACAGACACAAAAATAGATCTGCCAATAAGACACATTTAGGTCCTATAAATACAGGGGGACAGTCCTAATATGGCCCTCACCATCACAACCTGGAACTTCTGGTGTTGGCCGACCAAAGTGATCTGCTGCACAGAAGTGAGTGTTTGTACACTTTGACAGGGAAAAGCACACAGTCAAGGTCTGTGGGTTCGGTAGACTTTTTAAAGTGGTGCAGGCTCTCGTCCATTTACAGGGTGGTCAGTACATCTGGATAGGTATATTCATCTGGTACCGGTGTTATATTTTGCCTTTTAAGGTAGACGAAGGGCTAACTTGGTGCCAAAAAAAGGAACAGGAGGATCACAGTGGGAAACTGAAAGAACAGAACATGGAGGAGAAGGAGAATTCGGGCAAGTGTGGGGGACAGGGATGGACGGGGGGGGGGAACTGTTTGAGAACTAAACAAAATTACTCACTAAACGTACAGAATACAGAAAACCTGCCACAGGCTGCCTTATCATGGACAGAACAGGCTGCCTTTCTTGGGTTGGGGGGGGGGCAGGGGGAGGATGGGGAGGGGCGCTGCAGCAAGAGAAGAAATTATTTGAGTTCCATCAGTCACCTGGAGGGAAGCACAGAGTCTGAGAATACTCAGACCTAAGACAAGGAGCTGATCATTCTGGTTCCAATCCAGCAAAGCACTTAACTAAGTACCTGAGTGGGCCCACAGAAGTCTATATACCAGCAATTTGCTTAGCATTTGCAAGAAGGCACTTGACAGACAGACAGATAGGAAAGAAGATAACCTAGCACTAAATGTAAATCAACCTCAGAACATTTCCTCTCTTTGTATTTTGTTTATTTGATTACAGAATAATTTTATCCAACTGCATCTTTGTATCCACACATGAGCCACAAATGGGTGGATGAGTGGGAATGGACCCTTTTTCCAGTTTATCATTCAGCCTTAATTTATTTTTAAGTATTAAAAGAAATCATGGTATTCCCTTGAACATCTGTATCCAGCTGTGAAAAAGGACAGCATATTTGCCTAATTTAATATGCCACGTCATGACCTTCCTGAGTACAGGAACAGTCACCTGTGGGACAAGCTGCGACACCCTGCATATGAGATGATGTGCGGGATGCTTTCAATTCTGCAGCTGACACGGAATGTAATGGTGTTGGTCTTGGTTTAGATTATTGTATTATCCAACAGCATCACCACGTTGTGTTAGGGCAGTGATGCTTATGCAACATACAGTTTGTACCTGGGAAGAGAAGTTAGAAGGGGTCAATGCTGCTATTGGAGTATTATGGTTTAATGTACGGGTTTTAACTTGGGTTGTAAGAATTTAGTCATTATGTCCTATAATCCTGTTTGCAGAACACAGCTGTTGAACTTCTATCTCCTGCATTGGTAGAGTGCAAGACACAGAAGGAAACCTGGGTGCAGAAACAATTCTCACCTCAGAAGGACACTTAAAAGGAAGGAAAAGGTAAGTGACATTTTGGGATAGTGGAACTTCCTCTTACCTTCTGCTTCATAAAGCTCTAAAAAAGGTCACAGGGTCTGCCAGAAAACCAGCTGGAAGAATATAACAAGAGACTTTTAACTTTATAAAAAGAATGTGCTGTAAAGTTGGACTCCCCAAAATGTTTCAAGAAAAAGACCGCACCCGCTCCAGAATGCAGCAGTGTTCACGCGGTCACTATTTCTGGGAGCCTGTTTCTTATGCACACAAACCCCTTTACACTGCTGCAATTACATTTACATGCACTTTAAGGCCCTGTCACAGGGTGACGACTCACTGCTGCGGTGCCTCCTGCTGGTTGTCCAGGAAATTAGCTCTTTTCAGCCAGGAGCACCCTCTGCTGGTCGGTGTCTCACCTGCCGCTGGCCCCATGCCCCTCCCGGACCCCGGTGCCCTTCTAGATTAGGGCTCTGCCCCCTGGCAGTATGCCCTCAGTCTGGGTCTCCCCTCCCAGGGGGAACCCCCAACCCGTTCCTTGCCTCAGTGGCTACTGTCACTCATCATCTAGCCCCCGCTCCCTGGGACAGACTGCAGTCTGTACCACTCATCATTGGCAAGGGGGAGGGGTTGGACCAGCTGCCTCTGTCTAGGTCTGGGCTGCTTCTCTGCAGCCTTAGTACCCTTTCGTGGGCCTTTACCTCGGCCTGCAGCCTGGGGCTCTGCTAGGCTGGAGCTCCCCAGATCCCTCTGCCCTTCCCCAGCACTGCTCTGCCTAGGTACCCTCCTCAGCTTCCCGGGCAGCCAGGTCCTCCTCTCTCCATGTAGCTAGAGAGGGTGTCTGTCTCAGCTCCTGGCTAACAGCCCTCTTATAGAGCCAGCTGTGGCCTGACTGGGGCGTGGCCCCACCTATGGCTACTTCCCCCAATCAGCCTAGCTTTCCTCTGGCTACAGCCCTCTCTTTGGGCTGTTTTAAGCCCTCGAGGCATGGCAGGATGACCACCCCACCACACACCCTCCCCCTTAAGAAAGCTGACGTCAGGGGGGAGGGGGACGGACTCCCTTTGAGCTGGACTCTCAGGGAATCCCTCTTCTGTAGCAGGTTCCCCACTATTTGGAGCAACCTGCTTCCCTCTATAATGGTCTGGATCCCCACTGTAGCCATCTCCGCTCCCGCGTGGGTTTCCCTGTCCATTTGAAATCCCACCGTAGCCCTCCTGGCTCCTGTGTGGGTCCCCGGGTTCAGCTGGGGCCTCCCTGCCACAGACAGTCCTGGGTTTGGGTCTCCAGCCTTGTCTGTCCCTCTCGTCTGGTCAGCCTCAGGCTGGGCCCTTTGTTCGGCGCTCCCCCTCTTCCTCAGGGGGCAGTGACTTTGTACATGGCCCGTGGCGTGGCAGTGGAAACACCTCCTGTGCCTTCCGCTAGCCTCCCAATTCCTGGACATCTCCTGGGTTTGTACTTCTGCCTTCCGGCGGGCCAACTCCGAAGCCTCCAGCTGCACCTGTAGATCGGTGTCCTCTGGACCCTCCACTTGCAGTGTCTGGGTCCACTTAGTCATCTGTTCCACAACCGCCTGGGTCCCAGCCTCCTGCTGGCCCCACTCGGTCTGGGTCTCCTTCTCTGCGATGGGCTCCGTGACAGTCTGGGTCTCAATGTTCTGCAGGATTCCCTCCATCCTGGTTGCCGCCTCCTCCAGTTTTGGCCCTTCCAGGCCCACAGGCACCTCCTCCGGCCGCTCCTCAGTTCCCCTGAGGGGGCAGTGCCTCCTTATGTGGCCCAGTGCCTGGCAGCTCCCGCAGGCTCCCCACCTCCTTGTTGCCTGGGCCTTCTCATGGTCCATTTGAGGTCCCGTCCTCCTGCCGGCACTGACCTAGACCCTCAGTGTCAGGCCTGGGCATGTCTACTGCACGTGGCCCTGCTGCCCACAGGCCCAACAGGTTGGCAGCCACCTGGGTTCCCTCACCCAGTGGACTGTCCTAGGAACTTTCCCTTGTCCCTGTTCTGGCTGTAGCTCCCTGCCTTCTGCAGGTGTAACAAATCTTTCTCACCACCCTAGGCCCACTGGCCCTCATGCTGGGATTCTCCTACGGCTCTCAGTGGCTCCTCCAAAACTCCCTCCGGACGATCCTTACCAGGGCCCGCTGCTCTTCCACCAGCTGGCCCAACTGTTCGTGAAGGGCCCTCTGCGTCTCCCACAGTCCCTTCTGGGTCTCCCAGATTTCTTGCAGGTCAACCACCCCCTTCCGCCGGGGCGCTGACACCGGGGCCCACTGAGGGATGGCACTTGGAGTCTCCACGTAGAAAATCCCGGTGTAATCGGGATCCATCATCCCCTGTTCCTCTCTAGTCTTTGGGCCATAGTCCCGCCGTCCTTGCCCTGCCCCTTGTATCGGGGGCGGACCGCCTATGCCCGCATTCTCCACCAACTGTAGCGGTGTGAGACTCACCTCCGCTGCGGCACCTCCTGCTGGTTGTTTAGGGAATTAGCTCTTTTCAGCCAGGAGCACCCTCTTGCCTGCCACTGGCCCCATGCCCCTCCCGGACCCCGGTGCCCTTCTAGATTAGGTTTCTGCCCCCAGGCAGTACCCCCTCAGTCTGGGTCTCCCCTCCCAGGGGAACCCCCAACCCTCTATCCTTCTCTTGCCTCAGTGGCTACTGTCAGTCATCATCTAGTCCCCACTCCCTGGGACAGACTGCAGTCTGTACCACTCATCATCAGCAAAGGCGGGTGGGGGGTCAGACCAGCTGCCTCTGTCTAGGTCTGGGCTGCTTCTCTGCAGCTTTAGTACCCTTTCGTAGGCTTTTACCTCAGCCTGCAGCTCTGCTAGGCTGGAGCTCCCCAGCTCCCTCCGCCCTTCCCCAGCACTGCTCTGTCCTAGGTACCCTCCTTAGCTTCCCACGCAGCCAGGTCCTCCTCTCTCCATGTAGCTAGAGAGAGTGTGTGTCTCAGCTCCTGGCTAACAGCCCTCTTATAGGGCCAGCTGTGTCCTGATTGGAGCATGGCCCCACCTGTGGCTACTTCCCCCGAATCAGCCTAGCTTTCCTCCGGCTACAGCCCTCTCTTAGGGCTGTTTTAGGCCCTTCGAGGCGTGGCGGGGTGACCACCCCCCCACAGGCCCCTTTAGACTGTCAAGAGTGGCATAAAGGGCTCCTAATGTAATAAGAATCAGACCCTCGATATGTTAACAAGGTTCCCTAACCCTTAAAATAATTTTAGTTTACAAATTATTTTAGTCAACTACAAACCAAAACGGAAACATGCTCCAGTCTGCTCCTTCAAGACATACTTAGCATCCTTCCTCAGGCACTCCTGGAGAGTAATCCCCCCCAACCAACCAAATTTAGTGCTGCTCTGCTGTCTGAGAGGGAGGAAGCTGGAGGAGTGGAGATGCTGCCCAGCCCACAGCTAGAAGATTCTATGAACAGGAATTGAACCAGACCATACCTAAAATGTCCTTTGCCAGAAGGTCCACTGAGGGGAAGTGTCAATCCAGCATGCGCCACCGAAGAACCTGCTGGAAGGAGGAGGCAATGAAAGCTCCCTTACCCAAAGACATCAAGAGTTGGGGAAAACTCTTGGGGGTTGGAAAATACAGAATCCTGGGAGGAGCTGGGGCAGCTGGCCCTGTGAGTGATAAGGAGAGGTAGCCTAACACTTAGGCTTAGCCCAGCAGGGAGAAAGCACTATAAGATTTGTCTTCCCATACAAACTATATCCTGATGTTTTGTTTAACATACAATCCAAAATGGACACAGGTTTGTTTTTTTTTTGGATTGGAATGAACCCCAAATCAAGTCGCACCAGCTCTCAGTCATAATCACACATTTTGTACAAACTTTTAAATCTTACCCTCATGTTCTTATTTCAACCAATGCTACTGCTTGTATTTGGCTTTTCCAAGGCTTTAATTTGCTGACCTTTCAGCTGACCTTTTGGTCTTTTTCACTGTGTAGGTATAGACATTGCGTTATTTTGCAGTATTATGTGAATTCTTTATTCTGTTTCACTGCCCATAGTTTTAATTTAGCTTTTCATCACACTGTAAGCAATCTCTTGGCTGCTTTCTTAAAATCTATGTTTTAAGTAATTGATTTATGTATAGGACATTTTATCCTCCTTCTTTCCCCCCTCCTTGCTGAATTGGTGGTGATCTTGAAGAGAGGACAATTTCTCTCCCATTTTCTGTGAATTTTTCAAATTCTAATAATTATTAATGAAAATCATGAAACTTTAAAACTACTTCTAAAAAGTGGGAGCTATACATTAAAAAAACCCCACCATAAACATTCTCCCAAATCTCAAATTCCAAAGGGTCCTAAATTCAACATCATATCGAGTTTTATCTCCTGTATATGAAAGAACATGGAGACAGTGTTTTATCGAAAATAATTCTTATGCTGTATGATGTTCTAAATGTTGGGTCCTGAGTTCTCTCATTCCAGGAATCAAATCATTGAACACTTATTGTTGGTTATGCTAATCCTTTAATATTACTACGTATTTTAGCAGAGAAAGACAGCTAAGCCAGCTGTTTAAAAAGTCAGCATTTTAATTTCTGAATGTTGGTGTAATATTTTATCACCTATTCTTTATGTACTGTGTCTTGATTCATACATAAAATTCTATGTCAGAATTACTTATGGGGATAGCTATTTTATGTGATTTAAGACTGCAATAAAAACTGCACACAAGTCTGAGCAGATATGAAAATTATATATCACTGAGATTTTATGTCACCCCTTCCAACTAAGGTAATGGGATAGCCTCCCTAGAAATATCTGTAAAAGTTGATGGATAGGATCTGATTTATTTTTCAAAAAACAGTATTATGTGGGTGAACAAATTTTTCCAAAGACCATTCATGTTGAAGCGAGGCTGTCTGAATTTTAATGTTTTATATTGGTATAATTCCACTGACCATAGCGGAATTACTCCTGATCTACACCCAGATAACAGAGGAGAAGCAAGCCCAGGGGATCTATTGCACCAACGATTAAAAAAATTAAAGCACTCAGCTGCTGGCATTGACATAAGTGTATTAGACTAGGACATATGGTTCACAGCAGTATCACCAGCTCCTTCAAGCTCCCAACTCATGGAATAGGAATGTTGGTTGTAAAGATCTCTGCAAAACACAGAATCAAGACAAACATGCTGTAGAACACATCTGTCCTCCTATGCAGCTATGAATATTTTTCTTTTACCCAAACGTTAAAAATGGTTTTCAATTACAGCAGGTCCATGGAACTGTGTTAAATAGTCAATCAGTCTGCCCCACATAAGAATCTCATCTATTTATACAAAAAGAGTAATCTAAGTGAGCAGTGAGTCTATCCATATACCCAGAGGAGACATAGGATCCCTCAATTTTCTTTTTCTAAAAGTTTAGGAACAACTAGTTTCAAGATCAGTTATATGGGTACCTCCTTACCCCCAAACCCATGCCATTTAATCAAGAGGAGAACAGAGCCCTTTAACTTCTCAAATAGTAAGAAAAAACAGTTTATAGAAATAAAAATTGTAAAAAACACCTAGCCAGGTTGTGTCCTCATTCGGTAGTACATTTCAATTCCCTACTCTGTGGTAGACTTCTTGTGTCTTCATCATCATGGAAAATCCCAAAGAGACATGGCCTCCTTTCAGATCAAGCACCACCCAGATTGATCTCATGCTAGGTGGTCTGGCTGGATATTCAGTTTATGTCCGTCACTGGCAATCTTATCACACCACTGAAGCTTTTGGAGCCCACATGATCTCTGGCCATGGAGCAGCATTCCTTGTTACACGCATTTTAGAATTCCATATGAAAAAAGCTACCAAAACCAAACCAGTGGTGATGTAGGCGGTTGCTGGATTCAGCTTCAGATATTGTTATTTCTGACTTTGTCTTACCACTGATAATATGGAGCAGCTGATGAAGACGAGAATAAAAAATGTCAGTCTGGTATGCGTCAGCCTTCCTCAGTGCCCACATTTCAACAGATATGGTGTAACTGTGGGTCTATAAATTCATACCTTCATGCAAGTTTGATGTCACAAAATCCCCACAGAGACCTCTGAAGGGCCCAAAACATGACAGCAGCTGCTCTTATATTAGTGTCCACATCCTTCAAGCATCCTCCACACCATCTATTATACTGTCCAAATATTTGACACTTACCACCTCCTCAATGGCCCATCCCGACATGTAAATACTAAGCTGGCTGTAATGTGGAGCTGAAGGCTGCTTGATGGCAATGGCCAGGGCCATAGTTTTATGCGAATAAAAGTAAACTAAGTCTTCCTCTGTGAACTCAGGCAATTCACTTAGCCTCTCTGGCGTATAGGGATAGCAAGCCTTCCCTACTCCCAAAGGTGTTGTGAGGATAAATACATTAAATGACTGTGAAGCACTTTGAGATCTACTGGTTCTTTGACAGGGTTACTGGCCTAGGGGTTGGGGGAAAGCTGTAGATGTGATCTACCACAATTTTAGTAAGACTTTTGACACAGTCCCACATGACAGTCTCATAAGCAAACTAAGGAAAGGCAGTTTGGATGAAATTGCTATAATGTGGGTGTACAACTGGCTGACGGACTGTACTCAAAGAGTAATTATCAGTGGTTCTCTGTCAAACCCGGAGGGCGGGGAAGGATGTATCTAGTGGGATCCTGCAGGGGTCCCAATTTTTTCATTATTGACTTGGATAATGGAGTGGAGTGTGCACTTATAAAATTTGCAGATGGCACCAAGCTGGGAGGAGTTCTTAGCACTAAGGAGGACAGCATTAGAATTCAAAACATTGATAAATTGGAGAATTAATCTGAAATCAACAAGATGAAATTCAATAAGACAAATGTGAAGCACTACATTTAGGAAAGAAAAAAAATCAAATGTACAACTACCAAATGGGAAATAACTGACAAGTTGATAGAACTGCTGAAAAGGATCTGGAGGTTTATAGTAGATCACATTGGATACGAGTCCACTATGTGATGCAGCTGAGAAAAAAAAAGGTATGTTAACAGGAGTGTCAGATGTCAAATACATGAGGTAATTATCCTGCTCTACTCAGCACTGGTGAAGCCTCAGCTGGAGTACTGTGTCCAATTCTGAGTGCCACACTTTAAGACAGATATGTACAAATTGGAGACAGTCCAAAGGAGACCAACAAAAATGATTAATGGTTTCGAAAACATGACCTATGCAGAAAGATTAAAAAACTGCGTATGTTTAATCTCGAGAAAAGAAAACTGAGGGGGGGGGGGGGGACCTCATAATAGTCTTTAAGTATGTTAAATGGCTGCTCTCAAGAGGACCGTGATCAATTGTTCTCCATGCCCACTCAAGGTAGGACAAAAAATAATGGGCTTAATCTGCAGGAAGGGAGATTTAGGTTAGAGATTAGGAAAAACTTTTTAATTATAAGCACTGGAATAGGCTTCCAATGGAGGTTGTGGGATCCGCATCATTGGAGGTTTCCTAAGATCAGGCGAGACAAACACCTGTCTGGGATGGTCTAGACATACTTGGTCCTGCCTCAGAGTGGGGGGCTGGACTAGGTGGCCCCTTGAGGTCCCTTCCAGACCTACATTTCTATAATAGTGTTATATAAAACTACTATTATTGTAATTATATACGTATATGGGTAGAATGCACATCTACCCTAAGAGACAGCATGTAATTGTACCACCCCAGGCACAGAACTGAGAATAAACAGTGACTTTAAAAGTCATGATTTCTCCCCTGCTCCCACTTTATTCTGGGGGATAATTATGTTAATTCACCCCCCTTTCCATGGAGCAATTTACCCCCTCTGTGCTTCTAACCAGCTACTCTGGCCAGCGACTAAGGGGAGAGGGAGCAAAGGTTCCTCCCACTGCTCTCCACCTTCTCCAAGACCATTGGCAATATGAGCAGGGAAGTAAAGGGAGGGTCTTACTTGGTCATGCAAAGGGGCACTAGAGAGTAAGTGCTTTTACAACTCGAGCCCAAAGGTATTTGCATGACATATCGCACTCTTGCATGAAATTAAAGAGCTGCCCAGTGTCTCAGATTATCTGTAGTATTGCATGTATGGCTTTACTGTGCCATAAGTATTCTCATTATTTATTATGCCTATTTTAACATTCCAAGATGCACACAATTTGTTAACAAAACAAGTAATTTACACATACAAAAATGTAGTTGTGATTCTGCAGAGAAAGAAACAGATGAGACAATCCCTGAAAATGAATGCAATTTTGAGTAACCTCTTAAAATAAAAAAAAACAAAAGAAAAGCTATTCAGACCTCTTGTATACCATTGAGCTCTCAACCTCTTGTTTAACTGCACAATAAAAGGTGCTGAATTTCTTGCTTTTCTTCTAGCTCATTTCTGCTCAAGAGTCGTGTCAAGCCACAGGTGAAGAATAATGGACGCACACAGTGAAAAGAATGAGAGATAGCATCTAGCCCCCCAAAACAAAATAGAGAAACCTAGTTTGTAAGGATATACATGATCCTGGTTAAGCTTCTATCCAGCCTCTTTACTCTTATACAATGAAGAATACGTCAAAGTCAACTTGACATGCCACCATGACTGTGGGGTTTGTAGAGTCTGCTTGTGTGTTAGGATAGCTTGCTAAAGCTTTTAATACATACACAGTTTCAGTGATGTGTTGAATTCCCTTTGCCTGACTACCCAAACAGTAGAAACAAAGATTAATACATTTTCAAAAGGTTGAAGCGATCACACAGATATTCTGGTTCCACTGAATAGGTGGCAGAATTGTCCTACTCCCACTGAACGCACGGTATCTCCCACATTACTATTACTGATTCGCCTGGCAACAGGAGCCCAAAGGCCCCAGCCAGGAGTGGAGCCCAACCGTGTTAAGTGCTTTAACATTTGGTCCTCTTCCTATGGTTTTTGTATTCATCTTACTCCTTTGTGTAGGCCCTTTGTGTTGTATCCTTGGGGGCAGAAGTTTTAGGAAGAAATCACTTGAGACAGAGAGCTGTGAGCCATGAAAGCAGCCATTTATTTTCACACACTGAACTAACCAAACCAGACAAAACTGGCTGGGCTATCCCCTAATAATCTAACTCAGTTGCCATAGCAACAACAAGGTGATATTACCATGACAATCAAATACACAACATATTCCTCCCTCTTAATAAGAACATCCCCTAAATAAAACAAACACTAAACTAGAGAAGGAGGGTAGACTGCCTCCATTTTCAGCTAAACCCCGGGGATTATTTTGCCCCATAACCGTGGGTTCACCCTAGCTAAAGATCCAGCCATTGAGGAGATCTTCTCTCTCTAGGTGGATTATGGCGAACTTCTGGTGTTGTTGCACCTGAAAGTACCTTTGGTGCAGGCCTGACAATAGGCTCAGTGTTCATAGCGCAAACGGGTGAGGAGGTGGTATCAGCTTGTTCCGGGCAAGGGGGTATCTCAGCCGCCAGCTGTAATGGAGGAGAACAGTCAGGAACAGGTGATTCTTGATTCGGCATCTCGCCAGAAGAGGTGAAGTCAGACAACACAACTGAAGATGCGTCCTGAGCACTGGCATGACCTGGCAATAGCTGATCTACATGTCACCGCCAGGTGAGATTCTCTGCAGTCCGTACTGTGTAGGAAACAGGTCGTGTTTGAGTGATGATCGTGGCAGGGACCCATTAAGCTCCAGAAGTATAATTCCGAGCCAAAACTGGCTGTCCCAAGCTAAAGGTTTGGTCTTTTGCTCTGGGTGCATGTCTGATGACTTGATATTGCTGCTGACGTTGCACAATTTGTCTGGATTCAGAAGGTTTCAGCAGATCAAAGCAAGTGCGCAGCTGTCGTCCCATCATTAGAAAGGCCGGGGATGCCTTGGTCATAGCATGAGGTGTGTTTCTGTAGGAAAGAAAGAAGGTGTCCCAGTCGCTTTTGAATGGAGCGTTGTCCCCTTGCTGATTTCAAAGCTTGTTTCATTGTCTGCACAAATCTTTCAGCCAATCCATTGGTGGATGGATGATATGGTGCTGAAGTGATGTGGTGTATCACATTTGCCGTCCTAAAATTTTGAAACTCCTGAGAGACGAACTGCGGTCCGTTGTCACTCACAAGTTGTTCTGGAAGACTGAAACAACTAAAAAGTCCCCATAGTTTTTGGATAGTACTCTCTGCAGTAGTGGACTGCATTAGAGAGACTTCTGGCTATTTAGAATGGGCATCTACCACCACCAAGAACATGCTTCCTTCAAGGGGGCCAGAGAAGTCAACATGAATACATTGCCACGGGTTTTCAGGCCAGTCTCATGGGTGTAGGGGCGCCTACTGGGGTGCATTCCTGACACCCTGATGACATACAAGCTCTTGCCTTCTCTTCAATAGCACTGTCCAATCCAGGCCACCAAAAATAGCTTCGTGCAATTTCCTTCATGCGTACTATTCCACAGTGACCAGAATGTAGCTGTTCTAACATCTGTGATCTCAGTGGTGGTGGGATGACGACACATCTCCCCCACAACAAACAACCAGATTGGATCGATGACTCCATCCTCCTGGACACGTAGGTAACAAGGTCGGGTGAGACCGGAGAGATTCGTTGACATTTTCCATGCATCACCAGGTCCATAACTTGGGCCAATATTGGGTCAACGCGAGTTGCCTTCTTTATCTGAGTAGCAATGATGGGTGTATTCTCTATGTGTTCAAAGTAGAAGATTTCCTTTGGGGCAGTATTTTGACATTTGACTGGCAAAGGCAACCTTGAGAGACCATCTGCATTGCCATGCAGAGTGGATTTCTATTATTTGATTTCATATGTGTGCGCTGAAAGTAACAATGCCCAAAGTTGCATAAGACTAGCAGCTAATGGGGGAATGCCTGTGTAGGGTCCAAAAATTGACATCAGAGGTCGATGGTCTGTAAGAAGAGTAAACTTCCGCCCAAACAGGTACTGTTGAAACTTACGAATTCCAAAAACGATTCCCAATGCCTCACGTTCAATTTGGGCATAGTTAGTTTCTGCTTTGCTTAGAGTGCATGAAGCAAAAGCAATAGGTCTCTCTTCTCCCGAAGGCATAATGTGTGACACAACTGCTCCCACTCCATAAGGGGAGGCATCGCAGGCCAATTGTAGGGGTAAGGATGGATCAAAGTGTGTTACAACTTCAGAATTTAGCAATGCATCCTTAGCTTTGTTAAATGCAACATTACAGGCTTCAATCTACCTCCAGGTCTTGTTCTGCCCAAGGAGTTCGTGAAGTGGTTTTAGCAGTGTGGCTAAACTGTGAGATGAACTTTCCATAACAGTTCAATAGTCCTAGAAACGAGTGCAGCTGGCTAACATTTCGAGGCAGGGGAACCTCCACAATAACCTTAACTTTTGCAGGGGCCTTATGAAGACCCGCAGCCTTAATGATGTGTCCCAAATATTCAACAGAGGGCTGGAGGAATTCACACTTGTCTTTGCAGATTCGTAGGCCATACTCTTCCAGTCTTTGTAAGGTAGCCTCTAAATTCTTTAAGTGATCCTCTTCATTCCTTCCAGTGACCAGGATGTCATCCAGATAGCACTGAACTCCTGGCAAGCCACACAAGATCTGGTCCATAGCCCTCTGGAACAGGGCGGGAGCAGACATTATTCCAAAGGGTAGGCAACAGTATCGATAAAGCCTCTTGACTCACAATAGTCAACAGCTCTTGGGACTTTTCATCAACATGCATCTGTAAATATGCTTGACTCAGATCAGTCTTATTGAACTTTTGTCCCCCAGCCAGGCCTGCGAAGAGGTCATCGATGTGGGGAAGCGGGTATTGCTCTGCACACAATACTGGGTTGACAGTGACTTTAAAATCACCACAAATCCAGAGGAAGCCATCTTTCTTCACTATTGGAATGATAGGAGTGGCCCAAGGGCTATGGGTAACTGGTATTAGGACTCCATTGTTGACCAGGAGCTCCAGGTCCGCTTCAACTTTTGGCCTGATGGCATATGGCACAGTTCAGGCTTTCAGATATTTTGGTTGACTGTCAGGTTTAATGTTCAATGTCACAGTGATTCCCTTCATACTTCCCAGATCCTCTCCAAAAACAGCAGCATGTTTCCTTAGTATAGGTTTCAGGGTAGCAACCGTGTTATTCTGTATTCTCAAAAAGAAAAGGAGTACTTGTGGCACCTTAGAGACTAACAAATGTATTTGAGCATAAGCTTTCATGAGCTACAGCTCACTTCATTGCATCCGATGAAGTGAGCTGTAGCTCACGAAAGCTCATGCTCAAATAAATTTGTTAGTCTCTAAGGTGCCACAAGTACTCCTTTCCTTTTTCCTTAGTATAGTGGTCAGACAGGTTTCTTCTTAGTCATTCGGTGCACTTCTTCCCAGTTCAGCTGAATCTTCCCAACCCAAGACCTACCCATTAAGGCTGGGTAATTACCGCTCACCACAAACAGTGGCAATTTAGCAGCCTGTCCATTGAGCTCCACCTTAACATCAATAGTGCCCAACATAGGCACAGCTTCTCCCGTATACGTCTTCAGAACAGTTTTTGTTGCCTTAAGTGGAAGATGCTGTAGCTTTTCTTTATACACAGTCTCGGAGACCAGTGAGACGGCTGCACCGGTGTCCAGCTCCATGCGTACAGGTTTGCCATCCAACAACGGGGTTACCCAGTATTCATGTGAGCCCACTGCCAAAGCCAAACCGTGCAGTGGTACTTCTTCTTGTGATGAGGTGTCACCTTGGTCATCCTGGGTCTGCTCTAGGGCATGCAGGTTCCCCTTTTTGGTCGGCCAGACCACAGGCCTCTTTTTCTTTTGTTTACAGGCACACTCAAAGTGTCCCTTTTTGCCAGTGTCGACACACCAGGTCCTTACACCAGCATTCTGATGCCTGGTGACCCGGCTTACCACAGCGGTAACATTCCTGACTCTCCACAGTTTTGTGGGTAGGTTCTTGTGACACTTTATGCACCCTAAGGGATGCACCGATGCACTGCGCCTCCTTTGTAGCCAGTTCCATGGAGACCACAATATCAACCGCCTTCTGTAAGGTAAGCTGAGCCTCTGTCAATAGGTGCTTCCGTATAGCTTCACTGTACAGGCCACACAGTAACCTGTCGCACAGGGCATCATTTAACATCTTAAATTCACAGTGTTCTGCTAGCCTTTTTAAAGTTGCTACAAATTGTACAACTGTTTCATCTTCTTTTTGGTCTCTTTTGTGGTACCTATATCTTTCAGCAATTACCAGTGGTTTTGGGGGAAAATGGGACCCCAGGATTTCCACAATGTCTCGGTTAGATTTGGTCTCAGGCTTAACAGGGTGTAGGTTTTAGCCCCCACAACACTTAAGAATATTGGCACCTTCTTCTCTTCTGTGATATCATTTGCAATAACAGAAAGCTCAAAACGCTCAGTATACACATGCGCCTGCACTATATTCTCCTCCAAAGGTTCCAGTGGCCCTGTAAGTGTAACCATGGTTTTAGTTTCAGTTTTCACAGTCAGTGCCAACAAGCCAGCACAGTTAGTGCAAAAAAGCCAGTTCTTACCCCCTTCCAACAGCTAAAAGATTTTGGTAGCTTTTTTTTCCCTTTTTTTCTTTTTTTAACCTTGACTTCTACTTCCTTCTGTTGCTGGGGCAGCACAGGGATCCCACCCTCGTCGCCACTTTGTTGTATCCTTGTGGGCAGCAGTTTTAGGAAGAAATCACTTGAGACAGAGAGCTGTGAGCCATGAAAGCAGCCATTTATTTTCACACACTGAACTAACCAAACCAGCCAAAACCCTAATAATCTAATTCAGTCACCATAGCAACAACAAGGTGCTATTACCATGACAACCAAATACACAACACTTTGATTTAACAGGATTATTTGAGTAAGTGAGGGTAGGCAGGATTTGCCCCTTACAGTTCTAATAAGTGAGAATATGTATGGGTTGGGAACTTGAATGTCTCATAAGAAAGAAAGACCTTCATTTCACACCACTGGTTTCAATAATTTCTCTTATTCATCTTCAATAGTTTCCTGGGAAAATGTCTGAATACTTCTAAGAGTCCTGCCATCAAAACTAGCTTTACTGCTATCAGTCAAGCTTGATTTCACCTCAGATTTTGTTTCAACACAGAGATCTACACCTCACTTTTGGCAACAATGTATTTGCAAATGCCTTCCAACTATGACCCCCCCATTGCTTATCTCTCAGTTACCATCCCACTTGCATGCATTTCTACAGATAACTAGGTAGCTACGTTTACTTATCGATAAGGATTAAAGAATGGATAAACACACCGCACTACATTTATGCAAATCAGACTCTGCCATGCTAATTTCAGAGATTTACTTCCATGACTGTGTCAATGTCATACCTTAAAACACTGGCTATAATACTCAGCAACATGAATGTTTCCCAGCCAGAAATTTAAACAGATTAACAAAACCAAACCAAAAAAAAGGCTTGTTGTACTAGGTAGAATAAATGAGCCCAAAGAATCAAAGGTGTCAACATGGCCCCGTACTTGTCCAACTTTAAACAATGTTAAACAAGGTTTGGTATGGAGAGAGACATCAGCCTGCTTAGTACCACACTTATAGTAGTAAACACACCATTAAAAACCCTTTAAACCTTTTATTGAAAGATACAGAAAAAGAAAAGAAAAACATTAAAATCTTTTGAAAAGTAAAGTAATAAGTAAGGCTTTCATTTTGATAGCATCCCTTGTTCCATTTCCCTTTAGCTATAGAGAGAATTAAAAAGGAAAAAAACCTTATCTGATAGCCTCTGAGATGGTACCAAAGATGGTGGTAACCATCCTTTTTGGAGAAAAGAGAAGTTAGTTGACAGGGGCTGGAGCTGCTGTTGTTTCTGTCTGATCCTGTTTTCTAGAACAGGGGTTCTCAACACTTTTTCTTTCTGAGGCCCCCCAACATACTATAAAAACTCCACAGCCCCGCTGTACCACAATAACTGGTTTTCTGCATATAAAAGCCAGGGCTGGCATTAGGGGGTAGCAAACAGGGCAATTGCCTGGGGCTCCATGCTACAGCCCTCCCCCCCACGAAGCTGCATTGAAGCTGAAGCCTGAGCAGCCCTGGGTGACGGGGCTCAGGGCCCTGGGCTTCAGCCCCATGCGGTGGTGCTTCGGCTTTCTGTCCTGGGCCCCACTGAGTAACGCTGACCATACTTGGAGGACTCCCTGAAACCTGCTCATGGCCCCCCAGGGGGTCCGGACCTCTGGTTGAGAACCACTGTCCTAGAAGACAAAACAAGACAAACATATACAAGAGGGAAGAAAGAAGAACAGCAAAGATAGAAAATGCAGCTTCTGTCTCTGGTGTGGAGTTTTGCTGGCAGCCTCACTGCTAGAAAAACAGTCTCAGCACATGGTCTCAGACATCTTAAGATGTGGCAAACTTGTACCAGTGTTGGGCTATTTAAGATATCGCTTTTAGCAGCCTCTTTCCCATCACAGGCTTACTGCACTGTTGCAAAATAAGCAGTCTTGGCTGGCTAAGGCAGACTCCTATTAGATGAAAGGAAAATGGAAAAATAAGGTAGAGCAGGAACAGCAACAAAGTCTCACCTCCCAGCTGGTGTCAGGATATAGCCAGAGCCAGTGAAGAGACAGTGTCATCTGGTTCCCTCTCTGGCCTGGTCAGGACATCTCTCAGGATTGGGATAAAGAAGGTCCGGGGTCCCAGGAGATGGTGGGGGTGGCAAACATGCCAGTGAAGCTTGTTTTTTCCCCTTCTCTCATCTTTCAGCCAGCATCACGGTAGCCAGCTTTTTCCCAAAAAAAGTTCCTTTTTGAGGACCGCAAAAGGATGAGATGGGCAAACTAACACATTCCCTCATTATTTTGTCTACACCAATTTTGTTTAATTGATTTCTAGTCTCACTCTGTTCTTGCTGACCAGCCATGATTTCAGCAAGCTTTTTCGTTTGGACTAATTCACCTTTTTTGGGGGGAGGGCACCTTTTCCTTGTCAACATTTATTGTGGTATCTCACTACGACATTTAGGGAAAAGATGCAAAAGAGACAGACAGCTTGTCATTCTTCTACTAGTCCTGAGTAAGTTACAGACATGGAACGTTTTATGAACTTTCACTCACACTTCCCAGTTGAGCTCACAATTAGGGTAAATCTGTAGGCCCAGTTATAACAACAAGCTCCAAGTCTAAAACAGAACTTACTGAAAAGTCTGAAAAATTCTCTGTGGTATAGCTCATGCCCTCTGCTAACTTTTTAATAGAGTGCGCACAATATGGAAACTTTACTAAAAAAGTCTGGCTTACAAATGCTTTGTCCGGGTACCCCAAAAGGGTTTTTGCAGAACTTGTAAGCAAATTATCCCAAATACATAGTCTCTAGTCTTTTGTTGTATATAGTTTAGTTTTCGGTCTAAACTCACCCATTAAAAAGGAAGCTTCTATTTCCAGAGAGTATTTTATTCTTTTCGGGCAAGATTGTGACTCGTACTACACAGCTGCACCAGAGAGAAAGATGGTGTATTTCAGGATTCCTTTAATTTCTGAGTAAAGTTCCATGGGACTGCTATCTGTCCCACTCCATGCAGAGCTGGTTCTTCCTCCTCAATGCGTTGATCAATGCAGACAAGATATGGGGAAGTAGCAGCCTACTTCCGACCTAGAGCAAGGGGGTAATCTAAGGAAGGCATTGACACTCTTAATACCTTCTGTGGACTGCTCATGGTGCAGTGCACCTATGCATCACCTATTATTTAGGTATACAAGAAGAAGGATGACTATCTAGCTCTTAAGGATTATGACAAAAAACTAGAGTTCTTTTCTATTAGCATATCAACCCAACCATTGAAAACCTTTCTGGTGAGTTCAGTAGTATAGGGGAGCCTGGTTTTTGATGGCTAGACTTTTAGAATAGAAAGACTATTTTCCTTTTAATGCAAACACTCATATGAGTTAGTTGAAAGTCAGAATTAGATGCACTTTCTGTGTATTCTTTGCCCCAACTAAAATTCTGTTATTCTGTTAAAGACTGACATTTTACTTGCTTACAATTCCTGTGGTGACTTACCAACATCCAATCAACACATATAGAAAGGCATGCTTTGAGGGGTTTACAGACCCCACACTGAATAGGAAGATGCCAGAGAGGCCCAGTGTAGGGGGCTAGTCCCACCCCTTCCAATCATGTATGGTAGGGAGTGCAAACAAAGGAAGTGCAGTCAACTCGGGGGGAGATCATCCTGAGTAGGAAACTGTTGGAGCCATTTCTGAAGCTGCCGGGGGAACTCCCATCCAAGAGATCTCCACCCGGACCCAGAAAACTCCCAGGGTAAGCCTGTCGGCACCCACCTGATTCAGCAGCCCAGCCAGAGGGACTCCTTGAAAACCATTACACATACGCTGCACCATTGGCAGAACTGTTGGCCTTTTCCCTTTTGATGGGCCCCGGGAAGAAGTTATTCTCGGGTGCGCTGGGGCATTTAACTTTCCTTTTAGATACTCCCTCAAAAAGAACTTAAAAGGACACACAAAGGGAAGTAAGGAACTGGGGGCCTGTGCATGAGTCACCAGTGTAACTAACTGGGCATTCTCCATCTGGGAGAGAAACCCAAGGGAACTGTTTTGCATACATATTATCTGATTTCTGCATGAGATGACAAGAAAAACTGGTTGCTTTCCTTTAAGAGTTAACAATATGGCCTGCCATTTCAAATGTGGCTTCAGTACCATGCAAGCTAACTATTTGCCAACAGTGTGATTTTTAAACATCCAGTGATTACACAGTAATACCACAGCAGGTTATGCAAAGTGCTTTTAAAGTCTCCTGATGAATGGGTTTCTCTTAAATGCTCTGAGTTACACAATCATGGGTAGTAAAAACTGTTGCTGAGCAGAAAGTTAAACCCATCATAGGGCCCAATTGACCATGCAATCTTTGCTGAGGCAAAGCTCTGGTTGAAGTCAATGGGAGCTGTGACTGAGTAAGGACTACAGCATTTGACCCGGACTGTAGGTAGCTGCAGAAATGAAGATGCACCATCACTAAACCTAGATGAGCCAATATGTTACAGAACATGTGGCTTCCTCAAAACAACACAGGTTAGGTGGGGTTTTCTGACAGGATATGTTTTTTTGTTTTGTTTTTAATGTAAGCACCTGCCAGTTGCTTTGGCAATATGGGCACAAAAGGCTAAACTTTCGGCATGCACAAGAGCATTCTGTTCCTTTAGAAAACAATGGGATTAGCTGATCTGGAAGAGTTCATAAATCGAATATTCCTAGCCCAATGCTGGAGTAGGACAAGTTATTTAGAATTCACCATCAACCCAATGAGACTGATGGGTTCAGAATTTGAGTCTTCACCTGGACGTGAGCAGTCCAGGGTGGAGCTTCTTAAACTTTTCCCCTTGCTATCATCATATTCCCTGTGTAGGATATCCTGGCACTTTCCACTCTCCTGCTAATCCACCTCTCATTGTGAAATAGGTAAATGGCATCAACAGGGAAAAGACCAAGAACAACCCACACAGGTTTTAAAACACTTGAACACTTCCAACTAAGTTTTTTCAATGTTCTTTGAAATGATTGTCTTAAATATGGTGAAGGGCCAAGTTGTTTTTGCTAGCCCTGGGTAAGTTACATACTAAAACAAATGATCATTTAGAGCACTTGACGTAAAATGGGAGTCACCTGAAAACACAATGTATTAAAACGAGAACTAAAGGTTGTTCCGTACCCCAAATTAGGCTGTGCTACCAGACTTTCTCCATTACATTTACGTTTTCACACTCTGACCTTTTTTCTAAAAAAAACCCCTGCATGATAAAGGACTCTTTCCCCATCATGAAAAGTCAGGGTTTGTCTACACTACAAAGTTTTTCCAGCATAGCTATATCAGCTAGAAGTGTGCTGGCCAACAGCTATGCCAGCAACATCCCTGGTGTAGATTCAACTAGCCCAACAGAAGAGTGCTTCTCTCGGCATAAAGAAAAGGAGTACTTGTGGCACCTTAGAGACTAACCAATTTATTTGAGCATGAGCTTTCATGAGCTACAGCTCACTTCATCGGATAGCAAACGTCACGGGTGAGGTGGTAGAAGAACTACTTGTGTTTGCATATGCTGCATCTTTACTAGGGGGGTTTGCCAACATAACTTTACTGCCAAAGGCTCTGCAGTGTAGACAAGCTGTAAAAATCAATATACCATCCTCTACTGATGTCAGCCCTTCCCATAACTCTAGAAGAGTTACTCTGAATAAATATACTAGGCCAAATCCTGAACTCTTCACTCACTTTCTTCATTCTTTACTGAGGCATAACTCCTATTGGCCAAGGGCTCTGATTTACACTGGTCTAATAGGGATCAGAATCTGACTTTTTGGCTTCAATGAAAGATTTGACCAGGTAAGGAGCACAGGATATGACATAACTCATTTCATTGTGTATTTAACTTTCTAGGACTTGTGTCCCTCATTTAAAGTATCAGTGACCTTACAGTCTCATCCATTATACATATGACTCCTGACAAGCCTCTTTCTCATTAGGGTGTGCACGTAGCCACAGGATTATTTACTTAGATTGAATGTAAACTCTTTGGGTCAGGGACTGTCTTTGTTCTGTGTTTGTACAGTGCCTAGCACAACAGGGTCCTGGTGCTATAGTAATACAAATAATTATTTTTTTCATTGACACTTATTTCTTTCAATTTAGAGACTGAAGGACTCAACTACAGAATCCAGTTCTTGGCAGAGTAAAGCTATATAGCAAGTAAATGACAATTTTGACAATATTTGGTAGGTATTTATATTTATGTATTTTGAAATGACACTACAAACAGCTGATGTAGGGAAACAGGGTTTCCACCTGGCCTATCTCACACACTCGAGCTACAGCTTTGCTGGGGTTAAATACCAGAACTGCTGCAGTAATGTGCCCGAGGCTCCCCTCATTCTGCTGATCAGAAGGATTTCCATTCACCCATGTGACCATGCAAGGAAGTCTCTAGAGAAATCACGAGCCTCCTTCTGAACCTATATAAGAGTCAACTCAAATTTGAGTGTGACAGTGTCAATATCCCAACAAAGACCGACAGGCAAACGCAGCCAGGTTGGTTAAGACTTCATTTGAACCAATAACTACTTAAAACTTCCGCTCAGCTGGCAATAAGAGAACAGCGTGATGAGCACAGTATCTATGCCTACCTACATTGGATAGTTTCAGTGCTAAGAAACCGCTCTACTGTAGGGCATTACTGCTACTAGAAAAAAGTAAAAGTTAATTATTAACGTGCACATGCTACATTTCTATATTAGAAATGTATTACATTCTTTTGTTGCTCTGCAAGATTTGTTTGTGCGTTGGTTCCGATTGGTTGAGCGCAGTCATTATTAGTATTTTATGTGTATTTTTTTATTCTAGTGAATGAAGAGGAACTCGTTCGGATCAGCCAGCATAGTAAATAGGAACAACAGTCAGAGGCAGCTTACTCCAGTGGTTAGGACACTGGACTACAACTAAGGAGAGGTGGATTCTACTCCTGCCTCTGCCACGGACTTGCTATGTGATTTCAGGCAAGTCACTTCACTTCTCTGTGCCTGTTTGCCTTCATACCCTTTGTCTGTCTTTGCTATTTAGATTATAAATAGGGCAGGGCATGGAGTGTCTCTTACTATGGGTTTGTACAGCACCTAGCGCAGTGGGGGCCTAATCTCAGTTTGGGTCTCTAGTCACCACTGCAATACAAATATGGACAGTAAAGCTCTTCTCTGAGCAGGATGGATTTTGTGACGTTAGTGGAAAGGGGGGTCAGAAATACATCACTACCTGCTGGAGCCTTGGCTATTGCCATGCAACCACAACACACCATAGCACTGCAAAGGGTCAGATTCCTCCCTGATATAACAGTGCTGATTTTAATGACGTTATACGAGGGGCGGACGTGGCCCTCCAGAGGGGCAGACACTCTGCTCTCTGTGGTAGTAAAAATATAAAGATGAGATTCTTATTTATATATGAACCAATGATTAAGGCCTTCAGTGTCCAACAATAGGGCGGTTGTATGAGGCTAATATAGATTGGCTTTTTTCCAGTTCTGTACAATCATGATAATTGGAGGTCATCGAAATTGTATATTTTTGTAAGTGATTAGATTGTTGCCAGCATCCAGACACAGTTGAGAAGCGGCACTGATGATTAGTAATTATGGAAATGTTTACTGGATCGGAATGAAGTGACCCAAATTGTTCCTTGATATTTTCTTACCTCAAAAATACTAAAAAATGTATCCCCATAGCAGTTAATGCCATGCTTTGTCTGCTCTACGTAACGGCTTCTATTTCAATTTGGTTCCTAAACCATCTCAAGAGTTATTTGAGGTCTTCTAGGATTTGCTGGAATGTCAAATTTTCTTATAATCATGATTTTATAAACACAGATTTTTCTTTCCCCCTAAGTATTTTGCCATGAACTAATGACTCTTGAGAAGCAGGAGGCTGAGAGTACAGAATGGCAGCATTAATGAATGGGGGGCGGGTACAGTAATGCATTCCACTCTCCTGCTCACACAACATCACCTGGCACTTATGCTGGGATTGTGACCAGAAGATGGGGTCCCCAATATGTTCTAACACTGTACATTCCCTTTGGAGAAGCCTGCCAGGTGTCTCAGGGATACAAAATGGCTCTTGAAATGCAGACCCTCAGTGGGCATCAATACTAAGTAAAGTCCATCAAGACTACAGTTCACATCACGATAGGCAGGACTGCATTTAAACAGTTCTTGCTAGCAAGGTGCTCAGCTAGTAAAGGTTCCTTGATGATCATAGCCAGGACCTGCCCATGTTTCATACTTTTTTAAAAAAATTTTTTATAATATTTGCTCATGATACATACTTGAATGCTGTAGGATGGCAGAATTTGATAAATGTTCTAAAATACAGACAAGTTGGGTGAAGTAATATCTTTTACTGGACCAACTTCTGTTGGCGACAGACAAGCTTACACAGAGCTCTTCCTCACGTCTGGGAAAGGTACTCAGTATCACAGCTACATCCAAGGTGGAACAGATGGCTCAGCATAGAGTTAACATGTTGTCAGAGACCATTCAAGGTTAAGCCCAGTCTAGTTTGGGAAATCTTGTTAGTACCTCCTGAGCAAGAACCATCACATATTGCAGTGATGGGTATGGGTCTAAAACGCTAGACTGAACAGGAATTAGAGTCTGGCTCAGACTTCAAACACTGCAACCTGGATCCAATCTTCTCTAGAGCTTGGGGGTGTTCAGTTCCTGAGGTTTGGTTCTGGCCCATGTCCAGTTGAAATACAGATCTGGCAAAGACTATTTCAGGATGGGTGGAAGTACGACCCTAGTTTAAGTTAGTTGAGTCAAATTACATTATTTAAAAAAAACCCACCAGATAATTGGACTCAAAATGCACCATTAAAAAAGTCAGATCAAAATTAATTGATCTGTCAACAATATGCTCATACCAGCTTCAGAAATTAATGCTTTACGAAATGAAATAGAGTGTAGGTAGAATTCTAAAATAAATTTAGAAGGCATATGCATTACCCCCCTACGTAAGGATGATTTTTGCCATGAAGGTAAACATACTTGATTCACTTATCCAAAAAATGTAACAAATAATTACAATAGAACCAATGTGTCTAATCTTAGCTAGAAAAAAAATGGCAAATATATAGTAGTTTGGGGTAATGCCAAATTGTCAGAACCACTGCAAGCCAATTGACAACTGGGGAATTAAAGTGAATCATTTTCATTGTTTCCTGGCATGTGACAAGGCTTATGTTGTAAAGTCATGTTATTAGAGGTAGTCTTTTTTTAATACTGCTTTATAAGATATTTGGGAGAACTCAAGCATAAAACTTTAGGGCTCGCTAAAGCAGATTCCAAATGCGTAGGAGTTGTTTTTTCCCCCCCTGTAATTGCTATTTAAAGATCACTAGAATGACCTTGTAGTACATCTTAGCCATCTTTTTATTTACTCGTCTGGTAAAACCCAATCCTTCATCAGGCCAAATAGTCAAAGAGATGGAAAATTTAAACCTTTCCAGCTCTTGAAGGAAAAGTTTCTCCCAACAGCTGTCTTGCTTTATGAAAGCATGAAGTCAGTACATCCAATCTCATGCTATCAATCACACAGGCTGACATTTCCTGCAAACTGTGTCCACAAGACAAACGGGGAAAGAGAACCTAAAAGGAACAACAAATTGCCAAAAAGCAGATGGAATTATGTGCTCTTGTTTATATTTGGCTCTTCAAATGAGCCTGGACTAAATGCCTTCTCCTTCAGAATTATAGCACTAAGCAGTCATTTGCACCACTGCTGAAAACACCTGACACTCTTATTAAGAAATATTGAGTTTAATTGCAGTCCATTAAAGTGTGGAAATGTCTTCAGTGTAGGATTAATGATTTAAGTGAACTATCAGCTTTTAGAGTATTTTTAGGCCCTCGGACAGATGCAAACATCCTTTCCCTCGCCCCTCCCTTCCCTGAACTTTTGCAAGAAAAGGTCTGCCACATGTTTCTCATCTCCTGGGTTTAGGTAAGTAGCATTTAAAATGACTTTGTACATCAAGCTGCTATGATTTGTGACTTTCAGAAGAGTGTTTGTGTACACAAAAGGATGTTAAATTGTTGCTTTGACTTTAGTCTAAATAATTTTCATTTCCCCTTACGGTGAACATTTTTCTGGGCTGTACCAAGAGGATTTTTTTTTTTTTTTTTGTAAATTGGCAGTTTTTAAATACATGCTCAAGTTCAAAGTTAAGACACTAGATGGAATTCATTGACTGCTGGTACTTGGTTTGCTTAACTTACTTCACAAACTACTTCTAAAGCCGTCACAAAACAAAAAGGTAGATTTTGGCTAGGAGTGCGCATATATGTATTAGAAATGGATTAGTTCAGCTGATGGTGAAAATAATTCAATTATTTTATCTAAAAAACAAAATTTATCAGTTCCATTCAATGATTATTATTAATCCAGAACTAAATAGAACTCTACAAAGAATTTTGCACACCGGACAAAATTACCAAAACAGTTGTATCACAGAATCTCAGGGTTGGAAGGGACCTCAGGAGGTCATCTAGTCCAACCCCCTGCTCAAAGCAGGACCAATCCCCAGTTTTTGCCCCAGATCCCTAAATAGCCCCCTCAAGGATTGAACTCACAACTGGGGTTTAGCAGGCCACTGCTCAAACCACTGAGCTAACTCAAAGCCCAGTGCTCAGCACCTTGCAAGATTCCGGCTTCAGTAGGAAAAATGAATTCATATTTAATTGGGAATTGTTTATAACATTCATCTCAGGGAGAGAACAATTGCCCCTGTGAAGCTAGCTCCATACAGGAAGCTTTTAGGGTCTGATCAATGCCCACTGAAGTCAATGAAAAGGCTACTGTTGATTTCAATGGGTGTTGGATAAGGCATTTGAAGATGGTCTCTCTCCTCATTTGGTATGCTAAACAGTGCAATCCTGCCACTTAGAGTTGTGTGAATAAATTGATTTTTTTTTTTGTTCTCTGGAAATTAAAAAAATTGTTTGGGATCAACCCAAAAATATGACATTTCAAGATCTGAAAAGGGGAGATAATATTTCAGGTTCAACCCAAAACAAAACATTTTGTTCATATTTTGAGCTTTCCCTTTATTTATTTATTTATTTTGGTAATCAAAATTAAGTTGAAACAACTTTTTATTTGAACATTAATTCAAAGGGTCTAAATGTTATTTTGAAAATGTTTAAATGAAACATGACAACTTTTCAGAATTCCTCCCTCTACCCCCCAACTGAAGCAATTCACCCAAATCAACACAAAACTCTTGAGTTGACCAAAATATCTCACCCCTACATTTTTTTAAAACTGGGGGGAAAAATATTTTGTTCAAAAATTTCACCTCTCTTGACTTCCACCTGCTAGGCCAGAAACCTGTGCTCATCCCTATCTTTGCACACTACCACCTCTTCTCTTATAGGTCAGGAGGATCCAGGAAAGCCAAAGTCAGCAAAGCTCAAGGAAAACAACATAAAAATGTTGATAGTTTAATCAGAGGAAAGCTGTGTTGAGAACTCATTGGAGCCAGACTGAGTCCTGTAGAGACATTAGGGTGTTCCATAAACAGCTTCAGAGTTTGGTCTGAATAAAACCAAACCACCAGAACAACCCCCAAAGAGCTTTCAAACTAGATCTTCTGCAACTTGCTGAAGTAGTAAATGGGGTTTCATGTCTAGTGATCAGGCAGAGAAAGATTACCGCGTCAAAACACTCATTGATTTCAGGGGGGAAGGGACAGGCCCACTCTGAGCTATTCAGTTTATGCGTGAAATTCTTATCTTCACATGTACTTTCTATGAGTTATGTATGAAAGTGATTGTGCCACAAATAGAAGGACCACTCGGCAAGTTGGTCTCATGTGAGAACATAGAATCATAGAATATCAGGGTTGGAAGGGACCCCAGAAGGTCATCTAGTCCAACCCCCTGCTTGAAGCAGGACCAATTCCCAGTTAAATCATCCCAGCCAGGGCTTTGTCAAGCCTGACCTTAAAAACCTCTAAGGAAGGAGATTCTACCAGCTCCCTAGGTAACGCATTCCAGTGTTTCACCACCCTCTTAGTGAAAACGTTTTTCCTAATATCCAATCTAAACCTCCCCCACTGCAACTTGAGACCATTACTCCTCGTTCTGTCATCTGCTACCATTGAGAACAGTCTAGAGCCATCCTCTTTGGAACCCCCTTTCAGGTAGTTGAAAGCAGCTATCAAATCCCCCCTCATTCTTCTCTTCTGCAGGCTAAACAATCCCAGCTCCCTCAGCCTCTCCTCATAAGTCATGTGTTCCAGACCCCTAATCATTTTTGTTGCCCTTCGCTGGACTCTCTCCAATTTATCCACATCCTTCTTAAAGTGTGGGGCCCAAAACTGGACACAGTACTCCAGATGAGGCCTCATCAATGTCGAATAGAGGGGAACGATCACGTCCCTCGATCTGCTCGCTATGCCCCTACTTATACATCCCAAAATGCCATTGGCCTTCTTGGCAACAAGGGCACACTGCTGACTCATATCCAGCTTCTTCCGTCTGAGGGGGGGGGAGGTGGGTGGGTGGGAGTAAAAGAATAAATAATAAAGAATAAATGGACACAAATCAGATGTCAAGAATTATAACATTCATAAACCAGTCGGAGAACACTTCAATCTCTCTGGTCACGCGATTACAGACAAGAAAGTTGCGATACTACAACAGAAAAACTTCAAAACCAGACTCCAGCGAGAGACTGTTGAATTGGAATTCATTTACAAATTGGATACAATTAACTTAGGCTTGAATAGAAACTGGGAGTGGCTAAGTCATTATGCAATGTAACCTATTTCCCCTTGTTTTTTCCTACCCCCCTCCCCCGTTCCTCAGACGTTCTTGTTAAACCCTGGATTTGTGCTGGAAATGGCCCACCTTGATTATCATACACATTGTAAGGAGAGTGATCACTTTAGATAAGCTATTACCAGCAGGAGAGTGGGGAGGGAGGAGGTATTGTTTCATGGTCTCTGTGTATATAATGTCTTCTGCAGTTTCCACAGTATGCATCCGATGAAGTGAGCTGTAGCTCACGAAAGCTTATGCTCAAATAAATTGGTTAGTCTCTAAGGTGCCACAAGTACTCCTTTTTTTTTTGCGAATACAGACTAACACAGCTGTTACTCTGAAACTTGAGGTTAAAATTGCGGTTTAAGGAGGTACGGATGATATCTAACAGCTCCAGGTCTTTCTGTAGTTTCTCTCTTGCAATATTCCATATTTTCTATAGACTACATTTTAAAGGGGGTTTAAAAATCCTTAATTTTAGCTGCCTACACAAGTCACTTCAAATAACAAATAGAGTGGAGAATTTTTGCAAACCCCGAGCGGATAGGGTCGGTGCTTATTCTCAGTCAGCAGATCAGAATGTTAGGTCATTTACACCATGAATTTTAAATCACATATTCAGTTTTTAAAGTGGGCAATTCACAGTTCAGCTAGACTTGGTTATGTAACTAGCCTATCTAGATTCGACATTGGTCCCATCGCTGTAATATCTGTGCACAGCCAATGCAGTATGAATTGCAGATTTTATAAATAAAAATGTAAAACTCTGAAATTTGCTTTCAGCAAACATTCCAGCATTTTAATTAAAAGCAAAAAACAAAAGAAAAACACACACCTTTTTCTGTTTGCAGAGTATTCAAGGAAAGTGCATGCAAAAAAGAGTCACAGTTACAACCAAATCAACATTTGCTTTCAAAGTTTGACTTCCTATTTGGAAAATATTCTCCCAACTACCATCCCACACTATTTGTTCAGCACTTTCTGGAACGATCAGACTTTGGTAATTGGTTGCAATTTAGTGGATGTATCATCTTAAAGAAACCAACAGCTTTGAAATCATAAGCAGGAATGTTTAAAGCTCATTCAGTTATACAGAAGAGGGAGGGAAGCGAAGGGCAGTGTGTTTTGTTTTCCCTTCTCCTACTGCTGCCCCACTTCGCTGATGTTCACGATCCACCTTGTAAGCAGCAAACCCACAGGGTGAGTGGACACGGTCAAGACTGGATGATTCCAGGTTCCTAAAGGCAAAAGGACAAGCTCAGACCGGTAGTGCATTGCCCATTTCCGACATTGATGTTGGTGTAGAATATTCTCATGGCTCCCCCGATTTGTGCCTCTGATCAAGGTTCCCCTTGGATTACGGTCCTTAAAAACCCAGTTTCACACAGCAGTAAGTCCAGTCAGAAGGGGGTGGAGATGCAAGCCCCTTCTTGGAAGGAGCTATATGATTTTTCACTAAGGTCATAATAAAGATGGACAGAAATCAGGCCCAAAGCACTATAAAAAAACAACAAAAAACCCCAAAAAACAAACCAAAAAAACCCACAGGAGAAGGAATGCTACTCACATTCTGTCGGACCCCCCCAAGAACATCCACAGGGCCCTCCAAATTTCACACAGTAAGGGAAACAGAATTTAGGCAATCGCAGAGACTATTCATCCTGTACCAGCATTTAAAGAAAGGACAGACAGCCTCCAAATCATCATCGCAATGGATTAAAGACCTGATCCAGGGAAGATTATCCTGCAGCTGGGAAAGAAGCACCATAATCCTTTATAGCTCACGGTACCCAATCAATGGGAGCTTCACGGGCAGAAAAAGAAGTGTCTTTATGACACATTTGCAAGGCAGCAACCTGAGTTCCAGCCCTCATCTTTGCCAAACTATACAGATAAATCACTCAGGCTTTGGCAGAAGGAGGTTGCAAACTGCAAGCAGTTGGTAATCCCACCTCTAAAAAAATATTTTAAACCATTTTGGAAGACCCTAACCATCTGGGCTTGTATAAATTAAATATGGAAGGAGACATTTTCTGTAGCTATCAGTTTCTGGAGCTAGACAAATTCAGGCTGGAAATAAGACAGTTTTAAAATGAAGGTAATTAACTATTGGAACAATTGTTCAAGGTTGTGGGGGATTATCCATCACTGGCCATTTTAAAATTGAGATTGGATTTTTTTTAAAAATGATATGATCCACTTAAAAAGAAATTATTTGGGGAAAGTTCTATCTATGGCCTGAGTTTTACAAGAGGTCAGACTAGAGGATTGCTATGGTCCCTTGTAGCCTTAGAACCTATGAATTTTCTTTCTTCAAGATCTTCTGTACCATTCCAGATCTATTGAAGTTTGAAAGCAAAGTCATTGACATGGTCACATAACCACAATATTAAAGTGTTTGTCACTAGTTATTGGACAACCCGGCCCATTTTGTTTTTCCTTGGTTCCATTTTCAGAGTATTCAGCTGATTTATGGGAGGGGGCATGATGTTATCAGAAGACTTCATGATCTGTTTCCATCTACTGGTTAAATAGTACCATAACCCTAGAGCCTGGACTGATATAGAAGGTCTCTGAAAGAAAGTTAACAGGCAGAGAATCCTTTCCACCAATGCATTTCCCCATTACAGTCATTAAGCACAACAGAGTGCTAGCACGGGCCACAGAATAGAGTAACATGATCCCTGCTGCATGGAGCTTGCCACAGAAGCAAAAATACAGATATAGGTGTAATCCAACTGCCATTAGAGGCAATGGCAAAACTCCCTCTGAGGTCAGTGGTTCATAGACTGTTCTGCATTAGCCATGAGATGTTATCTATGGCATATGGTTTATCTTTAACATTTAAAAAAATATTCCTTTTCTAATCATGGCAAGATACTTTAGGACCATGCAGAATTGCTCATTAACGCACCGCTCAGAGATGTTGGAGATACTCACTGCACCTCATCCCCATGCCCACAGCAGGCCTGCAAAGTTATACCAAATCGCTTTTTGGCTGATGTCCCATACTAACAAGACTAGCCATGTGTGGACCTTTCTACAACTTCTTGGGGGGTCCCTACTCTTGCACTATATTTTGGAACCAATAGGAGAGCAAGGGTGCAGCCAAGGAAGTTAGAAAAAGACCTTTGTGCAGTGTGGAGAGAGGCTACACAGGCTCTTTAAAACAAAACAGAACCAAAAAACAAAAAAAGCCATGTCCAGGAGCCTATTTCGAGTGAAGGCAGCCAAGATCAAACCAGAAATACAGAGGAGTTCATGTTTGGGTCCTTGCTGTTAAGAGCTGATGTAAAGAACTGCACAAAGGAACCCATTTGCCGTACACAACAATAACCTTTATTGGTCCTACAAAACCCATTGACAGTGCATCAGATTCTTGAGTGCCATGCACAGACACATTCTCTATTAACTACTTATCGAGCGAGCGCACACTCTCGATACATTAGCCTTCCGCAGAGCGCAAGCAACCGGAGCATAGGGAGCCAGAGTAGAAAGGAGTGAGAGATAAGGGAGCAAGGGGAGTGAAGGGAGAGAAAAATAAGGTGGGGAAGCAAAAGTAGGAGAGGAGAGACACAATATGGTGGGAAAGAAGAGACAGAGGGAGAGGCAGGAGAAAGCGGAGGGAAAGTGTCTGTGGGCCAGACTGCGTCAGATGAAAGAAAGTAATCAAAAGGGAGAATGACAGATAGAAATAAGAATAAATGCTGGGGTGTGAAGAGGCAGGAAAACACTAAGGAAATTAGGAAGAAAGTAAGACAAAAGCAGAGAGGAAGAAACCTTTCAATTAGGTTTCTTATTTATGCACTCATTTGTTTTTCTCTATTTCTTACTATATCCCTGGGGTGTTTTGGGGAAGCCACTTGATGCCTATGTGAGAGCATTTTCAGGCTAATTTTAGCCTGGGTGCATGTAAGCAATTTTCAGGCTAGCCATGGCCAGACCTTCCACCTGATCACGAGCAGAGAGGAGGGAGGAACCACCTCCACTCCCCATCTCCAGTTCAAGACTCATGATGATCAATGCACATCTCAGGGACAGACCCACAATACCACATTACTCAGTCTTCTAACTCAAAGTCACAGTAGCTGAATCTAACCGAAGATGCCTATGTTTTGCTCATTAGATAAAGCATGAGTCAAAGAGGTTTAATTAAAAAAGAAGGCATTTTTGATAGGTGATTTGGGGCTCGTCAATGAAATACCATAATTAAACACCTTCTGCAGTCTGTAGACTGCATGTGGCAAAACTGGGATTTCCTGACCAAAAACTGTGTGTGTAAAACTGTATTAAAAACTTTGTGAGTCTCCAAAGCCAACCCCCCCTACGCAGACTGCACTCAGAAGCCAAAAAGGGAGAAATAAAGGAGCTAAATACCTCGAACTTGCAGTAAGAGCTGTTTATCAAAATGCTGGTCTCGGCTCAAATGAATAAACTATTTCTACTGAAAATACTAAATGCACAAAACTTTCCCGGTCACAAATGTCACTGCTGGTGACTAATTCAGATTTGCTGGAAGGCACCTTTAACTTCTGCAATAATTACTGCCGTAAGCTATTTGTTAGTCTATAAAATACAATATACAAGTGCTTTACATAGACTGTTACAATATCAATACATGTAATCTCAAGATGCCTAACTTTTGCTTTTACAGTGTCTGACAGGCCTATTTCAACTCATTAAGTGTAGGAATTTATCACCTACCCTCCTTTTCAAATTTTACTTTTCATGGAGTTATATGACCAAACAATTGCTGGTGGAAGGTAACAGGAGGCTGGTGGTGACATGTTGGCACCTGAAAGTCACCCAGTAAAAGAATGAAGCAATGTTTTTTCAGCCTATACTTCAGTTCTGTGCACACGTCCAGAAATTCCTGAACCCATCCAAAGCCATTACATTAATATGGAAATATGGATTTACTCTAAGCTCAATCCTGAGCACTCTGACCCCCAACCAGCAAAGTATTTAAGCACATGCTTTACTTTAAATATGCACTTGCCCCCAGTGAAGTTGCCAAAGATGTACCCACATGGACCAAGCCAATTAGTTAAAAATTGTTAGCACATATTCTTGGAAAGCGTTCTGCAGCATCCAACAGTGTTAACCCAGAACAGCTTTCCAAACTGCTGTAGTTTACCAGCGACAGTAATTCCAATACTCCCCATAGAGGCAACACACTATCATTGCCTCTTTTTTCTGGACACATACTCCTTAGCCTCTGAAAACAAATGCAATCAGAAGCAGATGACTGCATAAGTGAAACACTACACAACAGTGGCTCCAGACTGAGGGCCCACATATAAGAAATTCTCTTACAATGATGCAAATTCTAACTGCAACAGCATTACTGGAAAGCCATATGTGACCCCCCACCTACCCAGACCCCACTAATGGAGCAGCAAAATATTTACAGGGCATATTAAAAGGGATAGTTATTACCTCCACACACAGAAAGTTGTTCACACTTACCCTGATAAACAGGTCTGTGTGTGAGACAGCTATTTTTAGTTAGATAAAAGCAGAATGAACTAGCAAAAATCTATTTTACCTCTTTGACTTAGGATTTAAAATTTTACACACATAAAATTTGCTCCAGAGCTAAAAACTCAGATTATGGCTATAATGTACAAACACCACAAATGGTAAAGACCTCTTTGCTATTCTTGAGTTAATAGATACTGTTGTGGCTATTAGTCACCATTAGAAGATGTTTCATTTTCTTTTGCCGGAGCACAATTATCCAAGTAATTAGTTACATAGGAAGTGCTTGCGGGTGACTTAAGTCAGAGCTCAATTTTTCAGAAAAAACTCCCAGTGTAATTGCTGTGAAATCTGAAAGCAAAAATAGCCACTCTGTAAATACACAGATTTTACAGTTTAAATAAAATAGTTATTTTTTCCTTAGAAAATAAAGCATTACCTGATGTGTGAAAGTTTCGGGCAGCATGATAATTATGTTTCAGTTACTCAGAATAAACTTAACTACCCTGTGCTGGGTGATGGCGAAACACTGTAATAACTTGTAAATTAAGTTGTGCTGTAATTGCTGGACAGAGTTACACATTAAGAAAGAAAGTGGTAAAATCAGTCCCGTAAAAGTAGGGCGATGCATTCTATAGGTGGCTACCGTAGAAGCTGCAGCTGGTGCAGAAGGTTGTGTCTAGACTACTTCGTCATGTAGCACATTACTTGAGTTCTCTACAGGCTGCATATATTCACCTCTTCATGCAACTCAGTGGGCCCAAATCTGATCTCTCTTTCTTTGGATTAACCCCAGTGCGACTATACCAGTTCCAATGGTACTGCAGATAGTTTACACTGGTGTAAATAAATCAGAATCAGGCCCAAGGTGTTGGTATTAATTTTCAAAATCCAATAGTCCGAGTCCTAACTACTGCAGAAAAACCTCTCCTTTCCTCCCCCGCCCCCAGATTACAACAGCATATGTGATCAGATGATGCACTCTTGCTAAGAGCACCTTCACTTGAAAGTCTGGAGGCTGGTAGCAGGAATGGGCACATTACCCTAGAATATGCATCCCATATTGGTCCAACAAAGCCTCAGGTCCTGCTGACATAAAGGAAACATGCACTGGTAACTATGTTGATGTGCATTCTTGCCTTGTAACTTTTTGGAAGCAGTTCACTGCAAATATTTTATATTTGAGCAGTTGCCTCTCACCCAGGTCACATGGCCTGAATGGAGGACTAACTCTTAGAATCACCAAATACAAATGTGAATTAAAAATTCACTTTCCATGAATATACTGCAGTATGTGCTATTTCAGCTGAGTCAGCCCTTAGACTTCTTGGTTGCCAGTCAACTGATTTGCAAGAATATTAGCAGAAAATAAACCCCAAAGGAGCGCGAAAACAGCTGGAGTGAACTTAGTCTAAGCAGCCTTGTCTGTGGAAACATTTTTAGAGTATTCATCCAGCTCTGCTCATGACTTCTCATTCCCTCATCCCTTTTCTCTGCTCCTTTTTCTGCCTTCAAGTGCACTGGGCTAGCCCCTATTGTACAGAAACCTCCCCTCAACCTCATTCTACCTACCAACCCCAACTTCCTGCTGCCCTTTGTTCCAGTGTATCGTCCATTACCTCCATCTTTAATTCACCACCTGTCTCTCTCCTGATCTCATGCAATTCAGATTCCATCCCTCTTCTCTGCAGTGAAGGATACTAAAGAGCCATGTTCCTGGCCAAATCCCAGGCCCTCTTTTCCATGTTTATCCTCCTCAGTCTACCAGCTGCCTATGACAGTCAGCATCTCCCTGCTCATCAGCAATTTCTTTCAGGACTCCATACTCTCTTGGCTCTCTTCCCATCTCACTGATCACTCCTTCAGTGGTGTTACCTTAATGGCTTTCCCTCACCTCTCATGTCAAGTTCTCCCCACCCCACAGCTACACCTTGGGCTCTCTCTCTCTTCCCCATTACACTCTCTCATTAGATCTCATCTGCTGGCATGTTTATCTAAACATCTCTAAAATGACTCCCCTCCCCGATCCCAGTTACTTCTCCATCTCTGTTCAGTCTTGCATTTGCTCCCTTCTCTCCATCTCATCCTGGCTCTTCTACTGCCAGTTCTAAACTGACCATCTTTCCCCTACGTTCCTTCCCCTCCTACCCCAGAGCCAGTATCTCCACTCTCCTCCCTGCCAGTCAAGCTCACGTGTCATTCTCAACTCCTCTTCTCTTCATCCCCCTCATCCCAGTTTTTGGTCCTTTCTGTTCAGCACCTCCAAAATCCATCTTCTCCTCCCCACACCCACTGACAGAATCTTTGTCCACACATTAGTCACCCTTGCCATTAGCTACTGCAGTCCCCTCCTATCCTGCCTTGCAGGCTCATCCCTCTCCCTTCCAGTCTACCCAACACATTCCTGCTTTTATCTTCTTCCGCTTCCACCACCATGACCCTCTCACTTTCTTCTCCACATCCTAGTTAGACTCTTTGGTCTCACCTCCATGATTCCTCCTGGTGTACATATCACGCATCTCCAACCACTCCCCCTCTCACATCCACCTTCATTCTGCTAGATGCCCTCACCTTCATGATCCCTTTGTTTTGTTCCCTCTCTCAAGGATCTAGGCCTTGTGCGTACCATACCTGAGTTTGGAACAGTCTGCCTTGGTTATGCTTAACTTCACTCCACTTTAACTCCCTCCTCACGAATCACTTCTTCCAGCTAACATTTCACCAAACACCACTCAGCCACTACCCTATCGCCTGCCCATGACAGCACCACAAAGCTGTGTATGTAGACTTTCCCATGAGTTCTTCACTTAAGTTTTCATTCCACATTCTCCTCCCCATAATTGTTTCTCTCTCAGCCATGCTACATGTTGTGCATTCAAATTATAAACTCCAGGGCAGAGACCTTGTTTTACTTTATTTCTGAAGTGTAGTGTACTTCTATGGTATTCCGTAAAATTGTTAATATTGCTTATGCTCATTTTGTATTTATGTACGTACTGCAGACCCCATAGAGTGTGATGGGGGTATATTTAAAAATTAAAGTATTCAAGGTTTATATGTAGAAAATAGCCACTCACTAGCCAGAAGATCAGCCAGAGAAGATTATTGCTATTGTGAAACATCCACAGCTCAGAAGGATTGAGATTTCTGGTTTGATCTATTAAAGCCATTCCAGCAGAGCCCAAGTGTTGTTTAGATCGTCCACCCTAATCAATGGCAATGCCTATAATTAAACTAGAATGGTATCATTCAAACAGGTTTCATCTAGAAAATATTTTAGATTTAAAAATGTAAATAGTGACATGCAAAGGGCCCCATGGCGGGCTGGGGGGGAAGGTGTCACCCCTGCATATGGATTCCATTTCAGAGGAAATAGCCACAAAAGCCAGGCAGAAGCCACTGGGTTTCTTCTCTGTTACCAGAGAATGTGAATGCATCAATCCTTCCAATACTGCAGGGTTCTGGGGAGCTGATGCAATGCCCACTGAAGTCAATAGGAGTCTTCACAATGACAGTGAGCTGTGGCTCACGAAAGCTCATGCTCAAATAAATTGGTTAGTCTCTAAGGTGCCACAAGTACTCCTTTTCTTTTTGCGAATACAGAATAACACGGCTGTTCCTCTGAAACCTATCAGTGGACTTTGGGATTGGACACCAGGTGGGACGGAGTCATTTTAGCAAGTAAGATTACTGCAAAAGTGGAGTCTATTCTCTATGACATTGGTGTATTCACACTCTGTGCCTGTTGCTGGGATATGTGCCAATAGTGTCAACACCACGGCCTGATGCTTTTCATATTTACTCAAGTTCCAGTGTTCCTTCGGTGTATGTTAGTGAGCGAGAAAGCATGCCACTCTTCAAGCACATTGTTAGGTGTGTGGCAACAGGTTGGTTCCTCAGTCAACAAGAGAGGGGGCGTGTTAAAAAAGTATGTTAAAAATGTACTTTATTTTTTAACGATTAAATGGAGTAAATGAAACTTGAGGTGAGGGTGCACCACCTCATGATGGTACTTTCTAGCCTTAAAATCTATGACATTTTAAGGTGACTTTTATGCATAGTATGAAAATCTCAACAAAGTGAGCTGTAGCCCATGAAAGCTTATGCTCAAATAAATGTGTTAGTCTCTAAGGTGCCACAAGTCCTCCTGTTCTTTTTGTGGATACAGACTAACATGGCTGCTAGTCGGATACAAGCAAAGTATTTGTTTAAATGGGAAGAACACAAGAAGGAAAAGGAGAGCCATGAAATGTCTTAGCACATGTGTGGTTTATTTACAAACCCATTAGTATACACCTTTCACTTTTAAAAAGGGACAGAGCCTAAGTTGGTTTAAGTCTGAATCATTCCACTGATGTTAATGGAGCTATATTAAGTTATACCCTCTGAGGATCTGGGCCAACATGCTTTTGCACAGTATCTTCTTCCACTCAAAAGAAGAGAGAGTTTTTAATACGATGACGAGAAGGAAATTGTGTAGAAGTATGTTTTCCCCTAATTTCTCCTGGGTTTTTCTCCTTACACAAATATTTCTAAATAAAATTATAGTTGTGAGGTTCCAAGTAATTATCCTCCAAATAAAGTTTCAAATGTCCAGGAGGGAGAACAGTGTTATTCCAGCTAGTCATTTACACGGAAAAAAAAAGATTCCAGTCCTGCTCCATAAGTTAGGAACCAGAGGAATTTGCATCTTCATGAGGTTTTCCACAAGCAGCTATCTACCATTAGTTATGCAGCAAGAACCCCTTATCTTAATCTGACTGACTGATACCAAGATAATTTCTAACTCCCCCTAGTGGATTATTGCATAATGATACTACACTTACTAGTGCCTTTCATCCCAAACTGCTTCAAAATGCCTTAGAAGCACTTTCAAAATATAGGAGAATTGCTTCACCAATTTCCGAGCGTAAAACAGATAGCAACTGTTCAACAGCGCACAGCTACACTACACAGCATCTTAAAATAGGAAGTGGAGAATACTTTATCCAACCAAAATTACAGCAGAAATTTAGATATAGTAAATAGATAATTTAGTAATTCAGAATGGAACTGGAATTTGGCCATCGCTCTGAGGTAATAGCCCTTCTTTTGCAAAAGGTCCCTTTGGATCTTTAATGACTTGAAGTGCCATGGAGCTAAGTTTCCTATCTCATCTAAAAGACAGCACACCAGTACCACTCCATAGCACGCAGGGGATTGGTTCAATATTTAGGCCCCAATGCTGCAAGATGCCCTATGCAGGCACAAAAATCTCCCCACATCCTGCAGACTCTGTGCCCTAGGTAACAGGCAAGGATAGTGCGCCCCCTTGCATGGGCTTTCAAGAGCCCCCCCTGCATGGATTCTGCTGGATCTGGGACCCTTTGCTCCCACACATTATAGGGGCAGGATTAGGGCCTAAATGCTGAATTCTCTTTTAGTAGTAGTCATATTGGTTTGGGAGAGCACTTAAAATGTGATCATACTAGTTCAGAGTTTGTATTTCCAGGATGTTTTGAGATTAGTCATAAAAAGTCTTAGAAACAAGCCCAGAACAACTGCTGTATATTCAACCAGGATGGAAAAAGTTATTCTATTGATGCCAGCTATGTTAGTCCACTAGCCTAAATGATTAATGTTGATAATTCCTCTCCAGTGGACTCATTAAACCTAGACTTATTTTTCTTACAGGCCTTTGACATTTCCTACTTTCTTAATATCAGAGGTAATGACAGTGGTGTGATTATATACTTATTCCTTTCCACCTTCAAGCCGTTTTCTTTGGCAAGAGTTACTTTTTAAGCAGAAAACCTGCACATGAGTATTCCTTCTTTCCTGAAAACTGTTACAGCTCCATTAGCAACACTAAATGGCAGTGCTTTGGAGGAATGCACAACAACCCCCGCCCCCCAAAATGTTTAAATAGTCAAGGTAGTCAGCGCAGTGCCACAAGACAGACATTTTCTATAGAAGCGCAATTTAGAACGGTGGGTTTTTGCCTTTTTTAAAAAATCCTGTTGTCAAAAAATGTCTAAGTTAAACAAAGGAGAAATTACAGAATGAATCTGGAGCTTAGCCTTGAAGAATTAGGTTTCACTCTAATTGAGATCATACGCCGCATGTGCAGTTTTGGCACATAAGTCATATTAATCAGAAACTCTTTAATCGTGGATAATTTCTCCTGTGTGCACGCCAGATTGGGCATTCTGCTGCTGGCCCAGCTTCTTAGTCTGTTGAAGAGTGCACCTTTGACTTCATAAACACCCGCTTACAAAATTGGGGTCAACTTCCTTCTATGCAGGCATGTGAGGCTGGCGCTACACCAGTTCCCTTAATGATTAAATTGCATCTCTCATGGAAATAATAAAATCTGCAGATTCCAAGGGAGTGACTATTCCTTGTGATCACAGTTCGCGTTGGAAGTAGCCCTCACTTGAGCCTGTATCAAGCACACAAGGAACGAAACTAGGGAAGATGATCCAATAGCCACAACATGAAATTTAAGATGACTGCACAAGCATCATTTAATTCACGATTATTACACTACTACTGGGACCCAAGGCTGCAGAGAGAATAAATGGGATACAAAGACTGCCCTGCTTTCTCTATGATTTGATGGGACGGTCACCGAACATCATGCAGGAGGGGCTATTTAATCTTTACCCTCTGTTATATGGAGAAAGTTGGATTTAACAAGGTAGATGTAGGAAAAGACCACAGGCAAAATCCTGATCCAACTTAAATCAACGGCAAAACTCCCACAGACTTCAACAGCACTAGGATTTCCCCCACATACTTGATGAGCGATGTTTTTAGGAAGTCAAAATTAACCATATTCCTTCTACTGTGAAATAAAATACTATCACTCTCGGTTGCTGTTGGATTTATATTTAATGCTTTTCTTTGCAATAGATCACAACGGGTACTATGAAACCAAGACTGGATTTATCATAATGTATAAGAAATCCTCTATAATATATAAAAGGAATACTTGTGGCACCTTAGAGACTAACCGATTTATTTGAGCATAAGCTTCACGATGAAGTGAGCTGTAGCTCACGAAAGCTTATGCTCAAATAAATTGGTTAGTCTCTAAGGTGCCACAAGTACTCCTTTTCTTTTTGCGAATACAGACTAACACGGCTGCTACTCTGAAATCTATAATAAATGAATGTATAAGATTTATCATAATGTATAAGAAATTCCATAGATTTCTGCACCCACAGATTCAAAGGGAGCTTTCTGCACTAGTGTTTCATTCAATATTTAAACGGTTCAATAGCATGAGACCCATGCAAGATGAAGTTTTACTCCAGAATTACCCTTATGAGCTTCATAGTAAAGAGAAAACTACTGCAGCATAATGTGCTCTTAAAGTAAAATAATATTAAGAAAGGGAACACATCCATGAAACATCAGATTCTTTACACTAATGTTTACAATTTATATAGTGGTGCCTGCTAGACTTTCCATTATAAAAAACTTTCCAGTTTCAAACAGGCCTCCTTCTTTCCAAAACCCTGCACCAACTGGCTCCTGCCTGACTTATGCACCATATCTCTCTACATCCCCCTCATCACTCCTTGAGCTGAACTCTGCCTCCTTTTTTAACTCCTTGGCACATTCTTATCCAAGCACCTTTTCCTCTGCAGCTCACATCAGAAGGCTCTTCCAAAGGGTCTCTCTCAACCCAGTCAACTCTCCAGCTATCTTCAAATGCTCCAGTTGAAAATGTATCCTTTGGCCATACAAATTATGGGTTTCCCCTCCCCCACTAAAGGGGATTACAGGTGGGTGTGGCTTGAGCATGGGGCAAAGGGACATGGGGAAGAACAGAAATTGAATCTATCTAGCTGTCTTTTGGTGGAGTGGAGCTGCCAGTCACCGGTTCTAGGGTGCAGGTGCTGCTGTGCGTTGTATTTTTTTGGTGGTGAACGAAAACCTGGCTCAAATTATCCCCAACACAAATCTCAGACACGTAGTCCATTTCTCACCTCAGTGCAAGCAGTCATTAAAACTCAAGACATCTCATCCCTTGATGCCTTACGTACCACACACCAGCACCTTTGATGACATCTGGACTCCGTCAGTCTTGTCCTGCCCTTGTGCCAGGACACCCCATCCTTCCAACTGGAGTGCAGCTCCACTCTTCTCAGCAGGAAGCCCCAGAGTCTCTCTGCTGAGAGCATCCCTCACTTCTCTGGCAATCCCATCCCTCTGGGCCTGCAGGTGTCAGCAGGTAAGCTCCTCTGTCACGTCCCTGCTTTCAGCCCTCTTCATCTGTTGGCTCCTGCTTAGAGATAGCAGGCTTCTACCTGCTGCTGCTTCTCCTCTGGCCTTCACCACTCTTCAGTCCTGGCTCTCTGGCCTCGGGGGCACCAGCCAGCAAACCCCCTTGCTGCTCTTCTGTCTTTAATCTTTTTCAGGGAATCACCTTTTTGCTTCCTTCCAGGACTCCTCCAATCCCATGGTCTTTGGCAGTTCTCACCTGCCCTTCATGACTGAAGGAGTCTGCTTTGACCCCAGCAAGACTCCTTCTCTCTGGGACTCTCCCTGATCCTGGCTAGCCTCCAGGTGCTGCCCTATCATCTTAATTGACCCAATAGGAGCACCTGCTCAGGCACAGGTGAACTGGACCTACTTAATTTACAGGGCCAGGCCCCTGCCCCTATGCTTTCATCTCCCCACCACCCCTCTCCCCAGGCACAAAAAGGTGATTCTGTAACAGAAAAAGACAGATGACAGTTGTGCCTTTGTCATACAGCAACTATTCTGGGCATTCTGACTTTTTACATTCACTCCACCAACCGCTCAATAACCGAAGGCAGTTTAGGAGCACTGGAAAATGATGTGCATGCTCTCCTTTTCGTGTCACCGTAACGAGTTACAAAGTTTGCAGGGCTTCTTTTCCAAGTGTTTTGAGTCTACCTCAATATTCTATAATAGCCTCAGGTGTTTGATATCAGACAGAGAGGGGAAGTTTTACAGATATTTACTATACTTTAATAAATTGGTTATTTGAGAGAAGCGGTGTCCTTGACTTCTTAATCAAAAAGGAACAATGTGACGTTTTGTGATTTCTTTATTACTACTTCAGGCAGGTGACAAGCACAGTGAAAATCCAAACAATCGCACAATGACTGCAACCGTCCCCAGCATCAACCCCACCCCAAAACATAAAGCCATTCCAGGAAATCTGTTAAGATGGGTTTTGTACAGGTGCAAATATCACAAAGTATAGTACACTGGAAATGCCAGCAAGTGCAAATTGGATTAAACAAAAGAGCGTAAGCAGCACTTGTGGCTCCTCCCAAGTTTGGCCTGCACCTGCCATTAAAGTAAAAGCAGATTTTCAAAACGACCGTAAGAGTGCCCCAAGAAGCAGCAAAACTTAGACGTCATCCTCTTTCTCCCTGCGCTGCTAAGCATCCCTTTTTTCCCCTTTCCCACTTGGACCCAGGACCAGTATGAAAGCATGCAAGGCCCCGAGTTCATTCCATGCGGAAATACCTTTAGCCTCATAGATTATGTGCATTTAAATAAACAGCAGGCGCTGATTCTTTTCAGCGCTGGGTACACTGGCCTCCAGATGGATTTGTAGGCAACACCATTGAGACTTTCCACCACCATCCTGCAGTTGCTGAGCTTGAAATTGAACTCTAGGGCCCCTGACATCAGGGTACGATTTCCTGTGTGATCACAGAATTATAGAATACCAGGGTTGGAAGAGACCTCAGGAGGTCATCTAGTCCAACCCCCCTGCTCAAAGCATGACAAATTCCCAATTTTTGCCCCAGATCCCAAATGGCCCCCTCAAGGATTGAACTCACAACTCCGGGTTTAAGCAGGCCAATGACAGAAGTGGGTATGCAGGGTCCCCTAAAACAGCTGACAGATATAATATTGTTACAAATGGTGTTTGTTGGGTATAAGGTCCCTGCTTCCCCCTTCAAATACAAGCCTGATCTCCTCAGCAAGTTGATGATATGAACCTTTCCCATATTTCCAATACTAGCGTTTAAGAACCTGTGTCTGATTGACCAAGTCTTGAAGAATGAGAGAATAGTATCCTTGGTAGTTTATGTACTCACTTGCCCCTTCTAGCAGGCAAATGATGGACACAGGAGTCCCAACAATGGCCCAGTGCATTTTGGTAATCCCATCCTCAGCTAGCTATAATTTCAGGCACGGTTCTGATGCCCACCAAATATGGGTAAACCACAGTGTTAATTGCATTTGCTTGTGCTCACATGCATGGGATCTAGTATATCGGTACACACCCCCAGTGGGAGCAAAGTTACACCAATACTGAGCAATTATGAAAACCCAACACTTCAGCTCTACCCAAAATGTCATGTCTGTAAACTCTTAATTACTTTATAGGAGCTCAGTTAAAGGTATATTTTTATTATAAAGGCCATTCCCAATGCCCATATGTATAATACCCAGACAGACATTGCCTGGAATTACACATGTCCTTTTAAACACATGCATTGTGATATATTTGTGTACTCAGCATATATTTGCATAGTCCACATAAGCAGACTGATCTCACATTTTCTGGAAATCAGGCATTTATCAGTTTTATTCGGAAAGAATCAAGCCTCATCATCCAAATAAAGGGTATTGGCTGCTAAAAATTTGGAAGACAATCTTTGCGGAAAGTTGATCAAATGGGGCTGGGCGGGGGTGGAAATCAAAGCTTTACTTTTATCATAGGTATTCAATTAAAATTAGTCTTTAGGGGATGTTTTAATCCTTCAGGAACGTTATTTTGTTCCAAGTCAGAAATTAACACTATAGGAGTCTTTAGGGGAAAGTGAGATTAGCAGCCAGTGATAAAGCAATGAAGGAATGTTCACATTTTTAATGAGCATTCCCGAATTCCACTAAATCTACTATTCATCACTGGTTATTAGAGTTTTTTTCTGCCTGAAGCAGAGTTCTCAATACAGCCAGAGATTAAGGGGGAGCTAGGATTTAGTCTTTTCCTCCTTATACTAATGATCAGCAGCAGCAGGGACATCTAGATATCTAAGTGGCCCACCACCCAGAGGTAGATGGTATAACCAACTACCGGGGGGGGGCTCTTGTCTTCTCTACTTGGAATGCCAGGTTATAAGCCAATATAGTTGAGTTTTCATGTACTCTTATTTCCCATTCCTAAACTTCTCTCCCTGGATACAAAATCAGCTACAAACAACTGGCAATTCTCTCTTGCCACACAATAAGTCCAAGTATCCTTTTCCATCACAGGATAGGAATAGAATAAAATTTTACTCCTGGGGGAATTTTGTGTCAGTGTGCATGTGCAGAATTTATGTCCCCCACAGATTTCTTTGCTTCCCCACAGAAAAAGGACTCTCTGATGGGGAAGCAAAGAGAAGCCACAAGAACAGTCATGTGACCCTCCCCAGCAGTATGTTTTGGGTGCCCAGGGAAGCCAGCAGAGAGGTAAATCACTGGGGGTGGGGGTGGGGGAAGGGATGGACTGGGGAAGACCCGGCTGGTGGCTCCTACCCTGCGCCGGACTCATCTGCTAGTCCTGGCTGGGCTGGGGATGACGGGACTTCTTCCCCTGCACAGCATCTGGGGCTGGGTCAGACCCACCCCTAGATTTCTCCCCCATCTGCAGAAAACTCTGCAAACTCCAGACCCCTCCACCCCGTGGCCACTTCCTGCGCCCATTGCTCCTTGGTTGCAGGGGGAGGGATCCTGGTACAAGGAGCTGCTCCCCCATCCACCCAACTCCCATGCACCCAGATGCCCTCATACTCAGACCCTCCCACCGAGCCTCACCCCCCCAGATGAGCCCCACTTCCTCTGCACCTGGATCATCCTGACAAGCCACCCACTCCTGGATCCCCACCCCACCGAGCCCCAACCAGCTGCTCCTGGATCCCCACCCCACTGAGGCCCACTTCCCCAGCATCTGGACCCCCCAACAGCCCTTCCAACACCCAGACACTCCTGCTGAGCTCTATCCCACACACACCCAACCCTGCTGAGCCCCAACCACCTTCACCTGGATCTCCCTACAGAGTCCCATTAGTGTTGCACCCAAAACCACCCCCCCAAGCCCCTGTGTACCCAAATCTCCCACTGAGCCTCTTGCATCCAGATTGCCCCACACAGAGCCCTCTCAACCCACACCTGGATTCCCCCGCCCCCCAAAACTAAGCCCCTCCACACTTGGATCCTGACTTGCTGAGCCTGCCTGATCACACGGAGGGGCAGGGCCCTGGGATGCTTCTGGGGCAGACCCAGTCCTTGTGCTGTATCAGGTTTGGGTGCAGCCTCACTGCTGAGTCAGTGTCCCGGGGGGTGAGAGAGCTGCACAGGGATCTCCCACTTCTGTGCAGCCAGTGGCCTGTGCTCCCCAATGCCATGCTGGAGCCTCCACATTTGTTTGACAAATAAAATTTGCAGAATTTTTATTTTTGGGGTGCAGAATGCCCTCAGGGGTAAATAAAACTCTGGCATGGTGCCCTGTGAATGGCAAAGAATACAGGAATAAGCCACAAGAGGGCATGTGGCAATGCACAAGGCCAAAAGACAGAGTGCCTTCAAACACGGCATACCAAAGGTCCTGCTTCAATTCCCATTGTAGTCAATGGAGAGATTTTTGGATTAAAGCTGAACACCACACTCACTGTTTAGGTTTATAAAGCATGGCTGCATTTTACATTTAAACACTGTCAACTCCCCTCCTCCCAAAAGCAGAGACTTAGGCATTCTTATTTCAGGGCAGGTTTCAGAGCAGCAGCTGTGTTAGTCTGTATCCGCAAAAAGAACAGGAGGACTTGTGGCACCTTAGAGACTAACCAATTTATTTGAGCATAAGCTTTCGTGAGCTACAGCTCACTTCATCGGATGCATCCAACCTAGCTCACGAAAGCTTATGCTCAAATAAATCTTAGTCTAAGGTGCCACAAGTCCTCCTTTTCTTTTTCACTTTAAGGCAATATCTTTGACAGTTTTCTCTGGAGCCAGGAGAGGCCCCAGTGCTGCTGGTGGATGCTGAACATAATTTTCGATCATGCAGTCAGGAGGGTGAGAGTTAAAATGCAACTGTGTAATCCTTTGCACCCCACCATGTGGCGTTAGGGATGCAGTATCACAAAGAAGACAGCGCTGCCACTAGCCATTGAAGAGTGGGACACTGCTAAATTTGAGTTGGGTTCCCTGCTCCAGTTCCAGTGTGTGTGGGGCTTCTTGGAGAGGTTTTTTTGGTGGGGATCCCTTTACTTCCTCCAGGCTGGGTGCAAAGCCATGCAGGGGCTGGGGATGGGGCAAGACAGAAGCCAGGGCTCCAGATGGGGGTAGGTCAGGGGGCGCTCCCTCCCTGCCCCTTGTGGGGGCTAGTCTAAGTCACACACACACACACACCCCGCCCGATATTCCTCCGTGCCCCACAGTTTGGAGACATCTGCTGTATGTGATTATTACTATATTAAAAACTTTTATTCTTAAGATGGTCTACCATGATGGACTTTTGATCCATAAAATGGTGCATTTTATGCATCTAGCATCCTCGAGGGCATTCATTTTGGCTGAAGCTTAGAGGGTCAGTACAAGGCCTATTTTGAAGACTTAAAAGGTGCACAGGCCTAGCATGGGGTGAATTTCACCCTTGAAGAAAGAAATGAAGGGAGAAAAAAAAATCCTTTCCTAATATAGATGGCCAAACCCTTTGTACCACCATCTCTTTGGTCTCATATCATCCTTCCCAACACAAAACCCATCTTTCCCCCCCCTTCTACTGAAAATATTCTTACTCCCAGTTCAATGAAATCTGAAGTGGAAATGTCCCTATGTTGTGTCAAGTTCCCGCATTTAATTAAAAATAATAATAATTTAGGAGACAAAAGCCAGATGTGGATTTAAAAAGTAGGGGGTTGTTTGTTTTGTTTTAAACTGGCTTCTTTGTAAGCTGTTGCTACCTTAGGTCAGCTCTAAGACATACTGTGCTCTTTTACGGCCATATACTGCCATGTATGGTGAGCCACAGAGCAAAGAACTAGGCCCCAAGAGACGTTAAAAGGTTTGAAAACTCCCTGCAAGTGAAACAAAATGTCTCTGAGATATCATGTGTTATCAGATCTGTGTATTCCTGCAAAAAGGCTGAAATAGGGACATAGTGGGAGGAGTCTTTCAAGGCACTTGTGCCACATGACAAAACAGAGGAAGGAAAAAGAACCACATGCTATTACTACTCAGACATTATTTGCAATGCAATCCAAAATTCCTATAGAAAACAGGGGAAAGCCATTGACCCAATGCCTACTTAGAAAGGGAGCGCCGCACTAATAGAGACAAGTTGGGGGGGAAAGGCACATTGCAGCGCGCAAGGGTAACACCCATTGGTCAGGGTGCATTTTCCCTACCTCTGTGCAGGATTCAGAGTGAATATGAATCAGTTGTGAGTCAAGCTATAGGGCTTCATGTTTTAGCTCTGAGGGTCTCTGGTGCATTCGCTAATGTTATCCAAAATGACTGTCACCACACAGGCATTAACGGTATCATTGCTATGTGGGACCTGTAACTCCTCTCTCCACATTTTGTAGCAAAATCTTTCATTTCTTGCCAGTTCTTACGCCCACTACAGGAATGGGCTGTGCCTAGAGAGGGTATGCCGCAATATGAACCTGATGCTACTCCTCTGCTTGCACCCTTGTACCCAGGAAGGCATTTTACAGCTCTTAGAATGGACACAGCAAGTTATTTTTCAACAGGACCATTTCATTTCAGTAACAGCTGTGCATTAAATTATTCCGAGTCAGTTACAGTACCTGCCACATCTAAAAAACCCCAGCCTTCATCTTAAAAGACAGTAGTTAAAAACTGCAAATCTTACATTGCCTACACAGTGAATCCTTTATATTTGATAAGAATGCAAATTAATAATTCATTACACCTAAACCTTAACTCTAACCCATGGATTGTTAAGTTTTTTCTGTGTATTATTTTTATCATCTTAACTTCAGTATCAAACTGTTTTCCTTAATGGGTTCCTGTTAAATGGAAAATAGAATTTTTGGTAAAGTACTTATTACTTTTCCCTCGAGAATCACGTTGTGTGGAACATCAACGGTGTAATAGTGGGTGTACGTGGACTTGCATTAGGGGCTGAGCAGCGTGCACTTCATGTTTTCCATACAGTTTGTATTATGTTCATATGCTGAGATTATGGTTTTCCTCAGTAGTTATTTTGAGCATTTTCAACAGGTGAAACTGCAAGAGGAGTGCTAAAAAAGCATTTCAGAATGGAAGCTGTTTGCCACCTTCAGTATGCACAGCCTCTCCATCCCACATGTTCCATGTCACTACTAATTCTGGATAGAGGGACTGAATTTCTTTTCCAGAAAATATTACAGTATATTAATTTAGATTTTCAGACAAAATTATTTTTGTCTTCATATGTTCTTTTTATACACATCAGCACTAGTTGCCTCAGTGTCCCTGTTGATGATATTTAGTAAAAATGGTCACAGACCTCAAAGGGCATAAATCAACACACTAATTACTGAACAGCAAACTTTAGAGTCATATTTCAAGTGCACAGAGAAGCTCAGTCACTGACAACCGTGCTCATTAGTAAGTTTCTTAACATGTAATAAAGCAAAAAGAGAGGAGTGAATTCTGGGCCTCATTGAAGTCAATGGGAGTTTTGCCATTGACTTCAATGGAGCCAGGATCTAACTCAGAGAATTGGAGAAGCCTTTGTCAATAGATTTAGGCCTGTAAAAATGTGTCTGTTCTGGAAGAAAGTTAGTGCCCAAGTTTTTTGTCAGATAATGGCACAGTTCACCAGGAAGAATGACATGTTTAATTTGATGGCAGGATTAAAGGATATTCGACCCATCTAGCCATTAAACTGTTTACACTGAAAGTAAAAATTGTGCTTGCCATAAAGTTACATCAGCTTAAAGAGCCTTGCATTCTGGTTTATGTTTAGATACAGCCACAATTTAGTAAACAGCAGACACATGGAGTATCAAAGTAATCATGTACTGACAAACCTTTAAGAACCCAAAGCAGACCAAATTATAGCTCTGTCTTCCAATAAAGCATTTCAACATTTAGGGAACAGTCTCTTTTAAAAACCTTTTCACAATTTTTAGAATACAACAGTTTTAGATGCTGGAGATATATTGCACCCCAATTTCAATAACTTTACCAAAAGACCTCTTTAAAAGTGCTGTGTGTCACGATAGGCCCAATCCAACACTCACTGAAGCCAGTGGGAGTCTGGACCACTGTTCCCTCAAAGCTTTGCACACGCACACAGATCCTAAACCCCGTGCACACAGCAAAACACCATGCGCACAAACATTTGCACAGAAGAAATTTTTTGCGCACACAGCCCATCAAAAATTAGAGGGAACATTGGTCTGGACCAAGCTTTATGAAAGTAAAATGGATTATTTAAAGGGGATTATAATATATTCATCTTGACAGTACAGTCCATCATAGGGTGAGAGGAAGGACAAAAGTGATCTTTTAACACAAGTGGTAATGTTTTCTTTAAACTAGCTAGAAAATTATGGATACTCGCCTTGATTTCCTCTTATCTTCTCCAGTAGGTTTTTCCACTGGAACAGATTTTCTGAGCCAAAGCTATTTGTTTACTATACTTTCTATTTTTAGGTCACATGTGATCCCAATCACTATAAGCCAGCCTGTGGCCCCCACTTCCATGGCCGTTCAGGGGCATAAGGGCAAGTATGACCCCCCTACATAACCCTACATGGCCTCCCTTCTGCTGAACCGCTGATGCGGAAGGGAAGGCTGTAGGGCTGGCCTGCCTACCTGGTATTCCCCCCCTTTCCCATGGACTCATTAGGTAACTTTATTCCTGATTATGAAGCAATAATTGTACCCTGGACTAACACTGAGCTATTTATATAAGCCCAGGATGTGGTTATTATGGAGTTAACAGGGAAGAGCGTCAAATTATACAAACACTGTATTTCCCATCCTATTACCCCTAAATTGTGCAGCTAAAAGTTACAGCAGGTACGTGTATAAATTGCAGAATGGTGCACTGTGTCACCTTTTTCTTGTTGTTTAAGCCACTGAAAAGCAATTTCTAATGCATAAAAAAGTCATCAGAATATGAAGGGATTTAGATTGATTTGTTCCTCAACATCACTTTCATTATCAGATTTATTTTTCCTGGTGGGAAAGTGTTTTATATAGTCATTCATAAGATTGGTGTTTGCAAAATTGAGGTTCTATTGTACATATATTTACAGCATCCTGACTGGTTGAGACAGCTCCACTTCTGTATTATTCAACTGCCATTTTTAAAGCATATTATTATATTATTATTTCAAACTGTAGTAAATGCATTCCATTTGTTACTTTTTAAAAAAAATTACAAAAATATGCACAATACAGATGTTCATATGGAAATTTAACAGTAGCACCCTACAAAAATTACTCCCATATTTGTATGTCTGTAACCATTCTATTTTTAAATTCAGACATTTTGACTTTACGAATTACACCTGTGCAATGTACAGCTACGCTAAATCACATATCCATATAAGGACAAGAGTCAGACCATTGTGATAATCGGAGGTAACCACCAACCGCCACCCTTACTCTTCAGCTAATTTGCGGGAAACAATTTCATTAGCTGTATGAGGGAGGCTGCACAGATTGTGGATTACTTGGCCCAACACCCAAACCTCAAATCAACACAACACCACAATTTGCCAAACATACCCCCCTCATTTGCCACCCGCACAAATCAACACAACTATGACACAAGAAAACTCCAAACATCACTCTGAAGCCTAGAATGTCTGCTGACTCAGGGTGAAGTGATGGAAACAGCTACAAGCATGGTTGAGAGCTCTTTGAGTTTAGAATGTCAGCAGGTTCAAATCATCCTGGGGATTCGTGGTCTGTTACTGTCCAATTTCTTTTGGAAGTTCTCACCATTTGACTTTTTTTTAATAAATAAAGCACATATGACTTTGCAAGTTAGCCCAGGCCGTTGCACAGGTGTTTCAGCTACGAGTACAAATAAATGATGTTATTAAGGGAATAGACTTTGGATATCATTTATAAACATATCCTACTGCTACCAAGCCACAGCACCCAATCAAAGGTACACAGGCCCAATTGCACCTACCTCCATCAAATGCAAGAGCAAATGAGCAGCTTTAACTATAACCATGGATATAATAAAAAAAATATTGATTCAGACATTTGAAGATACTACTTATTAGTACCTAGCTTATAGCACTTCTCATCCACAGATCTCAGAGCTCATTACAGAGCCAGACTCCATTATCCACATTTTACAGATAAGGAAACTGAGGCAGATATAGGTTAAGTGACTTTACCCAAGAGACCACCCAACCAATGGCCAATGGTATAACAGAAATAAGTCCTCCTGAGTTCCAATCCAGTTCTCTATTCACTGGACCCAGTCTCCCTCCTGAGTACCTCATCCCATAGCCACTAAGTCTTTCCATTAACTTCTGTGGAACTCGGACTGGGCATTTGTGATGAAGTGGGACTGTTCTTAATGTTTCCTCTGAATACTGTAGGTGCCTCAGTTTCCCCTATGCATTTCTTAAATCTCTAGGCGGTGGGATAAGAGGGTGTAATTGTTGCAGAGCAAAGGGCCAGTGTACATAAATGGCCGACACTCTGCCTCCTGGCAACTGATGGCCTGGGTCCTTCCCCCCTGCAAGGTGATAGCTAAAGGTGTTGGAGAACAAAGGAATCAGGTGAGCCCCTTGGCCAGGGAAAGGGACAGGCCCAGAGGAGGAGGGGGTGGAGAGTGAGTCAGTTTGGGGCTGGCTGGGGATGTGGAGTGAAGTGCAGACCTGGTTGTCTGGCTCAATGCCCCCCAAAATGGACCTAGCTGAGGTGTCCTGTTCTCTGTACCTACAAGCTCTGTTTTAGACCATGTTCCTGTCATCTAATAAACCTCTGTTTTACTGGCTGGCTAAGAGTCATGTCTGACTGAAGTTGGGGTGCAGGACCCTCTGGCTTCCCCAGGACCCTGCCTGGGTGGACTCGCTATGGGAAGCACACGGAGGGGCAGAGGATGCTGAATGCTCCAAGGTCAGATCCAGGAAGGTGGAAGCCGTGTGAGCTTCTTGCCCTGAAGACAGTCTGCTCACAGAGAGGAGACTTCACCAGAGTGCTGACTGGCTTCGTAGGGAGCAGTTCTAGAGCATCACTCGGGGACTCTGTGACAGCATTAGATACATACAGTTGTGCATTTAGAGAGAACATGAATTTCTTTACTAAAGCACAGTATTCTTCAGGAGTAAACTGTTTGCAGGCCTCTGTTTCTGGTATCTGAAATGCTAATGCTTTCCAGGACAGTTTAACTGATGCATAACTGTACTCTACCTCTTTTGTAATAGTTTACATTAAAACTGAACATTTAGTACAGTTATTGTCAAAATTCATATGATCTTTGTGCCAAGCTACACTTTCATGATTTTACATTAAACTTCCTAAAATTAGTGTCCTAGTTTTATTAGGAAAATATTTACCAATCTCTTGAGACACTGGCTTATTGCCTTATGCTGACATCATATTTCACTGGAAACTGGTTTCTTAGCCCTGGTCTACACTAGGATTTTAGGTCGAATTTAGCAGCATTAAATCAATGTAAACCTGCACCCGTCCACACAATGAAGCCCTTTATTTCGACTTAAAGGGCTGTTAAAATCGATTTCCTTACTCCACCCCTGACAAGTGGATTAGCACTTAAATCGGCCTTGCCGGCTCGAATTTGGGGTACTGTGGGGTACTATTGGCCTCCGGGAGCTATCCCAGAGTGCTCCATTGTGACCGCTCTGGACAGCACTCTCAACTCAGATGCACTGGCTAGGTAGACAGGAAAAGAACCGCGAACTTTTGAATCTCATTTCCTGTTTGGCCAGCGTGGCAAGCTGCAGGTGACCATGCAGAGCTCAGCAGAGGTGACCATGATGGAGTCCCAGAATCGCAAAAGAGCTCCAGCGTGGACCGAACGGGAGGTACGGGATCTGATCGCTGTATGGGGAGAGGAATCCGTACTATCAGAACTCCGTTCCAGTTTTCGAAATGCCAAAACCTTTGTCAAAATCTCCCAGGGCATGAAGGACAGAGGCCATAACAGGGACCCGAAGCAGTGCCGCGTGAAACTGAAGGAGCTGAGGCAAGCCTACCAGAAAACCAGAGAGGCGAACGGCCGCTCCGGGTCAGAGCCCCAAACATGCCGCTTCTATGATGAACTGCATGCCATTTTAGGGGGTTCAGCCACCACTACCCCAGCCGTGTTGTTTGACTCCTTCAATGGAGATGGAGGCAATACGGAAGCAGGTTTTGGGGACGAAGAAGATGATGATGAGGTTGTGGATAGCTCACAGCAAGCAAGCGGAGAAACCGGTTTTCCCGACAGCCAGGAACTGTTTTTCACCCTGGACCTGGAGCCAGTACCCCCCGAACCCACCCAAGGCTGCCTCCTGGACCCAGCAGCCGGAGAAGGGACCTCTGGTGAGTGTACCTTTTAAAATATGATACATGGTTTAAAAGCAAGCATGTGAAAGGATTACTTTGCCCTGGCATTCGCAGCTCTCCTGGATGTACTCCCAAAGCCTTTGCAAAAGGTTTCTGGGGAGGGCAGCCTTATTGTGTCCTTCATGGTAGGACACTTTACCACTCCAGGCCAGTAACACGTACTCGGGAATCATTGTACAACAAAGCATTGCAGTGTATGTTTGCTGGCGTTCAAACAACATCCGTTCTTTATCTCTCTGTGTTATCCTCAGGAGAGTGAGATATAATTCATGGTCACCTGGTTGAAATAGAGTGCTTTTCTTCAGGGGACACTCAGAGGAGCCCATTCCTGCTCGGCTGTTTGCCTGTGGCTAAACAGAAATGTTCCCCGCTGTTAGCCACAGGGAGGGGGGAGGGTTGAGGGGGTAGCCACACAGTGGGGGGAGGCAAAATGCGACCTTGGAATGAAAGCACATGTGCTATGTATGTAATGTTAAGAGCAAGGTTTACCCTGAAAGAGTGTAGACACTGTTTTATAAAATGTGTCTTTTTAAATACCGCTGTCCCTTTTTTTTTCTCCACCAGCTGCATGTGTTTCAATGATCACAGGATCTTCTCCTTCCCAGAGGCTAGTGAAGCTTAGAAAGAAAAAAAAAACGCACTCGAGATGAAATGTTCTCCGAGCTCATGCTGTCCTCCCACACTGACAGAGCACAGACGAATGCGTGGAGGCAAATAATGTCAGAGTGCAGGAAAGCACAAAATGACCGGGAGGAGAGGTGGTGGGCTGAAGAAGAGAGTAAGTGGCGGGCTGAAGACAGGGCTGAAGCTCAAATGTGGCAGCAGCGTGATGAGAGGAGGCAGGATTCAATGCTGAGGCTGCTGGAGGACCAAACCAGTATGCTCCAGTGTATGGTTGAGCTGCAGCAAAGGCAGCTGGAGCACAGACTGCCACTACAGCCCCTGTGTAACCAACTGCCCTCCTCCCCAAGTTCCATAGCCTTCACACCCAGACGCCCAAGAACGCGGTGGGGGGGCCACCGGCCAACCAGCCACTCCGCCACAGAGGATTGCCCCAAAAAAAGAAGGCTGGCATTCAATAAATTTTAAAGTTGTAAACTTTTAAAGTGCTGTGTGGCATTTTCCTTCCCTCCTTCACCACCCCTCCTGGGCTACTTTGGTAGTCATCCCCCTATTTGTGTGAATGAATGAATAAAGAATGCATGAATGTGAAGCAACAATGACTTTATTGCCTTTGCAAGCGGTGATCGAAGGGAGGAGGGGAGGGTAGTTAGCTTACAGGGAAGTAGAGTGAACCAAGGGGCGGGGGGTTTCATCAAGGAGAAACAAACAGAACTTTCACACCGTAGCCTGGCCAGTCATGAAACTGGTTTTCAAAGCTTCTCTGATGCGTACCACGCCCTCCTGTGCTCTTCTAACTGCCCTGGTGTCTGGCTGCGCATAACCAGCAGCCAGGCAATTTGCCTCAACCTCCCACCCCGCCATAAATGTCTCCCCCTTACTCTCACAGATATTGTGGAGCACACAGCGAGCAGTAATAACAGTGGGAATATTGGTTTCGCTGAGGTCTAAGCGAGTCAGTAAACTGCGCCAGCGCGCCTTTAAACGTCCAAATGCACATTCTACCACCATTCTGCACTTGCTCAGCCTGTAGTTGAACAGCTCCTGACTACTGTCCAGGCTGCCTGTGTACGGCTTCATGAGCCATGGCATTAAGGGGTAGGCTGGGTCCCCAAGGATAACTATAGGCATTTCAACATCCCCAACAGTTATTTTCTGGTCTGGGAATAAAGTCCCTTCCTGCAGCTTTTGAAACAGACCAGAGTTCCTGAAGATGCGAGCATCATGTACCTTTCCTGGCCATCCCACGTTGATGTTGGTGAAACGTCCCTTGTGATCCACCAGAGCTTGCAGCACTATTGAAAAGTACCCCTTGCAGTTTATGTACTCGCCGGCTTGGTGCTCCGGTGCCAAGATAGGGATATGGGTTCCGTCTATGGCCCCACCACAGTTAGGGAATCCCATTGCAGCAAAGCCATCCACTATGACCTGCACATTTCCCAGGGTCACTACCCTTGATATCAGCAGATCTTTGATTGCGTGGGCTACTTGCATCACAGCAGCCCCAACAGTAGATTTGCCCACTCCAAATTGATTCCCAACTGACCGGTAGCTATCTGGCGTTGCAAGCTTCCACAGAAGCTTCCACTTCTCAACTGTGAGGGCTGCTCTCATCTTGGTATTCATGCACCTCAGGGCAGGGGAAAGGAAGCCACAAAGTTCCATGAAAGTGCCCTTACGCATGCGAAAGTTTCGCAGCCACTGGGAATCGTCCCAGACCTGCAACACTATGCGGTTCCACCAGTCTGTGCTTGTTTCCCGAGCCCAGAATCGGCGTTCCACAGCATGAACCTGCCCCATTAGCACCATGATGCATGCATTGGCAGGGCCCATGCTTTCAGAGAAATCTGTGTCCATGTCCTGATCACTCACGTGACCGCGCTGACGTCGCCTCCTCGCCCAGTATCGCTTTGCCAGGTTCTGGTGCTGCATATACTGCTGGATAATGCGTGTGGTGTTTAATGTGCTCCTAATTGCCAAAGTGAGCTGAGCGACCTCCATGCTTGCCTTGGTATGGCGTCCGCACAGAAAAAAGGCGTGGAACAATTGTCTGCCGTTGCTCTGACGGAGGGAGGGGCGACTGACAACACGGCTTACAGGGTTGGCTTCAGGGAGCTAAAATCAACAAAGGGGGTGGCTTTACATCAAGGAGTATTTCAGGTAGGACTTCACAGAGGGTTCCAATAAGAAATGGTGCACCTAAGTTATTGTTCTTATTGGAACAAGGAGGTTAGCCTGGCCTCTGATTGATACATGGCTAGATTTACCTCGCTGCACCTTCTCTGTGAGTGACTGCAGTGTGACCTAGAGGAATGAGTCCCCTAGACGGGGGAGGAGGCAAATGAGTACAAAACAAATCTGGTCTATTTCTTGTTTTGATCCACTCCATCTATCTTTTACATCTTTGGCTGGCAGCAGACGGTACAGAAGGACTGCATGCCATCCACATTTCATGGCTGCTCGGCAGAAGATGATACAGTACGACTGCTAGCCATCCTCATCTCTTGCCTGCCCGGCAGAAGATGGTACAGTACGACTGCTAGCAATCCGTATCGCCTGCCTGCTCACCATAAGACGGTTCAATAGGACTGACTGCAGGACTAAAGAGAATGACCTGGTCAAGTCACTCCAAATTTAGTCCCTGCGCCCATGTCTGCCCAGGCGCTCCCAGCCGACGTGGCCAGGAGCACCTCGGACATGATGAGGATGGCTACCAGTCATACTGCACCATCTGCTGCCAGAAGGCAATGGGTTGCTGCTACTGTGTAGCAATGCCGTACCGCGTCTGCCAGCACCCAGGAGACATACGGTGATGGCTACCTGAGCGGGCTCCATGCTTGCCGTGGTATGGCGTCTGCACAGGTAACTCAGGAAAAAAGGCGCGAAACGATTGTCTGCCCTTGCTTTCACGGAGGGAGGGAGGGAACAGGGGCCTGACGATATGTACCCAGAACCACCCGCGACAATGTTTTAGCCCCATCAGGCATTGGGATCTCAACCCAGAATTCCAATGGGCAGTGGAGACTGCGGGAACTGTAGGATAGCTACCCACAGTGCAACACTCTGGAAGTCAACGCTTGCCTCGGTACTGTGGAAGCACTCCGCCGAGTTAATGCACTTAATGCACTTTGAGCATTTTCTGTGGGGGGACACACACTCGAATATATAAAACTGATTTCTAAAAAACCGACTTCTACAAATTCGACCTTATTCCGTAGTGTAGACATATCCTTAAATTAACAAGGAAAAGTAATTAAATGTCAGGTCAAGTAGAAAATTTTCTACCGCTTTCCATTTCAAAATATGCATGTCATCAGTTTGGACTGATTTAAAAAAAAACCACACACACACATACACACACACAACATGTGGACATGTTCTGGCCTCAGCAACACATGCTCACTGCCCACAAAGATGCCAGTATGATGGTTAGACTTGTCCACTGAGATTGGGACCGTGGCCATCAAATGTAGCAGTGCATTATATACAAATAATAAGTCCCTATCACAAATGCGAGGAGCATGTAATAACTTTAAGACACAAATAATACACAAAATAGCAATTTATCCCGCTGCTTAACAAAAAGTGAACGTAACCGTTGACACTAAAAATAACGCAGCCTACACATCCCCAAACTATTCAGGACCTCAAAGGTGAAAAATACCACCCTCTAGGGGACCACAAATAGATAAAGCAGATCATGAAGCACTGGTGTAGTGTGCTTGTGGCAAGACACCCTACTTAACAATCAGGCTGCAATTTATAGAATAGCTAAGTAGATAGGTTCATTCACCTACAGTTCACCAATTTCAGTCTAGTCCAGATAGGTAGTGACCAAAACCTACATCTGTACAGACCTGCAGCATGAACTCCTGGCCACAATGAAGTCAATAGGAATTTTGCCATTATCTTCAATGAAGCCAGGGAAGAACCTCTGGTGTTTTGGTAGCCCCTTAGTGGGCAGTAGTAACTGACAGAAAACTGTGCAGTGGATTATAATATCTAAGATCTTTAACGGGAATTTGGGCATATGTATTGCTGAGTGAAAAGTAAACCACAGTAGATTGTTAGAGGCAAGCCTCAGGCAGGCTCACTCTTTCTTTACAACCTGTGTTATGCACAAGGAACTACATGTATTCCACACTTCTTTCCAAAATGGCCGAGACTAGATGAACACATTTTAAGCCCCATTTCCAAAACCTCAGCAGTCTCCCACTCCGCTGCAGGTAGTGTTGCCACTTTGTTTGGACATGTTCCTGGAGGTTTCATCAGATGGCAATCTAAGTCCTGGAGACTCCAGGACAATCCTGGAGGGTTGGCATCCATAGCTGCAGGTGGGGGCAGATACCAGATGCACGGGGAGAAAGTGCATTAATCAGTTACAGAGCACATGTAACCCACTGTTCAGTGTGTCATATCCAGCACGGTAAGGGGTAAGGCAAGGCCATTTGGTGGAGGATTGTCATAATTTTCAAAGTTTGGTTTAATTTCCAATTCAGGATGAATACCAAACATTTCAAAGTTCTCTGCAAAATGGGAAAGCCCAGGGCAGTCCAACCAGCTTGCTGTCTTGGAGCCATCGACCCCAGAAATCTCAATTCCTCAGCAGCTTGTCAGGTGCTGCTCACAAAACAGACCACAGTGTCCAGAATCGCTAATATCCCTGGAGTTCACAAGGTCAAAGGAACCACATCTGGTGCTGCTGGCAATGGCTGCTACAGATTCTCCCCCACCTGGAAAACACTGGGTTAAAGAAGCTTTAAAGGGACTTGTGGTGGGTTAATTATGATTACCAGCATTGCATTCAGTACACTAACTGGAAAATCTGCTCCAACCTTTGCACTGTTTTTGAAACGCCTAGTAAGTATTGCAGCATGATTTTGTTAGGGAATTTCTATTCCTGGAAACTTCTTATGCAGTGCAAGACCTTGAGCTGGAAGCCCTACTACTGATGAAATGTCTCAGTATATTTTGTTTAAAATATAGTTTCTCGGGGATTAAAAAATCTAACCCGTATTGTGTTGGCTCATACTTTTCAAATAACCTTTTTTGCTCTTTCACATGGAAATCTACCTCACAGAAGGTAACGACAAGTTTTCATACAGCACTCTGATTTTTCAGTGTGTATACCTTCAGTGCTGACTGGATGAGTGGGCGTGAGATGTCTGGTTGTTAATGGGAGAAGGGTAAATGGAGAGGTTATTTATATTTGTTATTGCACCCTTTTTCTTCCTGAAACAGCTAAGTTGGGAAGTTACTTTGATATCATCAGCAAAACTATGCTTAGTTTGTTGAAGCCAATGACCAACTCTGCACAAGGGAGATGGTCTTCCTTTTGTATATGTACAGCCTCAAGCTCACACTTACACTGCTTGATAAAATAAATAGCTCTCTGCTTCATTAGTACTAGTTCATGTTCCACTGTTTTTGAGGTTGTTTTATATTTTAAAATCTACTGGCACTTTATGTGAAACTGAAACATTACTTGGAGAGACAATTTTGCTGAAGCCTATAATTTTCTGTAATCCTTTCCCCACGATTCTTTTTCAAACCACCAGGGAGGTTTGCGTTAAAGCTGGATCTTTAAGGTTTTATTTATTCTACCTCACAGAATCCTAACCTTGTTTGTGACATTAGGTGTAGCCATTCTGGAAAAGATGTCATCTAGCAACCTAAGAATTTAACTTCAGGCAGGAAAGCACTAAGTGAGCTCTTAAAACATAACCATGTTCTTTTCAGATAAAATGTCCAGAATAATAAATTGAAGGGGGAAAAGAGAGTTACAGGTTCTATCTTAAGACAACGTTCTTCAAAGTTTTCTGTGAAATAGCTGCTCTTTAAGGCTCTGACCCTACATACACTTAACTTTACCACCATGAGTGATTCTATTTTTAATGATATATTTCAGGATTGGGGCTTTAAACAGCAGAATGGGCCTAATCCAAAAAGATGCTGTTAAGCGTTCACAATTCCCATTTCCTTTAGTGAGAATTGGGGTTGCTCACCAACTACCAAGATCAAGTCCATGAATAGTTCCAGGTTAATAATGTGTTATTTAAATGCTATTTGTGCATTAAAATGACTATGAAGCATTTAATATGTTGATGAAGACAGCAGAAGTCATCTGCACCTTGATCCATTTCCAGTTTATGTCAGAAGCCTTGGTGTAATTTAACCTACAACCGATAATAGTTCTGAGGAAGAGAGCTCTCTATGAAAAATAATTACACACCATTCTCTTTTCCCGTTACATCAAATGACCGCAACTAATCAGTATCCCAAGGTCTAATGCAGACAGCAGCCCTAATTTCCAGTGGAAATGTTCATAACAGCAGAACCCAACATAATTCATCTCATCACTGTGGCTCTCTGGAATGTTATCAAGCAGCAGAGACTCTGACTAATGCATATTATTTGCTCATTAGGCAGTTGTAGCATTTATGTAAGAGCTCACATCCCCTCAACAAAAACTTAAACTTGCAAGACTGACAGAAATAATGCCCCTTTTTCTGGGCCTTTCTTTTAAGGCAGACATTAACAATGAGAAATTCTTGTACAGAAAACTAAAATTTTGAGGAGAGCAGTTTTTTGGGTTGTTTTTTTGCTAGATATATAATACTTCCCTTGGAGAACATGCAGCCTTTTTGACATACAATATTGATTTTGGAGACCATATGGCAATTTTTTGGAATATACACAGTAAATTAAAAAAATGCCTTCCCCTTCAATTTCTTCCAGGGATTGTATATTTTTGATTAACTATAAACATCTGTTTATTTGATATTGACATGATTCTGATACCAGTTATAGAATAAAATTACTATTGGAAGGACTTGTGACAAACTGCATTCCCCCCCCTCCCCAACTAGGAAGTTTGAGACGCTAGCTGAGAGTAGCATGATCGGCCAAGGGATGACAACAATGAGCAATTAGCACGAGGCCTTAATTGTTGCTGCTGCTCCAGAGTCTCCAAACAAAGATTACTTAGGTTACAAAATGAGATCCCAGAAAAAAAGCTGAAAGTTATTGGACTTGCTTTAATTTTTATGTGTTTCTCTATGTTGTTTTCTGGTTTTCTTTAAGCTCTATTAGGTTTTCATCATCACTGAAGGACATCCAGCTGATTCTGCTCACTGAGACGGGTGCATAGGTTTTGGAAGTTTTCTGTTCCCCTTTAGCATCCACCGAGTTTGGGGTCTGAAGAAACCCCAAGATGAGAAGTGAACTGCAGTCAGGATAGGCAAGCTTTGTCCATTTTGGGAACCAAACCATGGGACACAAGAAGTGTCCAATATTTTTTCTCCAAACCCCCAAAACCACAAGCTGGGCATAGGCTCCCACAAAATGAGAGCCCAAAATCGACAAATGGTTTGTGGACCTCAGTGAGCCCAATCCAAGTTCCAGGTGTGTGTTACACAGAGGTTGCTACATGCGTTTCTATTGAGAAAGACCGTCAGAATCTCGCCATAGCGCAACTGTCTCAAACTTTTCAGTAACTGGCGGACCTCCAGAGACTTGGCATTCTAGATCAGTTAGGAAAGGCATCCAAAAAGTTTAAATGCTTATTTGAAATCCATCCAGGCCACTTCAATCTGATTAACTGGGCCTGACATCTTGCAGGAACAGGCTTTCCTATGAGATATACAACACTTCTGCTTCTGGTCCCTGATGGAAATACCATGAGAACAGCCCTTCTCACTGCATTGTGGTCACACACAGACATCAGAAGTGAACAAACATTTCATTTGAACTGTTCAGGAAAGGGTCACCGAATGGTTCTAAAAATTGATGATGGTGCAGAAGGCTGAGGGAGCTGCTTTATATGAACTGGTTCACTAGTCCCTGTTCATAATACCTTGGGTAAACCCACATACCAACTACAGTAGAAGATTTAGAGGTGGGCCTGAACCAAAACCCCAGACCTAGGTTTGGACACAAGGTATGAGCTGTAAACTACCGCTATAACCTGACTGAACTTGAGCTCAATAAACTTTGGGAACAATTTAGCTGGATTGCAAACCCCTAAACCCAGAAGTGTTCAGATCAGAGAGTCTGGGTTTATTGTTTGGGCCTTTCACAAGCTTTGATTTTCAGTTTCCCACATTTATTTCTAGTAGGCTGAATTCAGCCTCATTCATAGTGGCACTGATTGTTGCACATAGAGAGGGTGGGAAATTTTCAGAAAAAAGTGTTACTTTAAGAATCAGAAAATACTGCTTTGTAAAAACTGAATTGGGGGGATGGAGGTGGGAAAGGGTCTGTTTTGACAAACCTTTCACAAGAAAGGGACCCAACCTGGAACAGCCAGCCGCCTGGTGCTCAGGGCATTCTCCTGGGATGTGAGAAACCATCTGCTTTGGAGCAGGGCCTTGAACATGGCACTCTCCTAGGAGGTGGGAGACCCTGATCACCAGGCTACTAGGGGTTGAGTGTGTCCCAGTCTTTCCTGTTGAGCTGTTCTACTTCATATAAATATTCACTGGGACAGAGACTGAGTCACACACTGCATAGCCCAGGTGTTATGGCACTCAACCTGGATCTCCCACCTCTCAGCTGAGTGCCAGAACCACCATGTTACAGAGTGAGAATCCCTCTCCCCCATTCCTAGTTAGACATTTATACAAAATGGAACAGCTCCAACACAAGAGATGACCTGCTCCCCTGGACTAGCCAATAGTTGGCAGTTAGGGCACCATCCTGGGATGTGGGAGGCGGGGAGCTGCATTCAAGTCCCTGCTCCAACATGGGCAAAGCAAGGACTTGAACCTGCGCCTTTCACATCCCAGCAGAGTGCCATAACCATGGGGCAGTTGGCTACTGTGTGGTGTCTCCCTCCGGTTTGCCACCAAAAAACCAAAGAGATCTTGGGTTCAATGTACCATGGGGGGTATGTTTCAAAGCCTCCAAAAACTTCTCATGGGACAAGAAAGCCACTTCCTGTCCAGCCCTACTTACACATTGCTCTTGCAATAGGGCACACGCTGAGGTGCAAGGCACAAGTTTAAAACATAAAAGAATCCAAATGACAAAGTAACATTGACTCTTTTGAGCAAAGTGAAGAGACTCATTTTAGGTGCTTTACAAATTTCAAGGAGAGGATGTTTCCCTCTAGGAGGGATATGAAATACATACATTAAAGCACAGTGATTAATGCCCCAAAGTTGTAGCCTCAGTTACACTGCAATACATACATTTCAAATGCAAGCATTTTACAAAAATGTGTTCCTACTATGATGTTATTTTCCTACCTGTAGCAAATTAATACGTAATCTGGATCTTGATATTTTTGGCAGCTTTATTACAGCAATTGTTAATAATCACTCAGAATACAAAGTTTTCTTTCCAGCGTATCCTCCTAGTTTCTTTCCAGTTGCTATGAGATCCCCAAGTAACTGCCATATGACTCCTTACTTCCACCATGGCTAATCATTACTGCACAGACAAGGCTAGGTTTGTTTGCTAAGCCAGCTTATTTCATTTGACCTAACCAATGCCAAGCTAAACACCATTTTTACTCACACAAATTTAAACTAGTGGCACCAATGTAACAAGAAGAAAAATAGTTTCACTCACTTGGTTTTGCATTTTACATGACATTTATATTTTCACAGAGTTTTTATGTTTTGTAAAAAGAAAAGGAGTACTTGTGGCACCTTAGAGACTAACCAATTTATTTGAGCATGAGCTTTCGTGAGCTAAAAAACGGTTTCAAAAATGAAATTCATCCAACTCAGCACAAAGTGAAATCATCAAGCCATTGAAGCAAAATTTGTACCTAGGTTTGGGGAAGGGGAATTTTTTTATTTTTTTTTTTAAATCATACTGTTACTGAGAAATGGGCTGAGGAAGCCGGATTCCATGGGCGTTCCTCTCAATTCAGAGGGGTTTTGGGGGCCCACTGGTGGAATTTATTTCACTTTCCTGACTGATTTCTAAACCAGTAAGTGACCAGCTACTTTATCTGTTATTCAGCACTGATAGTGCCACCCCAAAAAAACTCATCCACCAAGATGACTGCACCAGACCACACCAATTACTTAGCAAGAGGATAAAGTACAAATCATACTGGGACTCATATGTGCCCTTAATTGCTCCAGACATGAGAGCAGTGTCCAAAAGTACCGTACATATTTCTTTCAATAAATCGATCTAAAAAATTTCTCCTTTCAAAATTCCTTTGAAATAGAACATAAAAATCTACAAACATTACCTTTTAATACGGATACATTTGATACTTTAAAATGGTTTAAGTAAAAATACTGCAAAAAATATGTAAAGCATGAGTGAAATAAATTCCACTTCCAGTTAAAAGCAAGCACTTACTTGGCAATGATTGTCATATTTACAAACACTGAAGTACAGCAAAATAGATTTCCCTTTGTACTGCTTCAGATAGAATGTAATCCATTTCATCTGACATTCAGAGATTCATGGTGCCATTGAAACATTTCTGAAGCTGAAGAGATATTTACTGAGTATAAATCTTACAAATCTTTTCTTTAAATATTATCTAACGTTTATATAAAAATGGTTGAGTTTGACCATGTAATAACTATACAATCTTCAAAAGTTAAAGTATATTAAAAATAGCAATGGGGAAATGAAAATGGGAAAGGAGGATTATTTTTAGAACATTAGAAATCTATAGCAAACAGCATTTATAGGTACCCAGCCCATATGAAAATCCAGACACTGATAGAAGTAGGGTTTTGTAAGTGAATGAGATGGTCTAGGAACACTATTATGGCCCCGAGTTAGCAAAGCACTTAAGCAAGTGCTTATATACTTCTCTGAATCAGAACCTTAGCTAAGAACAACTCCTGTCCCATTGGACTGACATGCAAGGCCTAACACATTGCTTCTGCTGCACAAGGGGGCAAGGCAATCTCCACACCCCTGTGCATACTGTAGACACAGGCCTCTTTAGATGCTCTGAGAGCTCCCTATGGAGGATGAAATATGGACAGGCCAGGGTGGGACCAGGCATGGTATAGTGCTGATCCACAAGCCTGAATCCCACATGAGGGAGAGAAATGGCATATTACTCCTCCTCCACACAGCCAGCAGTAGCAGCCATCACCTCTTTATACAGGCTTCCTGGCCCCAACACACAGCATGGTGGGAGAGGGGAGCCCACTTCCCTTGGGCAAAGCCAGAGTACTAGGTTTGGTTTGTGAGACTGAGATTTGACCCTCTTTTATACTGATCTCCGTCTTGCTCCTGTGTCTGACTGTTCGCTTCTCACAATCCCAGGGACAGGCAGACAATCCTAGAACTGTAAAACCAACTATGTGGGACAAACCTGGGGCTCAACAATCTTATGCTGCTCTCTGGGTGCAAAGCTATCCTAAAGCCAGTTTCAGGGTCTCATGGGGACTCCCTCCTAACACAGGGGGGATAATAAAATGTCCAAGAACCACAGTGGTGACTCCTATAACCATCTTGTTTGCCACCAGCTCAAGGGGTATGACCCAATACCATGGAAACGGAGAAAGCCTGGACCTCAATCCTGCATTGCTGTACAACCCCTTCTTATCTCCTGAAGAACAGGGGTCCAATTTTCAAGAGCGTTGGGCACTCACTCACATCTCTAGCTGAAGTCAGTGGTACTCAGCATTCAGAAACAAAAAAATCAGGCCCCTTTATTTATAAAGTTTTATTGGCCAAATATTAAGCACCTATTTCCTAGTCATATTCTGCTCTCAAAAGTCAATTTGAATAGCATTTTAATCACCTATTAATCTTTAACCCCAAGCAGTTTGCAATATTTTTCTCCACAATGATCATAAAGATTTTATGTTGAAAGATAAATGAATATGGCATATTTCTCCACTGCACCCTTGCCTCCATGTTAAAATCCTTGTCCTTTTAATATAGTCAGAGAGGGGGCAGTCTCAGTCATCTTAGGAAGCAGCAGTTTAAATATTAGATAACCTTTTGAGCAGAAACACACAAGAAGCCAAGGACTGCAGCCTAGAGAAGCCAGTCCAAACTCCCACTTGCACTTCTGCCAAGTGAAAAGGTTAAATTCATGCCACTTGGCTGTCATACAAATAACTGTTTTAATATAGCAGCTGAAGCAAATAAACAATTATTTGTGGGGAACATAGTGTGATACTAATTATTAATTGACAAATCTGAAATAATACAATTAAGATATTCAGAGACCTTTTTAAAAGCCATAGAGGCTGAAATGAGTCAAATTTGTGGCTTGGCCTCTCACTCCTCAGCATACAATAAAATGGATGACAGACTAGCGAGAGTAGTCTTGTTTTGTGTTTTGAATAAAAGGGTTGCTAAATACAACATTTAAAGTGTAAGGTTCGAAAGACTTTAACCAGAAAATGCTGTGTGTTAACTAGCCAGTCAGACATACAAGGCCCTTTAAGCAAAACCTCATATAAACCTTGCACTGAAATATTAGCATTATGATTTCCACACCCCCCCCCACAAGAGAGACTCCTAACCTGACTCATTCCTACTCCATTGCTATTTTAGGAGCCAGGACGCACGCGCAGGAATATTTTGTTTGGGTGCAGAGTAAAACAGCATTTGTGCAGTCAAAATGCACGTGCCAAGTTCCACCCTGTGCTATATCAGAGCTTCTCACCCTACATCCCCCACACAGCAACAAAATAGGACTCCAACCTAGTAGCATGCTATGTAATAATTTATGGGTAAAACTTTCCAAAGCACTCAACATTGACATAACTCTGCTCCCACTGAAGTCAATGGGACCTTTAACTTTGATATCAGCCAGAGAAGAGTTAGGCCAATGCTAAGGGCTTTGAAAACCTGAGCCTACACTTCTGAAATACTTTGATCTGAGGATCTCAAAGAGCTTTCGCATTAATGGAACGAGCCTCAACACTCCTGTAAGTAAGGTGTTCTTAACCCAGTTAATACAGATAGGACAAAATGAGGAGTCTTGGGCACTTAACTACAGAATTATTCTGTATTTCTCTTTCAAGGCACTTTGCAATATTTCTTCAAACTTCACTTTCAGCTAGAACTGCCTCTCTCTGGAGGCAGCAGCAGATTGGGAGCCGACAGATAAATACAGCCCTGGAGTAGCAATGGGCATATTTTAAGAGCAAACTGCAGTGATTATTTTCCTACTGCCTTAGATTACTATGGAAAGTATTGCATATTTTGATTAAATAATTTTTCGTTGTGATTTCCTTCAATACTAGAAAGTGTTTTAAAACCTCTACTGATAGAAGCTGGTAACTGAAAAATCCCTGACGGCTGCCACCTACTGTACTGTTATTGCAAGTATCATGGTATTCGCTGTTTTTCTTAAAGCCCCAGCTCCTGGAGTCCTGAGAGTCTATTAAATAAATATTTTTTGGAAACTAAGTTTCTAGCATAATTTTTGCAGAGGAAAGTGTGACAATATGACCCTGTCACACTCACCATCCTGGAGTGCCTCCCCATGGCAAGACCCAGCATTGCAGCCATGTGCCTCAGCCTCCTTTGCACTGCAGTGGTCTGTGCAGTGACTTGGCCACAGTCAGAGCTCCACCCCTTCCAAGGGTAAACCGTGTTCAACCTCACAACTCAAAAGGAACCTCCAATCTTCCTGGGCTCAGTTCTCTGCTGACTCTTCACCCCTCTCAGGCTCTGCAGAGTTCTTCCACACCCTATTACACACTGCTGCCTCCCAAGGCTCTCCTCCTAGGGGCCTAGTGCCTTCCAAGCCACTGACTCTCAGGGCTTCTGAGGCCTACTTTAGGGGTCTCCCCTCTCCCCGGCTGACATCTCCCTTCAGGGACAACTTCATGGACAAGCTCCTTCCTTTAGGCCCCTCTGTAAGTTCCTTTCCCTAAAAAGAGGAAACTCCCAGCTACGTCTCTCCGAGATCTCTTCTCCCTATTGCCCTGCAGTCCGTCCTTTACCAGAACTACCCAGTCTGGTTCTAATCCTTAATTGCCTCTCTCCTCTCCACATGTCACAGAACATAGATATTGGGCTATTGCCACATATCACAGAGTAGGCTTATTGTCAGGCTCCTCTTAGTCCTTTCTATACCAGTACGGGGTATACACCCCGCCAGACTCCTCTTGGCTCAAAAAGCCAAAGAACCCCCCTTTTTAAAAATAAATAAATAAAATAAAGGGGTGTGATTTGTAAGCCAATCTCATGATTATTGGGTATCTGACTCAATTTTTCAACCCTTGATATCAGAATGGCAATTCTGCATTCAAGGGGAAACACAACTTGGTATTGTATCAGAACATGAAGATCAGAGCATCAGCCAGAGACAGACATTTCTGATTAGCGTGGGGGCTCTGTAGTGGACAAGAAGTGTAAGCATTACATGGAAATATTTTGGGGTGGAGAAAAAAAAATAGAGAAATAGAACACCCCTCCCTTGTCCCATCCTCCACTCCTCCCTGCCCCCCCCCACCAAAATAAATAAATAAATTCATCAATGGATATCTCCTGCTATTCCATCTATAACTGCAGATCTCATCATCCTAGCGTGATACACATCAGCCATGCAACATGACTACTTGGGTGAGGGAAGTTATACCTGTTAATACCATATATAACATATCACTATATATTTATGAGTTAGGTCCCAATCCTGCAGTCGGTTGTACATGGGTGTACTCTACATGTAAATGGAACTTCTGCATGTGCATAGCAATCTGCTGACAATTGCAGGATCAGGGCCTTAATCATAATTTGCATTAAGTGATTAGAATTTTCCTTTACAGTACAGTCATATGGGCCATATTCTGTTTCTCAGATGTGCATGCCTCTTTCATTGACTTCAGTGGGCACCGGATGCATAATGTACAGCAGAGTTTGGGCCATAATGATGCAGTAAAACAAGCCAAAGTTAAAACAGGATAGACTACAGTGGTCTGTACTTTCATGCCAGCATACAAGGCCTTGGCTTGGTGCAGGTCTCAGCAACACATCTCCTCTCCCCACAGGAGTAAATACTACTGTGAAACACCAACATCCCATATTTCTCTTCAGATGCCTTAAAGTTCTACATTTAGAGCAAATGCTGAATGAACTTTCAATAGACAGAGAATTTCACTGAAAGAGACAATCACTCCCCATGTTTGTATTCTGCATAAAGAAGGGAGTCCACTTGCAACTCAGGCTGCCTGCAGTCCAAATACTGTGTGTTGTTTTCCCCAGCTAACAATACCCCCAGAGATCCATGTTGTAACCAGGACCCAGATACAGTTGTACATGCTGTGCAGATGGGTCCTCATGGATTCATCTTACCAAGCTTTTTAGAAGCAGCTTCTTTATTTCCAAGTCTCAAATGCAGACTTCCAGTCCCACAAGAACTAGAAAAGTCATTACAAGTATGTCCGGATTTGGGTTTTAGGTTCCAAGTTTAACATGCAGGATGCAGAGTTGACTGTTACAGAAGTAAAAGCCATTCCTCACGTCCTTGACATGATTTGCATGTGAATTGGGCAGGCTGGATAATGTAGGACCAAAGTGAGCTTTATCTTTCTTTTGGGGGGGAGGGAAACGGGGAGGAATTAGCTAATGCTGTAGGTGAACTTCAGAAACTTGACCACACTTAATCGCAAGCCTACTGTGAAACCAGAAAGGACAGATAAGGGAGCTAGAGTTGGCTCTTACCCTTCTCATCTCAGGGCTGATTAGATGAAAGCAATCTGTGTACGTCTGCAAGCATTTTTTCATTCTGTCAGTCTTAAGTAATAGCTACTGCAGATAAGGCAATACACCAAGCAGTAAATACATTAATCCCTCTCTCCTTCAATTACCACTAGAAATTAATGGAGGAAAATTTAGAGCCCTGCAAATGTCACATTATTTTGTATAATGGAAGATCCATCCATCCCCTATTTTTGATCTATTGTCTCCTTGTGCCCTTACAGAACTGCAATTATTTACATCATCTGTGTTCAGGTGTTAAATTAGTCATAGAAAAGCAAATTTGATAAATCAGTTACAGACTAAGAGTACAATTTTCCAAAGCCTCTAACTGATTTAGGAGATTAAGTCCTATTTTCAAAAGTGAGTTAGGCTTCTAAGTCCCTAACTCTCATTGAAACTTAACCAAGACACTGAGGCACTTTTGAAGATTTTATCCTAAACCCTGATCCTACCAGGATTTGTAACTGTGCGCTTTACTTTAAGCATGTGAGTGAAGTCAGTAGACTATTTCCGCACTTAAAGATAAGCACATAAGCCTTTGATAGATCAGCACCTAGGCCCTGATCCTGAAACTGTTCCATGCCGAGACCCCCTTATGATCACAAGAGTTCCAGTTGAATCAGTGGATCTCAACATGACCACAGGGGTCTGCTTATGCAGATCTGATTGCAGGACCAGGAACTAAAACTACTATGCTTCCTGCCGAAAAAGTATATAGAACCTGCTAGACCAACAAAAAGTACCACCTACGATACACATGCCAAGCACATGAAGTTCTACGTGTGTTATTACTGCTACTGTGGGTCAATTTAAAATAGCTTGACATGTGTTTAAACACAATGAATTAGTGTACGAGCCTCGGTCTGTGATTTGGGTGCCAAGGTGCTACAATACTACAAATAAATTCACAATACAGTGTACAAATCAGACCAAGTAAAATGACTTTTTTTTTTAAGAAAAAAGAGAAAAGCTGCTGTACCCTACTTACAATAATCACTCTTGTAAAAGCCCAGAACTTACAACTTTGAAGGTCCCTGATTTCTCATGCTGTTAAACAGGAACAGCATTCCCAGAGCCTCGTTCTGCTAACATGAGAGACTACATTGAACTATCAAGATAGAGAGTTCCTAAACTGAATGTTAGGGGCTTTTCGTGTATTAAATTTGCTTAATGAAATTTCTGTTACAACATGCCAAGTAGAACCTTTGATAAATATACAACCATAAAGCAGGAGGCTTCAGTGTAGAGCACTACTGAGTAACGTGTTAAATGTTCAACGGTTTCTCATTATGGCGACAACTCTTTAGTACCACACACGAGGAGGCGAGTGTCCTAAGAAAAGGAAACTTCAAAAGCTAGATGCAATAGTAAAGTGTTCCTTAATTGAGGTGTAGAGATAATAGGAACCAAGGCTATACAAAGACTGGGATTAATTGCACTTGTGTAAACAAACTCAGTGGCAGAACCGGCCACATAAACACCAAGGCCCCACTGACAGTGTGCAGGCAGACTTCTACACCTGGGGAGAGGCCCACTGAAGTTAATAGGGCTCCACCCACAGTCCCTCCTCTGCTGTGATGCCTCCAAACAAAAAAAATAAAACAAAAACAAAACAAAACAAAAAAACACCACTTGACAGTCAGGCTGCTTGTGTGCCAAGACCAGCGGCATTAAAAAAAAGTGGGTGAACGCCCTCTCTTGGGGAATAGAAGTGGGTAAACTCAGTTTACCCACATTTACCCTCGACGACCCTACTGGCCAAGACCACACTGCCTGTAATGCCGAGCAATACAGTCTTAATTGTTTTCTTGAACTACCCCCATCTCCATCCATCTCGTCTTTTACGTAGATTGTAAGTTTTTGGGGGTAAGGACCATCTTTTTGCTCTGTTTGTACAGCACCTAGAACAATGTGGTCATGCTGTAAAACTAGGGCTTCTTGCCACTACTGTAATACAAATAACTATCAGTCACAGGATTGGGGCCAAAGGAGGACATACAGCTCAGTGCTAGCAGAAGTCTTATGCACCATTTAAGCCCTACACAAACGGAGGGTTTAAATGGAATTTGGGTAATGCATAGGCCTACTGATGACCCTCTGCATAGGGTCAATGTAACGGGGTCCACTCACTGCGAAGGTACCTCTTCCTGGCTGCTCTGGGGATTAGCTCCTTCCAGGTCTTATGCCCACTTCTGCTTGTTCACCCACCCATCTCTCTCTGCACCACTTAGGGTGCTCCCACTTCATGACTTGGCCCACTGCCCAGGTCCGTATAGTCCTTCCCTTCCAGTATATCAAAGTCCTGTTGGAGGATTGTCCCAGGCAGCCTTCTTCTCCCCTGCCTAGTCTGTGCTATTTCTCCAGTGGCTGGTAGGGGAACCTGGAGCTGCGGTCTACTCCAGGTTCCATTCCAAGGACCCTGTGCCTAGCAACTGTGGTCTGCTTGCTTCCAGATGCTTTTGCTCTTTCCCTGGACTTGTTCCTACATCTTCTGGCTCCCACCTCTGGGTTTACAAGCCTAAACTACTTCCTCCCAGGGAGGTAACCACAGACGACTTAACTCTCTATCCCTAAAAAACACCTCCCTTCCCCCAGGGAGTGACTCAGGCTACTTCCCTTGCAGCCCCTTTCTGCTGCTGAATTCCTGGCTTTGTACTAGCTCTCCCTGTTCCTTCCTAGTGGGGCTCCTGCATCAATCATGCTTTCCATCCCTGGCTCTCCCTCAATTGCAGCCTATCAGGTAGGTTAGCCTAACTTAACAGGTTCTTCCTTGTGTGGCATGAACACCCCTGCCAGTGAGTTTTTCCCTTAACAGAATAAAATTGTCCAGAAAGTATCCAGTGTGTAATTAATATTCATACCATTAACACGAAAAGGCTCAGGGTATATTGGTGATTCAAATATTTGGCAAATGATGTGAGAAAATTCAACATAATAAAATGATTTGACATTTTTCTTTAAGTAGTTTGTAGGTGTCTGTCTGTGATTCCGAGAAGACGTTTGGGTTTCCAGTGGACAGTAATGCATCAGAGCTGCGTGTATAAATCTCATTCTGAATATGGTAGTAGGTTTTTAACTTCATTTAACAAGCGTAGCCTAAAACAAAAGAAGTTGGAAGGAACCACTGCTCTCAATTCTAGATTAGTACTAATTTTTCCACAAAATAAAAAATTTAACCTTCCTTTGACTTAAAAAGCATGTGATTAATTTTTAAGAATATATTTAAAATGTATAGCTGTGTGAACCACAAAAAAATTGCTTAATTAGATCCAAGACATTCTAACCATTATATTGTTTCCATACTGTCCTACCATTCTTTACACTTTTTACATTCTTTTTTACAGAAAAAGCTAGAGTTGACCCAATCCTCAAGTCCTACTCAGGCCAAACTGCCATTGACCTATTATGACCACCAAAGGCCCTGCAACTGCAAAGCATTTAAACACATACTTAACCCTATCCCTGTTCAGCAAAGCCCTTAAGCACATGGTAAGATCATGCTGAAGTCCTGGGACTTCAGCACATGCATACTTGGCTGAATAGGGGCTGAAGCTGGAGTTTTGGCAAAGTAAAGGCTGAGATTTAACATGGACAAATAGCCTAAAATTCAGGTTAATGCCTAAAAATAGTTACCTCTGTTTTGAAGAATCTCACCATTGGCTTCTTCCTGGCTGTTCAGTTCAGCAAAAGTCCTTTAAAAGGAGGAATTAAATTCTAGTTATTACCAACAACCCCTAGTAACATGGGTTATTTCAATGGATTTTTGGACTGAGTCAACTTTTGCCTCTGTCAGTTTTGTCTACACAATTATGAACACAATATATTCCCCAGTCACATCTGTGAAAGATACATTCTAAATGAAATGTATGTTTGTCTTCCCCTGTACAATACAGCATTCTTCTGATGTTTTTAATCATGCTCCAAACACTGAGGAAAACTGCTCACACCATGAAATAAGTGGTCCTGCTAAAGTGGAAGGATTTTTTCCTCCCTTTAAGTACATTTAACCAAAAAAAGAAATCAAATCACAAGAGTCTGTGGTACACATTAAATGCCTCATGTATTAGATTGAGTTATATCCCACATGAGGAAAAATTACCCAGCTTGCTCATAGCTCTCGAAATTGCAAGTCTTTCCTCAGATGGTAGACAAATGTGTTATCCATTATTACATACAGTATGTTGCCATAGCATCCAGCTAACCACGGGCCCTCATTCCTATTGCACTGAACACTTAAAATGTCACATGGATGACTTCTTCATGGCAATCACATTCAGTCTTCAGAACAGTCACTAGTATGTATCCCCTGATCAAATACTGCCAACTTGTTTTCTCTGGTGTTCCAACTATGTTTATTCATTAATAATGGGGAAGGTGAAGCTGTGTGTGTAGAGGGAATTGAGTGACCATAGTCAGGTCACATATTGTTTCTTTAGGATGAGGAGATCAGATAAGCAAGAGCCAAGATAAAAATATTTAAACCATCTCCTGGGCATTAACTCATTTTAGAAGATTTCCCACTCCCCAACCCAAGTAAAGCAATTAACAAGTGGGTTGCCACTAGATCACCAATGGCATGCATGTAGCTAGATATACATTTCTTCCACACAGGTGTTTCATTTTATATTGTCAGCTAGCCAGCATAAAATCCTATTCTTTTGGGAAATGGGATCCTCACTAATTGTTGGAGTGAGAGGACTTTCATAAGTCCCTTCACTTCCTCCCTGTTCAACCTCATTTCCTCCCTCCTCACTAGGAAAGGCAAGATTAACAGTAAACTCTGAAATGTAAGAGCGCGATCAAATGGATAATCTAGGAAATTCAGTATCCTTTGGAAGAGGTATAATCCTTACACCAAATACAACTCACCAGTCTGCAGAGCACAGCTGAGAATAGTGAAGATGTGCTCCAAGTACAAGTTATAGCATAGGTCATCTTGGAGGGAAGCAAGGTAGGCCAGCCAAGAGAGTTCCTGATACATGGAAATAGCTTCCCTAACACCTCTAATCCTGGGAAAGTCTTACACTAGCACAGATGCAGATTTAGTTGAGGTTTCTTCAGTTAGATTCCCTTTAGATTGGTCCCCATGATGGTCAGTGTGTCAAAGTCCTCTATTTCATCACTGAACAGGGATAGCACGTGCAACGGCAGTACAAGCCTCCCCCTGCTGCCCAGCCAGCGTGCTTTAAAGAGGTCCTGGACCATGGCTTGTTCTCCGGGAGGCGATATTTCAGTCTGCATCCTCATTCAGTCTTCTCACCGATGAGACTGCCAACACATTCTCCAGCTAGGGCCCATTGCATTGGTGATAGTTTTGTAATTTGGACACTTGTCCACTGGGAACTCATTGGGACCAAAACTCATTTCACATCTGTCACTCTCCAGCCACCAGATGGCAACAATTTTCAGTCTTTATTAATCTGGGACGGATCTGACAATCTGGAAGTGTGAAATCTCTTTCACCCATTACCAAATTCCTAAGCCATCTACTCCCCGGATCCTGTAGCGATATATTTTACAGACACAGTTATCTAGATAATGCTGTCTTTTTTGCTGGTTTAATGACAAAATCCAAGCTACCTTTTGAGGTGATTAAATTGTCCTGGATAATTATGTGTTACTTTTTATAGATTTATCCCAGCTTCAAGACAAGAATATTCCCCTGCCCCCATTTTTACCCCTTGCAAAGATGCCAACATTAGTATAAATAAGGGAACAGTATTGGACTTGGCATCTTTGCACATTCCAATAAGGACATGAAAAATCCATTTAAATAGTACGTTAAACCGTGTTCTGTTTTGCTGTGTGATCTGATTCACTGACAAAGTAGAATGTTATGAAAATGAAAACCTCCCGAAGAGAGAGAGAGCATTTCAGAGGTAGTAATCATAACTTTATGGGACACTTTATAAAAAATTCCTGTTAATGTAAATGAGAGTTATACAGGTGATAAGAAGGTGTAGGGGGAAGAGTTACTTGCACTGAGCAAATACTGTTAAACTCTGTTTTTCCCCCAAGTTTGCTTTTCATAGGCTTTTCATTAAATGAAGCTTTTCATACTGAAACATGCAAAATTATGTTTTAATGTCGAAAACTTATCTTTCCCAGAATAAAATTTCTCTTTACAAAACACAAAGTTTGAATATTTCTAATTTTTCCATTCAAAAACAGAGCAAGTTCTAGGTTCAGTAAGCCTATTTTCAAAAAGATAAACCTTAAAAAAAATTTCAAATGGAAACATAATAGCTTCCTATTTCAAAGTTCCCTCATTTGGCTGCTGCTATTTTTCACACCCTTTGTACTTACATAGTTGCAGTATGCTGTAGGAACACTAGTGGGCCAGTCTTTAAAGGAGCTTCACTTGTAAATTAAAAACATGAATTAGCAAGACCCATAAATATATATAATGATTTTTCTGCTGTAAGCCTTTTCCTCCTACATATACCCCCACACCCATTTTATTGTCACCCCTTGCTGTGCTGTGGCTGAACAGATTATTCAGACCTGGGGGAGAGGCCAGTTTTATTTGCTCTAGAGAGTATCGTGTGATGATGGGTCCCACAGGAAACTCCAAAACAGAAAAAACTCTCAAGGTGCTGAATAAAAATATCAAATCACAACAATAAACTGGGTGTGTCTGGAATGGTTTGACGACAACTCTGCTGTCATTTTAACATGTTTTCTAAAAGATTTTTAAAACATCACAAGTAGGTTTTGTTTTTAACCCTTTGTGGGGAGGGGGAAGGAGAAAAGGAGTGGCCAGAGAAAAGGAAGAGCATTCCTTTGTAAACACACACCACAAATCCACGGAGTGAGGTGGGTAAGGGTAGGAATATCAGCAACAACAAAAAAAAACACACACACACACAAAAACCCCTTCTGAGCCCTCAGAACGGGCACCCAGCTATTCCCAAATACAAGACTAATAGCAAGTGAAGCAATCAGCAGTGAAGATTAGAAATGGAAAATTCATAGCAACTGACAAAAGATACTCCTTCAAACATATTTACGACAGGGCATGCCTATAAATAGGTATGTCCATGAGTAAAATCCTTGGAACAACATTTGGAACATTTTAAATAGGAATCTTTACTAATGGCAATGTGTGGTCATTTAGCAGACATGGGCTGACTATATTAAAACGTATTGTACATGTATTAGTCAAATATAAAGTGCATGTCTAAACGCACAGATACTGACAAATGTGTGGTGTAAAAATAACATGCCTATTACCAGCTATTTAACGGGAGGGAACTGCAGAATATCAACTGGTGCTGTGAAGATCGAAAGTGTTAGGCAGCAGTAACAATAATTACAATGCAAGCAGCATAATCTGAGTTTTTAAACAAGCAGTGAGTGTGACTGGATGGCTCAGGAATTGGAAATGAGATACAGAACCTTTTAGCATTAGGTCACAGATTCAAACCCAGACCAGATATTGGTAGCCAGCAAGAGTTTTTACCCTCTGACAGCTGTTCAATGGCTTCTGCTAAACCAATCTCGTTTTATTTCTAATGGACAGATGCCCACATTCTAGAACTCACTACAACCAGCATCTTCAATGGCACCTCGGCAAAGACACTAAGGAGAAATGGACATTGGGAGTGACGTACCTTCAGGTCAGAGCTGAAGTACATTGGCAGGAGAGTATGGAGAAAGCTTGCGCTACCCACTGCTCATGATGTTTTTGTTGTGCAGCCAGGCAGACAATCCCTGTCCCTCTCCAGGTCTATGAATTCAGCTCCATTCATAAGCACTGAATTCAATTTTAAACCATTAAATTACAAGAACTGGGGTTCAGCCCAGTGCTGACCAGCTGTATCACAAGGCCTGCAAGCTTAATGAGCTTTTCATTGCCAGAATTTACGACTAAACCGAGTAAGCTTGCTTATAATACCAGGAAGAAATCAGATTTTCCAAATGCTTATACTGTGTTGCCATGAACTAGCCAGCACTCATTTGAACCGAGATTGGAACTGGTTTCCACATTGCTGTGTTTATATTGACTGCATTTATGATGCCTCAGAAGTTGCCAATAAAGTATTTATTTAGCAGTTAAAACGTTCTGCAAATGATTTTGCTGTCCCAAAAGATAAATATTTCTCAGCATACTGACATGATATATTGCTGTTTTTGTTAAGGCAATTGCATGTTGATAAAAATCATGAAATTAATGTTGCCACTTCAAATACAAAGGAACAGCAAACTGTAATTTGAGAGAATTTTATTACAATTGTAAATTGCACTGAGATTAGAGACATTAAATTTAGCACTGAACATACTACCCTACAATGAGATATTTTAAGGGTTCCCAAGTCAATTTAAGAGCCTAAATGACAAAACTTTGATCCTTCAGGTGGCTCTTCGCAATGCAAGCAGATTAACAAGGATTAACACAAATTGGAACTCAGCTGATTTTTAAACTACCTGGGATAGGTTTTTGTTTTTTTAAAATGCTGGTATGTGCCAAAAGATTTACACACTGATTAGTTACTCTGGAGGTGCCGAAGCTGCAAAATTTGGATCTAAATTTGACATTGAGGGTATTCAGGTTGGAAATTCAATTTGTCCCATTGTAGAAACAGTGGCAGATCATAATTGTAATTCCCAACCCTGCCTTCTTTTCACCTTCCCCACCCCAAAAAACAAACGGTAGACTTCAGGTCCAGAGGTTGGTTTGAGCACCTCTGCATTAGGGATTATCTTTCCAGTTGAGACAAAACCAAAGTTCAGTGCACTTGTGGTTGCTTCCATAGCACTTATTGTGGACCAAATTCTGATCTCTGGGCACAACTAGTGCTGTGTGCAAGGCAATACAGGGTGTTATTTTGGGTGGGGGAGAAGGGCAGATAGAATACGTCTTACACACATACATCCCAATCAGGGAGCAGAGCCCTTCCACAGCCATCACTGCAACCTTAGGTGGCTTCAGGGCTGAAACCGAGTCTATGGGGCACAGGATGGCCACAGTACAGCTTTTTCCTCAGTGATTCAATGCAGCTGAAGTCCCCCATGTCCTGACCCCCAGGTCCCCTTCCGTGGGCCAGCTGCAGAGACTGACGCCTTGCTGAGCTCCATGAAATGTGGGTGTATAAAGTCTCCCTGCATAGGGTCTCCACACCCAGCCTCACCACATACAGCAGAACCATCCTGATCTTCTATAGCTTTTCCATGTAGAGCATCTGATCCTGTCAGAGGAGTCTCTGCCAAGCCAAGTGTCCTGGCCAAATTCCAGCTTGGGTAGATGCAGTCTGCCTGCCTAAAATTCCCCCTGCAGTCTTCATTGACTATATCAAACTCTTCACATCCTGCCATAAACGATTGTGTAGGTTTGCTGTGTGTTATTAAAAGGCTTCTGCATTCATCCCCAGAGGTAGTCACATTGCCAGAGTGAGTGAAATAGCTTTAGAAGCAATACAGGAAATATTTTAGCTTTCAGCACCTATGTGAATCTCTGGTAAACTTCTGTTACTGCTTTTCAGTTTTCTGCCACTTACTTATACTTTAGGCATTAAAAACAAACAACCAGATAGAGTAGCAGCATACCGGATGCCTTGCCTCTCATTCATTTGAAGGAAGCTAACTCTGACTTTTCCAAATAGCTTTTGTGGTGGTGTGGTTTAACAACTATAGGAAACGTGCGTGAGGGAATTCTCTGTAACTTGAAGTCTGTAAATCATTATTTGAGAACTTCAGTAACTCATCCAGAGGTTAGGGCTCTATTACAGGAGTGGATGAGTGAGGCTCTGTGGTCTGCAATGTGCAGGAGGTCAGACTAGATGATCACGATGGTCCCTGCTGGCCTTAAAATTTGAGTCTCGTTGCCTCAGTGGTTCCGGAGCTGCAGTCCAAAGAAATTTTTGTATCTGGGAAATGAAGTTTGACTGATAGTGTACAACATTGCACGAGCACTTAAAGAACGATAGATGTAATTCTGAGTAAATCCTGCATGGCACACACAATATTCATGAACACATTTTTGTATGCGTTAAGAATGCATATTTTCATCACAACAACTTTTACTCTAACCTACTCAGATTGCTGGGAGAGTACATAGTACACTACTTGTATCCTGATTTTGGTGTTTAAATATTTTCTTAAGGAGTAGTGTTATCTCCCCTTTAAATTAAGATATTTATCAATACACCCGATTTTGCTGGGAAAGTTCTTATACTTGGTGTCTCTTGTGACTAGTGTTGTATATGTACTTTTTTTAAAAAGAGGATGAGTGTGTAACATCAAGAAATAGTAAAAGCGTGTGTGTATTCACGCACACACTGTCTTGCATGATCAATGAGTGCCATTAAGCTGCATATTACTATTTTTATATTTCTTTTTCAGAAGATCACTGTGCTTATGCTTTGTGATTACTGATGAAAGAATAGTATTTCTTTTGGGTCAGAGTTAAGATTGTTTAAGGGGGAGGGATAGCTCAGTGGTTTGAGCATTGGCCTGCTAAACCCAGGGTTGTGAGTTCAATCCTTGAGGGGGCCATTTAGGGATCTGGGGCAAAAATTGGGGATTGGTCCTGCTTCAAGCAGGGGATTGGATTAGATGACCTCCTGAGGTCCCTTCCAACCCTACCCTTCTATGATTGTTGTGATGTGTTGAAATATGCATGGCTGGGCAGCTTACATACCAAGTCTCTGTGCGCGCAGCTCAGTGTCGCCATGAGAATCCTGACTGGAACATCAAAATCAACACCTGTTCAATAGCTGCTTACACTAGCATATATATCCACACCCAAAAATCTAGATATGCACACATACACCTTGTGAGTACAACTGAACCACAACCAATGGAACTTACCAATTCATGAGGCACCCCAGAACCTTCCCAAATTTCACAAGCCTTTTGGGGATCAGTCTAAAGCTCTTAGAGTGTCCTCATCCAATCCTGAGGCACAATGGGAAGAATACTTGGGATAATGCTAATGTCCCAAACACACACCGGATTACCCATCCCACAAAAGAAATTTCAGGCTTCGAACTACCCCAGAAACAATGGTCCACATAAAACCATTTCAGAACACTGCATGGCAGATGCAGTCATCTTTTACACCTCTGGAAGATGAGAAAACACACAATGAGACTGTGGAGACCAGTTGAAAACTATGGACCACACACTAAGTTAGTGCTCACTTTGTCAACTTGGAGCGTGAACCTGTCCTTTCTCAGCAGTGCTTCTCTGCTTCCTTCAGAAGCGAGGAACTCTGAGGCCTCCCCAGGGAATTTCCAGCAACTTCTTTATTCACCTGGGGAAGCTGGCAGCCCCCCCTCCCCCATTCCTGCCTAAGCATCTCTGGTCCAGACAACTCCCCTATGCTAACTGGAGAATGCCTGCAGAGACCATCCCTTCTCTCCCTACAGCTTCCTTCCACTAGTATGAGCTCCTTTCTTTGTGAGAAGCTGCTAGTCCCTCACCAGCTGGGACTGATAACTAATTGAGTTGGCCCCAGGTGGAGCTAGGTAAGCTAAACAGTCCCTACCAGGAGGCAGCTAATTAGTCTGAGCAACCAGGGCCTGTTCCCTCCCAGCTACCTGTGACAGTCCACCAGAGAGGACAAAAAGGAAGACAGATGAACAGTAAAACATGCTGCAGGCTCCTCTTCTTTCTAGGAGTCTTTAGCAAGCTGCAGTCCAGCTTAATGCCATTGCGCAAATCACTGGAAAGAGTCCAAGCTAGTCATTCAGGGCCCTGCCCACCTTCCCTTCAGGGGATTCAGATTAGCTGTGGTCATGTGTCCCTGTTCTCAGCCACACTCCTCCATTGGAGCAGAGGCTTGGAGAGCTGTTCTCCTCCCATAGTTGCAACTAAGGGAGCTGGGCCCCCCTCTTTTAAAGCTCTTCCTCCTGGTCTGACAGGTGTGGCAGCCCTGCCCAGGACTGCTTGAGCCAACAGCAGCTCCTTAACTTTTTTCTGCCTGGTAAGACGTGTACGCCCCCCTTCCAGTAACTATATACATCAATGAGCCCAACAGAAATGTACACACCGCAATAAGCGATGCTGTGTTCTCAGAAAACGTAGCTCTTCCCAGCATGTGGTGGCTCCCACGCTGTAGATCTGTATTTCACCCTTAGTCAAAGAAAAAAAAAATCTGACTCTGCCCCACGTTTATATGAATAGCTGTCCATGAAGGACGTAAAAGTGAGTGGGGAGTATGGGAACAAAATTTTCTTTGCTTTAGAGTGCCATAACATTTTCAACATCTCACAATCCCTCTAGCTGCCTTTCGCGACTCCCCGCTTGGTGTCACAACCCACCGGTTGAGAAACGCGACTTAACAGAGCTGTAACAGGGCTGGCCAGGATGAGTGGGACAGCCACCCAGGATGCAAAGTCACAGGGGTGGAAAAATGGGGCCAGACGCAATGCGTGGGGGGGCACATGGGATCACATCTACACCCCAGATTTTTTGGTTGCACCACGCTGCCCCAAACCAGACAGCTGGGTGGCCTGCTGAGGTGAGTTAGGAGGTGGAGGTGGCGCTCCTTTGCCGAGCTGCCCTGCGTCACTGACCCAAGCTGCCCGAACATTCCTCTGCATCCCCCCTAAGGAGGCACGCTCCACCGTTTGAAAACCTCTGTGGGGCAGTCACGTGCCCCCCAGAACCTTTAAATTGTGTCTCTGCCTCCCCCCCCCCATCAGCTTCCTCCTTCCTTCCCCAGGGCAGGGAGGAGCCTGGAGAGCACAGGAAGAGGTACCATGCAGGCCCACAGTGTTACCACCAGGAGCGGATAAGCCCCAGCACCGGGTGGCAGCCCCCCTCCTGACTGCTGCCCTGCCCACAGCCTCCCCTCCCAGCTGGCAGCTCTGGGTCTCTGGCAGGGGCTCTTCTGTTGCGTGGGGATATGGGTGCCCCAGCCGATTACCTTCTATGCAGGCAGTGGGTCCCCAAGGACAGGCAGCCAGGGCAGGAAGTGCTGGGACATGCTAAACACTAGCCACGGGCGGGTTCGCAGTGCTGAAGGTGACCAGGACCTTTCTCCCAAAAGTTCTCAATGAGCATCATGCTGTTGCTGATATCTGAATCCTGTTAACATTAAAGTCAACATGGTGGGATTGGCTCCTGGCAAAGTGGTGCTATCATCCAGAGATTGTTAATATCAGGAATACAGTACAATCTACTGTATGGTGAATACCATCACTGACCCCCTATTTGCTGTGATTTCCAAACTATTATTACGTCTGATCCTGCACTCGCTGCCCATGCATAGGTTTCAGAGGAACAGCCGTGTTAGTCTGTATTCGCAAAAAGAAAAGGAGTACTTGTGGCACCTTAGAGACTAACCAATTTATTTGAGCATGAGCTTTCGTGAGCCACAGCTCACTTCATCAGATGTTTACCGTGGAAACTGCAGCAGACTTTATATACACACAGAAATCATGAAACAATACCTCCTCCCACCCCACAGGCCAGTCCTTGCCTACAGACAGCCCCGCAACCTGAAGCAAATACTCACCAACAACCACATACCACACAACAGAACCACTAACCCAGGAACTTATCCTTGCAACAAAGCCCGTTGCCAATTGTGCCCACATATCTATTCAGGGGACACCATCACAGGGCCTAATCACATCAGCCACACTATCAGAGGCTCGTTCACCTGCACATCCACCAATGTGATATATGCCATCATGTGCCAGCAATGCCCCTCTGCCATGTACATTGGTCAAACTGGACAGTCTCTACGTAAAAGAATAAATGGACACAAATCAGATGTCAAGAATTATAACATTCATAAACCAGTCGGAGAACACTTCAATCTCTCTGGTCACGCAATCACAGACATGAAGGTCGCTATCTTAAAACAAAAAAACTTCAAATCCAGACTCCAGCGAGAAACTGCTGAATTGGAATTCATTTGCAAATTGGATACTATTAATTTAGGCTTAAATAGAGACTGGGAGTGGCTAAGTCATTATGCAAGGTAGCCTGTTTCCTCTTGTTTTTTCCTACCCCCCCCCCAGATGTTCTGGTTTAACTTGGATTTAAACCTGGAGAGTGGTCAGTTTAGATGAGCTATTACCAGCAGGAGAGTGAGTTTGTGTGTGTATGGGGGTGGGGGGGATGTGAGAAAACCTTGATCTATGCAGGAAATAGCCCGACTTGATTATGTAAAGAGTTGTCACTTTGGATGGGCTAGCACCAGCAGGAGAGTGAATTTGTGTGGGGGGGTGGAGGGTGAGAAAACCTGGATTTGTGCTGGAAATGGCCCACCTGTTGATCACTTTAGATAAGCTATTACCAGCAGGACAGTGGGGTGGGAGGAGGTATTGTTTCATATTCTCTGTGTGTATATAAAGTCTGCTGCAGTTTCCACGGTAAACATCTGATGAAGTGAGCTGTGGCTCACGAAAGCTCATGCTCAAATAAATTGGTTAGTCTCTAAGGTGCCACAAGTACTCCTTTTCTTTTTGCCCATGCATAGCTTCCCAATAACATCAATGGAAGCCTGACCTGAGTCAGGAGTGCAGGATTAGACCCAGAGCTCTTTAGCAGGCAATGAAGTCCTGCCTCAGACACATTCCTCAGGAACAGTAGTTCCATTTTAAAAACACTGACACCTGGAATTTATGCTCTTTAGGTTTAGCTTTCATCTGAATTGAACATAATACGACCAAATGTATATTGGAGAGAGATTGTAGGACAGTCAAGGGCACATTTACTGTAAATACACTAATAAAAATATCATGAGGGAAAGCACACCTGGAAAATGTGAGATATGTAAACAAAAGGTCAAAGAAGAGAACCCTTGTGGAATTCATATGTCTGAGCCCAGGAAAAACAGGGTTTTTTTCCCATTTTCAAAGGGCAGAAAACACATATGTGCCAATGTGTTTGGCCCAATTTTGGGCATCTCCAATCATGGGCTCTTTGGTAATAAAGGTGGTATTTTCTTATCCAACCCACACATACCTAATAAAAATTCAGATAGGGATAAATACTCTACTAGTCTCTTTCTCACCAAATATGGGACTTTTTAGGGAGGAACAGAAAGCTTTTACAAAAATTGCATTGATTTACGCAATTTTTAGAAGACTGTATTTTGCTTCCAAGAGGCTTTAAAGATCCACACACAAAAGTAAATCTTGCTACCAAAAAAAAAACAAACAAACCAGGATTAAAGTAAGTGTCTGATATATTATATGATCTCTTCAGTAAGGAGCAGTCAGATACAATTATTATGCCTACAGAAGCAGATATTTTACCACTTTCTGCAAGTATAATCAGATAGTGAGCATAACTGATGTTTCGAAGCAGCATTTCCATGTGTGGTATTTTGTCTGCTTCCACATTAAACAATAATAAGTTAAGTGATTGGAGACATGAGAGTCTCATACCACACCAACACACACCAAACAAAAATCTCTTCCTAACCTCACTGACAACTCCCCTTTCATCCTTAGAAATAAAAATTTCTTCTGAAATTAGTGGATTTAGTTTCAGAAAAACAAAATGAAAACTCTGTTTTACAAGCACATTAGTGAACAGACGCATCGTACAATGTAATGCAGTTGTCTCTACTAAAATAATAGGGTTCAATGGGTATACGGAAAAGAGTAGCAATTTAAAGACATGGGGCAAATAATCCCCTGCTATGCAAAATTATTCCCACACAGGGAAACAAACAAACCTTTTCTAAGACTTTGGTGATACAGAAACATCATCCCCTCTGCGGAGGAGGACTTGTGAGTCTGTGGCAGAGAATATAAGAATGGCCATACTGGGTCAGACTATCTAGCCCAGTATCCTGTCTTCCGACAGCAGTCAATGCCAGATGCTTCAGAGGGAATGAACAGAACAGGGCAATTATCAAGTGATCCATCCCGTTTTCTAATCCCAGCATCTGGCAGTCAGAGGGTTAGGGATACCCAAAGCACAGGATTGCATCCCTGACTATCTTGGCTAATAGCCATTGATGGACCTATCCATGAATTTATCAAATTCTTTTTTTAGTCCAGTTATAGCTTTCACAACATCCCTCGGCAACGAGTTCCATAGTGTGACTGCGTGTTTTGTGAAGTACTTCCTTTTGTTTGTTTTAAGCCTGCTGCCTATTAATTTAATTGGGTGACCCCCTGGTTCTTGTGTTATGTGAAGGGGTAACTAGCACTTCCTTATTCACTTTCTCCACAAAATTATGTAAGCGGGGGAATAGTCCCGCTATTGTGGGGAACTTTCCTGGCTTCTGCACTACCCCGATGAAGTGGGCTAGCGAAAGGATCTGAGTCCTCATTCCCACTTCCTTTACCCAGTGGCCTCCCTGCCCTGGAGGACTCCCCTTCCACTCTCCTGTCTGGCAGAGTCCTCGTAACCCCAACAAGGCTGGGCCCAGGATTCCTGGGGGGCTCAACCCCCAACCCTGCTGTGGTCACCTAGGACAGGGGCTAGGGTGTCCCCACTCCTGGGTACTCTCTCTGCACTGGGCACTTCTCTGACCCACTGACCATTACATACAAGTTAAAGCAAATGCAAGTTATTTAATCAACAATTAATTTTAAAAAGAATAAGGAAAAATGGGAAAGGTTAAAGGAAACACATCAACCCGCTCTGTGGCAGGGAACATCACAAACAGTGTCTCTGGAATGTCAGGGCAGTTCACTGTCTGTTCCTTGTAAGTCCCAGGCCTTCTTCTCAGGCCCCGGCTATGCTGCAGGGATGCTGCGGGTTGGACACTTGCTCTGGTGGTGGCCACATGCTCTCAAGCTCTAAGTGGTAGGACCCTCCTTCCCAGTGTCGCCCCGCCCTGTCGGGGTTACGATCCAAGCCTGGCCTGCAGAGCCCCTTGGCTGAGGCGTCTCCCTGTGCTGGGCCCACTGCCCAGGGTCCCCCTCGGTCTCCCCAGCTGCTCACCGCACCCAGCTCTGGACTGCTCCAGCCCCAGCTGCACCACTCTGTCTCAGCACTGCTGGTCTGCCTCCAGTTCCCTGGGCTGCTTCTCTGGCCCCTCTGCCTCTTGTTGCTGCAGCTCCACTCCCAGGACAGGTCTGCTCTGCAGGCTGCTTCTGTGACTCTGCTCCCAGCACTGACCTGCTTCCTGGGCTGTTTTTCTGGCCCCTCTGGCTCTGGTTGCTGCAGCTCACCTCCCACGGCAAGTCTGCTGTCTTTCGGCTGTGCCTCTGGCTTTGGGGCTGCAGCTCTGCTCCCAGCACAGGGTCTGCTCTCTCTGGGCTGCTTTTCTGGTCCCTCTGGATCTGGCACAGCTCTGGTCCCCAGCTTAGCTTGGGCCCCTGCTTTCTCCTTAGCTCAGCCCCACTCTGTCTGACCCAGGCAATTCCAGCTCACACGGAGGACGGGACCTCCCTGGCCTCCTAACTCCCTGATTAGCCTGCTCACCCTGTCATCCAGGCTGACCTGTAGTATTGGCCTCTCCCCATTGTTCCTGGGGGCTGTCAGTCTCAGGGTCCTGATTCCCCATCGACCCTTCCCCCCTTTTTAGTACTGGGAGCTAGAAAACCAAAACACCCCCACTGAATGTTAGTAAGGGGGCAACAGTCCCCTTACACATTCATGATTGTATAGACTTCTGTCATATACCCACCCTCCCCGCTCATCTCTTTTCAAACTAAATAGGCCCAGTCTTTTTAAACTCTTTCGCATGGAAGCTGTTCCATACCCTTAATCATTTTTGTTGCCCTTCGCTGTACCTTTTCATTTCTAATATATCTCTTTTGAGATGGGGTGACAAGAACTATATGCAATATTCAAGGTGTGGCACCCACCTTGTAGTAGCTCTATCTAGTTTGTATTTCTCTAGTTTGTTTATGAGAAGGTCATGCGAGACAGTATCAAAAGTCTTACTAAAGTCAATATATACCACACCTACCACTTCCCCCCATCCACAAGGCTTGTTACCCTGTCAAAGAAAGCTATCAGGTTGATCTGACATGATTTGTTCTTGACAAATCCATGCTGACTGTTATTTATCACTTTATTATCTTCTAAGTGTTTGCAAATTGATTGCTTAATTATTTGCTCCATTATCTTTCCAGGTACAGAAGCTAAGCTGACTGGTCTGTAATTCCCCAGGTTGTCCTTATTGCCCTTTTTATAGATAGGCACTATATTTGCCCTTTCCCAGTCTTCTGGAATGTCTCCTGTCTTCCATGACTTTTCAAAGATAATTGCTAATGGCTCAGATATCTCCTCAGTCAGCTCCTTGAGTATTCTAAGATTCATTTCATCAGGCCCTGGTGATCTGAAGACATCTAACTTATCTAAGTAATTTTTGACTTGTTCTTTTCCTATTTTAGACTCTGATCCTACCTCATTTTCACTGGCATTCACTATGCTGGATGTCCAATCACCACCAACCTTCTCGGTGAAGCACAAAGCAAAAAAGTCATTAAGCAGCTCTGCCATTTCCACATTTTCTGTTATTGTCTTCCCCCCCTCACTGAGTATGGTTTCTTTAAAAAGTTTCCATGCAGCTTGTAGGCACTTCAGTCTTGTGACTATTCTTTTTAATTTCTATTTAACTAGCTTCCCCATTTTTTGTGTAGTTCCCCTTACTGAAGTTTAATGCTACTGTGGTGGGCTTCTTTGGTATTTTCCCCTCCCATAGAGAGGTTAAATTTAATTATATTATGGTCACTATTACCAAGCGGTTTAACTATATTCACCTCTCTTGGACCAGATCCTGTGCTCCACTTACGACTAAATCAAGACTAAATCACTTGCCTCTCCTCTTGTGGGTTCCAGGACTAGCTGCTCCAAGAAGCAGTCATTAATGATGTCTAATAACCTTATTTGTACATCCTGTCCTGAGGTGACATGTACCCAGTCAATAAGGGGATAGTTGAACTCTTCTATTAATTATTATTATTGAGTTTTCTATTTTTATAGCCTCTCTAATCTCCCTGAGCATTTCACAATCACTGTCATCATCCTGGTCAGCAGTATATTCCTAGTGCTATACTTTTATTATTCAAGCGTGGACTTTCTATCTAGAGAGATTCTGGTACAATTTGCTCATTTAATATCAGGCACTCCAGTTCACCCATCTTAGTATTTAGACTTTTAGCATTTGTGTACGAGCACTTATTCAATGTGTCACTTTTTAGTTGTTTGCCTTCCTGTGAGGTAATTGAATGGGACACTTTTTCCTTTGACTGTTTCTCTTCAGTTCCTACCTGTGCTTTATCAACTTCTATATCCTAGTAAAGAGGAGAGGATAGAGAATCCTGGTTAATAGCTCCTCCTCCCCTATGCAATGTCTCTGTGCAAACCACATGCGCCTCTGTGCCATTCTGCTTTCCCCCAGCCCTTAGTTTAAAAACTCCTCTCTGACCTTTTTAATGAGCTAAGGGCAGACCTTCTATGCAGTAACTCTGTGACTGGCCTCTCCCCATGAAACCTACAGGGTCCCAACCAGGCAGTGTTTGCAATGAAACCTACCTGCTGTCTTTTTGGTTTGCTGCACTCCCCCTTTCGCACCCTGCACACCAGCCAGCTTTGGGTTTGTGCTTTTTTCATCTCTTCTGCACCAAAGAGATGGGACCTGCCTTACTGGAAGTGGGCAGTTTAGCCAGGATGAGGAAGGCATCCCCCAGCAATTGTGAAAAACGCTACGAACTCTTCGTTTCCACCCAGACAGTCACTAGATACATGCAGAGGACGGGACCTCCATTTAAGGGCTCATCCAAAGTTGCAGAAGTTCTATACGTTTTGTTGAAAGGTTTTGTTCATGCTTTTTCAAACATGGCCGTGCCCTGCCCCTGGACAGTAAGTGTATAAATTAGGCTCAATAGGATTAGCTACAATTTAAACAGAAGTAAGAATAAAGGCTGGAATTTACACATACTGACATACAGTACAGTTTAGCCAAGAGCAGAAAAAAATTCTGCAAGAGTTCAATAGAACCCAAAAGTAAATTCAACCATATTTGCAGCTGCTTTGCATTTTCTTTCTGCAAATATTTGAGCACTTGAGCTTTACTCGTGCAAATACTAGTGAAAAAAATAATTCTATGCTTAAGTAAATCAGTGACTTTCGAAAAGCATGTTCTATTCTAATATTAATTCATAATTCAACTGTGTTGTTGAATAACATGTAGCCAAATGGAAAACACACCATGTGACTTATGTAACTATCCAAGAGCACAAAATTAAAATATTCAATATTTTCCCATTGTTAGTGGAGTAAATACATTCGAGAATTTCCTGAACTGCTTGTGAGTATTTCACAGACAGAAAAGGATATTTGAAAGCCCATCTGCAAAGTGGCTTTAACAGTATTGCCAGCTCTGGTGATTTTGTATCATGAGTCTTCTGATATCTGTATTTTTCTTAAAGCCCTAGCTCTTGGAGTCATGTGACTATGAGAATTTTAGCTTTCTTTCTTTTTTTTTTAAATGAGGAAGTTTCTAGCATTCATTGTTGTGGAGAAAGGATTCATGTTTTCAAGCCTAACACTAAAATAAAAATGCAAATAAAAAGACCCAAAAATGTATTATTTTTAAAATCCTGAGATTTTTAGAAAAAAAAAAACCCCCCACACACGACAATTCCATGATTCTGGGGGCCTGATTCGATTTTTTAATGCTTGGAGCCGGCGGTACTGCTTAGACTTAGTTCACAATTTCAGTGTTATCTTCTGAGGCAACTATGAGGACTAAATTTTTTTTTTTAAATGAAAGCTCATATTCTAGCGCATGGCCGTTTGGCAAAAGATAAGTGCCATAGCATCACAGAATACACAGGGCCCTGCTTCGGGCGCACTGATCAGGGGCCCTTCAAAACAGTAGCTGAGACAGTCATCAGCCCTTATCTAGTTAAGGTGAACCCGCAATCATTAGGTTTTGAATATTCTCCACATTTTGGCACAAAACCCAACACGATAGCATTGACTAAATGTTGTATTAGAACATCTGTCTAAGAACTAAGGCTCCCCAGACTTGCTTTCAGGGAGAAGGAGATGGGTGATCTGTCCAAGTAATTCATTTTTAAATGTTAGCTGAATAAGAGCAGCCTAACATGGGAATTTCAGACACAGTTAAGTGAGGGATATAAATAAGACAGTTTTGAAGTCTAAAATAAATTTGAGGGTTACTTTAGATTAAACCAAGCACTTGACAATCTCCAGTTAGGTGTCTCCAGGAGTAATTTTAGAAGTGTCTGATGGGGCAGAATTGGTATGAGTTATTTGTGGGATAGTAGAGAAGAGGCCAAGGAGAAATCATAGGCGCAAGTCAGACTATAAGTTCAAATGCACCAGCCAACTTTTAACTTACACACCCTACTTTTGCCAGAAATGTTGCATTTGGAGTGGAGGAGAGGAGTAGCTTCCTTGCTAGTCCAAGTCAAACCTATTTTTCAACTAGATCTGGCTCTGCACACTTCCCTTACATAACATTTGCACAACGCAAGGTGGATAATGTTGGGGGGCTGCAGGCTTTATAGGGCATAATTCATGGAAATAGGTTGTCTGGAGAAGCTTTGGATTAAATTGTGAGACAGCTGTGCATCTGCAGAAAGATGAGGCTACAGATTTTTGGGAAGCATTCTAAGTTTTCATTCGATGAATAAGCATGACTCACTTGTCTGTTCCTTTCACAGCCTTGTTTACTTTTGTTTCTCTTTATCCTTCAAGAATGCATGTGAGGTCTGGGATATCACGCAGAGCTGAGAAAGTAGTGCAACATTACAATGGAAACAATCTTGACATTTTTAAAATTTTTTTTGCATATAATCCATAATTCTTCATTGTGTGTGATGGTTGAAGAACCCTTGTATATAAATAAAGAGAGCATAATGCATTGAGCAGATCTTTATTGGAACCCACTATGAAACTTCTTTATATCAAATTGACTTTTGCAGGCATTTTTCCTGGAATAGCATCCTCCAGATAAATCTAATCCATTAACTTCTTTACCTGTTCAAATAGTCTTGTGTTACATAAATTAGCTATTTAAATTGAACTGCTGCTGCCAATCACTTCATATTTTAAGCAAACAGCAGAAGTACAGTTCCTTAAAAGTTCTCTGTAAATCAAAAGTGTTGGAATGATTTTTTAACTAATACTTTTTATACTAAACTCAATGTCAGTCTGAAATCATGACACTTTATTTACTCAATTGATTTTCAGATGCTTTTTCAGTCCTAAAAAGTATCTGCACTTTCAACCTAATCATTTTATAGACATGTTACTAGCATTTTCTGGGGGTTTTTTTGTTTGTTTGTTTTTTTAATTGTGTACAGTATAAACAGATTCTGGTATCTTGCAGTCAGTGAGCCCACTTTGAATATAATCCTGATTTAATGAGCTATGTTTGTAAACTGGGTGAAACCAGATAAGACCCTGACTATGACTTTTTCCAATCAACAGGGAACTGCCTGGTTTGAGGCTAAGCTTCATATGCTTTTAAAATATACTGCAAAAAAACACTGCTTATTGGTCTATCAGATATCATTCCGTTAGAGATAAAGGCCTGGTGGTTCCTGCAGACTTTATTCAGACAAAACTCATTGACTTCAGAGAGTCTGGCATAAATTAAGACTGCAGGATCAAGAGCAGTGACTTACATCAATCATTTGGCAAAAATAGGATGGGTAAGTTAAAAGCTGGTTGTTTCACTTGAACTTACACTACACTTCATTTAAACTTTCCTTTCCCAAATGTCATGGTATTAATATTCAATGGGTAGATAAGCCTGCTCGGAGCTGCCACATCACATTTGAACTTAGATCTGGATCCTAGATTTTGAGTTGAACCTAACTCTAATAAAGTACAAGCATCAATCGTGTTCAGAGAATTTGGTTGAAATCAATCTAATATGCAATGATACGAGTACCACCTATTTATCTCTGTCCAAAAGGGTGGAAAAGAAATTCTAGGTATAACTATATTATATTGGCAATTCTAGATTATAACTATATTAACAGAATATAAAAACAAAACAAAACACGCCCACAATGCCTACACAGCACCACAAAGTTGCAGTAGGGTGTTCATACTTTGTATGAACAGTGATATTTTTTAATTTTAAAAAATACTCTCAAGATTTGCAATGGATAGGCTTAGTTATATTTTAAAATGATGCCTCGTAGTTCTGAGAAGCACTGTACCCCTCACCCCAAACTTCTGTTGATTGTAGCCCTGACTAAGCAAAGCATTTAAGCACACGAGCAGTCTCCTAGAAGGGAATGGGACTACTCAAGCACTATGCAAAGGCCACAACCAGGGCTTTTGACTCCTGAGGGTGCTCAGTATTTATAGGATCAGGTCCCCACTGAATAACCCTGTCATTGGCAACATGAAGCATAAAACTTACTTTTCCTACACTGGCTCTGAACCAAAACTCACTAAATGAGACTATACTGCAAGCCTGCTGCACCAGACAGTTCAGAGGGGAACTCCAAAGCAGTGCCTTGGCTTCAGGGGTTTCCACACATACATTTCCTAACTCAGTCCTGGCATAGAATCTCAGGGTTGGAAGGGACCTCAGGAGGTCATCTAGTCCAACCCCCTGCTCAAAGCAGGGCCAATCCCCAATTTTTGCCCCAGATCCCTAAATGGCCCCCTCAAGGATTAAACTCATAAGCCTGGGTTTAGCAGGCCAATGCTCAAACCACTGAGCTATCCCTCCCCCACATATGTTACATCACCACAAGTTCATGCTGGTTTTGAATCAGAACGGTTTAGGAGGGAGGCCATTAAATGAATTAGCCCTAATTACTTCTCAATACAACATGGGCAAGAGCAAGAGGATTATTGTTCTTCCCATTTTAAAGAGGGGCAAAGAGAAGAAAAACAAAAAGTTAATTATATGGCTTGGCCAAGTGAGTCAGTGCTGAGAACAGAACCCTGAAGTCAACTCCCATTCTGTCTGCACTAACCATTCGCCAACACTACTTCTCATATCATTTATTGCCAATGCATGTTAACAGCAACATGAGTGCTCTTCAAGCCACACGGCTGAATGACAGCTTATATATTTGCTCTTGGGACTTCTTGCAATTGCAAGTGGATTACTGATCATTAAATTAAGGATGCCATCTATTCAGATGTATTTAGAAAAATAGGTGCATGCAGTAGAAACAGGCTCATTAAAATTAGTAGGTCTTTATTACCCCTAAGGTTTTCCCAAAACTTGTTTCTTCTATAAAAGTATATTGGCCAGCTTCCCAGTAGCTGAGTATCTAGCCCAATGTTTCTAAGAATCCAGTGGATACATTACTTTAAATTAAAAGTTTTAACCCCCCCCCCCCAAGACCTTATAATTGCATCAGTTATCTCCAAAAGACCCCACTGCACTTCAAAGACTGTTCTTTTTTTAAGAGCCTTCAACATATTATGTTTTGTCAGTCAAATCTCTATGTTATGTTTTAAATCATGCAGAAAATTGCAGCCTCATGAAAATAGGAAAACAGTGGGATCTAAATTAAAGTTAAAACATATCATGACCTCGTTAGCATTCAATGGATTTTTTTTAAGCCACTAGCCATCTCTGTATTGCACATTTGGGAAGTTTCAGGCATCAGAAGAGACCTTTTTCCACAGGGGCTGGGCCCGGAAAATGGTCTGTTATTTCTTTGCTTTACGTTTGACTTGCCTGGAGTTGAAAAACAAAAATGGGTTCATGGTTGATCTTGCCCTACCCAGCCTCTTCATTCTCACAACAGTCAACCATTACAGAATGCGGGAGAGAAAGTTAGTGGCTAGCTCTCAATCTTTCATTTTGTGCTTTGATAAAGTTATTACATTTATAAAAATATATACGCTTCATACCTGCCATTGAAAATTCACAGTGACCTGAAACCACCCCAGATTTTGACTAGGAACCTAACACAAACAGTAAAGGCTTTTAGGAGAGCCAGACAGCTACCCTAGGCTCAGATAAACTGGAGAACATGTGGTACAGAACTGAACAAAGCCTGCATGGGAAAGAAAACAACACCCATAGGCCCCATCCTAACTCAACTGGGACTGCTCTGGTGTTTAAAGTTAAGCAGGTGCATGAATGTTTGCAGGATCAAGGCAAGAAGAGCCCCTCCTCATCTACTGCTGATAACTTTGAATTAGGCTGAAGCTTTTCTGATTTACGATGCAAATACAACTCAGAGAGAGCTGCAGACTGTTCTAGTACCTTAAAGCTGGCATCATTACACCCAAGGAAACTCCCAGAATTCTTGCTCTAAAAGGACTACAGCTCCCAGCATGCCACAGAGAGAGCTTGCTATTAACCTCTTAAACTTGTTCACAGCAATAATATTTGGGACAATTAACTAGTGTTTGGAGTAATTGTATAAACTCATTCAGTGTGACGAACGTCTGTAGGGGAAACCAACAACAACAACAAAAATCCAGTTTTTCTCTTTGGCCCCAGTATGACAGCTGAACCAATTTAAGAAAGCAGAAGGGTGGTGAGGGGAGGTAGTAGCCGTTGTCATTCTTAAACACACATTTCTATTTCAGCACAAGGGCTGGCAATGGCTTTGCCAGGAAACTCATAGAAAAGACCAACTCCGTGTTTATGAAGAAACACCACTGGCAAAACAAAACTCCTTTTTAAAAAATACGGGTAGCTGGCTTCTGGCGTGAGTTAAGGAAAGACGATCGTGTGGTTAAGGCACTGCAGTAGGCTGTAGGAGAGTGGTTTTCAACTCCTGGCTCTGCTGCAGACTTTGTGTGTCTATGGGCAAGTCACTTAACCTCTCTGGCCTGAATCCTCAAAGGCAGGTGAAGCACCTAATTCCCATTGAAATCAATGGTCATTAGATCTCTGGGGATCTGGGCCTGTCTTGGTTCCTGTCCGGAAAAGGAAGATGATCATTCCCCATCTCACTGCAATGATGTGAAAATAAATCCATTAAGGTATGTGAGGTATTGAGTTACTATGGTGATGGGGGCCATATAAATACCTAACAGCATGTCTTGGGAAAAAATGCACTATGTTATTTTCAGCATGTCATATTAACCTGCAGTGTAACTCCAGGCCCTGTCCTATCTCTAAGGCACTAATCAGATCTTGGTAATATTCCTGGACAGGAGAATAAGCAGCACACAATGTGAGCTTTCGTATACTTTCCCACCACTGTTGGCATAGCTTAGACTTGCCTCCAGGTAAAAAAAATATTTTTTTACATTTTACTGAACAAATATGTGTTTAACTTAGGAGGAAAAGATTCTCACAGATTCAAACTTCTTTTTCTGAAATTAAAAAAAACACATTTGGGGAAAAAATGGTTGTGATGCTCATATACCTGGAATTCCACTATGTTCATCAATCCCTACAATACATGTCTTTAGCAAACTTAACGTAATGAAAATGAGGTCATGTGTGTATCAAGGCCCCTGTATCACTCATGCAAGAGATCTAAACAATTAAAATATGTTAACGATACACAATACAATTTTCATAATATTGGTTTTAAAATGCTGTGCTTTATTGAGAGGAAATATTCCTCAAAGCAAACAGAAATTGATACTATATTCTTCTATCCAACCATCTGTTTCTTTGGTGTACTACGAAAGCCCCCTATGATGTTTCCTAAATATCTGATTCTCTTTATGTTTCGTAAGAGACAGTTCAGCAACTCTGAAGATGAACAGAGGAGCAATAGACTGACTTGCATACATACAGCCTAAGTGTTTGCACTAAGGAAAACAATAACATTATGTATGAATAATATAGAATGCATACTGCCCTGGAGGATCATTCCTCCATCCTCCAAGTCCTTCCGCTTGAGACAGCATTCAACCATTTGCTGCAAAGTGAAGTGCTGCAATTTATGGCAATTGTGTCGGCAAACCAGATTCATCACATTGCACATGCGTGAACGGTCCTCCTGCTGTGATCAGTTTTCATGTGCCCAAGGCTGCTGACTCCCTATCTTCTGCTGCTGGTGTCTCTGTAAGCTTCTTGATTGATGAGACAAGGGACACTCTGGATCTTTACATGCTAAGATGAGAATCAGTCTCAATCTCTCCTGCCGCTTCTCACCACCAATCGCAGAAGACCAATGAATACTCTTCACTCCTCCATTGCATCAAAATGCTGCAAGGGGCACTGAAGAAAAATAAAGCAGTAGAGAATATGAACCTGTAATGCTGTAGATTATAACCCTGAGATACTCTATGAGCAACCCCGAGAGACTGCAGCAAATGAGGAAAGTAATGCAGTCCTTAAAATAAGGACAATACAAGTCCATTAAAGGCAGACTAGGTGGAGATAGAAAACTTGCATGCGGGTGCCTATGTCAGTCCAAGAATCATTCTTTGGTGTGCAGTGAATTCCTTGTAATGCTGCCAAGGTCAGACAGAGCAAGGTTGATCTGCTAAGGACCAGTTAGAGCCACACATCTTAAAGGGAATAACCATAAGTTACACAAAAATTCAAACTTCCTATACAGTGGCACGGTGCTTCCACAGGTGGCACCCGACCCCTGCCACCCCGGGCAGCAAGGCCAAGGCCAAAGCCTGAGCCCCATTGCCCCAGGCAGAGGGCCTGTAACCCGAGCCTCGCTGCCCAGGGTTAAAGCCCTTGGGCTTCGGCCCTGGGTCCCAGCAAGTCTAATGCCAGCCCTGGAAACCCCCATTAAAATGGGGTCAAAACCCACTGTGGGTTGGGACCCCAAAGTTTGAGAACCACTGGGCTAATTCGTCATCCTTGTTCCATCTTCTTTATCCTAACTGGACATACACCAACATCTTGTACAATTGACACAGCTAACAAAGTCTATTTATATATATATATATATATATAAAAACAAAAGCATCACAAAAATCTAAGATCCAGAAGGGTACCTTCTCTTCTAATTTACAGAGTGTAACCCCATTCAACCCTGGGCTCAGAGAGGCCCACAGAGCACAAATAGCGAGAGAGCAGCGTCCACAGGCTTCAAAAGAACTGTAATTATTTTGATTTTTAATAACAGGCTTGTCAGTCTAGCAGAAAAAAGTATAATATGATCCAGTGATTGGAAACTGAAGCTAGACAAATTTGTATTGGAAATAAGATGTACATTTTGAAGAGTGAGGATAATTAACTATTGGAACAATTTACCAAGTGTTGGGGTGGATTCTCCATCACTGACAATTTTTAAATCAGGATCAGATATTTTTCTAAAAGATCTGCTCTAGGAATTATTTTGGGGATAGTCTATGGTCTGTGTAATACAGGAGGTCAGACTAGATGATCACAGTGGTCCCTTCTGACCTTGGAATTTATTAATCTGATAGTAGGAAGAAAACTCACCTATTTTAATACTAAACAGTAGAGCTCAAATATCATACTAAAAACATGAACTTCAAGAGCCAGTTTCTGGCTTGCCCTTCTGTGTACATGAGAAAAGAAGTGCCCAAGAGGGGGCCGGAAGGTTGCAAGGGTTGCATCTCTAGTCTGGCTCCCCACAACACATGAAAGGTGAAGTTGTAAGAGGTATGTTGCAAATCTTTCACACCCTGAGCTTTGAAGGAGCAGTTTTGGGCAGGTCGTAGTGGCCTTGGATGCTTTCATATGGACACTGCCTTCCTCTATGCATATTGCTCCTACTCTTGGTAGGAACAGTTTGCACAAGTAACTGTGTGAAGGTATACAGGGCAATATTTATTGGTAATACCAAAGCCATAATATTTCAAGTGCAGCATTTGTTTTCACCTATGCAGGGTAAAGCTCAGAATTTGATATCCAAGGTTTTCTCCTTCTATCAGAGAAGAAATTAAAAAGATTAGGACTATACTGTTTAGGAAGTAAGGCCCAGATCCTCAAAAGTACTTCGGCACCTAACTCCTATTAAAATCAATGAGAGACAGACAGACTTAAATACCTTTGAGGATGTGGGCCAAGGTGGCAAATAAGAGGGGGCATGATAGGGGACTAGAAGAATAGTGTAAAGAAAGTCACTTGAGATTAACCTCTTTCATAATGCTAGACCCAAGGGCAGTGCTTTTTTTGTGTCAAGGCTTGTCAGGGCTGAGCCCTGACACCTCTAAGCTTGGTAGTTCATAGCCCCGACACCTCTGGGCTTGCCGCATCGGTTACACGTCACTCAGCTGCCTGAGGAACTTCCCAAGCCCCACCACCTAATTGCTTGAGCCCTGGCACCACTTTCATTACAAATTAAGTACTGCCCAAGGGACCCCACTGAAGTGGAAAGACAACAAATGTAAAGCTAATGAAGGATTTAAAAAAAAAAAAAAAACACATGCAATTAACCCTGATGAATTCTTTGAGACTAAGAGCCTGGCAGCAATCACAAAAAGGAATGAACATTTACCTGCCTGAGCCAAAGCCCAGTGAAGTCCATGGAAAGACTCCCTTTGGCCTTAATGGGGTTTGCATCTGGCCCTATATGAACAATATCCAGAATTATATCAGATGAGATTCAAATGTATAAGGGATATAAACTCTCCTGCATCAAGGCTCAAGGCAGTCACACTAAGTGCACAGAATTGGGAATGTGCTTCCCCTATGGGAAAGTTCCTGCCTAACTGGAGTTTCTTGAATCCTTTAAACATTTAGGGTGAAATCCTAGTTCCAGTTAAACCAGTGGAAGTTTTGCCATTGGCTTCAATGGACCCAGGACTGCACCCTTCTACTTGTCACTGTTGGTAACAATATATTGGACTAGGAGGACCATTGCTCTGACCCAGCATGGTAATTCCCATGTTCTTTCAATACACTAGCGAGAACCCCAGACAAATGCAACACAAGATTCCATTTTGTTTATTTCGTGATGATGTTTCATTTGTATTACCATGGTGCTTAGGAGCCCTAGTCATGGATCAGTACCCATTGTGCTAGGGTCTAAGATTTGAAGATACTTTCATGCTATCATCTAATTTCTACATAATCATGGATAGAGATGGCCAGACTCTGCCTTGACATATATCCCATGCAAAGGTGTAAGATGGGAGATGCCCCAAATTTTACAAAAAAAAATAAGAATATTGGGGTATAATCTGACTGTAATCTGGAAAACTAACTTTGGTGAGGGTCACTGTGGGCAAAATTTGGCCCCATATAGGCCACTCCTTGGCCTTTTGGGGAAAGTCAAGCATAGACACCAACTCTGTGGGTGCTCCGGGGCTGGAGCATCCATAGGTTTAAAAAAATGTGGGTGCTGAGCTCCCACCAACTGCCCCACTATCAACTCTCCTGCTCTACCCCACCCCAATGTTTCCCGCCCGCCGGCAGGCCCCGCAGGTCATCGCCTCTCCCTCCCTCCCTCCCTGCACCTCCTGCTTGCTGTAATCAGCTGGAGGCAGGAAGGGAGGGGAAGGAGCAGGAACATGGCATGCCTCGAGGAGGGAGCAGAAGGAGCGAGGGTCGGGGGGTAGCGAGAACAGTAAGGGCATGGGGCCTTGGGGGAAGGGTGGAGTCGGGAGGGGCCTGGGGCAGAGCCAGGTTTCAAATACCTCCTGGCACCTTGGAAAGTTGGCACCTGTGAAGTCAAGTGCCATTGAGAAGCAAAGTCAGGAAAGTAACAGAAATACTTCTCTGATGGGTTGTATTTGCTGAGGAACAACCTATCCTAAATTCTCAGTTACTGAGGGACAATCTACACTCATTGCTATATTTGCTTTCCACAAGCTACTCTTAATATAACCCTTTATGGGGGGATGTACCCAAATATTTGGATGCTAATATCTAAACTATAGCATTACGTTTATTAACCTAAATTTAGGATGTTGCAGATTATGTACCATGACTTGAACCAAATTTTGTCCTTTTGGCTAATTTAAGCATTATACCAGATGTACAAATGTTCTTTCCTTAACCTGTGTATTAGATAACAAACAGATTTAAATTTTTTTTATTAAAAGCTAATGTTAATTACCTGACATAGCCCATCCTTCACAAAGATGGACTTGGTGATCTATTAATGTTGAACCTCTTAATTACATTTTAGCCATGACCTAATTAACATTCTAATATGGGAAGAACACTTTACTTCTGGTGCTTATCCAGCCTTCAATACACAGCTCTCTTGGTTAGAAACAAGATATTTGGCTTGAACCAGATACTTAAAGCAGTGCAACCCCCAGATGTGGAAGCAGCTCTACTAGTATAAACATGCTTGTCGCAGTATATCTTATTCACTTCCAGGAAGGGGAATAAATTATCCCAGGATAAGGCACCTTTATACCAATATAACTACATCCACACTATGGGTTGTACCAGTACAACTATGTGTTTTTACAAAAGAATATCAAACCCTAACCAAAACACTTATATCAGTACAAAAAGCTGTGTTCAGAGCAGGCCTGTTGTAGTTCTAAGCTTCTTATCTGATTGGTACCTAAAATGTATGTGAAACTCGTGGAGGATATTTGTGGCACCTTAGAGACTAATCAATTTATTTGAGCATAAACTTTCATGAGCTCACATAAGCTTATGCTCAAATAAATTGGTTAGTCTCTAAGGTGCCACAAGTACTCCTTTTCTTTTTGCGAATACAGACTAACACGGCTGCTACTCTGAAACCTGTCATGGAGGATAGTAGGGAAGCGGACCATGAGCCTGTTTGTAAGTGTACTTACAGGGCCTTTCCAAAATACACTTGAAAGTAATGTTTTACCAATAATTCCATGGCTTGTCTTTGTTTTTATCATCAGGCAGTAGAATACCTTCCCAATGCAGCAGCTTAAACACATGCCAAAACCAGCTCTCAGCTATTGCACTGGTGGAACCAAGAGCAGAATATGGCTGGTCCTGAGTAAAAGTACTCATGGAAATAAAATTTGTTTCCTTTCAATGTGTAAGCCAGTCCAAAAAAAAAAAAAAAAAAACTTGCCCCAGAAACGTAAGCACTTTACCAAAAAGTCAACTTACCAAATGTATCGTCAACTTCTTTACAGACCTTTCATGTGAGTAAAGGGAGTTTGGAGTTTGCTAGCATGAGTAAAAAGATTCAGAGTATTAATCAGTACACAGCACATATTTACTCTCTGCTGTAAACAACTCCTTCCAAAATTAAAATTCTTCTAGGCAAGTAGTTCAATTACCCTAAACATTGAGGCCATTAATCTTTGCTTTAAAGAGCTCTGCATGTGGCTTGAGACACTGTTTTCATTCAGAACTTGTTTACATCGCCAAATATACTTCAGGATGTCTGTTTACAAATAACATGAGCACATCTCAGTCACGCCTCTTAACCTAGTGACTGGAGTGAATCTGCGGAGAGTGCAGTGTCCAGGATTGGTTCTTTGGACTCTGATCTGTCTCCACGTGACCTGACCGGGCAATGTCCTGGTTTGGTTGATAATCTGGGGTTTGATCACTTCCTACCACAGAAAAACCCAGAGGGAAGGAAGAGCGGCTAGAAAGCTCAGTGAGGTTCACCTCACCAGATTTCTTGGTTCTACTTCCCTTAGGTGGGAGAGGTTTTGAGGCTGGCAGAGCTGCCAGCTACTTCCCTAGCCCAGAGAAAGGAGTCAACCATGTGGAAGTGTCTGGATGGTACTCTACTGGCCCACTCCCAGCCCAGCTGAATGGTCCAGGAGTCTTACTGCCTTGTCAGACTGCTCCCAGGGCTGTACAGCAGGACCTTCAAGGGAGAGTCCCCAGCAGTTAGAATGCTAGGGCAATATTAACACCATGGAGGCATTGGCACAAGTATCTTCTGGGATGAGTCAGCCAAGGAGCATGCTGTGGAAAGAAGCTGGTCCTCAGCTCCACCTCAGCCCACAAATCCCATGGCTTCTGAATACTGTGGTGCCCCGGGGAGGGATGTAGATGGGGGAACAGGAAGCAAGGAAGGGTGGTACAAAATCCCAGAATGGTGGACGCTCACGCACACACACACACTCACTCCGTCCTGCAGAGTGAATGGCCTGGCCTTTGGTTATGGGGCTTTTGTTGTAAGCATAAAGTTGCCACACATTGGTTTGAGATAAGTGCATTCATTCACAACAAACTTTAGCCCCAGCAACAATACTGGGAGATTGTGTTGACAGGAGCGTGGTTTGAATAAAATAACTGGGATAAGCAGAAAGAGAAAGCTCCTTGGATTTTTGTTTTGCTCTTTAAGCCAAAAACATCCTGTACCTATGAACACATGAATTATTATCATTTATATTGCAGTAGAGTTCCCAGCCATATTCCCTCTTGCAGATCCTTGGGTAGATTCCATCCCTTGTTAAAGGGGCACTTTCCAAGACCAGCAATGAAAATAATATAGAATATAACATATGCCTAATTTTCTCCCTCACAGCCCTGAATAAAGAGAAAAGGTAGAACCATTTTCAAATAATGTCTTTACGGCACGTGAATAATCATCACTTGTTCACCACTTACACCAAAAATATAAAATGTGTGCAGTGTTCTTGTAGCCCTACTGGTCCCAGAATATTAGAGCGTCAAGGTGGGTGAGATGATCTCTTTTACTGGACAAACTTCTGCTGGAGAGAGACAGACAAGCTTCAGGTCCTGGAAGAAAAGCTCTGTGTAGCTTGCAAGCTAGCCTGTCTCACCAAGTTTGTCCAATAAAAGATATTACCTCACCCACCCTGTGTCTCAGACATATAAATGAAATATACATTGTTCTGTAAATCCTAGTTATAACGAAAGATTAGCTAATTCCAAATCTCTGTTTAACATCTACCGTGGACATAGATTTAATAATACAATCACAATCTATTTATGCTTTAATGCACTAGTTCTTCCTTTTACATTTTCCCAGCATGATAATGAGCTGCTGGTTGCCAATATACTGAAAATAGATTTTGTCATTGTTTTATAACCTAGCTTCCCCTTGCAGTTATAAACTAATAACCGTAGGGCAGGCAAAATCGAAAGAGAGACAGTGCTCTGTATTACACCCACAGGCCTCGTCTCAGCCAGAGTGGAGGAAAGGTGTATAGTAATTGTCAGCGACTGAAATATGCAAATCCCTGTATTCTGACTGGTCACTGCTCTCAGAACTCCCCCATCCGGATCATGTGGTGTTCTACACGGTTTCAGCTTTTCCTGTAGTTTAAATACAAACTCGCTCATCATTGCTCAAAATATGTAACTAGACTAATATTATTGATTTTATTAATATAACAACAACAACGAATTTGCTTCCTGTTTACTCAGCAATCACCATCCTGGGCTTGCAAACACCTCCTCACTCATCCCTGGAGTTTATTTAACCCAGGACACAGATATAGCTTTATCAACAGGAAGCAACCGCAAGCTATCGTCTAAATACACACACACACACACACACACACAAGCAGGGAATTCTCCTACACCTTCAGATCAGGTCTTTGACTGGCCGTATTTGCAAGCTAAATCCAGGCACAACAGCAAAGCGCTCCCCTCCCAGGAACGTCTTAACATTTTGCAAAATGAGTAACCCATGCGGAAATAAGACAGATTGAGGTAAATGTGTCGAAAAATAAATTGCTTTAATGAAACCTCACGTTAGTTCTGAGGAAAGACTACACAGGAAGCCAAAAGTTACAAGTTGTAAAAATGACTGACAAATCGAGATTGGATACATCATTGGTCTCAAGTAGAGCTAGTCAACATTTTATGCAGGAAAAGGGGGGTGGGTGAGAGAGGAAGAAAAATGACCTTTAAAAGTGATTTTCGTTCACGAAAAATAGTGCATATTGGCATGGTTTCATCATGAAAAAAAAATCGACTTTTTACTATTTTTAAACCTTATTAAAGTGTTTCATACACTGGAAACTGGGTTTTCAGCAAATTAACGTTTTATAACGATTTTGATCATGTTTTCGTTTTTTTAAAAAATCATGAAAATAAAAAGACAAGAGAGAGTCCGTTTCAGACACTTCCGAAGTAAACAACTTCTTTTTTTTTTTTGAAAGTGAAAATACGGTTTGATTATTCTACCAGCTCTAGTCTCGAGATCCGACCTTATTGCAGGGCCAGGCGCTGGACGCTACTTGGCATTCTTGTCCCTGTAACCAAGTGGCTTGCTTTCTTGTATTACCAATTGTCTAGGAGCCAGATCCCGTCTGTCCTGACAAAGGAAACCCTCCCCCCCACTGACCTTGCAAGGAGTTCTGCCTAAAGATTCAGACATTAAGTGGGATACATACATGTCCTCCTTGCTAGGGACACGGAGTTATCTGGGATTAGAATTATTCCGGACAGATCCATAACTAGCTGGCAGAGCCTTCAAACACAGACCGCAGTTTCTTCTCGCGAAACTAAGCGCCTGATCCTGCAATCCTGAGAGTTTTCCCACTAACTTTTTTTGGGGGGGGGGGAGGGGGGGGAGGCTAAGCCCTTCATGTTCATTTCTGTAGTCAGCTCTAAAGGTACAATGGGTGGACTAGGAAGCCACCAATAAGACTTTCGCCTGAATGAAGAGTATTGGACCAGAGACTTGCAAACTGAATCTAATCCTATCCTGCGCATATACCAGGACACCATGCATTGTACTATTTACCTGTCTGACACGACTGATCTCCCCCACCTTGTCTCTCACGTGACTGGGATGGAAGCCTCTTTATAATATGTATACAGTAATTTACGTTTGCAAAGTGCTCTGTAAATATTACAAATGTGCATCAGTGTAACTGTGTAAATGTAACATTATTACTCCAATGGGAAGAGTTTAATTTCGCTTACTACTAAATCACAAGAAATCAAACCAGGCACAGAAATAGAACCGATACATAAATAAGATCAGCTAACCCATTATTTTTTAATAAAAAGGGGGGGGGGAACGGAGATTAAAATACCTATTCAAGCCACAAACAGGACGTAGTAATGGTTTGCAAAATGATCAGCACATAGAGTTTTCTAATCCAGCGAGGGAAAGCTGCACAGATGTTTGAACGCCCCGCTTCCGCGCCTGGACAGCGGGCTGCTTCGGGACTTTCCCCCGCCGGCCCCTCGGAGCTCTGTGCCCGGACCCCGATCTCGCTGCTGTTCCCCGCGGGCAGCCCTGAAAGGCGCTACTCACTGCGGAGCTGTCAGTCACGCTGGGCGAGTCGAACCAGTGCACTTCGACCGCCTTCGCCTCTTCTCGTTCCCCCCGACGCCGCAGCCTAAGGACCCGGGCCGGTCCTGCTCCTTGTGAATGCTGTAGGGCTGGAAGCTGGGAGTGTGAGTCAGGGCCTGAGTTACTCAGAACAGGCGGCTCTGCTCTTTTTTCTTATCTTTTTTTTTTTCCTCCGCCTTCCTGGGGATTGCTTTTTACTGAGTTATTTAATTGGGTTACTAATTACTCACTTAATTGGGAGAGGCTGGCCAATAAAATTAAAATCAATCAATCTTTGCTGCAGGAGGTCAGCCACGGCAGCCATCCATAGCCCTGATCCCCTCCATCTGTGATGCCACCCAGAGAGGGAGACACATGGCCAAGGTGTTCACAAGCGCAGACAGCATCGCTCCCTGCAGCGCACTGGGGATCGCAGCCACCTGCCAGAAGCAGAATTGTAGCGATGATTGGCACGCTGCAAAGCCCTACACTCCGCCTCTGCCTCTTATCAGCCCGATTTAAATGATCCATGTTCTCAAGGCACCCATTTGGGACATGGATCCTGCAAGCCAGGCTCTGCATAACCTGATCGGCAGGCACCAGGCCACACTTGTAGTGCCAGACAGTCCGAAATAAATCAGCTAATTCAATCCACTAATAATCATGCAAACAATCCATTGAACGAAGTTGAGTCCCGCGCAGTCCGTGGGGCCGCTCTCGGTTTCAAGAGCAGCAGGCTCGGGCTCCTGACCTGTTTTGCTCTGTCCCCAGAATTAAATTAAAACCTAGGGTGAAATGAATATGACTCCCCCTTCCCTTCGTGCCCACTCTGGAAGGCAGCGAAAGGCCGGGTCCAGCAGCGGATGGTCTCTGCCTGTCTCACCACGCTCCAGCTGGGAATCAGACACTCAGACTGGCTGGCTGATTATTTTTCCCGTCAGCAATTTAGAGACCTTCCTTTGAACAGATCAGATGTCATCGGATTTTGACAACATGCTTCCCCCCCTTCAGGGAAGGATGCTTCAAAGTACAATGCGCAGAAAATTTCACACCGAAATAGTTCATATGTCTATACAGCACACCTTCAGAGAAGAAAATGACTGCCTGGCGCGCTAGGATGCCCTCATTTCCGTCTCGTCCAGGTGGGGAGGAAGGAATTAAGATGCTTTAAGAAGTCTTCAGAACAAATGTTCTCTTTGCTCTCTCTGCTAGACCAGCAGTTTGTTTCCTGCGGCGTTATTGTTTTTTTTAAAGAAGGGACAATTGCATGTTTCCGCAGCTACGCTATGATTTGATAACTCAATAGAAAAACCAGTACATTCTGTATTCAAACAGGCAGGATCTCACGCTATCCTGCTATTCATCTCAGCAGTTAACAAAACAGCCCCCGTAACATAGCCCTGGCACGGAATCATTGACTATATATATTACATGCAATAGGTGAAATATTAAGATTCTCGCAGCCCGTGACATTTACGAGTTGAGAGTGGAAAGGAACTGGGGGGAGCTATAATTCACTGAAATGACTTCAGCAGAGCCAACCGCTCTCTTCGAGCGCTATCACCGAAACACCTAATCAGTTTCCAAGCTTGCTTCGTCCTTTCCATATTCCACCCCGGTGGAATTAATAGCTGGCGGAGATATGGAAGGACGCGATGGGCAGCCAGGGTCGCCAGGCGGCGGAAACCGGTGTCGCTCCGTTGATTTCAGAGTAGTTAAACTGATGTACACCAGCTGAGAATGTAAGCAGAGGAGTCTGTAACTGACAGCTTCAAGAGTTGGAGGAGCAGAGGGCAGGTTGTGGGCACAGACCACCTGGATGGAGGCATCATGAAAAATCCCTAGCGCACAACCCTTCCCGCCCCCGCCGACACCTCTAATTCCCATAGCTCATCTTAATGGGGGGGGGGGGGGGGGAGATTCAGACAAGCCAAAATCGTTTACCAGCCCAAGAAACTATTCTCTTACAACGAGCGAACCTAGGACCCGTGGCGTTTCCATCCGCCCATTTACCTGAGACACCCTATTTCCTAAACATCATAATCAGCCCCAGACTCTTCTCTTTTAATGTGCGATTAAGGGTCAGCCTCTGGGGGGTTCCTATCTGGGGTTTCCTGAATATTTTTCTCTCTCCTTATTTTGAATAATCGCTTCTGTTGCCCGAAAAGGGCTCAGCCGACAGAGCAGCATCCGAATTTGTGAGCGCTCTGTGTAGATAGTACCACGAGGTGCGGATTGAACGCGGAAATATTCCAGTTAGCATTTCCGAAATTGTTAGACACAGACCGCAGAGAGGGCCGGTCTGCTTTCGACAGACTGTGGGCCCGAGCCTGCAGTATCAGCCCCGAAATTTAAGACAAAACAAATAGCATCGTGTGTAAAGTATCATCGTGTTACCAGCAACTGATTTATTTATTTATTTATTTGCAAAAAAACTTCCCCTTGCCGCACAGTGTTAAAATCGTGCTGGTAAATTCGAGGACTCGAACACGCGGTTAGGACTCACTGAATGCACCCTCCAGGTTGTAAAGAATGGGTGATTCGCTCCATTTCCGGAGGCAATTGTTACGTAACTCTGGTTTTGTGACGTCTAGCTTTCGAACATTCCAGTGTGCTGTATCTGTGGGTAACTTCGCGGCAGCTTCGAGGGACCCGTTTGTATCGTTTGGTTCACGCTGTTTCACGGCCGATTTCTCTTGCTCGGCACTTCTCATATTAAATGTACAGAGCAAGAGAGAAAACCTGTTATCGAGAGAACTTTCTTTGACGCAAATGTTAATGTGAATATTTTCATACTGAATGAATAATGTATTTTCAGTATATTTTACATGGTTTCGATTTTTTGGTCTTAATCTTTATCGGATACAAGGAAAAATACCATCCAGTTAAAAACTTTTAAACCGCTTAATTTCTCCTTAGAGGAAGTATGGTGTGTGGTTACGTCTCTAGTTAAAACGTAGCTATTTAAATATATAAATATAGGGGCAAACAGTGACATTGTTCCAGGGTGTTGCTCAGAGTAATTTAAGATCCAATTCGGTCTATAGTTTTAGCATTTTCTTATGGACCCGATCTTTTATACTCCATTGAAGTTGATGGGGAATCGGACATTATATGAAACTTAGGCAACACACAATAATATGGCATAGAGGAAATTAGTGTTGGTTTTCTGTAGGCAGTCCAGATAACGATTTGCTTATTACTAAACCAAACAATTTATAATACGCATTTTGTGCCGTTTAGGGAGAATCATCGGCTTCGAAAGCTTGTATATTTTAAATTATTTGGTGGCCTTTTAAAAAGTAACACGATAGCTCGGCTATCCACTTTCACATATTACCACACCCACATCAAGAAACTCTGTTTCGCCTCTAATTTAAGTGAAAACAGCATTTAACATATTTACTGTGCAGACGTATCACTTTTTACTTGCTAACAGCAGTCGTACGAAAAGCAATCAGTGAACTATATATAAAAGCAATGCGTGAAATATACTAAGTATGGACCAAGATGAGGGAAGTTGGGCTGAGTAAAGATTGTGCCCCCTAGATCCGCGCTACTCTGCGGGTGAGAATTTACTTGTGAAAATGAATACAGTATCACAAATGGAAGAAATAAAGCGACAAGAATACAGTATGTCTCTGGAACAGAGTTGTGTATCTTCTGTTTCGTTTTGATCTGTCAATTAACTTGTATTTGAAAAGCTAACAGGAAAACTGCTTCTACTAAGACACAAACACATTACCTTACTGAAAGTAACTGCTCATAAAATACTTTATTGAAATAAAGTAAATATCTTGCATTAACTGATCATAAAATGCAGTTTTCGGATAACTTGGGGCACCACAGGATTGTAGACAGCAAGTAAGGCTTAAGATAACAGTAACAATCTCCTCCTGACCCTTTCAGGTTGTCATACAAAATACAACAATCTTCCATCTCAGAGCTCCCAAGCCGATACAGAGAAAGAGAAACGGGTGTGTTTTTCCTTATGTACATGGGGGTGGGGGGTGGGGGGAAGAAAAAGAGAGGGAAAGGAATCAACCAAATATTAAATACAACGGAAATCAAATGGTAATAATAATCCACTAACCATTTTGTCACCCATCTTCTTCCACCTTGCATCTTCTTGTGGAACAGAACGCTGCATGGGCCTTGTCTAGTTATCCTGCTCCTCATTCCACATTGTGGAAACTAGGTTTTAAAATAGAAGGGAGTGCATGAGGCCTAACAAATGTATGGCACACAAGTCTAAGGATCAGTCCAACTGCTGCGGATAGTGTGTTTCTCATAGTTAATCCAGTCTTTTAAATGTTCAGGTCTTGTTAGCGAAGGCACTTGATCGACGCTGCTTTGTAAGTCTTTGTGCTGTCTGCCACGCTAACGAGGCATCCTTGATTTTTTTTTCTTTTTCCTTTTTTATTCCTCCTGGTTGACTTCACATGGCGAGTTTAGGCTTTCCGCCTGTTTCTCTGCTTCCTTGGCTCGCTCCTGCTCCGTAAGTTGCTCGCTGGTTGGGATGGAGTTTTTCTTCGGGCGGCCTTTAGGTTTGGTAGGGGATTCAAGGCCCCCACCTTGTAATACCTGGAAAACCAAAGGATATTCCAGAATAAAACCACGCTTAAAGGTGCCTGATACAAGGGCTTTGTCCTATTGTGAAAGCTATAGGCTGGCCGATATTACACTAAAAATTATAACGAGAATCAAAACTATATTCTATGTCTCCAGTATTTCAACACCAGGTCTGGGAGGCAGCCAACTAGAACAGCTTACAGCTGGCTTGAATCATGACCTGGGTTGCATTTACTGCTTTTAACAGATCTTTACCTCTATAGATCACCTCCCTCACTTGGTCCTGAATATCCTGGCCGGGGTGGGGGGGAGGGGAGAGGACATATCCTCAAACCCCCGGAGCAGACTTGGCTATTGGTTTCTTTCCCTGTCTTCCTGCGCTCCTCAATGTTGTGCCTTTGTGCAGTTGCATTTTTACAAGCTCTTCTGCTGTTCATGATAGATACCCCCTTCTGCCATAGCCAGCCGGGCTGGGTTTGCAGGCCTTTGTCACCAACAACGTAGAAAAGGGAGAGAATCTATATCCGAACAATGAGCAAATCAGGGAACACAAAGAGAGATGTTAGATTCGAAGAGCGAATAATCTAAACCCCTTTTCCTCTTCCGGCAAGTGCCTAACGTTCCCTGATGCAACCAGCTATCGGCCAGCAACCAACGTCTACCTGGGGTGGGGGGAGACCCGAGGCTTTACAGACAGACAAGTAAAGACACTTACTATTTTCTTCCATTTCATTCGCCTATTTTGATACCACGTTTTCACCTGAAGTTGACTGAGACCCAGGGACTCTGCCAGGTCTATTCTGCAAGGCGAGAGAAGACACACGTACTGCATCAGAAAACCACCCACTTGCCAGTCAAAACCCCACTGCTCAGATAAATCCCATACATCGCTCCGCTCCCCTCCCCCCTTGGTCCGTATTGTTCCTTAAGGAAGGATTGGGACTAGTCGGGCGTTCCCAGCCCTCTTTCCCCATCCCCACCAAGCTTCTGTTCAGCAGGTATCTGAAGTGGGAAGGGGGGTGATCTGTGGGCTGGGGCCAGGACCGCTTAGTCCCCCTGGTGCCCAGCCCCGGAGTCTGGGGGCAGGTAACCCAGCCTGACTGGCCCCGTGCGCTGCCCTGAGACTGCAGGGCAGAACTGGTCTTATGGTTGGGAACCCTCTACCCCTCACCCACTCCCGGCAGCGGCTCCTGCCCCCCCCTCACCTGTCCGGCGTGGAGAGGTATTTCTGTTTCTCGAAGCGCTTCTCCAGCCCCATCAGCTGCAGCTCGGTGAACACCGTGCGGCTCCGGCGCCCTTTCTTGGCTTTGCTGCCCTGCTCCGGGGGTCCCGGCTCCAGTTTCCCCCGGAGGTGCAGCTCCAGCGGGAGGTGAGGGGATCCCGAGCCGCCCTGCAGCCCCGAACCTGCAGCCAGCAGGGCCGAACCCAGGCCGGAGCAGCCCAGGGGGGCCAGGGGAAATTTGAACACCGCCGCCTGCTCCGCCTTCAGCACCGCTGTGGAGAGAAAGACACGGTGAGAGCAGGCAGGAGCCCTTGGCACGTATCTAGCGCTGGCTCAGCTTCCCCAGATCGCCGCATGGCTGTCGGCGGTTTCAGATACGCCGTGCCCATGTCCCAAGCCACCCCAGCCAGCCCCTACGACAGCTGAGAGGCCCCGGGCACCGCCTGGGAAAAAAGGAATAACAGGGTCGGGGGGGAAATGAAGGAAATGTGGAGTCCCGCGGGGAAAGCGGGACGGAGTTCAGTGGGGGGAAATGGGTTACTTGCTGAGCTCTGTGTGTGGATCCAAAGACACGAATAGGACAAGCATTTAACATCACCATCCAGCGCTTTTTTTAATTTCATTTTTCAAACGAGTCTAACCTATTCAGTGAGGGGGGGGAATCAAGTTGGGAATACTTTATACGTCAAAGCGATCAGACTGTCAGGTTTTCTTAACTTCAGCGTTGTATTTCTGTCTCTTTTAAACATTTCCAGTAAAGAAACAACATGAACGTTATTGTTCGGGGGCGGGGGGGGGGGGATAAGTAAAATGCAGCACAACTAAGGAAAGGGGGAAAGATTAAAATATTTCCAATTAGGAGAATGAAATGTTCACAGGTCTCTTAAACCAAAGTCTATTTTTTTTAAAAAGGTAGCCAATATTCTTCAGCCTAGATCTGTATATTTCTTAATGTTTGATTCCCCCCCCCCCGTTCAGTAAATATCTTGCTGTAATATAAAAATCCCAGATCCAAATATGATCAAATTGTTATTATGTAAATGTATTTTCAAATTTAAGATAGCCGTTGATAATTAATAGTTTGGGATTTACAAGTGGGCATAACTTAAAATAATTTAAAAGCACTAGTATGTAATAGGACCTAATAAAGGTCTTAGTTCTTGGCCATAGAATAAATAATCAAGATAATAGAATAAGATAGCGTACATGGACTGGAGGTTATAGCACTGGCACTGATATATATATATATATATATATATAGGCCAAAGTCCCCGTATAGTTATATAATATTTTCGTTCTTTGCGTTTTCATTCATTCTAATAAAATATTAATTTTAATAACCATCCAGAATACTGGCACATTTTGCATGTAAAGCAATATGCTATAGAACAAAACAGAAAGGGTTTATTCTAATTTAAATTCACAAACAAACCCATCGTGAAATGTATTACTGAATCACAATCAAAACATTCAGGTCTAACCTTTCTCGATCCAAAATATTGTAGTAATGCCTAACAAGTTATTTTTGAACTGGCGATACTTCTTCTCTGAACCACGTATTTAGTTTCAACTCTCTTATTTGAAGTATAAAATCAAATTGACAAATGACCTCCTGGAAGTTTAGTTTGCTAATAGCAGGCTAAGAAACTATATAAACTTACAGTTCAAGCATCCCTCCCCGGAGCCCCCCACATGCCCCGCACAAGTAGGAAGTCCTTTCCCTATTAATCTTGCGGAGGAAACAGCAAAAGACCTGGCTCAACGCATATGCAGAATTAGCTTGGAAATAATGAATAATTCATTCAGTATATTACAAAGCTTTGATGGGGGAGGAACTAAAAGGACAGTACGCTGCACTCGCTAGAGCGATTTAAATTAAAACACAAACCGATGATCTTGAACGGCCTCAGACAGCAAGGAAACTACAGGGACAATCAGGAAAAAATGTTTCTAAAAGGCTTTTCCAACTCCCTCTCCCGGGCCTAAATATAAATTGTGTGGCAGAAGCACGAACTTTTATTACCCCAATTTAGGATCCGCCCCTGCTCCTCCTGAAGTCAATGGGAGTTTTGCCATAATAATTTATAAACCTCGTTATACGTGGTTTAATATTTTAAAGGAGCATTTGAGTTCGGCCGGTCTGTAAAAAACATTCCCTCCATAGAAAGAACAGGAGGACTTGTGGCACCTTAGAGACGAACAAATTTATATGAGCATAAGCTTTCCTGAGCTACAGCTTCATCGTATGCAACGATCCCTCCATAGAGCAATTGTTGCTCTGATTCTTTATGCAAACAGACTGTGTTATGGGAAACAATAAACTGTGTTCTTTGTATTTGATTCTTTTTTCTATGATAAAGAAAGATTTGGTTATACATAAAGGTAGCTTTGGAAAGAACAATTTTCAAATGGACAGTTTTCAAATTCAGAAGCCATAAATGGTTTGCTTATTGTGCCTGTAATATATTAGTAATATATTACATATGTCCAGATATATATGTTACAGTCTATATATTACACTATATGTGCACACCCATATGAGTAATGTTCTATGTAGTCCATTACTAAATACAAATAAAAGTTCTATATTTGTCAGTCTACAACGTTCTATATTTGCCTCCTTCCATACAATACAATCATAATATCACTATTTAGGGTCCAATCCCTTACTCTGTACACAAACACAACTTTCCTTATCTTGGAGGGGTGTTTTCTCTAAATAGGATGGGACCCATAATACAGCTTTCATAAGGCCCAAGCTTTTAGGCCTATGTTGAATTTAAATCCAGTCAAGGCCTTCAGTGTCAGAAGGCAAAGAGCCTGTCTGAAATGCTTACAAACCGCTTACTCACATTAATAACCCAATCGTTTATTTTAATGTGTAGTGAATGATATGAGTTTCCTTCTGAAAATAACCTTGACAAGTAAAGTGAAAAAAATTGGTGCAATTCTTCGGGGGGAAAAGATTAGAAATGCCACATACTATTTTGAAAGTTTTTGTTTTGTTTTCCTGGTGTAATTACAATGTATCGTTTACCAGACTAAGATTTCGCCCTGCAGAAGGGAAAAAAAGTTTTTCCCAACTGAAAGCAAGCAAATCGAATGCGAAGGAAACAGGCTGTTCCCTTTGATGAGCCTAATAAAAATCAGTTATAGGAGAAAAATGCAGCTCAAACACTTGGGAGAAAGGGAAAGAACATAGTTTGTTTCATGCCAGTTATGTATAGGCTGTTTAGATGTGTGAGAAACCGGCTTCTCTTAAAATCCTGTTTGGAAAAAACTATCTTGTTATTTTGAATCTTCCTTTCTGGGTGTGTATGAGATATTTGCTTGACTGTGGCCTAAACTTCTGGCATGAAACCACATGAAATGGGATCGTCCTAGTGGCATATAAATACAGATCCGTTTGTGTCTTAGATGTGAAGGGATCTATCCACCGAACTCGGCCGCTGAACGGATCCCTGAATACAGAGAGCTGCTTCGTGTTTCCACCCTGACCCCAGCTCCTCCGTGCAGTCGCCCTTTGCCATCAGGCTCGCTGACAAACAAGGGAAGAGAGGTCTAAGCCTGTTACCATCTGGGACGACCCCTGCCATCCCCGGGACCTGCCCTGCGCCGGGAGCCCAGCTGGTTCCCCGGGGAGGGAGCTAAGGCACGGGACTGTCACTCTGGGCAGAGCGCGCCCCTGTCCTCCCCCTGCACCTAGTCTGGCAGCCGCTGCCGGGCGGATGCAGACAGAGGCTGCTCCCCGGCCTGTGGGGGGGCAAGCGAGGCCGCGGGACGTACCTAGGTGGTTGTGGTAGGGTCGGGCTGAGAGCAGCGCTTGCACCCCGAACTTGAGGAGCTCTCCGGCCGGCGCCGAGACCTTGGAGTCGGGGTGATCCGTCAGGATTTCCTCGATCATAAAACTCCGGTAGCGATGCGAGCGGTGGTCAGGAAAGGCTTCCGCTGGGAAATAATGCGCGGCTCCCAGGTCCAGGGGATGCTGCATCCTTCCCGCTGCGTGCGAGGCCCCAGGCCAGACCCCAGGGACGCCCCCAGCCCTTTTCCTCCGGGAGGCGCCGGCTCTCTGCGCCGCCGGCTGCACAGATCCTGCCGGGCTCGCCCTAGAGCAGCCCTCCGCCTGGTGCCTCTGGAAGGGCGCCCAGGGACCTCGGGCAGGCTTTGTCCATTCTCCCTCCTGGGGTTTGGCTGCCCAAGCGCGCAGCTGCCCCGCAGCCCTGGTAGCCTTTCCCCTTCGGAGGGGCTCGAGGGGCTAGCGCTCGGCGTGTGCTTGCCCCGACCACCCCCCCTCTTCCTTCCCCACGGCACCGAGTGGCTGAAGATCTCCTTAAGGAGTGAGCCCAAGCTGGAAAAGTTACAACCTCATGCTGCACGAGGCACGTCATAGGAGAGCTCTTTCTCCGCCCCAGGACTGAAGACAGCAGCCTATTATATTCCTGACCTGAGTCTGGGACTGTAGGAGCTGGACTGGGGTGTGTTGGGGGGGGGGGAGAGGGGGAAAAAGGGGGCGCTTAGTACCTGGAACAGAAAGGTTAGGGAAGAGCGTCTATCCTGTGCCGTTTAAAGCAAATGAGCCTTTATATTTTCATAGGCACCCAAACCAGCGATGACCGATTTGAAGCTAAAGATACTTTACAGCAAGTATGCACCTCCAGCCCGCTCCGAACAAGAAGAGGAATGTGCCCGTGGTTTAGAAATGCTGGAGCTGCATTTACCCTCTCGGATGTGCAACGTCCTATTGGTTTTAAATGTAGTCTAAGGACGTTTTCCAAACGCAAAGCCAGCTCTCCTTCGTAGCTCATCTCCCCATCCAGTTTTGCAGGTCAGGCACACGTCAAAGAGCCTGTCAAATATTGTGCATTCCATGAAAAAAAACCTAGGTTCACGGTGTACAATTTAACACGCGAATCGCCTTGCACAGTATTTGGCGTTCCCCGCTTCCATTCTCGGAATGTCCCAGCCCCACAACCTACGGGCCGCGTCCTGCTCGCCTTTAACTCCCGCAAATATCCCGTTTGGCCCTACCCAAAGCATGGGGAAGGGAACAAGCTTTTGCTGCAAGCGGCAAGTCATTTACTTTCTCCTCTCCGATGCCAAGTCTGGAGAAGGAAAACACACTGAACTAAGGCCAGGTGATTCCTCCTGCCCTACCGGAACCTGTCTCACAGCCGCACCCTCCCACTACCTGGAGGCTACGAACATTATCGCACATTGTCTAAAGCCAGTGAGCAGTCCTGTAATAAAAACGTCAACAAGGAAACCCAAAGGCTCACCGCAATGTTTTCCAAGGCAGGAGAAAGGGATGAAGAATAATAGTGCAGTGTGCGCAACCCAGGTGAGTTAAATAATTTGTCACCTGATGAGCAAAATTACAATCCCTCAACCCTGTCTACCACGTCTGCCTAGGATTGTTTGCCATGGACACAGCAAATCTGTGGCAAGCCATGAGTCGCTAACCGAAGGGGAAATCATCCTTGGACTAACCAGTGTCTGAGATCTCGGGAACCGCGTGCCGCAAACCCAACACCTCGGGACACTAATGAGGGTCCTTCCCACTCGACGCAGTCTGCTGTGTCTTTCGGGGAAGACAAGAGTTTCCAGAACTGCGGATCCCGCAAGGAAACCAGGGGGTTAAGTTCACTTCCTCCAAAGTGACATGGGTCAGGGTCATCAGCAGGGACTGGGGAGGTGAAAGGTTCCGTTTGCCTTCGAACCCCAGTTGCCTTCATGGATGTCAAGAGGTTCTTCCTCCCCACTCCCCCACCCCCGCCCTCTTTTAAACCTGGGCCTGGCTGTGTAGTTTGATCTCATAGACGTACTGGGCGAAAACAGCAGATAGCAGCCCCTCCATCTGCATTACAAAATTGTTCGCAACAGCTCCGGCCGAGAAACATGGAGAACCCCCAGGGACTGCTCTGCTGGGCCGCCCCGTTCTAGGTGGCACTCTCTGGTGGCACTGGCGAAGAGTCAAACCCTGCAGTCCTTATTCGGGCAAGATTCCCGCTTAGATCCACGGGAGCGGTGCCTACCCAGGACTAGGTAAGGGACTGCAGGATCGGGTCCTGGCAAGAGAAATGAAGACCGAATTTGGAGTGGATGGTGAAGTTCAGGGCACGTGCCGGAAGGGCTGTCCGGGGCCTGGTTGAAACTGGATGGCTTTCTCCTGGTGGGGCGCGCTGGTGGCGTGGCTAAGGCGCAGGGAGCGCTCAGTCTTGGGAAGTCTACCTGTATCCCCCAGGGGTTGTTTAACTGAGTCTGCAGGGGTGGGGTGGGTTGATAGTATCATTGCTGCCCTCGAGCTATGCAGCCAAGCTGCTTGCAAACGGAGAGTAGTTAATATTTTCATGTCTGAGGGCTGCTAGACCCGTCTGCAACAGAAACCAGTTGGAAACTCCCATGGCTCAGGATCACCCCCTGAAAGAGATCGTGGTTGGGCCTGATCCTTCCCTCATTCCCCAGGAAAACAATGAAGGGCTGCGGGATCGGGCTCCAAAAGGTGAAATGGACAGACGAAACTTACATAAGTGCCCAAACTGGCACTGGGAGTGCCTGCCCAAGTCCTGTATCCTTTCGGAAACAAGGCTCCTGAGATGAGCTATCAGACCCTGCGTAGGTAGATGGGTAGCTCGCAGACAGAGAGAGAAACACCCGCTTGAAAGGAAAGATTTATATCTGGGAATTTACGGAGTTTCAGATTGCCTTTTTCTAAAACCATTTCTATTGAACCATAACAGAGACTCGCTGGAATCACCGCGGATCAGAGAAGAACCGTGTCTATGCCAAGCCTCAGTATACAATTTAAAGGAACTGATGGGGGGGGGGGGGGAATCACTGATTATATTTGCTTATTTGTAGAGCCCTTTTACAGATATTTTGCATAGAACGATGGGATTCGTTTATTTTCCAGAGACCATATTTCAGGCAGGGCAGCCTATAATTAATGAAAGATTTATACATATGATTTATGTATTTCAGGCAAGATCTATGCACCTGGGAATCGATACAGCCAAATCAGTCTATAGAAAATTTAAGCAACAACAGATTCGTAGTGTTCTAATTTTAACATGGTGTTGGAAGTCTTTTAATTTCCATTTCTCCATGAGATGAAAGGAGGCTCTTAACGTTCGTAAAATACATTATGAGCGGGCTGTTTTATATATGGAAAACCGTTATCTAATTAAACTCCATGGGAAGAAACAACCAAAGCGCCTGTGATCACAGGCGGTGTGTTACAAATGCAAAGTTTGTAGCTAAACGCCATGTCAATTAGGCACCTGTAATTCGTTTCTTTTAAACTGGGGTTTTTATTCCAAAGGTAATGGCCAGTATTTTACTGGGCTTTTGTTGGCTGAGGAAACTATTAAATGTGTGTTCTCGGGGAGTCCTTTTCTCCAGGAAAAGCAATCTAACCTTCTTTGCTGCTCCTCGCGTGAAACACAAAGAGAATTGGGAGGAAAGTCGATCTCATCTCCTTGTAGACGTGAAACTCAATCTCCTTATTTATAGCGTTATCTGAAACAATATTGTTTTAGCGCGTTTGCTCAGCCGTTTCCCTGGGAATGCGGCTTTGTGAGCTGGCATCCTTATATTAGAAAGCCTTCTCGGAGCGGGTTCTGTAGCTGGGAATATTCCGGACAAACTCCTGAAGTCCTTGACCGGGCATAATTAAAAACTGGACCCAATGACAGCTTCGAGTGAGGACTGCAGGATTGAGAGAGAGAGCTTGACAGTATTTTAATAGGGACCCGTACTCACTATCAACTGTAAGGCTAACTTCAACAGCCAAAGGCAGCAGCAATCTCGCCTCTTCGTAGGTCCCACTCTGCAGTCCTCAGCCGGACAAAAACCCAACTGAAGTCGATGGGAAATTTGCCTAGTCCCAGCCCACGCCACAAACCATTGACCAGAGTGCGTTCCCGCATGTCTGGAGGAGACGTGCCCAAGCACTGGGGGAAAGTGAATGTGAGCGAACTTTTATCACCAGAAAGGGGGCTCTCTAGGGGCTTAGATTTTTCATTGCACGGCTCTCCTAGCACCATCAAAACTGAATTGTCCTAAGAACTGCCGGTCCTTTCTCTCACGGAAGTTTAGGGTTGTTTTTTTTTTTTTTTGCCAACGACAGCAAGATCTGACCATGGATGTGGAGGCTACAGTGTAAATAGATCATTGATTTTCTTTCTTTCTTTCTTTCTTTCTTTCTTTCTTTCTTTCTTTCTTTCTTTCTTTCTTTCTTTCTTTCTTTCTTTCTTTCTTTCTTTCTTTCTTTAAGAAAATATTCTTTACTAGGAAATTCGTTGTGGCACTTTGAGGGTTGCTTCCGTTTCCAGCGTTCCTGACAAGAGAGCCACCCGAAACATGCCCAGGCTTGGAAGATGTCTCCCAGTGTAAAAGCATCTGCCCCGTTCCCCGCCGTCCCTTCTGAACAGCAAAAAGACCCCAATATTTTTAGAGCTGCGAAAAACAGGCGCAAAAGCTGGTTCACTCTGTTGATGCCCCTTTTGTTTGCAGTGAGGATCTGGTTTGTTCCTCTCAATCAAAACAGCCATAGAAGCCATTAATTTGCCTCCTAGGAAAGTTGGTAACATGTTTCAAATTAATAATTGTCCACGTCAATTTCTTCTGGGTGTTGTTCTTGGCATTAGTACAGGGGAGGCTCATTTTCTGGACATAATTAGAGCGGTTGGAACTGATAAGGATATCCCCCCCCCAACCCTGTCTAAGCATTACTGGCTTTTACATGGAACAAAATCCATCCCGAGATAAAGGGGGAACAAAAGAAAGAGAATTGCCCCCAAACGGTGCAAACTAGGATGCAAACTAACGAGCCCGCTGACCTGGGGATCGTTCTTCATTTCGGTGAGAGCAGCTTTCCCCTGAGGGGGGGAGGAGGGGGGAGAGGTGATAAAAGCCAGATGAATGAGTCCAACGGAGAAGAGAATCGGGCCCCACGGATGGACTTAGGAGCTAGTTTTAAACAATGAAAACATGTTTAAACGAGTTAATTCAATTAGAAATGGTTTGTTTCCCTTTACATAGAAAGGAAACATGAAAGGATGGACATCTGCCTACGGGATAGGTAAGCTCATCCATTTCCCCCCTCTCCCGGCTGAAGTGGCTCTAGTTTGCACACAGGGTGAGTTTCTTTCTGACAGCCCCCCGACCCCACAAAGAAAAAGAGAAGAAGATTGAATAATGAAGTCGATTTCAGTGTGAAACCTCCAAAGCCTTTGGAAGGGAATGATTTAGCAGCGCACCACCCACCTTCTGAGTAGACATTTTCATACCGGCTTCAAGCTATTTAGCCTATTTCCCTTCCGACACCAGGGAAAATAATCAATTCGGGGGGTTACCAAAGTCTGGGACATTTCATGGCCTAAGAAAGAGTAGAAGCCCCCCCCCCACACACACCTCTAGGTGAATTACTGCGCTGGAAGATGGGCTCGTTTTTCTCCTTTCATCTAAGATTTGGTTAATTTCTTTTCAATTTAAACATCCCACATCTGATCTGGAGACCCCCAAACAGCGAGGGGCAGCAGGGGATTTTCAGAGGGAAAAGAACCGATCTGGAGCCGCCTGATGCTCTTGAGGTCAGTTTTATCCCCGATTTTGAAGAGGTGGCAGAAGGAAGTTCTGGGGAGAAACCTGTCGGCCCGAGGGTCACCGCAACGGGACCCCGGCGAAACAAAGGCAGCGGGCCCCCAGGCTGCGCCCCTTCCGAACCCCCTCCTCTGGCCTGTGAGGGGAGCGCAGAATCGGGCCCGGGGCCGAAGAGCGGGGCATCGATGCCTGAGAAACACCTTCCCCACCCGCCACCTGCCCTTTGTCGAGTTAATGCCTGGCGCTGTCAGAGAGATTTGCAGGAGATGCTGACACTACCAATTCGGGCCATTTCTGCTGGTTTTACAGATCCCCGAACAAGCTCAGGATCTCCCTTCCCTCCTGTGGGATGAGGGGGTGTAGCCCAGAGATGACATCTGCCCTTTGACTCTCTCCAAACTGCCTCCCAATGACAGTTCCTAATGAAATGGCCCCTTTCGAACAAAAGGTAGCAATTTTCAGCCTTCCTGAAAATACTTTGCAGATGCAAACCAGAGCTCCAGCCCGGACAGCACACGCTCCCCTGACTATTCCCGGGGAAGTCGTTTAGTGGCAAAACTACCTTTAAGTCTTTATTTTAATTACATGATGAGCCTGCATAACCATCCGAAAAGCTAATTATGGGAAACTCGCTGAACTCGTGTCTCTTCCAGTTTAGCTCAGCCGGGGATTGAAGGAGTTTGATTGCTATGAAAAGAGGGAGGAGGGGAGGAATCATGTACAAATGCACAGTCCCTGCAGAAAGGGAAATTCTTCTAATGTTTCTGATGAGACACAAATGTAGTTTATGGGTTGCTTTTTATAATTCCGATCTCTTCTGAAAAGAAGGAGCTTGAGCCCAACAAAAGAATTCCATTCCCTTTTTGACAGTTATATGCTTGTGTGTATATATATATCAATATATCTATCTGTGTTGTGGGTATTTCTCTCTCTCTCTCTCTCTCTCTCTCTCTGTATCTGCGCATATGTAGATATAACTATATATATGTATATCTATCTATGCACACACACAGTATATGTTTTTCATACACAAACACTTTTTATATATAAAATGTAAATTGGAATACCAAATTTTTGAAGGACTCAGTGTTTAGCTTCAATAGAGCTTCACCAATTTACAGCCGCTGAGGATCTGGTTGTGTACCATAACTGCCTTTCCCGGTGAGACACAATCAGCTTGTTATCAAAGTGGGCCCTGAGAGAAGCAGCGAGAAGAAAGCAGGAATGTTTTGTATTTAGTTGTTCTCCCTGGCTATATTTTTCCATTTAAATGTTGATTCTTGTCATTTGGAGTTTGATTTAATTGCCAGATGTTTACTAAAGCAACCCCTAAGTCAGCTGTATTTCAGAATAAAATGATTTCACCATTAAATACTTTTTTTCTATGTAATGCAAGGGACCCACCATGCATTCGTGGGAAAAAAGGAAACAGCTCTGACAGCAATAAAGACCATATGCAATGCAAGTGGTTCAATTTAGTCTGCACTATGCAGGAGACTGTGAAGGGTTTCAATGTTTTAGCTGAATTTTGTAAGCTGAAAAAAGTGAAGATTTACAAGCAAAAAAAGAAGGAAAAGCAAATTTGACTTTTGGACAAACTCCGTCCAATAAACCATTTAGCTGATGGAAACGAAAACAAATCTTTCCATTTCATGACCTAACTGAACTTCCTAATCAGATGTGTAGCACACTTCATGAGTCCACGCACACAGGTACAGGAATGGATTAGTGACATTGCACCATATATAAATGAGGGCAGAACTAGGCTCTGGGTCTTTAAAATGCTAAGGAATATGTGCAAGATTTTCAAGTTATTCCAACACTGCAAAAAAACTTTGTCACATGATTCAACTCTAGTTATGTTCAGTTGCATGTTATAGCACTGAGGTAAATATGTAAGGGCTTGATTTGACCCTGGGCTGCGCTGCGATACATCTTGTAATGTTAACTAGGAATCTAGCATGTGCATTTGGTAGCTAGATACCGACTACAGTTGCTGAGTTTACAGATACCGAGGCCTGGTCTACACCTAAAACGTAGGTTGACCTACCTACCTCACTCAGGGCTATGAAAAATGTTGTGCCCTGTGTGACCTAACCCCTACTGTAGACACAGCTAGGATGACAGGAAAATTCTTCTGTCGACCAAGCCACTGCCTCTCAGAGAGGTGGAATAAACCCTCCCATCAATGGAGCTGTGCCGCTGTAGTGTAGACATACATTCAGAGATGCACATCAGGATACCTAAGCCTTAAAATGATACTTGATGCAAATTTAAAATATATTAGTGGAGGACTAGACAGAGACATTTTAGAAAACCCTTTTAGGTTTATTTTAGTCCCATCTTCCTGCTTTCCCACCATGCCGCCACCCCGCCCCCCCATTCTACACAAACTAGGTGAGTGAGCTGTAGCTCAGAAAAGCTTATGCTTAAATAAAGGAAAAAAGGAAACAGCTCTGACAGAAATAAAGACCATATGCAATGCAAGTGGTTCAATTTAGTCTGCACTATGCAGGAGACTGTGAAGGGTTTCAATGTTTTAGCTGAATTTTGTAAGCTGAAAAAAGTGAAGATTTACAAGCAAAAAAAGAAGGAAAAGCAAATTTGACTTTTGGACAAACTCCGTCCAATAAACCATTTAGCTGATGGAAACGAAAACAAATCTTTCCATTTCATGACCTAACTGAACTAACTTTGTTAGTCTCTAAGGTGCCACAAGTCCTCCTTTTCTTTTTAGGTGTTTCTTGAATTCATTTATACTCTTTACTTCCACTGGCTCCCTATGTAACCTGTTCCATATGTTTACTACCATTTGCATGAAGCAGTTCTGCCTAGATTCTCTATTTTCTCTTAGTTTCTGAATTTTAAAATAACGTCCCTTGATTTTTGAAACTCTAACCAGCCTGGAAAACATGTCTATCAACTTCACCAAGCCCTTACATAATTCTTATAACTTCTGTTAGGTTACTTTAACTTACTCAAATATTGCTCTGTTAATGCCTTTCACTGTAAGTGTGTCAGTGGAGCACTGTGAATTATGCACCCAGTCCTACTCTCATGACTTACACCAGCCATCCCATTGAGGTCAACGGGACCAGATACATGATTCTGGTGTAGTGGATAGAGCACGGGGCAGGAACTCAGAACACCTGTATTCTACTCATGGCTCTGCTGTGTGACCTTGAGTCACTCTACCTCTTAGTGCCCTTGTTTGCCCTCCCATCACTTGTCTGTCTTGTCAATTTAGATTGTAAAACTCGTTGGGCAGAAACAGTCTTTATTTTGTGTGTGAACAGTGCTTAGTGCAATGGGGCCCTAATCTTGGATGGGGCCTTTATATCCTAATGTAATAATCAAATACTGAGGAATCTCTGTGCCTGTTTCTCCTCATACTCTTTAGATTGAGATTTACAGTCTCAATGAGAAGACAGACAAAGAGGTAGGGACTGGCTCTTAACTATGGCTAGGTCTATATTACAAGCACTGCAGCAGTAGCCCTGTAGTGTAGACACTCGCTACAGCAACCGAAGGGGTTTTTCAGTCCACCTCTTCAAGAGGCAGCAGCTAGGTTGATGGAAGAATTGTTCCACCGACTTAACTGTGTCTAGCTTAGCTCAGCTTACCTATGTCTCTCAGGGGAATGAATTTTTTACACCCCTGAGCGCCGTAGCTAGGTCAACTTAAATTTTAGGTATAGGTCAGGCCTCTGTGTTTGTACACTGCCTAGCACAATGGGGCCCTGATCCCGGTTGGGGCTTCTAGGTGCTACTGTAATAGATGAATACGATGGTAATGTCTGAGTAAGGTGAGAAGGATTTGGCCCCATATCCTTACCAGAGTAAAATCAGCATGATGTTGTTTAAACAAAATCCCCACATACTTAAGCTAGTTAGTTCATTCACCATGACAAATCACCTGTTATTTTCTTGTTTCCTGCTTCCCCTTTTTTATTTACAATCAAAAAGTCTGAATACAGCAAATATATATGGTCACTCTTTTGGCCTTTAGAACAGGAGGAAGTGCTCAGTGTAGAGTAGAGGTGTTATATGTTTCTCAGAATATGGAATGACATGAAAGTGTAAATCAGTAATTATATCTTAAACATTGGTTTCCATAAGACTTTATGAGTAAAGGCTGCAGAAATGGGGCCTCGAGGCCCTGATCCTGGAATGAGATCAACCCAGACAGAGTTCTCCCCCCAAATGAAGCCCCATTGAAGTCAATCAGTGAGTGCAGAGGACTGCCCACACAAATCTAATTTCTGAATTGGGGCCTAAATACGTTACATTTTAATTTAAAAAATAATCATAGAAGATACTGCTATCATAAAAGTTTGATCATGCCAAGTAGGACTGTAGGAATCAGTTTCAGCATCAGAAAGCTTTGGAAATCAGTTTCAAAACTTTTGCAAGGCAGATTTTGTAGTTAAATAAATAAAACAACCAACTGTTAAATTAACACATTTTTAAAATTGGGACTCTTGCCTTACAAGAGCTTTGACATTCTCTTAATTACAGTGCTTTCAAATTGGATCTGAATTCTCAGTCCTATTTTGTACCCTCTACCCGGACCTAACGCTGGGAAACACAACACCAGTGTTATTAAAGCAGCAGATTCTTGTAAGAGTAAACAGCTTCATTCAAGAAAGGAGATACTGAAACAATATATATGTGTATGTGCGTGTACATACCTAATATATGAAATGCTTATTTCAGATCAGACGAGAGATTATATGGTTCCCCCTGTGAACTGCAATGCAAAAGATCTCATCCCAACCCCTAGATCATAGTTTAAACCCTATTTCCCCTGAAGGGCTCTTAAAAGAAACATGCAAAGAAAAAAAATTAGGCTTCTCCATCTTTTTACATCTTTATGATAGATAAAGGTGGTGTGAACGACTAGATGGGTTTATATGGCTTACTTTCACATTAGAAATTCAGATCCTGTCTAAGTTAGGAGACTATGTTGGCTGGTGAACCAATGAAATGGTGACAGCAAAACAAGTGGAAGTTTTGCTTTCGAGAGGGGAAAGTCTGGTTTTTTGTTTGGTTCTGATGAAAGGTCTTTAGCTTCAATGACTAATTAAGCCTTTGTTGAACATTCAACAACCTTGCCCCTTCAATTAAGGGGTTAAATGCTCACAATAAACTCCCTCAGAACTCTAACAAAAAACATAAATAAAGACTGGGGAAAAGTACATTTCTGATATTTCTATGATTAAAAATAAGCAGATAAACATCTTTAAAGCATCCCAAACTTTCCAGGCCTTAATTATACATCAAAAGTCAACAAAAAAGGACATAAAACCATTTAAAAAGAAATCTTTTGGACAGCTCTTTTAAGAACTGGGAACCCCTACAGCTGCAGGGTTTTTAGGTGCACGGCCTAGTTCTGATTAATTGTTGTAATTTGTTTTTTAAATACCAATTTTTATTCTATCGGAAGAATAATTCTGGCAGAGCACCCTCTCAAGGTTTCTGAAATCTAAGGCCTTGTCTATACTGGAGAGTGTTTTGCACTAATGCATGAAGCCTTAAAAGTATGCGTCTGAGGTTGTGACGTGGGGCTTTACACTAAGGAAGTCCGTACTCCTAGGAGCTGCAGTGCAGCAGGTACCATTCAGCATACCCAGCTTCCGCTAGCTGATATCCAGATGCTTGTAATTGGGAGCGACCTTCATGCCATTCAAGGAACATCATTCCCACACACCTCACCCCTCTAACTGATGCAGGATCGCTGAAGAGGGAAATTAGTCACAATAAACTCCAACTCACTCATGGCACTTGATACTCAGGAAACCCACAAAGTGGTATGAATGGAGTGGAAAACGTGACATCACACATTAATTGTAAAAGAGCATTAGGGCTGAGGGAATAGCTCCGTCCTGAGTAATATGTTACTGTTTAACGGTTGAGTAAAGTTTCATCATCATTTAAACACGTATTCCTCCAAAAATGATTTTCTGCAAACACCTGGCCTTACCAGACAGTTTGAATATTTAGCTATCTTTGAAAAATCAGGCTTATAACATGTAATTAGGTTTCCATATGAGCTGCCCTCTGCTCCCTTTATTTCCTTACCAATTAAAGAGCACCACCAATTCATGCCCCCCCTCCTTTCTATGCACTTTGCTGATTGACACAACCGAAGCATCTCAGTTTGGCCCAGGACTTTTAATAAACTTGAACGTTATAAAGGGAGTAGCCCCGAAAGCACAGATGTGTGAATATTTCTAATCAGACTAATTTTATACTCTATAGAATATCCCACAAGTTTTAAAAATGTGAATTGGATATAGATGGTGTTAATTTGTCTTTCTAATATTGGATATAGTACAATCATTATGGCATTGTAATTAAATGTTTGTCAAATGGAAAGTAAAGTGTAGGTGCTTATTATTACTACATGTGGATCAGCAGATATATTTCTATGATTATCAGTCTATCCCTCATCACTGACCATTCTCTGACTAAGAAATGACAATGATCTCGCTCTCTCTCTGTGCCATCCCCTTTATTTTGCAGAAGTCCAGTAACAAAAGAGCATTAACAAACCCTGCATGCACAGTGATTAAAATATGAACTGCCAGACAAGTACAAAGCTGGTATGGCAATATTTTTAGCTCATGGTCCAAAACCAACAATGCATGTGCACAACAGAAAGCAGTACTTGGCTGTCCAAATCAGAAGGGTCTAAAGTTATAACTTTTGATACTGACCAATGTTAAGGAAAAGTTAGCACATGTGACTACATTTTGGTTTGGGGCCCACCATTGTTTAAATACCAGCACATCATACACCAGGAGGAGTGATCCTTAGATACTGAATCCCTGTGAAAATCCTCCTCCTTGTCTCCAGCCTGCCTTGACTCCCAGTATCTGTTTTTTTGTCAGTCTCTAACTCCCTGTCTCTTGGCCTTGATGTGAGGCCTCCCATCCTGATAATAAAGGTTACTGATGCATGGCTTTAGGACCATGCTGTGTAATTAACATACTGGTATAGCACGAGGAATGCACCAAGCAGGGATAGGTGGTAGATAAGACAAGGGTTTGTTTATTGGCTAAGGTTTCCGATGCACGAGGGCAACATGCTTTGCTAAAAAGTATATAACCTTTGTATAATCTGTATTCAGGGTCCCCTCCTGGGTAGCAGGGGGGCACCACGCTCGAGCGTAATAAACTTAGTATCTTTTGGGAACTCTGCAGTTGTGAACTTTGTTTCTGTGCCTCAGCCTAGAATCGAACTGTGCGTGACCTATCAGGTATAATTCACAGCATTGGTGTGCGTGTCCTACCAGGTGTAATTCGAAGCATTTGTGTGCGTGTCCTACCAGGTATAATTCGCAGCATTTGTGTGCGTGTCCTACCAGGTGTAATTCGCAGCATTTGTGTGCGTGTCCTACCAGGTGTAATTCGCAGCATTTGGGTGCGTGTCCTACCAGGTGTAATTCATAGCATTTGTGTGCGTGTCCTACCAGGTGTAATTCGTAGCAGTTGTGTTTCGTGTCCTACCAGGTGTAATTCGTAGCATTTGTGTGCGTGTCCTACCAGGTGTAATTCGCAGCATTTGGGTGCGTGTCCTACCAGGTGTAATTCGTAGCATTTGGGTGCGTGTCCTACCAGGTGTAATTCGCAGCATTTGTGTGCGTGTCCTACCAGGTGTAATTCGTAGCATTTGGGTGTGTGTCCTACCAGGTGTAATTCGCAGCATTTGTGTGCGTGTCCTACCAGGTGTAATTCGTAGCATTTGGGTGCGTGTCCTACCAGGTGTAATTCGCAGCATTTGTGTGCGTGTCCTACCAGGTGTAATTCGTAGCATTTGGGTGCGTGTCCTACCAGGTGTAATTCGTAGCATTTGGGTGCGTGTCCTACCAGGTGTAATTCGCAGCATTTGGGTGCGTGTCCTACCAGGTGTAATTCGTAGCATTTGGGTGCGTGTCCTACCAGGTGTAATTCGCAGCATTTGTGTGCGTGTCCTACCAGGTGTAATTCGTAGCATTTGGGTGTGTGTCCTCTCAGGTGTAATTCGCAGCAGTTGTGTGCATGTCCTACCAGGTGTAATTCACAGCAGTTGTGTGCGTGTCCTACCAGGTGTAATTCGTAGCATTTGTGTGCGTGTCCTACCAGGTGTAATTCGCAGCATTTGTGTGCGTGTCCTACCAGGTGTAATTCGTAGCAGTTGTGTGCGTGTCCTCTCAGGTGTAATTCGTAGCATTTGTGTGCGTGTCCTACCAGGTGTAATTCGCAGCATTTGTGTGCGTGTCCTACCAGGTGTAATTCGTAGCAGTTGTGTGCGTGTCCTCTCAGGTGTAATTCGTAGCATTTGTGTGCGTGTCCTACCAGGTGTAATTCGCAGCAGTTGTGTGCGTGTCCTCTCAGGTGTAATTCATAGCAGTTGTGTGCGTGTCCTACCAGGTGTAATTCGTAGCATTTGTGTGCTTGTCCTCTCAGGTGTAATTCGCAGCAGTTGTGTGCGTGTCCTACCAGGTGTAATTCGTAGCATTTGTGTGCGTGTCCTACCAGGTGTAATTCGCAGCATTTGTGTGCGTGTCCTACCAGGTGTAATTCGCAGCATTTGTGTGCGTGTCCTACCAGGTGTAATTCGTAGCAGTTGTGTGCGTGTCCTCTCAGGTGTAATTCGCAGCATTTGTGTGCGTGTCCTACCAGGTGTAATTCGTAGCAGTTGTGTGCGTGTCCTACCAGGTGTAATTCGTAGCAGTTGTGTGCGTGTCCTACCAGGTGTAATTCGCAGCAGTTGGGTGCGTGTCCTACCAGGTGTAATTCGTAGCAGTTGTGTGCGTGTCCTACCAGGTGTAATTCGTAGCATTTGGGTGCGTGTCCTACCAGGTGTAATTCGTAGCATTTGTGTGCGTGTCCTACTAGGTGTAATTCGTAGCATTTGGGTGCGTGTCCTACCAGGTGTAATTCGTAGCAGTTGTGTGCGTGTCCTACCAGGTGTAATTCGTAGCATTTGTGTGCGTGTCCTACCAGGTGTAATTCGCAGCAGTTGTGTGCGTGTCCTACCAGGTGTAATTCGCAGCATTTGTGTGCGTGTCCTACCAGGTGTAATTCGTAGCAGTTGTGTGCGTGTCCTACCAGGTGTAATTCGCAGCAGTTGTGTGCGTGTCCTACCAGGTGTAATTCGCAGCATTTGGGTGCGTGTCCTACCAGGTGTAATTCGCAGCAGTTGTGTGCGTGTCCTCTCAGGTGTAATTCGTAGCATTTGTGTGCGTGTCCTACCAGGTGTAATTCGTAACACCAACTTGAAATACTCCTTTCTATGAGCTAAGCTCTGTGTTCTAGTGCAAAGCCCATATAAACGTATATTGCACCAGGGGACATATGGGAGGGGTTTAAGAAGTCGCTCCTTCCAGCATACAGTTTATTAGTAGAGGCACAGCTGCTGTGGCCTCTGGAAAGGGGGTATTTCAGCCAGCGGATCAGTGCAGTCATGAATCTCCTGATCATACATGCGGCCATCCTTCTCTTTTCTGCTCCACCACAGGGGTTCTCACAACAAATTTTTTGGTGGCTGAAGAGTGCGGCCACCAACGCTTGCTGGTGACCGCCCTGACAATTTTTCCTAAAATACTTAATTAACTTTAGGAAAAACAAATAAATATGCACAGATATGTGTCCAAATCATTGTAATCTAGCTATGTAGGGTTTTTTGTTTGTTTGTTTGTTTTTGCAGACTCAATAATAAAGTGTACAGTTGTCTCTATTCTTTATTGGACCTAAACAGAATAGAAACACAAATAAAGTGCTTTTAATGTTCTTGTCATTTTTCTTATTGTTTCTTTTGCTTTTTTTTGGTTGCTTTTTTTTTTTTTTAGACTTGCTAGCTACTCAGTGTGCTGTGAAAAGTGATATTAACAAACATACGAATATAACTTTTCACAACAGACTTACTCAGCCCTGGCAAGCCCAGGAACAAATTAAGCCCTGGATGGGGAGGTAGGTACAGAGGCAGCAGGGGCCATGGGCACTGCGGGAGGCAGTAGGGGGGCAGAGGTGATGTGGGGGTGAGCTTGGGGCCAGATCCTATCACCACACAGCCAGGGAATGGAGCCCGAAGCCCCAAGCGCAGGGAACAGAGCCCAAAGTCCCGTGGCTGGAGCCTGCCACCTGAGGGCTGAAGCCCAATCCCAGTGCCCTTGGGAAGGTAGGGAACTCACTGGCTGCCTGTTCCTTCAGCTTGTGTCTCTCCAAAGGGGGGCAGGCCCAACCACTCCTGCTGGCCCCTGGGGAGGGGCCGCTGCTTTGCACACACACCCCCAGTCAATGCCCAGGAGGCTGTAGCCACAAGAAAAGCCCCTGGTGGACGCATGCCATAGAAAAAGCTGCTGTAGAGGGTTTCACTGTGGTGTGTAGAAGGAGTGCAAACCTGTGGCTCCTGTGTAACAGAACTGCAGCAGTTCTGTGGTATTTAGGACCTTCTACATCAATGAAAAGAAGGGGCAGGTTTGGCCTTTTAGGAGATGGGTCAAACTCACCTCTCACAAACAAGGATATACATATTTTGAAACTGTTAGGGGAGAAGTTAATACACAGATAGATTTATGGTCTACAGGATCAGGCCCTCCTTAAGCAAAGCTCTCAGTGAAGTCCCGTAAGTAATGAATGGCTGCAGGTGTAAACCTTATATTTGAATCTGTAGCCCATGTAAA